>NW_024387200.1:7055229-7655229 GCF_900408965.1 Simochromis diagramma | reverse complement strand
TGCTATGAGGAAGAGATTCAACACTGCGATCTTTCTAACTTCCAGCAGGATCGAAGAAACAAAAAAAGAAGTTCACAACATAAAGTATCGATTTGTGACCTTTTTAAATACTTTCCTCATGAGTTTATGGTCTCAAACTCTAGTTTCAGTTCTCTATGAATATAAAATTATCTTTATTTTGTAACTTATGGAACACATTAGTGTTGAGAAGATGAGGAAACAGTAGCCTGCCCAAAAAGATGCACAATGATCATGTAAGGGATACAAACGGACTAAAAATAGCAGCTTTCTACCCATAAAAAACGTTTTTATTGTTCCTATAACTTTTTAAACAAGACTACCATGTTTTGTATCTTTACACTGCAGGAACCAGCATCACAGAAGCAAGTTTTGGTTTTTTGGGTGGTACCTATGTTCAGACAGGTACTGCCTATGTCTAGCACAACTGACCTACATGTACAATGACTGATGTAGATGTAAATATATGAAGTTGTGTCATCAGGATTTTTAAAAATACCCCCATAAGCAACAGCCATGTTAGCAAGAATTAGGTCTAAAAATGGGCCTGGCTTTATTAACCACATGTGCAACAACAGCATTAAAACAAAGTACTGACTATTATGATCAAAGGGGCCGGACCATCAAAAAAATTATAACTGTGTAAAGTTGGCCAGACTGTCCTGTAAACCCACAGTAAAAAACCCCCACAAATTAATACAGTAAATGCTGAAAAGTTATCATTTAACTGTTTATCCATTACTTAATTGCTTTGGTGTAATTAGGGATCTTTATCAATAGAAAAATTGTAAAAGTTATGAAAATATAGTTAAAACTAAAATCTATGCACTCCTTTTTTCCAGAGCAGTCCAGTGGGGCCGATTCTGGCCCCCGAGCCTTATGTTTAACACCGCTGCTCTATATGATACCATTAAAAAACCCCAACAACAACAAAAAAAACACACATAGTGCTCTTTTGTAGCTGCTGCTCAGCACACTGCCAGCTGGTTACTATGTCGACTTAACGTTGGTGTGAGTACAAGTAGGAAACAGCCCCTGAAGCTATGTAGCCCTGACAATGCTCTGTTCTGAAACTACTGTCTGATGATGGAAAAGATTTTTTTTTAAAGTGCAATGTCCATAAAGACATGCAAAGTGATGGCGAAGTGATGCAAAAAACACCTAAAAACACAAGCAGCACTACAGTGTGATGTGAGAGGAGTGGGGTCCTTTTGCACAACTTTGTGACATGATTCGTGACATGTTATAATAATTAACAGAGAATGCAGTAACAGCTATTTACTGTCCCTGATATGTTTGAATTCGTTTTGCACCAAATAAAAAGCATTAAAAATGTCGGTTTAGCATTGTCCACGACCGGGGCTTTAAATGTGAGTCACAGCAGCACATTCTCACTTCTGCTGTTTTCTCCCTCTCCCAGACAAAAACTTCAAACCCCGTCTGTGAGGTCTGCGAGCAACTACACAGCTTGATTCATTACTAGAGAGACATCAACACACAAAAGCTATGCTTGTACCAACTACTGCCTGGCATCGACCTCCTCCACATCCAGACGCAAGTAACCCTAGAGACTGAGTACATTGAAAGCGTAAATATACAATAGCGCCCACGGGAAAGCTTTTCATTTATGTCTTAAATTACTGCTCCTCTTTGTCTCGACAGCTTGCTGCATTGTTTTGCCAGCAGTCCTTGAGGCTATGGCCTGTTCCTCACCCTGCAACTGCGGAAGAACGCAAGGCTGCAGCACACTGCCACTTTCACTGTTTTAGCAATTATTTAGGACAACTTTCTGTAAATTATTGATGCATCCAGTCTGATTGTGGGTGGTTTAAACAGTCAAGAGAAAGAAGCTCAAGTTTTACCAGTAAAACACAACATATATACACTGATACCGGACTGGTTGCGTGGATCCTCTGGCCCGCGTTAAAGGGCGGCTACATGCTGCTGAGTGCTCGCAAAGCTGCATGCGCTGTTGTCATGGTGGTGATCGAATTTGGGACCAATCACACGCCTCTGTGATGCTATCTGAGCTTAATTCTAATTTAGCTCAGAATTAAACTTCCCTTTTTAATGAGGCCGGAAATCATCTTATTTCACAACGTTCAACATTATCAGTGACACTTTGTCAGTGTCAGCTTGTTCGGGCTCGTTACTGTTATCATTTATCTTTTATTGAAATATATTAGACATTATTTACGGATTAAACCCACCAAAACTGTCTTTTGAAGCTTTGACATCCCCACGTGAACGACACTTGGCTAAAAGTTATACGTTTCTGTTTAAAATCCAGATGTTGATGAAAGAACATACGAGATTATGACTTTTATTGAACCAAAATGTCAAATTTAATCAAGTCCAGCAGCAGGATTGTTTTTTGGGGGGCACTTTTTATTACCGTAAATTGAATATGACTGTGTAAAGACATTCTCTGAGTCATGTTTTATCCATCATTTTGATTTTTTAACTAAATAAATTACAGTTTATCTGATAATCAAAGTAATTATGGCAGGACAATTTAAAGTAAATCCTTTCATAATACAGTTTTTCTGGGACGAGAATGTCAACTATGAAATATTAAGCTGATGGTGATCAGTGCCAGTAATAATACAACACCACAAATTTTCACTTTGAGTCAACTTTCACTACTATGTTTCAACTTCAAACATACGTACAGTCACACAGATATGACAAATATGAAACACTGATATGCAGCAGTGACAATACAGCCTACATCCTGGGCTGCAAATTCCTAGAAATGAACTTGAGTTTGTAATAACTGCCTTGTATAGGTTACATCAGCCCCCCCCCCCCATAAAACCCAAATATCAATGGACTGTAATGAAAGTCTTTTGGAACGATTTTTGATTGAAGATAAGTATTTTTTCAGTTCTTACTCAGCATCTTTAGCAGTTAAATGGTAAATGGACTGATTCTTATATAGTACTTTTCTACTCTCCCGGAGTACTCAAAGCGCCGTATACAACATGCCACATTCCCCCAATCACACAAGCACTGTCTTCTATGCTTTTAAGTGCTTACTAACTACCATTCACACACATTCATACCGATGGATGCATCAGAGAGCAACTTGGGGTTAATATCTGGCCCAAGGATGTTTGGGATGCAGACTAGGGGGAGCCTACCTTCCAATCAGTAGATAAGCTGCTCTACCCTGAGCTACAGCAACCCCACAGAAAATCTCTCCTTTATTATATTTTTCATTATATTTGTACTTTTTGCATTACTTTTTAAAATAGGTTATTTTATGTATTTAATCCAAATCCTACAGGTCATATTTGTACAAACACAGATGCTTTAATAACGTGTGAGCTGCTTTTTAAACTTTTATATCATCATTAAAGTACCAAAAGAATTATTTTCACCATACAATCATAAATTACTATTAAAATAACTTTTCTTTAAAAAATTAAAAAAAAAAAAAAATCAAAGACAAAGTAATTTTCAGACATTGTAATGACTCTTCTTTCACCTTGGTTTACACACATGGCAGCAGGTGTAAACAGTTGGTGAAAGTAGCGCACAAACAAACAGAGACACGACAACAGATGCAACCATGCAACCTCTCACCCACACAAACAGATCTACAGTCTGTGCGCACACACCCACACACACGGGTGACACACAGGATGTTTGGAGTCCAAAACAATCTTCCCAGGGTCCCTTTCTCAAGGCCGTCGGCACAGCAACTGACTGACACTCAACATTCCTCTATCCCTCCGAGGGTCACCGTAGCCAACGCTGTCTGGGGTGCATGCATTGTGTGTGTGTGTGTGTGCTGCACTGACTTTAGACTCTGCAGGGTTACCAAACTGGTCTCTGGAGAGATTCTGCAAACTGTATGTGCACAGTTATCCTACACACACACACACACACACACACACACACACACACACACACACACACACACACACACACACACACACACACAGCTTAAATGGTTAGAGCACGACCCATCAGACCCTCTTCAAGCATGGGAGGTCATGACCTCAATCACAGTAACCAACACATCGGCCTGTACTTCCCCCGGTTTGACATCGGGATCACTGACGATTTGTTTTGTGCTTTTCTTGTCTTTGATATTCCATTTAAAAGGACTCACACAGCGCAGTAAAATAATCTTACTAAACAAGCAGAGACCTATATCCAAAACCTGATCCATTCTTCTGTGCAACAGAATGTTATTGTTCCAAAATATACCAAGAAACTACACCAGCCAAGTTTCCTTCTAATGATATTATATTTTTCCATAAAAAGCATTCAAAACAAATCCAAACTAACTTTCCAAACCTAATTGGTTGTGATTTTTTTTACATTAAAAAGAAATGATTTTGCTGTTCCTAATGTTCTGACATATTAAAGTTAATGTTTATAATGACCCACGTTTCAGAGAATGAGGTCAACCTATATAAAAGTAACCCCTGTGAGCCAGATGGGACAGGGACTATCCCTGATACAGTTATCTCCGTGGGCATAGAAGCCCCGCCCAGCTACTACTCAATCTTCTGTTTGCGAGGGTCAGCCAATCAGCAGAAACCCGGCTTAAAGAGAGACTACCTGCACTACCTACTGAGCGTCTGAATCCAGGCCTTCTTTAAGAAAACAGTACAAAACTACTATGTTAGCTTTAAACTACGAGAGAAAAGATGTGCGCATCTGTGATATAACTAGAAATGTCAACTACATGCAAGCAATGTTTATTTTAGTAATTTCAGGAAGCTACACAGATGTCATGTGTTCATTTGCATGGTTGACATTTAATGACAACACAAATACTTCATATGAGAAATGCTTTTGTGCAGACTGGGGCAGACAGACTAACTCTGGCTTTGGTCTGTTGATATTAGCTACAGAAAATGGCCAGCTTTAATCTTCCTCTTTGTGCCTGTCTGCATGTTTTTTAGTGGACATTTTATGTTACAGGATTGTGTTTATAATCTAAGATGAATAGCTTACTGCGCCGCCTGAATCTTGGCTACCGTACACAAATTCCTGGTATGTTTGTACAGAAAAAATTGTTCCCTTTTTAACGACTTTATGAACACATACAGCTGCAGCTGGCATTGTTTTTCCACTCTGCTGCTTGATTCTAGCACCTGTTGCGTGTGTCATGCAGATAAACACTCCTGAGTTTGCCCTCCATAGCTGGTGGGACAGAAATAGACTTTCTAAACCCCAGCTAACTCCAGCTTTTTTCTTTGACGAGGTCTCTTTTAGCTTGCAAAGAAGACAGATCCAAAACACGATAAGAACTTTAGGTCCCTGCTGAGGATTACATAGACGGAGAGCAGCTGTAATCACAAAATAAAACATTCATGCAAACTGAATCATGTTTGAACTTAACTCTGGCAGCAGTAGCATTTTGAGATTTGTGCAACCTTTTTTTAAAGCAGCTGTGCTAAAAATGCAACTTTAAAATTAATCATCACTACAGACATTGAAGTTTAGTTTACTTTAGTTTAGCTTTAAAAACATTCACGTCACTGAGAATAACTCGGTACAGTCACCTCTGCGCAGACTAGCTGTGCATATAGGTGGAGTTCATGCAGCAGGAGATCACTAGAGCTGATCACATTCACTATCAGCTCTATCTGTGGCATCATGGAGGATGTGGGAAACGCACACACACTTAGCACTACTTGTGGGGTTACCAACACTGATGTGATGACTGTGTTCTTGGAAACCTGTCAGAAGCTGTCAGAGACGTAGCCTTCTGTAATGAATAAATGTGTCACTTCACTGTGCGCTGCCCTCCTTGCTTAGTTCTCAGAAATACTGATATATAAGCAAATATGAAGAAGTTAAGACAGCGCACTAAAGATTCACAGAACCTAGGGCAGTTCCTCGTAAATGAATTAGCTGCGGTTTTGCACACGAGTAAAGACCAATTAGTAAGTCTGACAGAGCAGAAAAAAAGAAGAAAGGAGGAACATCTTTCTGAGTTTGTGAAAACACGACTCCTGTGACAGCGAGCTTGAAAAGTCAGAGAGTTACAACATAACTCATCAACATGCATTTTTACACACAGGCTTAAAAAACCTAAAGCCTTTGAGCCACGAGAATATACTATAACATGATATAAACAAGTCAACACTTCTGAGTAACTGTTTGTCAGTTATAGGTCATGCATAGCTGTATAATGTGCCTTCATTCTGCCAGTGTTTATGCAAATCACAGAGAAGCATTTTCCCGATTTCTCCATTTTTTAAACCCCTCAGCAGCACTTTAAATGTGAGATATTCACCAGTGAGACTTCTGTCATCGCTGAAACACAGCAGAGGGATATGGCATTTCATTTTCTTGTGCTTCTGACAAAAAACACAACTTTTTAAAACCTCAACTGAAACAGAAATCACGTATCAGTTACTCAAGATAATCCTCAGACCCACTGAGAGTTTTCATTGGATCTTTCTTCTACCGAAAACGTGCACTGTTTTCGACCAAAGACAAACTCCCAATAATAACATCTGACAGAGAGGTCTGTGAAATACTTTGCGGCACAGAAGTTTTTGGAAATACATCTTGCTTTGGAAATGAATCATCCTTTTTTAAGCTTGAAGCACCACGAACTGACCTGCACAGCACTGATAACCAAAGGGCAAAAGTGGCTTCATGACCCTAAATAGAAATGCATGGCAGCGACACCACTTTCGGGGTGTCTCAGTGGGCCGACGAGTGGTTCTTAAACACAGGGCAGCTACTGACGGATAATCATGGAAAAAAATATGAAGTGAAACTAAGCTGAATAAATATCATCTCTGCAGGTTTTCCACTAAAACCTACAGTGTAAACTTGTGTGAACGGCTTGCTTATAATCTGGGATATATAGCAGGGTCACAGAAATCCCAATCTGTTTATCCCCTTTCTTATTTAAAGCCATTTCTTTACTGTCACTATGGTAAATGGCAAATTGATCAATATTTATATACCGCTTTTGTTTTGTTTCTTTTTTTAACCACTTCAAGTGCTTTCACACTAAAAGCCACACTCACCCAAACACACATACACACAGATTTACACAGCACTTTATTCTACAGGCGATAAGAGCTTTTATCCATCACTCACACTCACTCAAGGGAAGTTTGGGGTTCGCTTAGACACAAAGAATGGAAGAGCTGGAAACCAAACCACTAATCTTCCTTTTGCCCCCCAAAAACTGTATTTAAAATAACTATAAACTATAGAAATATATTTTTCCAGACTCTCAATGGAAAGACAAATGTCTGTGAATAGTTGTTACCAGGTCATTGCCCTAACCGCTGTTCCAGTGGGACCAACTTAAATCTCTTTATCGCGTAAAACTTAAATCTCTTTATACAATATAAATACAAAATAATCCATTCAAGATGAATTTTCCCAAGCAGCACCTTTTTGGAGAGTTTGCTCCGATGGTGAAATCTGCTTACTGAGAAGCAGAAAATAGATTATGCGATTGGGTGTAGTGGTGAGCCGAACGTGAAACTGCGCACGCTTACATGGGCTTTGCTGCAGCTGAGTTTCCAAGTACTTTAACTGATTCAGTTTTGCATCAATGAGCAAAATCTTGCAAAAATATTTTCACACCTGCATGACACGCTTTTCTCAGTAAAGAAGTTAAGAGATGTATCATTTTGGAAATCTAACAGACTATGAAATAACAATGAAAAGCTGGCCCACAGCTCTTAGTCTTAACCCATAAACTATGCATCTAGTTGTGTCGTTATTTGCAGCGCGATGCTGTTTATGCTTTTTACTGGCTGAGCACAAATTTGTAAAAAAACAACAACAAAAAAACAAAAAGGCACCAAATTCTTGCAGCACTGAATGGACAATTGCTTGTTTGTGTAGGATCTACTAACCCACATGTGTACTTGTGTCAGTTATGGGTGTGTGTGTGTACTTGTGATGGTCAGTTAAGGGTGTGTTGGGTCCAGTAACTGTTCATATGTGTGGAGAAAAGTGTAATCCTCTCCAGCATGAAGCACATTTTTCTTCACTCCCTTTCTGCTGTGCATTTTTGTTTTCTGTTTCAAAACTGTGTGCAAATCCTAAAATAACAAATTAAACTCAACTTTAACTTTGACCCAGACACAAGCCGCACTAATCACTCCTGTCTTGCTGGGACCAGAGAAAGCTCTAAATGTTTATAAGCTACAGCTCATTTAACAAATCATATCAGTTTGCAACAAGATTTAAAAAAGAAAAAAGAGTCCCAGACTTTCTGAGGTGAAATTCAAGAGGGGTAGATAATGAATAAATGTTAGTTGTGTTTGGCTCTCTAGTGGGAAGTGTAGTCCAGAAAGAATCGGGAGGAGGGAGATCTGCAGGGTTGGAGATGTGCCTCAGGATAAGCCGAGTGGAGAGAGAAAAGTGTGATGAGGAGAGGGTAAAGTACGCATGGACTTGTTACTCCTATTTAATGCTTCACGGAAAAACTGTAATGAGAAGGAGACAAAAAAGTCATTAGTCTGCAGATTAGTTTCTCAATTAATATTTAATAACTTAGTGCCAATACACGTGCCCTGAATGTGTTTGTAGACTGCACAGAAAAGATGCAGATATAGAAACATTTTTAGTACTGTTTGAACAATTTTTACGGACTTTTTTTTCTAGTATGTGAATACTTAGAAAACATACCACAATTTGTTAGTAAATAACACTTGGAAATAAATCTTATTAATGAAATAGTTTAATCAGGGAATTGGACAAGCCTCGGAAAACTGAGAAAAATACATTCGAGTTATATTAAAGTCCCACATGCCTTCAAGCTCCTTTAGGTAGAAGTGACAAAGATGTTGTTTAGCGCAGTGGTTTGCAACTATTTCTAAAGTACCATAATACATGTCAGTAGCAGTAGCAGCTAATTTGCAGCCTTTTTTTTCCAGTACTGTTGCAACTTTGTATATCTGACATATACCTCACCTCTTTGCTATATTACACAATCCAAAAAACTTGTTGCTTATCATTCAGATTCAGTTCGTCTTTTGAAACAGGCCACGTTTTTCTCAGAATAATGATTAGTTTCACAGAGCCTCTTTAACGAGAATCGCACCATGTTTAAGTTAGTACGACTCTCGTTCACATTCCTGGTCAATATATATATATACACATATATACACACAAAATCTCATGTCTAACACATATATCACAAAATAGTGCATTTTCTGTAAATTCTGTGAATCTCGGGCAACTCGACGTGTGTGAAGCGTATTCAGCTGGGTGTTGTGCACTGGGGTCGAGTGTTTTGACCGATGCATGAAACTATATATTTTTAGATATAAGTTGTAACGGCCGCGATTTTTATTTTATTTTATTTTTTTTGAGCATTTATAACATGGCATGCTGCCTGTTCTAACATTTGAGTCTAAGGTTCATTTTGAACACCTGACAGTTCTTTTTTGCTTCTCATCCGTAAACTCTCTCCATACTTTCACCTGGTTCTTGCGTAGGTGATAGAGGAGGTTTGACGTGTTTGAGTCTGTGGTGGGGACCGGTTTGCGGCATAATTTGCATAGTGCAGTTTCCTGGTCCGTTTAAAAAAAAAAAAAAAGGTTCCTGGTCGTTGTCAGACTTTTCATAGCCAAACCATGTCCATGCTACAGAGATAGACCCTCGTTTAGGAACAAGGTCCTTGATTTTTTTTGACTGGTCCTCCTGTTTGGAGCTACCTTGTTCTGCCTCATCCTCACTGGTATTCTCTGTGTCTGCATCCACGTGGTGACCATCCAAAAGATGAAAAAATATTGCCATAAACAGTGTATTTTGCGACACCACGAAACAAAAGATGCTGTATAATATGAAACGATAGACGTTTTAATTTTGTCATCCGGTATATTTCGTCATATCGCACAGCCCTAGTGGTGAGTGTCTGCATTGGTGTTTGGCTACACAAAATAAAGTGATTCATGATCTCCCTTATTTACCAATCAGAGGCCTGTGATGCATCTTATAATTCCTAAAAGGCAAATGGGTGCATGCAATATGCTGATTCAGTAATCTAATATAATGCAGTAATAATCTATTATTGCCATAATACCACCAAGGCACATCTGGTCCATCTGTGAACCACTGCTTTACATGTCTGAAGGTGCTGGAAGAAAAAAAATATGTGTGCAATTTTTTTTTGCAGAGTTTGCACAAAAGTGTTCGTTTCTACAGTAAAACCAAATATGGAAAATGATAAGATTTTCACACTAAAAGAGAAAAACTAACAAAAAGCCCTCAATAGCCACATATAAAGAACAGGAAGTTTGTCTGCAGCCTTGAGAAAATTTGTAAATGAGAAACAATTTTAGAGCACAGCCAACCTGAACAATTATCAAATGTCAGATTCTCACAATGACCTTGTGGGAATCAGATAAGTGAATGATCAAAAACTGGTATTATTAGAAAAGTGCAAAATAAATATAGCAAATCATATTTGCATACATTGAGCTAAAAATAATGCAAAACAGTCCTGTGACTAAGAAAGTCCTTCTTTAAGGTCATAATATTTATTTTTCACACATAATGGTTTCCAATATTTGCTGAACTAAATTTTAATAAAGTTTTGCATAATCATTTCAACTGTGTGGATCTAAAAAAAGAAAAGAAAAGGGCAACCATGGAAAAACCTGCTCCAACTGTGCCTTTATGTAAAGATGTAGAAAAATCCCAGCACTATAAAAGTAGGGGGTACAGGTTAGAGCACAGCATTGCCACGGCTAAAGCAGTACACAAACATGGTGTCGGTTGAGGGATGTGCTCTGCTGAGTGCACTGCACTAAAGAAAATTAAAGGAAATCACAGAGCATGCAATATGTGACCTTCGAATTCCTGTCTGAGGAGTTCAGCATTATGATTTTGGGTGGAGGAAGGCCAAACAAAAGGGGTCAGCCTTGTCTTTGTGCAACCCTTTCTGCCAGTGCTTAGTCTGCAGCTCATGCTCATGCTGCATTAAACATTTCCAGTTGATTTTGCAAAACAACTATACACGAACTTCATCCTCTGCTGACTGCTATGCAGTTCGTTTCCGTGACAACAAACCACCTTCGATAAATGCACATGCCTAATATCGCTGCGATTTTGCTTACTCAAACCGTGACATAATTGTTCTTGGTAATACAATAGCCTTTGCAGGTGAGTGTGAAAGTGTGCAGATGTGAAAGTGCGTTCAGGTCTGCATGGGATCTGATGAAGAAGATGAATAAAGGCCAAAAAAAACCTGATGGGTGAGGGTGCTGCACAGCTTGGGGGCTTTCCACACGCCACTCAGCAAGGTCATGTGCGCTGGCACTGTGGTTGTAGGTTGCACACACACACACAAAACAGAGGCCAACAAAGAGCTTACAACATGAGGGGGGGAAAAAACACATTTAAAATGCATGAACAAATAAATAGTAGCCATTTCATGAGTCACACATATGCAGTTTTCTTTGACACAAGCAAAGACATATAAACGTAGCATGAGAGGACCTTGTGCAGAAGAAGACAGAACTAGAAAGACACAGCAAGAGATCTGACAAACATCTTGACCACATGACTCTAACCACTCTACTTCCTTTAGATGTTTCTCTACATTTTTGTCACACTGAAATACACACAGGCAAACACGTGCATTTTCAGCACTGTGAGAGAGGAGAGAGAGAACTTTTCCACTCTGCATGAGAAATATGTTGGGCTCCTTTAGACTTAATGCAAACAAAAGAAAAGAAAAAAGAAATAAAAATGATGTGACAAGCTGCCTGCTGCCATGAACTTTTTCTTGTTTTCACCATATCTCAGCTCAGCTGCTTCTGCTTTACAGTGTTCTTTAAGGTATTAAAAAGCAACCTTTTGAGCCTCAATTAAAAAAAAAAAAAGAAGATTAATTCAAGTATTTAAAATGGCATCATTTTACTATTAAACCTTTCCAGTCACAGAGTGAGCAGGCTATGAAAGGTAGCCCTGATTGTTTTCTTTGCAGGTACAACCTACAAGCTGCTCGTGAGGTTAACTTTTATTCAACCAGGAAATATAACTCGTGAGATTAAGAATCCCCCTGACAGGCTGCATATTTTACGCTGACAGGAGAAACCAGAGTTCCCGGTGAAAGTGAATCCCGTTTTGCTGGAAAACTTATTGGAAGTAAAATCTTGACCTGCCATGAGATCTTTTACAACTTCTACTTGCCTACATCCTCCTCAAAGGAGTCAGTCCAGTGTCTGTGCTGCTTAGCTGGCTTCTTTTCTAATTGCAGATATTCACTCTGGACTTTTTAAAAATGCTGCAAAACTATGTGGAGGAATAACTGCTATGCATTAGTAAAATGCATTGCACAAGTCAGATGGTAGACAAGTCTGTTAGACTCAAGCTGGACTTTCTAGATTGCAGCTTCATGGCTTCATGGTAATGGGTGACCTCTACCAAAGATCAAGGAATAGTGGGAAAAAAATTACAGAAAATTATGTGGTTATTATTTGACAAGCATCCAAAGGCACACATGTGTTTGGTTTTGTGGTTTTAGGAGGCATATTTTTGACTTTTTTTCTTGAAACCTGTCTGAAAAATTAGGCAAATTTCCTAATAGTTCCTGGCTATTTTTCTGCGCAGGTCTTACAAAGTTATTTTTCTGGGTTTCCATTCATCCTCTCCTACAGATACTGTTAATGACAAAGTTATGGAAACACTGAAACATAACTCAGATGTTTGAAGGCTGTTCTGCACTGAATACATGAAAACGAACTGCAGATGGAAACATCTGATCTGTGTGGACAGATGAGGCCATCACAATGCTCCTCAAATCAATATGTGAAACAAACACTAATGCAAAAGTTTGGTGAAGGAGTTCATATTGTTTGCCATGGCTTGTGGGCTTAAACTATTTCCCTGTTAATTATATCATCTTGTTGTAATTTAATGGCAGGCAGCTGGAGAATTAGTGCAGCCAGCTGTTTAACAAACCAACTCCCCATAACAGTGGATGGAAACATTCATCTGCATTGAATGGTGGTGGTGGTCAGAGGGCCCGGTGGCGCCAGTGTCCGGCAGCCTCGCCTCTGTCAGTGCGCCCCAGGGTGGCTGTGGCTACAATGTAGCTTGCCATCACCAGTGTGTGAGTGGATGACTGGATATGTAAAGCGCTTTGGGGTCCTTAGGGACTAGAAAAGCGCTATATAAATACAGGCCATTTACCATTTACCATTGTTTTCAGGAGATTTTCTTAAAATGTTATTGAAAGTGCAACGCTCGAATGAAAACATAGCCGGTACTCGTTCCATATAACTAAAGCTGAATGACAAATTAAAGGAGAAATGACCATAATAAAGTTATGGGCCGGAGATTCTTCTAGTCTAAAGTCTGATGGAGCGATGTTTGTAAGCTATTCCCTCATTTGGTGGTTTGGTGATGAAGGTGGAAGGCAGTGTCAGAATACAGGCCTAATCTCTCAAAGCGGACTACAAAGGTCATAGCACAATTGTCATGCACACAGTACTCAAACCATTCGGTGACTCTTTGGCCCTTTGAACGAGGGCTTTCTAGAAATATTTCAGAACAACCCTGTATTGATTTAGCCTTCCTTAAACTATGCCAGCATCTCCTCGCAAGGGTTTAGGATTCCCATTAATATGTAATCCATCTGTACTAGAAATATGAAATTAAAGCAAAGATGCTATTTGATTGTTAGTAGCCAGGAACTATTTTACTATTCTTCCACAAATAGCAGTAAAATGATGTGAAACGTGCTAATTTTGCTTGCAGCTGTGTACACTGCGCCTCGATTTCGTTAATTTTTTTCCCTTAAGGGCTTTTTGAGCTGTTTCTTTCTTCTGTTTGTACTAATCTCACTGCAGCACACTTGCTTTACCTGCCGCCTGGTAGGTAGTAACACATCCATCCTCTATTTTGGTTGTTTAATATTGGTTTTCAAACAGCGTGTAAGTGCATTGCTGCCACTTTCTGGCAGAAGAAACGCCTTACATCATCCAAAGCATTGGCAGAAGATGAAAAGTTGCTAATTTAAAATGAAAAATACTTGCATAAGCGATCCCATTTTTGTTTTCATAATTTAATGACTAATATATTTGAAAGTCATGGCCATCCCTGGAAACAGGATCAGCTGTTCCTTCCTGCTGTGAAGTGCGTGGGTAGACAGGTTCATATAAACACGTCAACTGAGATGGATCCGGTACATAAACTTAAAGAGTGTTTCCATCACAAATCTGTACATAATTCATATCACAGGACATCAATGCAGAGGGAAAAGAATTAAAGGTCAAAAAGTGCCTTTGTTTTTTCTGCCCATATCTAGATCGGTTGAGGCAAGTTGAAGAAGAGGAACGTTTGCCAGTGATCTATTGTCTGTAGTCTAGAACCTATGAGAGGTTTTACTCCTTTGAAGCCTTGAGATATATCAACACCAAGTGCTTTTCTTGGAAATTTGTGGGCTTGTACTTGGCAAGATTTCTATGAGTCCTCATGTGCTCCTGACAGGAGTCATTACTGCCAGTTCTTACTGAACACTGGTTTTCTACTCAGTCTTAATCCCTCAAGCCTACTTTCATGCAAGACTGGTCTGTGAAGACTTTTTAATTAAGACGCAAAATCTAAAATTATATATTTAAAAAAAGACTCTGGACGGGGAATTGTCTGAAATCCAGCACCGGCAAATGGAGCTCTTATGTTTAACCACACAGAGAAAATGGCCTAATGAGACATTCTGGTAAAGAATGACTAACACTGACACTAGCAAGCTCCCCGTGCTCACTTTTCACTTTCTAATCACCAGGCTATGTACTTGAAATCTTTCGTGCTTATTATGCTCACTAATTCATGCTCCTGCTGTATCACTTCATAGCACTGCCACTTCGGGTCCCACTGTGACAACATACAGAGGCAATTTTGTGACTAGTTTTGTCCAAGCACTTCACTGCACTTTCCCATGACTTTACTTTCAACACTAGTGAACTCAGCCATAATTCAGCACCTCACCTTGCCAGCAAACCTTTAAATCCAACTCTTTGAAACTCCACAAGAAACTGATTTCAATAAGCTCCACACAGGACTTCCAGGTGATGTCATATAATAACCGATCCACATAACTTGCTGAAGCTTCCAGCCTCTGTCAGCTGCTTTTAATGCATCTGATGTTAAGTCCAGGTGCTTTGCGAAATGTTTGTTTTTAGGTAGGGATAACCAGCAAGACTTCATTTGGTCAGCAAGAGCTGAAGTAGAAGTATTCAGCCCTTGTGCAGGCTTTAGCCTGTTGAATTATGTAGAGTTGTGCTTTGGGCGGATATTTTAACATTTACTTTCTTCCCGTTTGAATATAAATGATTAAAAAAATAAACATATGACTCAAATTCAACACGAAAATCAACTGACTCGCCTCTAAAGCAGTTTCAGTAATTAATGAAAGTTGAAAACTTCATGAAGTTGGATTTTGTTGGAGTGTTGGCTGCTGGCTTGGTACATGAACAATGGAAAACAGTTACACAAAACACAAAATGTAGTGTTAGAGACTGGCAAAGATCAAACAAGAAAGCCAGCAAAAAAATGGAACATCGAAAGTAAATACAACTGCAGCAAATCAATCTGTGCCTTCAAAATAAAGAATCTTTGAATACTGCCAGAGGGAAAAAGCAATAGAAATCCAGTTTTCCATCACAAATAACTTTTGGGCAGGCTACCTGGGTATTTTTTTCAACTCTACTTTATTTTATACATTTTTTTTAAATATTAACAGTTGGACATTTTAGCCTTTGTTTGACATGACAGTGCACAGATAAGTAGGGAGACAATGTGGGGAATGGCACCAATCGTTTAGCCAGCAATACAGATTCTAGCCTTTGGTTTAGAAGTCTCCAGTGCACTCAATTGAGCTATAGTGGCATCCTCATTTTAGTAAAATAATTTCAAACTTGTGCACCCAATGTTTGCTTTTTAGAGCTGTTATTGATGCTGTCCAAGCAAAAAAGAATAGATCGCATAAATCATTAAGAGCCCAAAAATTACCACGACATTCATGCCCATGATGTGGGTATATAAACCTTTGACCACAACTTCATGGCATTATTCACTTAGTAACCTGAGAATGTGTGGGTTTGCTGTCTTTCACACTCTCACCCGCACAAAGGCCAGCCATCAATCATCTACCCGAATGGTCACAGACAGAATGTAATGTAAGCCGAAAACTTATGACTATCTTTTTTTTCCCCACTTTGACTTGAAGCCATTTTAAAAATCCTGCTCTAATCTCTATATAACCCTCCAATCAAATCCACAGTAGCGCCACATACAACTCTTATTAAAGAAAAGAAAGACATCAATAAACTCATCCAGCAAAACAGACCTGTTTTTCCTTCACTTCACAGTCACTATGGGCGGCCATTACATTTCAAAACATTTATTATTCCAACCAACCACACATGCTCAAAGCCAACTGGCTAGATGTTTAAGGTCTTTGCAGAGCTCTAACTATCCTAATTTCTTTCTTTCAAAACATCCCTCAGATCCCTGTGGGCTGGATGAGATCAGATGATGTAAAATTAGAGGAAGCGAGGACGAGTTGAGGCATGTGAGAAGAACCTTTGTCCTCTTCAAACCTTGTTGCCTTTAACGTCACAAACACGAACGTGAACGTTTAGTCTCGAGTCTGTTTCATCTGTCTCGATCCACCAAATGGATTCGTTACCTGAAAGTTTGCACCTAAATACATGCGGTAAGCGCACCTTTGGTGAATAGTCAAAAATGCAAGCGCACCCACACATATTACATGACTCAGTTACTTGAAGGCATCATTTGAAGATTTCATGAAACTCGATCCCTGGAAAGCAGAAAAGATACAACTTTGTGGGTGAGATATGAAGACAGTTCTGAGTAAGAAGGAAACTATTTCTGAAGAGAGACAATCTCTGCTGTTCTAAATACTGTTGTGAATGATGACAGACTGATCATTATGCTTCTCTTGGAAGAAAAGACATATTGCATTTCACTTTGCTAAGGTAATATTTCCATTATTGATTAATCTGCTATTTGATTTGAGAATCGACTGACTAAATGTTTGGCCAGACAATGGAAAAACATTATTGTTATACAATCAGCAGGGTAATGTCTTACAGGCAGTCTTTTTTTGCCCAAACTCCCAAACCCAAACTTATTCAGTTTACTAGAATACATAAAACCTAAAGATTTTTCTAGATCATGTAATCAATCTATTTCTTTACTGATGTGCTTAAGTCTGGTTTGCATTTTCTGAGAAAGCTGAAATCGACTTTGTTTCTAAATTAGTGTAAACAAGTAGTCATCCAATGTCATCCGCATACTGGAAACATAAAAAAAGGGTTTGCAGCAGAGAAATATTGTAGTTCCAGTAAAGCCTCAGCACTGTGCATGTGATCCTCATGAAGTAGGACATTATTTATGGAAAAACACACTGATGTTGAGCCTTTGAAATGCCATTTGCAAAAGCTTGGAACAGCACAAATAAAATTTGATTCACTTTGATTGTGCCGGCTTAGCAGCAGAAACCACAGAGGCAAACTTTTAAAAATATGTATGTCTCAATGTGAGAAAACATGCATTTTTAAATGATTCGATATGGATAAAATGGGCAAAACTAGAGAAGACTTTTCACGAGGGAAAATTAACTTTGATAAATTCTGATATTTTTTTGATTTCAGCCTAACCGTCAGTCTGTCGTTCTCATGTCTCCTCCTGTTGTGTTTCCTGCGTCTCTCTCGCCTGGTTTCATTCTGTTTCTCGGACAGCTGACTGGGGCCCATGTGTTTAGGGCTTTAGTTGTGGTATGCAACGAGCCAAGCCAAATTAACGCTGCATGTTGCCATATGAGAGACTGAATTACAACAAGTAACACAGAACAGATGGACACCAGAGTCTCTTTGAAAACTATTTTCCACTGATGCTGCAAACTCCTCTCTTACTGTCAGTAAGAAAGTGCAGAGGGAAAAAAAGCAGTGAATGTTCACTCAAAGAAAACAGCATCTAATGCATATAAGAAAGCATTTGATTCTGTTGATCGTTGTGGTAAAAATCCATGTTTGACTCAGAAGATCCATTTTTGAAAGTTCTATTTCAGACTTTTTGCTGCAGCTTCATGATAAAGCATGACATATTAAATGGGAGGCAAAAAAGAAGCTTGTACGATACATGCTCACACACATAAAAGTATGTGTGCGAATATACAAACACACTAAGACAGCGAAGGACCTGCTCGAAAATCAACAATATACATCATGCATGCACATGTACACACAAGCATGAAACAAGAGCATGTGGGAAAGATTAGAAGAGCTGGAACAAACACATGCGAATGGACAAGCACGCACATATGCGCAGCTGAGATGAGATGGGATGAGATGAGAGGCGTATGATTAAGATGAAGTCTACAGGAGGTCTGAGGAAACATATCAGACTGTAGCACTCTGTGGGAACTCTCTCTGGAAGACAGAGCCACGATTTTCCTGGCAAGACACAAACCTTGTCTGTAACCTTGACTACTGAACATCAGATAAAAGGAAAAGTAGGAATCGCTATTGAATAAACAGTCTTAGCGGTACAGAAACAGTCAAAGCAAAGAAAAGCTAAACGAATTATGTCAAACATACACACAAAACCTCACGATAAAACACTTCATCACAATAAATAATTTAAATTAACTTGTAACATGAAGTTCCAGCGTTGAATACCGAGGCGAAATGAGAATTTGGAGACTGCTTCTCTTTTCAGCTGACATAACAATTTTCACTTCTGCAATATATCAAGAGTTACATTGTCTTAACTTTGTTTTTTTAAACTATAGAAAATTTCACAGCTATGTGTACCCTCACAAATAAAGGACTTGACTTATTCCTATGGACTTAAGACAAGGCTAATAGGCTAACTGACTCTAAATTGGCAGCAGTGTAAAAATTGGACGTAGCCACTATGGTGTCATTTTAACGCTGCCTTTTCAAGCCACTCTGTTAGTAATTTGTTTGCACACCTAGGATTCCAAGTAGCCACGCCCCCTATTCCGGTCTCATGTTGGACGAGTCACACATAAAAATTCACCCCTATAAAGGTCTTTAGAAAGGGGGAAGCCATCCACAGAAACCAGAATTGTTTTTTGTTCAAGGCAGTTAATAATCGATGGTTGGACATCTTGCTTTTTGGAGCATGCCTCAAGTGGCCATTTGAAGAACTGCAGTTCATCCAACTAACATTGTGGGGGTGCTGGAGTCTATCCCAGTACACACTGGGCAGGACTTGAGTGCACATTAGATGAGACATCAGTGACTCACATAGCTCACACAGACAGTGGTGGTTCAGCAAGCAGCAGCCTGCAAGCCTAAAAAATGAACGCAATTATGCTATTGCTACTAATTTGACCAAAGCAAGCAAACTAAGCAGGAGAAAGCAGCAACAGAAAGTTGCGTTAAGTTCCTTAACTAGAACGCTATCGTAATTTTAGTGCACTGTTAGGTTAGAGGATGACAGGTTATAACATTTTCACAGTATGATAACCATCAGAAGAAGGAGATCAGATGCTGTGATATACTTTAAACATGAAACCCAGTTATTAATTTTGACAAGCTGCTGATGATGGAAGGATAAAGATATAGAGATATATTATCTCTCTTGCTGCCCTTTTTTTAAACACTAAAAATGCACATTCTATGTTACTCATCAATTTTAATATGAAACCCAGTAAAGTGTTTCAACTCTACTATAAATGTGTGTAATTTATGACCAATATTTGACATTATTTTTCTGTAGAATATTAAAACAGTATAATACATTAACTTTGCAATCACCGAGGAAACTCCCACAGCTGTACAGAGATATAAAATGATGTGATACAAAATGTTCTTTATTGTGTTGCCATCAGATAAACCTCATTCACAGATCAGTTCCTTAAAACTGCACTTCTGGGATCTCACTTTTCCTTGATTATACTCCATGCTGCAGACACGGACACGGATGGAGTCCAAAGAGCTGAGAAGTCATTCTCTCAAGTCGACTACTGGGGTGCACATGCACTGTAATGTAAACAGGCTGGGAGGCAGACATCCGCGTGTACCCTCACCTTCATCGTCTGATCACAGAATTGACGTCACTCAGGCCCGTACGGACCCAAGTGTACTCACGGTGTAATCAAGGCTTTAATCTTCCACACAGTACCTATAGCAGCTGCATGCTTCAAATCTATTTCAGGCCTAAATATGGGCTAACACTTCAGATTATGCAGAAGTGAAACTGCCCTCAGTTTTAACTATAATTATAGGACAAAACAGACATTTGTTAGGACTTGGCTGAAAAGTGACTGCATCTTTCCCAGAAGTAACCTAGCTGACTGTTGCCTTTAGCATGTTTTTACTTTTAAAGTCAACCTACTAAAACAGCAATACTCAAAGACAACCTAATGTGTTGCATAAAATCTTACGGGGTATCATCTTACTGGTTTATTGCCTTTTCAGGCTAATACTAAGCAACTGACAACTGTGCTGTTGCCTGCTGCTTTCTCACGCAAACTCATTATCAGTTTCCATGCAGCTTGCGCCTTTGTGCTAAATGAGCTCACTGATATTACTTCTGTTTCTCACACATAAAGATATAAATAAAAATGCATGCGTACTTTGCTCATGGATTATTATGTTCTGTGCAGCTAAGATATGTGTGATGTGTGCAGGCGTGCATGCTCACACACTGACACATTGCCTACAGATGTGAAAAACCCCAATTTTCATTCAGAATAGGGAAACTGTACTAATAGCAACCTCAACGCATTCCAGCCTGGTGTGTTTAAATAACTGTTAAGGCAATTAATGCACAAGTTTTTCATGTGTACATTAAATGTGAGAATGCTAGTCCACAGCTCTCCTTCCTTTTAAGGTCATTCTCAGGCCCTTATCTATCTGCCTTCCAAGATCACACATGCACGCACACACACACACACACACACACACACACACACACACACACACACACACACACACACACACACACACACACATTAAGAGAGAGCGTATTCAGAGCACCAGTGCATTAAAGCAAAATTGCAAACAGCCAGGCAAATCCTGCCAATGTCTTCCCATTCTAAATAAACACGCAAGCACGTGCACACATGCACAACTTTGGCTCTGAAATCAACTGAATTACCTCACACACATGGTTAGGGCTGTAAGCGGCTGAGGACTCGAGGGCTGCTAAATATAAAACTCTACAGACACACATACGCCTTCAGACACATGCACATGCATGCAATGTCTCTCTCATGGACCTTTATGTGTGTCTGAATGCACACTTGCACACACCCTAAAGAGACTAAACTCTGCTTACAGTGACCTTATAGATGGCAGGGCCCAGGACAGCATTCGACCTGCTCTGATCACTGGTTTAGGGGCTAAGTGTGCAACTACATGCAGCCTCACAGCTGGCCCCATCTGGAAATATTGCAGGGTTTAATGCCATGAGGCCTTGTGGGGGGAGCTAAGCATGCGGGGAGAGAGAGAAAAAGAGAAAGAGAAAAAGAAAGAAAGAAATACATCCTGCTGTGCTGCGAAGAGCTTACAGCAACAACTGATGTCATATTTCCAAGTTACAATTGCCACTTGGCATTAACAAGTGTTAATTAAGAAGTAATACACCAGTCAGGCACTGCATTTAAACTACTGACAACTTTAGTGAATAAAACTAATCATCTTAGTCCTATCATCCATCACCGCCCACCTACACATCGTGGCAGACCAACACCCCTGGAAATACACTGTACAATACAGAAGGGATAATACTGGCAACTTATTTACTGGATGATTAAATGGGAAGAAATACTACTACTAATAAATAATAATAGTTGACTAATCCAAAAGTCAGAAAGCTTGTTGACATGTGTCACTTTCATGCACATTATCAGATTAGTTTGCTATGTGAGGCACTAATGTTTGCAGTGCTAGCAGCAGCAGCAGCCTTCTTCTGTCTTTACTTGCAGGTTAACATGAACATCCATGTGCTGAACATGGCTACTCCTCCTCTTCAGTGGTTATATGCCAGTTTACTCTGTTACAGCCAACATATGGATCGCATACAGTTCAAAGTACTGCTGGTTTGAGGGTTGTTATCCATCTAAGTTTCCACCTTGCTTGTTTACATCTACCTGCCACTTGCTGCAGCTACAGTTCGGTTAATGATGTCATAGACCTAACAGTTAATCTGAACTGTACTTTGATAAAACGTAAATAATTTTTGAAGCTATATAAGCATTATTTTTAATTATTTACTAAAACTCTCTACTATATTCAAACCAAAACTGTTCAGACCCCAGACTCCAATCTGACCAACCATCTGTGGGATTATTGTGAACAAGCTCGATCCAACCCTGCAGGTATCAGGTCATTGCACAACCCTGACAGGGTCAGAGCTGTTTTACTGGCATTTGGGTAAGTTAACTAATGTTAGATCGTCGGCTTTAATGTCGTGGTTGCTTCGTGTAAGGAGAAAAGTTGTGACTGGCTGCAGAAAACCCCAAGCAAACAGGAAACAGTGTGGGAGGTGTATCTACTCACCAAGGATTAAAAGAAGACATGAATGTTGCAGATTCGTTGATGTAATCGAGTGAAAATGTCACAGCGAGAAAATACTGAGCTATCTTTCTGAGCTATAGAAATGCCCTGTATATGTTTGTATATTAATAAAGGGATAAGTAACAATAGTCAATGAAGTACGGACTGATTAAATCTATCTCATATGACTAGCAACTTAATTTCCACTTCTTTAACTAGGTTAAAGGGTAAACCAGTTAGGCTAATCTTTAAAGGGCACCAGTGTGAAACAAATCATCTATGAACTGTGATGACCCTATTGTGCATGGAAAGCATGAGTGAACCTGAAGCTCATGCTCTCCTTTAAACTAAGCTGTGAGTATATGACTAATATCTTTTCAGTTTGTGTTTTCAGTTTGGTTAACAAAAAAGCTTTGTGTTTATCATCAAAACACTCCCTCTAGATGCCACCGAATCACCAGAAGCAAAGGTGAAATGCAAACCGCCAGTAAGACAAGACGTTTTTTTTTTGAGGCAAAGCTAAATGTCATCACAGTTTTCGTCTTGTTTTGTCATGTGGCAAACTATTCACTAAAAGGAGCTTCTTAGAGGCAGTAAAAATACCATTTATGCAAACAAAAACAAACACAGGCAGAGAAAAGAGATGATTTGAAGGAGGGGGGGAAACCCCTGCAACTAAACAGCTGGAAACAGGAAATGACTTTGTGCCTTAATGTGTGTGCGCTTGTTTTTGTGTGTGCGTTAACTTAAGAGTATGTGACACTGCTTGGCAAACTTTACCCAGCCCTTTAAAGGCAAATGTGGGTTTCCATCCTATTGACACAAACAGATCTAGTGACCTACCATGCATAGATATGAAACACAAGATGACAAACCTGTCAGCTGTAACATGTCACAGTGTGAGCAGTTCTGAGAAGAGGTTATTTTAAAAAAACAAACAAAAAAACAACACATGCACATCTGCAAAAGCGGCAGACACAATCCAGTGAAACTCTGCAAAGCTCTCCTGTACTGAGAACAGCAGCAACAGAAAACGATCAGTGGTTTTCATGAACATCTGCTTGTTGCAATCAAACTAAGCATCAAGAAGATAAATCGTGATGTGTGTAGATCAGTAGACAATATTTTGAATTGACTTCTTCAACATTTCTGAAAATACATTTTTTGTTTTCTTTCTTTCTCGCTCAAATCTATAAAGTACTGAGGATGCACTTGTAGTGCGTGACTAGTCTCTTTCCATACACAGTTAACAAAAGCTGCAGACTGGCATAGCTAAATTCTATTTGTTTGAATATAGGAGGATATGAGGTGACAGGAGGGGTTACACCGTGACTTTTCAGGCAAAAAAACTCTAGTCTGGTGTGCCGAGAAAGAAAGTAAATGATTTGCAATCTCCTTTAATTTGCAACATCATGGCATAATTTTATATATTTAGTTGCCTGACAAGCTAAACAGTATTTCTGTAACCTCTTGACTTAAACACTCCTCACACACTTTGATGACTTTTATGTCCAATAGAGACCAAAAGAAAACTATAAAAAGTGCGCAACTAAATAATTATTTTACTAACAACTCATACTCTTTTGTCTTTTCCAAATTATAATAAAGACAGATAAAGATATTCATACTAGCCTGACTAAATAAACTTGAAAAAATTGAGAATAGTGCCATCGGTACCATTCTTACACTTCATGCATGCAACTAGAGGCGAGCAATCAGGCCAGAAGATCATACAAGGGTTTTACAATTCATGATATAAATGATACTTCTTTCGCATATTTAGTTTAACTCGTGATCACATGAGTAGTTGTGTACACGTGAGATGGGCTAGGCCGGGGCTAGCTGGTTAGCAGTAGTGGAGCTTTCAAAATAAAATACTTACACATAGCAGCATTAATGATTTAATCTGTATGATTTCTCTGCAGATAATGTGGCAGATAAAGAAAGACCACGGTAAACGATTGTGAGATCAGCTAAACCTACATGAAACACCAGTCCACTGATAAGGATGTCAAGACAAATCTTTCTCTATCTTTCTCTTTGTAAGCAAAAGTCATGAAGCTGTTTCAGATAGAAACCCCAGGAGTCAAATTTTGTACAGAAAGCTATTTAAAAATAAAAATGAATACTTTTCACCTGCTGTGAACTGTTTTTAAAGAAATGCCCACATATTATCATGTGAAACCACAGCTGAGCTGTTAGAGTTTAGTGAATCGCGTGTACGGTGAATATAAAGTGTGCAAAAGCTTGTGTTTTTACCTTTGGAGGATCATAGAGCTCTAACTGGTAACTTTCCCCTGCTCCTCTTCCTCCTTGAATGTCTCTGATCCTCCTGACCAGCAGGTGGCAACGCTGCCAGCGGGGCTGTGAGTCTGAAACAGTTTCGTCCACCAGAAAGTACCTCAACTGGCCCTCTTTACAGCAGCCGCTCGCCTCGGATCGCCTCTGCCTTTTACTACGAAACCTATTGAAAGGAGCCATGATCAGCTCCTTCATTCCAGGACGGTGTGAAGCAGCTGTGGGTGTGGCTTCGGAGGAGTGGGAAGAAGAGGATGACACCTCTTCGCTGATGGAGGAAATTGCACCCACTCTGTCACCATTATTTGGAAGGTTACTGTTGGTGGTGGTGGGGTTCCTAGGGGTAAGGTCCCGGGATGAGCGCGGACTGGCTTGGGGTGATTTCTTTAAAAGCTTATTTACAGACTTCCGGATTTGGCTGAAAGAGAAATGTGTGACTTCTGAGTTTTCAGGGTTCGAGGTTAAAGAGTCAGAAGAGTACCGTTCAGATACCTGGCGATGATCTGTGCCAGAGATCTCCTCGTTGCTATGGCTATGAATCACCAGTGTCCCGCTGCCAATTGTGCGAGATCCTGAAAAAGAGTTTCCCGCAGCGCATCTCAGTGGCAGCTCCTGCTCCCGGCTCAACACCACCGGCTCCACTTTCGGTGACGCAGTCAGTGGAGCAGCTCCTCCATTTGGTCTGCCAGTCTCCCGATAGTCCTGCACCCGAGGCAAAGTCCGCACTCGAGTGATTACAGGCTGAGGACGAAGGACCACTGGAGACGATGAGGGAGCACTACCGGAGGCGGCAGAGCTTGTGTTCTGACCCAGTGGCGTGCCGTCTTTGTCGACCTCGCAGCAGAAGTGTTGCTGGAAGAGGTCAGTAAATTGCTTTGAAAAGGTCTCTGGTGGAAGCACATCATGGTGTGGTCGCTCTCTTGCAAAACTCCGGTAGTGCCGGGCCAGCTCCTGGGCTGCGGCGATGGCATGCAGCTCGCAGAATTCCGTCCAGCCTTTTTGGGCAACTGCCACACCTTGGCCTGCTGCTGTTGTGGTGTTGGCTGGATGGATAGTGTTACCATTCATTGCAGTAACCAGAGTGGATGAGAATCACTGCAGAACAGAAAAAGAAGGTGGGTAAGAGAAATGAATGGATGAAGCATGGAAGAAAAGAAC
Source organism: Simochromis diagramma (assembly GCF_900408965.1). Classification (NCBI taxonomy): domain Eukaryota; kingdom Metazoa; phylum Chordata; class Actinopteri; order Cichliformes; family Cichlidae; genus Simochromis; species Simochromis diagramma. The sequence goes on along the minus strand of NW_024387200.1, from coordinate 7,629,241 downwards.
GAAAAAAGCCAGAGGAGCAAATAACGAGAGCAAGATATAGGAATGCAATTAGATCAGGATAATGTGGAGGGTTGTGCAAGACATGCAGCACTAAACATGGGAAATGGCACAACAGTTACAGCACATTTTGAATTGCTTCAAAGTTTAAAAACAGTTCAAACACTAAGAAAGAACATTCAAAACTCTGATTTCATCTGAGCTTGATCTGTAACCGCACAAATTGGATTACATGGGCCTGCAAAAAATCTCTGGCAATCAACCAGAGTATCCTAGAGTATCTCAACACAGGGCCACGGTTCACTCAAAGGACAATCGGTTACCATTCAGTTAATGGGAGAAAACGCAGCGAGTGTACGCATTTTAAGTAAATTTCAGGAAATTGTTTCCTACAGCAGAGGCGAGCAGAGAGAAAGGTGAAACTGCGTTCTAACCTCCACTGATATGGATGATGGCAACTCAAGTATTTTATGAATGGAAACAGTAATTAGTCAGTCAGACAGAAGGTGAATGAGGCCCTGACTGAGGAAGTACGGTTAGAAAATCTCTCAATCAGCCACGCTGCCTGTATTTTCATCCGTGTGTTTGTGTACTTACACGTGACCTATTTTAATGGTCCTTCCGTTCCCCCCCCCCCCAGTGTATCACTCATGTTTTAAAACACGATACACAAACAACATGATTATTCATTAACTTAACAAACATCATAAGTGTAGTGAAAACAAAAGTGTTTATTTATTTATTTATTATACTTAAAGGGGATTTCTTTAAGTACAATTAACACGAAAAATAAATAAATCAGTGGCGTTGGTGGAGGGGGACAGGCTCATCCGGTAGAGAGCGAGGCCCATATTAATGAGCGTTTTTGACCCTATAACCTGTCTCGCAAGGGTAACCACTTCTGCCGGCTAGCCTCCACCACAACATCTGCAGGTGTGGGTGGGGGGGGGGGGGCAACAAGGGGCCCAGGCAGAAGCTGACTTAATAGACAGAAAGTCGTAGCAGTCAACCAAAGGGCATTTCAGTCATATGCTACTGAAACCAGGTTTGGTGAGAGACTCTCAAAGATATGGAGAGAAAAACAGCTGCAGACAACATCTAATAAACCTCCTGAAAGATTTTAAGAGTTTTTAGCTTCTGTTGGACAGCTCTTGGGACAGCTCTTGTTGACCAAAGCCGCACTTTTCATAATCTTTGCTCAAACTGAAGTAAACACCAACTGAGTTTGAACTTAATGAATGTGGCAAAATCTTAAAATTTTAAACTGATTAATCATCCAACCTTAAACATTCACACACGCAACCTCATTTTATGAGTGAGACAGTAAAGATGTGACATGTGGTAATATACTGCACTGAACTTGATGTGTTCGGGTTGCCTTGGAAGGCTTGGCCTCCTACAGTAGGGCTCTGCTACTTTTTTTTGCGTGCACTGTTTCACTTCCTTGCTTCTGTTAATGCACAGTGCTTCAGTGTTTGCTGATTAGTCTAATCCCACAGGGCTTTCTCTGTTTAAACTTGTGGCTTTTCTTATAATAATCACTAAATTGAAACTATCAAAAGCCATCTACCATTTTATTCATCAGGGCCCACAACTACATTATCAACTGTAGGTACTGCATCATTTGGTGCACGAAGAAGTTAACACGCAGCTTCTCTGTACAGTGCACACGTGTTTCAACCTGTCCACCACCGTTAAAAAACTAGTACTGTTGTAATTTAAAAGAACTCCGTGGTTAACAGCTTTAACCACACAGTTCATCAGAATAAAGGAAGGATGTATTCCTAAGTATTCAACAAGCCCTTCTCTTTTCTTTCTTTTTAAACGCCCATTTGCTGTGTGTGTGTGTGTGTGTGTGTGTGTGTGTGTGTGTGTGTGTGTGTGTGTGTGTGTGTGTGTGTGTGTGTGTGTGTGTGTGTGTGTGTGTTTATCCCTTTTTGACCTTGAGTATACTAAACAAATAGGCATAGGGGATCAGGGAGAACACATTTTTGGGCATGTAGCATAAGGATGACATAAAAGTGTGTTGACTTGGAAGTGAGTAGCCCAGGCATGACTGGTAGCTGGAATAACTGGACATGACTTCTGTTCAGATATAGCAAGATTCAAGTGATGTTTAGAGACAGCCAATGACGCCAATGAAAGAGTCCCATTTTTGGTAGAATAAAGAAGCAGAATTGGGTCTTCTGGAAATGAAAGAAGACAAATATGACTGGACATTTAGAGTCTTTTTAGTCCTAAAACGCTGACATATTAAATTCTGAAGCAGACAGGAAGAGCCATAGATAGGATATTTAAAAAAAAAAAAAAAAGAAAGAAAGAAAGGATGTAGCTACTGTGATATCAGCTGTGTGGACTTTTGGAGCACCCATTTTGGTACTTTGTGCGTGTTCATCTTAAGTTTTTGTTTCGATCCAGACGTGGCCATATTGGAACAAGAAGGCAGAGCTGTGGCATTATCACCTGGTGCTGGTGCAAGCTTACTTAGCAAGGTGTTAACTAAAACAGAATGTTTCCTGACTCCATCGAATGGACAGAAGACGCTCACAATGATGCCGAACTTTAAGTCTTAATACGATTTAGCCAGGAAACAGGAAAAAAGAAACTTCTGAAGGGGGGAAAACATCTGTAGAGACCATAACTGATTTTTGTGCTAAACTGTCAAAATGTTTCATTTCTGCACTAACTAAATGTGGGCATTTTACCACGAGAGTCTATGGCGACTGATTCACTTTTGGCACCTACTTCAAATAGCCATTAGTTGCCATCTGCAGTTCTTGGCACTTCTACATTGGCTTAATTTTATAACTGGAAGTTTGTGCTTGGATATAAGACACTCAAACCCACCACTGGAAGAAATACAGTCACATACACAGACAGACATACAGAGGTGAATTTAAGCTTCATCTTAAAACTGCCACTTTGCATGTGTAAACACTGCAGACACATGGTGTAACTAACAGACTGTAACTAGGATACAACAACTAGTCAGATTTCTTCTTATGTGCTGCACAGTAAAGCGGTGAACACAGGTAGAATATTCACCATAACACAAACCAAAAGCAACACCTCAAGGTGCTTTTAGCAAAGAAGTCAACATGCATTATATATAAGCTGCTTCTTTTTCTGCCCTGCATGTCTTTCCATAATAAAGTGTTGAGCAACAGATGAACAGTTAGACTATAAGACGTAAACTGCAGTATCATTAACAGGAGTTTAATCTTCTAACTTCAACATGTGCCTACAGTACATACCATCTTCCTCCAGTGCTGCAGAGAAGAGTCTAATCGACATACAGGAAGTGTGAGAGTGCTTTTGCATATGGGTGCGTGTGGGCTGTTGTGTCTCTGTGTCTGGTGGGGGGGGGTTTGTCACAGACTGTGGTCCAACAGATCACAGACAACCACAAGAAACAGGGGGTGGGGGGATGGGGGGTCGCGCTGTGGTCGGGCCAAAACATGGAGCAACGCGTCTTGTTATCTAATTTCTCTCTGTGTCCTGAGCGACAACCTTCTGAGATGAAGACTTGTAAAAGTCGTGAGGTCACATCTTAAAATAAGCGTGCCGTTTTTTCATTAGCACCATCAAACATATCAAGGGGACGCGTACGTCAATGAGGCAGTGAAAAGTTGGCATCGTGAAATATTGCGTCACTAAAGTTCCTGGATGTGTCCTGTCACAACAACTAATCCCCTTCCTGTACTTTTTCAGAGCATGCTCAGTGCATGCCTCACTTTGCCCCTTCAGCTGGCCTCCCAGAAGCTTGGTTCTATCTGCCTGGCCAGCCCAGCGATGACTCAGCACTGCCTAGAGAACATACACACACACATGCACACAAAAACACAGACACACACTTCCTCTCGCCGTATCCATTGGGGTCTTGGCCGCCTCCGTTCCCAGGGTTTTCCCTTTCTTTTCATCTTCTCTGTCCTCTGAGGATCTCCAGATGTGTTTGGACTCAAACTTCCTTGACTTTTTACCTTGACGAAGAGCCATATTCAAACTGTGAGGGGAAACAAAAAGGCTAACACAGTGTTTGTGTCTCCTTTCTCTGTTCTTATCCGGGACCTCTAACCTCAGCTCAGTGTTTTGTTATTGTATTATTGCTTTCCTAGACAGCATTCGGCAGGAGACGGCAGAAAAAAAAGCCAATCCAAACACCCGAAATTGCAACTGGAAAACATTTGTGCACTCCTGCCTTTTTTCCTTCCTCACCTTACTCATCACTCCCTCAAGCTCCTTCTCCTCCCCTACAATGCCCGCATTCTTCTTCTGCGAAGCACACGCACGCTCGCGATGGCACACTGATTGCTTTCTTCGTCTCTCTCGTGGGCTTTACAGAAATTTGGCACCGCTTTTTTCTCCCCCATCGACACCACAAAACAACCTGAGGAACTGCTGCACTGTGTCGAGATCAACGTCAGATTTTTTGGCAAGAAGAAAAAAAGAGAAAAATGATCTAACCAAACAAATGCTACTGTGAAACTACTGATGCAGCAAGTCAACCACTGCTGTTTAAAAGAGCAAACAGGTAGTGACGCATACCACACAAGTCTTTAATGGACAAATGGCAAAATGTCAAACAAGTGTCAAAACGCAGCAGCTAGTCACACTTGCTGACATTTAGACAAATATAAAACAATCTCTTCTGAGCATGTGACATGAGGCAAAGTCCTTCTAGAAGCAAGCCTAACCACTCAGCAGCCATCTTGAATCACCTCCACAATAACTTAGGCAGTAATTATCTATTATCTAAATTAGCTTGTAGTTGGTCAGTGAATATAAAAACTGTATCCTGACCTTGTCCTATAAAGTTAACCACACACCAGGTCAGGTTGCAAGACACCACAATGAGTCACACAGCTCTCATCTATCCCTAATACTCATGATGCACATGCTCCAGAAGTGGACATAAAAGAGTCTGATTTTAATCAAGACGGAAGGAAACAGGATGTGTGAAACACAGACATGAATCGATCTTGTTAGCGTGAGTAACCTCATGACTCAGGACTTACTGGGGAAATTCATGTGTTATATTGCGGCGTTTTATTCCCACTAAATGGAAGTGCTAGCAGTATGATTTACAGTAAACAGCGTCCTGGATGTGGTCTGCAGGGAACAGAGACAACATGATCTTTTGCTCAATATTTTTTTGTTTGCACAAACATTAACACCACATGGCTCCTCTCAAAAAGAAAAGAAAAAGCTTTTTTTGGAGCAAAACCAAGAAAATAAAATCTCCCAAGACCGCAGCTTATATAACACTACAACTCATAGATAATAATCTATGCTGCTGGTGGATGTAGACTGCTATTTATATCTCACAGGCCTGGTATCAGCTCTCACACACCACTGAGTTACCCTGTTGTCCCCATTAGGGAACAGCTCGTTTGATGCAACGGACACACACATCCATGAAAGTGTTGAAGTGACCTGAGTTTTCAGGTCATGCGTTCAAATTAGGAGGTAGGGGTCTGGTTTGAGAGCGCTGCAGCACCTCTAATGGCCACTAGATGCTGGATGCATAACCGAAATGCAGACTGGGTGGGAAAATGTTACAAGTCTGACAAGTGCTAAACTACCTCGTAAAATAAGATTTTAAAGGGTTTTAAAAACAAGTTTACTTAACCAATAAACTGATCTCGAGGCTCCTGTGAGTTTGTATAAGGGAAGATTTTTGAGTCCCGCTGCCAACCGAAGCTGAAATGTTTTGTCACCGGAGTCACATGGCAAAAAAAGCATAATTAAAATAATTTTAGCTTAAATGTAAAACATTTGATGTTGGTAAACGTCAAATAGCTCAATTATCTAATTTATGTTCATAAAATTTACTTAATGGCTTGGAGTTTTAAGTGGTTTAACTCAAGTTTGCCAATGTAAAATTATCAGACCTTGCATACTGAAAAATGACAGTATTGGAAGATCGACAAGAACAACGAACAACGACAAGATGACTATATGCCAATGAGTTCTCTGAAACAGTATCAATTTAATTTCAGCAGATTCTGTACATCTCGGAGTTGTTGGGTTTTTTCATGCTAAAAGTACTCAGCACTCCTGACAATACTCAGCTCAGTCCTTGATAGTACCAAAGAGGCACAGCCTCAGCAGCTCTGACACTGGTTACTGAACAGGTGCAGGCATAAATACTCAGAGAGCAGCAGCATTAACTTGTCCTTCATTGCTGTTCCACACTTGTTGTGACATTCGGTCAGCGTGTTGCTCGACCGTCTTTCCACTGTTACTGGACAGCTGGTTAAGCTAGGAAGAGGTGCACAGCGTGGAAAAGATGACTAGCACCTTGTTATGTTGCTACAGCTGTTTTTGCCACTGTAAACAACTGGAAAAAGCACGCCAGACTCAGGAAAAATAGACGAGACTTTGCAGATTTATGTAGATTACATTTGGATGTTTCAAAGCATACCATTTTTCATAATGTAGTCTTCTTTTCCAGCTACTAAACTACCATTAAACTGGTCCAGGAAGGCTATTGGTGTTGCACTTTTCTCCTTATGAAAGTAAGGGGTCAGCAACCTCCAGTCACTAAAGGAAATATATGTATTCCCCAACAGGTGGCTGTTTCTAGGTGAAACTGGCCACAAAGAGGATGCTATACCAAAAACCTCAATGTGATAGTTTTGGCTGCAGATTTCTACAGTCGCCCATAGTTTGCATGGAAGATGCCAACTTGATCCAAGTTTGATTTTGAAGGCAACCGGTCTTGTTCTCAATTTACATCACACTCCTCACAGTTTTAATATCACTTGGCAAACATGTTCGCAAACAAGTCAGCATCTTCCATGCAAACTCTGGACACCCACAACAATCTGCTGGCAAGCAGCTTGGTTTCAAGCAGGTTTTCAGCGCAGTACCACACAGGCAGCAATCACCAGCAATCACTTGCCATTCAACTGAGGAATACACATTTTCCAGAGTGACCTGTGGTTTTCAGGGGATCACCAGTCATTAGGCATGTGTGGCTGGGGCTTGTCAAAACCTATAGTCATGTAAACAATATCGCCTAAATAATCAACTAGCCAACTCTATGATTATAGCTCTACTAATCAGCAAATCATTTTAAAATAAAAAATGTTTACAAAAAATTCCAAATTCACTGAATTCACAGTGGAAATCAAGCGAACTTTCCCTAAAGAGCAAGCTGTGAAGAAATTGTAAACTATAAGAATAAAAAGATAAATATGAGAAACTAATGACAGCAGAAGTGGAATTGAACTCCTTTTTGCACAAAGACAGGAAGAAGATGCAACCACAGGCGCAATAAACATTAGTTACTACTTGACTGCTACACATCAGCTCCAACACTGCACTCCCGCCAGACCCTCCAGACATGACATCACAGACACTACCTCCATGTTTTTTCAGACACACTTAAACATGAATAGATATCAGATTGTTGGGCGATGAGCTAAACTGTTTGCTCTTGCTCTAAAACACACAAACATACAGATGTGTGAGCAACTGGTCTGGGAATGTGTGTACATGTACACCTCTATGTGCTGATTAGTTGTACATTATTGCAAAAAATAGGATGCAGTCCTAACTGTCACGCTCATTAAGTAAAATGCAATTTACAGCGAACCACATCCGTCCGACCTTTATATAGCCCGAGCCTTATTACCGAGATCAGCCGGATCCAATCTATTGCTTATGACTCAATTAATATGCATGGCATAGAGGCTCACAGAGACATCAAACACTCGGAGTTTCCTGTAAAAACTGCAGTGGAAAATTTATACACACAAAAACCTAAAGGCAAAAAATAAAAAAAATAACACAGCAACATGTGCATCCAAGGAACTCGGGTCAAAAACAGATTTTATTACCTCTGAATTTTCACTCCCTGAATCATTGAATGAATCACAGAGATACGGATAAACTTATAAAGCAGGGGCACAGTAAGTGATTGTAAGAGGGGGGAGAAGGCAATAAAGCAGTGAGAAAAGGAAGAGGAGGAGGAACAACAGTCACAAGGACAGAGAGAAAGACAGATGGGCGGATAATGAGAGGCCAGGCAGGAAGTGAGAATAACAAGCAGGAGAAAGCTGAGAGGAGAGGAGACGGCGCCAGGTTTGTGGATGAAGGTCCAGGTGGCAGAGCACAAGAGGAAAGGAGACCAAAGGATCACTGCTCTGCTCTGCCTGGGCAGCAATCACAGCAACAGGAAGCCCTGCCCTGGCAAGCAGCAAACAGTGCACACATGCAAAGACGCCGTGCATGTACACACACATGCACACCAACGTGCTGCCTTATGTGAGGAGAGAACTAGAATATCAAGTACAAGTGTTACTTAAAATATTTAACTGTGAGCATGATGAATACACATTTGTGGTGAAAGCTGCAAGTGAAAAAAAAAACCAAGTGGTTCTGGGAACTTTTCTGCTTTCGTATTTTAAGGCTAAATCACAGTACACAATACACATCATGATATTTTAGAATAACTTCTAAATTATTTTATAAAATAAAATCGATTTATCTACTCTGATACATACACCACACTGATTATTTAATAATGACCTAATATGTTAAATTTAAAGGTACAGTGTGTAAAATCTCACCACTAGATGTCAGTAGATTGCAGACTGCCATCAACTGTATCCTGTTTTGTTATTGATCCTGTTTTTGCCGCTATTAGCAACACCAGTCTTTGGAATTAGGGGTGAGTTTTGATTATCGATTTATCGATTAAAATCGATTCTAGCTTGGATAACGTGATATCGATTCATTAAAATCCTGAATCAATTTTTTAATATAAATTTATTTTGCCTGAAACGCCAGAATCTCAGGTTAAACCTCACAAAATTTCAACAACCACCAAACAGCTAAAACAGTAAATGAGAGCAGGTACACGGATTCTTCACAAAGACGCAAACACAAAGCGCTGACCCGCCGACAGATCAGAATCAGCGAAATGTCGCCTTTCTCACCCGATGGCACGGACACAGTCGGGGCTGAAACCCGACAGCTCGCTGATTCTGATGTTTCGGCGGGTCCGCGCTTTGTGTTTATGTCCTTTTTGCGCTGATTCTGAAGCTGCAGGTTTGATCTCTCTCCAAACAATATTGACTGAAAACACTTACCTGTCTCTAATAAACCCTCTGTAACTTTGCTCTGCTTCACTTCAGCAGCATCAGGTAATGTTCATATGTTGATTAACGGTGTTCTTCTGTTTTTGATCTACTGCAGAATATTTTTTATAAAATCCCAGGCCTGGAAAATCGCCTTCATGTTTTTCTGTGTTTTATCCTCAGTTACTTTGACACAAAGGCATCTGCTGTGATGCTTACACGTTTGATAAAGTCTCGCAAGTGTCAGCTTTCTTTTTATAGATATAAAAATATGGAAATGTACTGATGCATGATCTGAATTATAATATTTCTGACTGTCTGAGGCAAAATTTCCCCGATTCAAATCAAATCGAATCAAATCGAATCAAATTGAATCAAATTGAATCGAATTGTGGATCGAATCGATTCGGGACCTTGTTAATCGGAATTGAATCGATTCTAGAAATCAGTGACGACACCCAGCCCTATTTGGAATGGAGCTAAGGTCATTGGACTTGGACACTTAGCGAATAAACTGTCATATAATATGAGAATATAATCAATCTATTTATCAAAGGGAAAGTGTCCTTTTTAGGACACCTAAGCCTAACATTAGCCAGCATAATGTTAGCTTATAACCATCTGTTAATGATCCGTTGTGAGCCAACTCCTGAGAAGGAGAATAACAAAAAATAACTATCAAAAAATAACTAGGCATGCTTACGCACGTTTTCGTCTCTTCGCCACTACATAATGTATTTTAATAATTATAATTCCCCAAAACAGCTCCTCAGATAACCTAAAGAGTATGAAATATATGATGTATAAAAAGCATCCCACTAAACTCATTTACTTCTAAGCCATTACAAACTCCTGCACAACCCTACAAGTTTTAAAGAAGTTTAAAAACAACAGCTAAGTTGTGATTTCAGCTATAGGGTATTTCTAACTTAGACTAAGAGGGTGGATGATATGCGAAAGTGGCTGATGCTAATTTGGCATATGATCTTCTTTTCAGAGAAATGCCACAGACAGTGTCATTAAATAAATATATAATTAAGTGCAATTCAAGCATCCTCTCTCCACAAGAACAAAGCAAAACCGAGATCATTTGTGACACAGCTAAGGTTCATCATAGCCTGCACGATGCACCTTGGAGGTGCAGATTTATGCACTGGACCTTCAGCTTAGAGTTGCAGGGGTTTTTTTAGCCACATGCACAAAAAAATCATATGATCACATCAGCTAAGCTAAAACTGTTGAGAGAAAAACTGTAAGTCAGATCATAATTCAGCACCGAAAGCTTGTGACATGATCATTTGGTCAGATATACGAGAGCACACAAAAAGCCAAATTAGCTACAAAATGTTCCCGCTGAAGAACAGCTGGTAATTTTAGCTCTTATCAACATGATATTAATGGGAGGAAATGGGTCAGCTTTTATCGGCTTCTGAGATAAAAATAAACCGAGTCACAATATGAAACTGAAAAGATGTGAAATCGCTAATTGTTTTTTTGCCATCACTCCACTGAGACACGTCGTCACTAGTGATCTTAGTATTATGATTACTTATTTTTGCTATGTTTTAACAATGTTGCTATAGATGGGAGAGTGAGAATGGCGAGAATAAATGGGTCATTACAATCCCATTTTAAGCAGCAGCAATCACGTTAGCAGCCTGATACAGAAACTGCTTTGGTCTCTATAGCTTATTTCTCCTTAATAACTGTAGACTGGATGAATAAAACCATTTAGATTTTGACTGCCTTGATTGACAAGTATACCAACAGAGACCATTATAACCAGTAGCTGTCTACTAATTAGTCTTCATTCAAATCCTCTCAACCGTGTCTGTGCTGCTGGTGCCTTTTTGAGCATATTACGTTAATTTTTTTAGAACATGTGGGCACCACTGAGTCAAAGTTCAATTTGATCTTTTTTTTAGTACTATCAGATTTTAGATACAACTAACCAAGTTTTCTACTGTTAGCTGTTAAGTTAGTGACAAGACAAACTGGCAGTGACCAATAAACCTAAACTAAATACTTTAAAACGAGGAATCAAGAAATTAATAGGTACTGCTTCAGTGGCTGCCTCCATCCAGTCTTTGTTAATGTTTGTTTATAATGGAGCACTGTAACGAAAAATAAATTCCCCTAGGGATCAATAAAGTATTCTGATTCTGATCTTTTATGTACAGTCTACGATACGAACCAGCAAATTTATACTTTCATAACTTCTCTAGTTTGATCGGTAAACTAAGAAAAAATATCGCCATGCCTGTGAAGAGTCTGCTTCATGGCTGTAAGTGTACATAAAGTTAATAAATGTCCCACCAAGTTTGATCAACAACATCCATAAAAAACAAAAAAGCCGACATGAATAAAAATCCACATACCACTACTATCCAAGTCTGTTTTCAAGAGAAAAGGGTCCAGGAATTCGCTCTAATACAGCCACCATTCAATATTGTTTTGACAAGCACAACTGCCTGCTGTACTGATAGGCAACATAGCAGTTAACACAAACCGACACCATGTGACCTTTTTTCCATTCCTTTCACTTCATGTTTTATACTTGAATGCAACAAGCTGCTCTGCATCACGCCAAAGTGGCACGGCCTGACATCAGCTACCCGCAACGAGCTGCGTTGAGGCCGATTGATCAGGTGCATAAAAGCAGAGGCCGACATGAAAAAGACATACAGTCGCAGGGTTGGGATTGGCTGAGGCTTACTGTTCCTGTTTGTGTGAAGTGAGATGTGAAAGAGCTTTGATAATACATAGAGCAGAAAGCGAGACGCACACAGCTTACATAATTGAAGAACATATTGTAAAGGAGGAAGTAGCGCTGAAACATGAGATAACTTTGGGCTTAACTTCCCATAGCCTGAGGAAAGCATCAGCTGATTCAAAGGTATAACACGAGGGGAGGCGGCGATTGCAACTACTAGGCACAGCCAGAGCCCAGTGGTGTTGTTATACAAGTTTAATCTGGATATCACAAAGACATGGAGAAGCTTTGGCTCTGTAATCCCTGTTCCAAACGCTAACTTGTTGCTCTGTGAGAATGAGCAGGAAACCTTTTGTCTAACACATGTAAAAGGAAAACAATTCGGATGTAGCCATATTACTCACAAAGAAGCTACGGAGTAAGAGCAGGGGTGTAACAATACTGAAACTGAGACTGAAATCACACTACAAAGATCTGCAAATCTGGACTTGCCATGCCATAAGATTGAAAGTGTTAAAATATTCCTATATTAGAAAATATGTTGACCAGCCATCTATCCCACATGGTGATAGAAGTCCTTCAAGTTTCCCGAAAATGCACTTTTTCAGGTTTCCTTCATTGAATTATCAGAAATAAGGTCAAACATCCTGGATTGCCAGTGCTTGTTTCTTTTATTTTGTATCATCATCATCAAATTGGTGCAGTTTTTATATCTCATCTTTTATATCTCAACAGACAGATGCTTAAATTTATGCTCAAAAATTTGATTTTGGCTTTAAATTCTGAAAACGTGTTTCTTCAGACCTGAAGATTTCTTTATCGGTGTGTTTTAAATTGATCTCCTTAGAAAGACTCAAAAATGCTGAAAAAATAAGAACTAAGTGTAAACTCAACTCCATGTGCTTCAGTGTTGGCCAGTACATCGGATGTACTGATATACTCTTTATAATGTCAAGCAAGATATGAATTTTTCAAATACCACTACAGTGCTGAACAGATAACATACCCACTGTGGCTTTCAAGTGGTTTAAATGTACTTACTAGAGGCCACAAGAAATGGTGATGGGGCCTAGAATAAACTGTTCAGTCTTCCAAAAGCTAAAATACTTCACACTGATGCTCCAGGAGAATCAGAAGGAAATATCTTGTAAAAAAAAATCTCCGCGTTAGATGTGGAGTGAAAGCAGGGGGTGTAACAGTTGTGAAACCGAGACCAAAATCAGTCAAACGTCTGCCCGTGTGGAGCCTGCTTTAATCGTACTAGTCGCAAATGAGGAGTTTAGTTTTTTATCTGTGACCCAATCAGAAATCACATGATCAGACCTCTGGCAAAAATAATTGTTATCAGTCTTCTTTTTAAAGAAAAAAAACTAACAAAACCTAAAGCTGTAATCTAAAACCGCTGTTTCTGAGAATTGTTACACCAAATCAGACCTTTACCGGACCTGATTGTAATGAAGTGTTTGCCTGTAACACAGACCTCATTGTGTGTTGTGTTTTGTCAGCTTTGAGGCCTGTACTGTCTGTGATGCCTGTCATTTGCTGCTGACTTCATTCCCTCCTCACATGTCAAATCCACACAATCAAAGCAAAGTCATAACTTGCCTCTCTCTTTTTTCTTTTGCCTGTTGCTACACGAGCCCTATAGTTTAGTATTTCCTTCACATGCCAGGGTCAGGATAATGACAGACTGCAGATTGTGTAAAGATGTTTTGTATTAGTCATTGGTAGGATGTCGGACAGCTGGAAGGATGTGTATTAGTCAGGATACATAATATCATCATATTAACTGTTTCATTTAAGCTAAAACCCCAGTTTTGTTTTCCAGTGCTCAACGTGGATTACTCCTGCACACAGTCTGAATTCCTTCTTATCATCATAGACCCAGCCTTTGCTTTTCCTACTTTCCCAACCTGCCTCCCTGTCTCAGTTCCCACCACAGGAAATAGGCAGAAAGTGGCTGGACTTTATTTCTGTGTCTTAAGAATAGCAGCATTGTGTTATTGTTGTCGGAATGCAGAGGCCAGAGCCCCCCCCCCTTAAGTAATAGCAATTTGCCCATATGTAGTGTATAGCAAGAAACAGTGTACCCAGTACAAAAGACAAGTCTTGACCACTGTTTTTATCCCCTCTTGATTTCTCCAGCTCTGTGATGCAGACTAATGCAAACATAGAGAAGAGATCAAGAGAATATCCACCACTGATGTGTCACAAATCTGTTGCATTTCTGCGTCATCACAGGATAAATGATACACTCCTGACTTTTAATATTTAATTATTATTTTCCCTAAAGCTACACAAATGAGTCACAATATCAAAAAACACTGACAGGTGGGTTGATCATCTTGTTACAAAGCAATGTTCTGCTGACATTCATATGGATATTACTTTTGACACTCAGCTCCAATAGAGAACCAAAACTGCCAATCAATAAATAAACAGATGTATGAATAATTACAAAGACCAGTGGCCAGACTCACTCACAACAAAAATGGCTGCCTGCAATCCAAACAGATCACTGAAGAACTTAGCCCCTACTCACACAGGTCTGAAAACCGAGCCAAAACTTTACCTCTGACCTTTTGGGTACAAAATATCCCCACATTATCAAGACATATTCAAATGTTGGTCTAATTAGCTTAGAAATTGTTGGCCAAGAACAAATGAGAGTGCTTTTTTTTTTTTTACCGTTAAACACAAAAATCAGTTCACTGTTGAATTTAAAAAACAGCTTCTCAGCTCGACTGTCACCGAAAGCTCGACCTCAACTTCTTACTGGAAGGTAAGGGAACAAAAGCTTAGTTTCGGAAAAGCTGATGACACAATCCTTGACTCAGCTACTCACCACTAAAACTGAGTCAAATCAAAACAATTCAGTCGATTCAAACATTCACGACTCAAAACTCCAGATGTATGTCTGTCTGAAATCCACAAGCACTTTCTGAATGAGTCACATGATTGTTCTGATTCACTTTGCCAATATTTAAGAGGTGCAATACTCTATCACTGTGTTGAGTTGTTGTCGGGATTTGGCTGAGACATAACTGACTCCATCATTCACTCAGATCAGCAGTGAATCATCTGCAGGCATCTGACTTCCCGGAAGGCTAATTCAGGAGTCTAAACCTTTCTACGTTGGGGCTTATAAGGAGCCAACAGAGTTTCTGTGTTAGGCCTTACAAAGTGCCTCTTTTTGGCACAAAGACATTTCCCAAGAATCCCGTTTTTCTGCACTGATAGCAAATTCTGTGCTTGTGATGGGACTTGCTGCAAACTGGACATTTTGTGTGAGAAATGTAATCCTACTTTCACTTCAGCTGAGACATGACTCGTATTTCTGCTAAATAGAAAAACACAGCTCTGTTTGACATGCAAGGGCAGAAAATTCTCACATTTGCAATACTACAACCATGAAGTACTTAGCATTTTTGTAAAAAAAATTAAACAACAACAAAAGAATAGCACAGTTTAAATGCAGCGACCAACTCCAGCTCTGCACCACGCAGCCAAGGAATCTGGAAAAACTTGTCATGACGGGCAGTGTTTCTTTGGACAACTTGAAAACAAAACAAACTCTTGACCCCATCATACACCTTCACTGTGTGCAACCACCCACACACACATATCCATCAATGTCCAGCAAATGCCGAGCCTGCAAGCGCACACATGCTTTTAAGTGAGATCCTTATGCTGCTGCAGCTAAATCAAGACTATAATCAACATTCTTCCAACAACAAGAACAAGGGTGCATTGGAGTAAAACACACACCCACACACCCACACACACACTCTCTAATTATTGCTGTTTTGGAAAAAACACAGGCACGCATGCGTATCCCCTCTCTAACACTTGCACAAACGTGTTCACACACAGGCAAGTACTTAACCCTAGTGAACGCCTTATATGTATATGTTTGTGTGTGTCTGTGGTGAGAATCCACAGTTAAAGCTGAGATTTTAGGACTCAGATGCCAAAAGCTGTGCAAGTCATATCACATAAACACACACCAACAGCTCAATAATGTCCGGGTTATTGTAGAAAGTCTGTTATGACCAGAAAATAGCCTTCTTTCCTTCCCCTTTTTTTGGTCCTAATTTGTTTCTTCTTTATTTCTCAGTCAACTCCCAGCTCCCTGCCAAATTATCTCCCATGGCTCTCCTCTCTCTTTTGCCGCCTCCTCCCTCTTCCCCACTGAGGCCACTGTGGGTCAGACCTCTCTCGTGGTCTCATCAGTGGATTTCTTAGAACCCCTGGGGGAAGCGGAAAAGCTGACTCTGATAACATCTCAGTTCAAGACATCGAACCATGACAGTGTCTGATCCGCATCTGATAGCCAAAGCTTCAGAGTTCACTCCTCTCACTTATTTCTGGATGCACAACTGGTTCAAAAAACAAAAAAAAGTAAAAATGATCACGATTAAGCTGCACTCCTTTCTTTCAAGGAAATACGTCTCAGACAGCTTCCAGGATATTAATGTGCGGTATTGCATAAAATCCCCAACCAAGTAATCATATCAAGTTGGAAAAAATCTTGTTATAATCATGCTGAAAAGAGTCATGCTCCTCTCTAGAGAGACTCCAAGATACTCTGGTGGTGAAAAAATGATGGCAGAATTGCTAGGATGAGCCACAGAATTCAGGTTTATTATTTATTTTTATGTTTGAATATGATTGTGGTGTACGTGCGTACACCACACCGCCTCTTTAGTCCATGGGTGTTAAACATGCACCACCAGGAGCCACTGCATGGCTTTGCAAAGTGTGAAAACTGAAAACAAAATGCCCTGCTAATCCTGGATCGCACAGGAATGAAAATGTACAGAAAGCCAAAAGGATTTTGGGATCTAACCAGGCTGTCGGATTAATAAAAGTCATAAAACACTAATGCTGTTTAGTTACAACAACACCACATGTGAAGGTTTTGTTCCTTCTATAGCTCCACTCTGATTAGTAAATTGCAATGAGAGCAAATGCACTACATGCATGCCAAAGGTCAGGCATAATGTTCAACTCGAGCTCATTTTTAATGGCATGTCTCTGTTAGAATATACTTGTAATTGTATATTAAGTTTTCTCTTCCCTTTCTTCCTTTTGCATTGATACGGTTTTACGGGCATAGCCCACTTGAGATCAAATTGGGTTGCATGTGGCCTATGAGTGTGACAACCCCACTTTAGCCATACCACAAAGAGCAAAAGAGAAGTGAAGACAGAACCAATGCATCCATGCATCAGAAATCAAGAAAATCTGTGGGGAAGTAAAAGGGTTTTTTTCTGAGAAATAACAGTTTCACTTGAGACTACACAAGCCAAACAGGAATCTGGAAGTGCTGCAAACCTGTAAAAAGATTACAGATAGGCTTTAGTCTGTGGAGGGTTTTCACCAGCTTATAACAATGACAGCCAAGACTGAAGAATTTTTTAGGATGTATTTTCAAACAAAAGATACTATCACAACAGACAAAAAAGTTAAGTTGTGGTTAAACTACAAAAAAAGGAATATTTCATGACTCAATACAGTTTCACCTTCTGATGCAATCAGTTCAGTCATTTTAGTTTGTGTCTGATATGGTTCACTGTTTTCCAGCTGGTATGGCCTACATTACATTCTCTTCATGCTGGAAGCAGGAACTAAACTCCTTGCTGTCTCTCTTTCGCCTTTCTAATTCATTAATTTCTGCACAGAAGACGTAGCCATGGCTGCACCTACATCGCTCACCATCGCTCTTTATCCCACACTGTAAGTTATGGTGACTGAATAGCGCTCCCTTAACCCAATGCACCGTTAAATATTCTCCTGGCTTTGCAGGCCTGTCTGGCATAAACCCCGTCAGGTTGGCTCGACAGAATTAAAATTATCAGCCAAAGAAACTATATACAAAGCCGTGTTACTTTACCACCCAAGAGGCATATTTTTTGCCTCTGTGGCTCAAGGTGTGACTGTTGCATCGAAATGACTCAGTCGTCAAAGTATGCAGACCTCACAAGGTAAATATGTACCCTGCAGGTAAGCTTCAGCACCTGTTAATATCACACAGATCACACACGGGCAAAAGTAAAATAACATAACCACCGAAAAATGTAGAAGAGGCAGAATTATGCTAAGAAAATATTAACGTGAATGACAGCTCATTATTACCTCCAATATAATGTTGTAATTATATTGTGACCCAAACAGTGGTGCATGTAATGGGCCATCTAATTTTACTGAAGTCAGCATGTCTTTATGCTATTTTACCCATTTGATGGCGATTAAGGATGGCAAAACATATCTGGTGGTCATGAAAATGTTTTAAATAAAAAATGCATTTAAGCCTTGATGTGGTACTTCCCAAGTTATATCACAACAAAGCAAACCCCAATTGAGTGTTAATACATTGGTATTAACATGTTTAGCAGCCTCTGGTGTTTTTTGTTTTCATCTGCACCATAACCCCAATATTTTCCAAAACGCATCTTAGAATGTAGTTTTCCATCTGCTCTTTACTACACATTTTTTGGTCAGAGGATTTCAGCAACCACCACAGCTAGTGAAGCTTTTACTTTGAAGGATCATGCTCCTGTAGTACACACACAGACCAACGTTGCCACATAAAGCACTCCACAGTCACACACCTTGAACTGAACCATCACAACTAAAGGCACGTTGGCCAACACGCCTTCACCTTCCCAAAAGTACCTTCATTTCAAAGCTCTAAAAGCTGGAATCGGTGCAAACAAAGACACACACACACAAACAGCCATGAGCCAGAAATAGACCTGAATTCCTTCCAACACACACACACACACACACACCAAAATGAGTACTTTGATTTACTCTCTCTCACACACACAGACACACACTCACACACACACAGCACTGGACTCTCAAACCAAGTGGCTTCTCCCCACTAGTTTCTAATCTCCATCCAGCAGTCATGAATAGGCGCAAACTAAACTTCAGATGCACGTTTTTAACACGGTATTTTTTTAAAGCGCACTTTATCAGTGCCTGTCTCTGTATTTAAATACCTGACACGAATCCCTAAAATCAAGGGTCAGTGGGATTAGTATTGCGTCATCACCATGGCGACCACTGCTGAGTAAATTTGCGCCAAAGCCTTAAACAATTTTTTGAGTGACATAAATTCACTCGAGTTAGTTACAAACTTGCCAACTGCACATTTGCATGTGTGTATATTGTGACAGCTGTGCTCGCTGAGACAGAAGAAGCTGTTCTGTGGTTTGACAGGACCAAGTTAATTTCTAGTTAAAAGAAAAAAAAAAACACTTTAGGGGCAAAAGGGAAAAAAATTAAAGGAAAATCTGCGCCAGCACCGCCTGCATGCAACCAACTCGGGAAGCTACTCCTGCAGACCCTTTAAACTATACACGACCACGTTTTTTTTTTATTTTTTACATTTCTTTTTTCCGACCTTGAAGAAAAAATGTTCACATGGCTGCTGCATATTTTGGGATTAGTCGCCAAGCGGCTACATTTAATAAAGAAAGAAAAAGAAAGAAAGAAAGAAAAGTTTAGCAATGCTAAGAAGAGAGTGTGGGAGAGGGAGGGGGGGTGAAAGTTACTGCCACAACATACTCACGTTCTCCGTTATCTCGGATGGGCACCCACCGCAGCACGACGACTAACCAACAAGTTGGACTTCGCATAACGGAAATGTGTTGTGCATTAAAGTAAGTCTAAACGACGTCAGTGAAGAGCAACGTGAAGTGGACACCGGAGGAGAAGCCGTGCGATAAAAAGTCCTTCGCTTTCTCCCTCATTGTGACTGCATGCGACCGGTCCTCCGCAAAAGGGGGGAAAAAAGAGAGAGGAAGAAAACTTTCAGCCACGAACTTGACGCGGAAAAAAATGGTTAGCCCTCGTTTCCGTCAAAAAAAAAAGAAAAAAAAGTGTGGCGGTCCAGTGAGCTTTCGCGATTAAACTTACTTCCGCACTTGTATTTTCAAAATAAGACTTTCTATCTTAAGGAGGCAATATCCGAATTGTAACACCGTTACTACAGTAGACTAAAACAAAAGTAAAATATTGCGTGGAAAATATTTTACTTAAATTAAATAAGAATTAAAAATGAGGTTTTTTTTTATAAAGACAAACAAACTGTATGCTTACAAAACTCATTAGAATAAAAACCACCAAGGTAATGTGCTTAGTTTTAGCGTTTGCTTTTTTCATGTTCATTGAGACTGCAATGTCTACATGATGAGAAGTGTTTGCATTGTAATAGACTGACAAATGCCACCCCAATTAAAAAATAAACACCAAAAGTAACACTGAAACTAATAAAAGCTGAACTGAAACAGAACATTTTCCAACAATAAAAACTAAACTGAAATGAGCAGATCCACACAGGAAAGGAACTGAAACTAAACCTAAATGAAAATAAAAATTCAAAGTGAAATGTAATGTACTTTTCTTGTCTTACTGCTCTGTAAAAACTTTTTTTTTTTTTAACCGTACATTTACAAGTCACCTTTTCTGCCTTACATGGCGAAATTAGAATGACCAATAAGTCTATAATGCATGTCTTTGGACTGTGAGAGGAAGGTGGAGTAGAGGAGGAGGCCCACGCAGGCACACGGGAAATGTCCAACCAAAAGGGCAAATGGAGACTCAGTGCAAATAAGACAGAATACGCGTGTGTGAACTGTAAAGCTGCAAGGAGTAGAGGTAGTGAAGGTGCATGACTTTAAATACCTGGGGTCAACCATCGAAAGCAACGGACAGTGCACAAGAGAAGTGAAGAAGAGAGTGCAGGCCCAGAGACGAGTGTCGGATGTGATTTGAGATAATTACAGCAAGAGTGAAAGGGAAGGTTTACAGGATGTTGGTGAGACCTGCTATGATCTATGGTTTAGAGACGGTGGCACAAACAAAAAGACAGGAGGCTGAGCTGGAGGGGGCAGAGTGGAAGATGTTTACATGTTTGTTGGGAGTGGCCAAGTTAGACGGGATTAGAAATGAGTACATCAGAGGGACGGCTTGAGCGGTTTTAGGACAAAGTTAGTGAGATGGTCTGGACTTGTGTAGAAGAGAGAGACTGGATATACTGGACAAAAGATGTTGATCACAGAGGAGGCTCATGGATGTAGTGAAGGAGAACAGTGCAGATGGTGTGAATCCTATGGATAGGGTCAGCTGGAGGCAGACCATCCACTGTGGTGACCCCTAAAGGAAGCAGCCAAAAGAAAGAGTAGAATTAAATTGTTTTATTCAAATAGATGGCCATTGAGATTGAGATCTTCTTTTCAACAAAGGGCATACAGTTTAAGAGCACAAAGTCACAATGACACAGTATACACGCTCAGAAATGAAAAAAGCTATGTACAAGAGGTCCCTTTAGGGGTTGCCAAAGCAACCCTAAAGGGACTTGTTGTAAATGAGAAGACAGAAGGAAAAAGAAAAAAGTACAAGAGTAGTTGCAGATACACAAATATAACATTTTAAAATGCTCCAATGGAATCAGATAACTTCATAGTTTTTTTTTTAGCTTGTTCCATCTGTGTGCAGGAAAGTATTCAAATGTAGTTCTTCCATAGTTTGCTGTGGGTAAAAGGTACAGCCAAGGTAACAATGTCCTGTGAGCTGACATTTAAAGTCCTATGTTTAAATTCAGGCAAAGAGCAGAGATAACCAGGCGATCTTTGTGGAGTCTTGCAAATAAACCCCATACAGTGCTGTTTAAGATCTCTAGTACAAGATGAGAACAGGACCCTCTGTGATGAAACAGTGATACATGAAATCAACATAAACCACACCTTACTTTTTTCTTCTGTTTTGTATTTCTAATGAACTTTCCTTTATATTTTCCTTTCAGTTTGTTTCCACAGTTCACTTTTACTTCATTTTTCATTAGTTTCAGATTCAGTCTTTTTAATTCTTATAATATGTTGGGTGTTTCTAGTAAGTAGACTATTACAAAACAAACGTCACATTGTGATGGCAGTTAACATGAAATCATGAAGAAATGTGGGGCTTGTTGACAAATTTGACCAAAATTACACAGATGAAAACTTGGGACATTTCCTGTTTGATTTATGTATTTATTTATTGTTAGTGTGTTTTATGAGAGTGCTTTACTTTGTTTTTATTGGTTTTCAGAGTCAAGGTTTCATTTTTATTTGAGTCAACTGAAATTCTATCACGCCTGCTTTTAGTTTTCAGTTGTCTTTTTGCTATCAATATCCTCACTTTGCATGCAACATGGCCCCTGTTCACATTATAGTGAATATTTATCGTCACCTTAGATCGTGTTATTATTAATTATACACGTGGCAAGTATTAAACAGCTGACTGCATTTAGCATTTATCTCTGTTTAAATGCAGAATTTATTAAAAATACAGTAACTGAATGTGCTCATCTAATTCTATTTGCAAACTGCAGCTGTCAGATATTTTCCTGTGACATGCATGTGGCGCAAGACAAGCATAAAACAGCATGAAATCAGTCTCTTAATTGTACAGCTCAGTGCACACCAACTAAATTACTTACAGCCACTTTTCACTGGCACTGTGCTCGACATGATACAATCAAATATGAACCTATTTAGGAATATGCACCAAATATTGAAACAAGGCACAATCTGCCTGAAAACACGCATGTCATTTAATTTATTGTCATCCTGTATGACTGCATATTCACAAAAAATATGAAGTTAAATGAGCTCACAACAAACACAGGATGTTTGGGACAGCTGGGCGGTCTATAATCACTCTGCCCAGCAGTGTCAGCAACATATTTCCTGTGCAAACATGCTTATATGTTTGCCACCACTGACCCATTTTTATGCACACAAACACTGTATTGTGTCTCAGCTGATTTCACTCAATGAGATGTATCCACAGCTGTAAATGTATCCTTTAATAATCTTCTAAAACTGTCATAAGGACAGATTTTATGACAGAAGTGTGATATACATAGATGAAAAAACACTTTCTGAGTCACCAGTGTTTAGCTTTAAGAGTGTACTTTTATGTTGAAATTATCAGGGAGGAAGTAGCTCCTATTGAATACCATCCTGGGCAGGTTACTGCAAAAGGTGTCTAGTTTCTTAGGTGAAGTCTTTTAGTTATTGCACCTTTATTTTGGTACTTTATTTATGGATGCAGATCATTAAAAAAAAATATTATTAACAAAACAGATGTTCAGGTGTGTAATGTTGTTTGCTGTGGCTTTAACTCAGTAGATCTGTACTATGCTATACTTTAAAGTAAGGAGATCACTTAAATGTGACGTTAATATTTTCTCTTTCTCTCTAACAAATAAGACAGGGGAAATAAAAACAAACGAAGACATATTTTATCTTGACCTACAATGGATTGTTGTGTTTTTCTGTTTTGTTTTTGCTTTTTACTTCTCTAGAGACCCGAAATCCGTTGTTTATTTCTTGTTTGATGGTAAAAACGTTAATTTATATTGCCAGGTATGAGTATAAAGTTTGAAGCTATTTGTGAAATACATATCTAAAATTGTTAAACAGCGACATCTGATGGCAGACGGCCTGCAGTGCATGAGGAGCGTGTGCCTGTTTATAGAAAACGTCTTTTTTACGGTATCATAAAGAGAAATTGGTTAAAAATCACTGGTTATTTACACAATAAACTTACATTTCCTGGAGTCTATCCCTTCTGTCACTGAGCAAAGGCAGGATATACCTTGGACAGGTCACTAGTCCATCAATTCAGACGTATAGCCACACTTACTGACATTTCAGAATCACAATTTAATCTAACATGCCTTTGTACTGAAGGAGGAAGCCAAAGCACCCGCAGAGAACCCAGCCAGCAGAGTCGAGGCATCAGACTGCATGACAGTGTTAATTTGGCACAGTCACATATTCCTTCAGTCTGCGATTACAGTAACAAACTTTTGGAGTTGTGAAAAAATGTACACATCCAACTAGACTTTTAATGATACGTGCTAAAAATGAAAGCTGTCTCAATATTACATTTTGAAATTTGAAAAACAAACAAACAAACAAACAAACATAAAATCACACTGTATCACTCCTACCCCTTCATTCGTGTATCAGTGATAATGGTGTTATGCACTAATGAAAACTAACGGAACTGAACCGTGGTACCAAAAAGTGATTTGAATGGAGATGAGACTTCATGACAAAATTAAGAAACCAAAAAAAGAGCAAAAGTCAGCTATTGTGGTTGTAGATATATGCTAATGGCTGCAGGTATAATAATGTAATTGTGAATATAACACAACGCACACATAATGTGAACAGCTCCATGACTGGATATGCTAGAATTTCCGTGTCAGCAATTTTAAATTTGAAAAGTCTCTCAGTTTTAACATCCAAAGTTTAATAATAAATATTCATATAAACCAAGAGCACCACACACATTTTTGTGTGAGTTCCCCTTATCTAGAGATTTTCTACCAGTCTGCCTGGTGAGAACGGTATGTTGTGCTCTGGGAGCAGCATCGGAGCAGACTCAATAAAGTAATTAGTGAGTCTTACTCTGGGATTTCCTGCAAAGTGGGAAAACACTTGAAGTTAAACAAACTGTTATCCATCATGGGCAATACTGAAGGCCCTCTGCATCACTGCACAGACAGCAGAATCAGCTCTGCTGCCACAAGGACAGACACAGAAAAATTTTCATACGTCATGCAATAAATCTACAATGCAACCTTGAACGTACTGAAATTGAGCATGAGCTACAAGAGCACAAAAAAAGGGCTAACTATGCGTTTTCATGCTCATGTTTTTCATTCCCCTCTTTTCCAATCTCTCCTTCTGTGCTCCATGTTTCTTCTAGAGGAGTCAGCATTATGCCGATTGACTCCACTAGAAGCATGTAAAGGCTTTACAGAAAGAAAGAGCAAGCCCACATGCACTTCCCCTTCGGGGTGCTCACCATGAACCCTGCAGAGTCACGCCTGAGAGGTCCGTCAGCTCTCTTGTGTTTGCTGTGACTTTGCTGCTCAAGTTCAATGCATGTTCACTGCTGGTTCGCTGCAGGCCGAAAATGACCTTCAGGCCACCGGGAAATGCTCTGGCAGTTTGCAGGTTTTGAAGAACCTCACACATCTACAGTGGGGCAAAAAAGTATTTAGTCAGCCACCGATTGTGCAAGTTCCCCCACCTAAAATGATGACAGAGGTCAGTAATTTGCACCAGAGGTACACTTCAACTGTGAGAGACAGAATGTGAAAAAAAAATCCATGAATCCACATGGTAGGATTTGTAAAGAATTTATTCGTAAATCAGGGTGGAAAATAAGTATTTGGTCAATAACAAAAATACAACTCAATACTTTGTAACATAACCTTTGTTGGCAATAACAGAGGTCAAACGTTTACTATAGGTCTTTACCAGGTTTGCACACACAGTAGCTGGTATTTTGGCCCATTCCTCCATGCAGATCTTCTCGAGAGCAGTGATGTTTTGGGGCTGTCGCCGAGCAACACGGACTTTCAACTCCCGCCACAGATTTTCTATGGGGTTGAGGTCTGGAGACTGGCTAGGCCACTCCAGGACTTTCAAATGCTTCTTACGGAGCCACTCCTTTGTTGCCCGGGCGGTGTGTTTTGGATCATTGTCATGTTGGAAGACCCAGCCTCGTTTCATCTTCAAAGTTCTCACTGATGGAAGGAGGTTTGGGCTCAAAATCTCACGATACATGGCCCCATTCATTCTGTCCTTAACACGGATCAGTCGTCCTGTCCCCTTGGCAGAAAAACAGCCCCATAGCATGATGTTTCCACCCCCATGCTTCACAGTAGGTATGGTGTTCTTGGGATGCAACTCAGTATTCTTCTTCCTCCAAACACGACGAGTTGAGTTTATACCAAAAAGTTCTACTTTGGTTTCATCTGACCACATGACATTCTCCCAATCCTCTGCTGTATCATCCATGTGCTCTCTGGCAAACTTCAGACGGGCCTGGACATGCACTGGCTTCAGCAGCGGAACACGTCTGGCACTGCGGGATTTGATTCCCTGCCGTTGTAGTGTGTTACTGATGGTGACCTTTGTTACTTTGGTCCCAGCTCTCTGCAGGTCATTCACCAGGTCCCCCCGTGTGGTTCTGGGATCTTTGCTCACTGTTCTCATGATCATTTTGACCCCACGGGATGAGATCTTGCGTGTCTTGTATGTCTTCCATTTTCTGATGATTGCTCCCACAGTTGATTTTTTCACACCAAGCTGCTTGCCTATTGTAGATTCACTCTTCCCAGTCTGGTGCAGGTCTACAATACTTTTCCTGGTGTCCTTCGAAAGCTCTTTGGTCTTGGCCATGGCGGAGTTTGGAGTCTGACTGTTTGAGGCTGTGGACAGGTGTCTTTTATACAGATGATGAGTTCAAACAGGTGCCATTCATACAGGTAACGAGTGGGGGACAGAAAAGCTTCTTACAGAAGACGTTACAGGTCTGTGAGAGCCAGAGATTTTCTTTGTTTGAGGTGACCAAATACTTATTTTCCACCCTGATTTACGAATAAATTCTTTACAAATCCTACCATGTGAATTCATGGATTTTTTTTTCACATTCTGTCTCTCACAGTTGAAGTGTACCTCTGGTGCAAATTACTGACCTCTGTCATCATTTTAAGTGGGGGAACTTGCACAATCGGTGGCTGACTAAATACTTTTTTGCCCCACTGTATTCTCTGAAAAGCAGAAATACATCTTTAAAGAATGATTTAATTTCACTGCAATTTAGAAATGCAGCTGGGGAGACAAAGTGTGAATATGTGTTTATGTGTTACTGTTTAGATCTCCTCTAGTGAGCAGAAGAGCTCACAAAGATGCAGGAGAGATGCGTGCAGTCTGTGTCTGTATAGCTATTTAATATGACTGTATGCATTGAGACTCATACTGTACCAAGACTGATATAAAAGCTAGGAAGTGGCTAAACTAAAAACCAAACTAGGTGTAAAACCTTTGCAATTAAAAATTTAAAAACTAGAAAAGATAATAGTCAGGTGCATTTCCCTTAATGTCTTGATATGATATATATGCATATTCAAATACAACTAAAAAACACTGAAACAAGAAGCTTGCCCTCGAAGCTAAATTAGGAGAAAAGTGAAATGAACTTCAAGAAAAATGCATGTGTGTGTGTTTCTGTGTGTGTCTTTTTTATGTGCTGCAGAGCTAATGGCAACCCAACGAAAGAGACGTCTCTCTTCTGTATTGAAAATGTCAAACATGCATCATCAAAGAATTTCTTAATCCTTTTGCAAGTGAGAAACTGAGCGTATCAGACACCAGACATACAGTTATATAAAATGTGCTTCTCCATTTCTGGAAGAGAAAAAAAGAGACAAACAGTAAAAATAATCATCTAATCCACTGTCGTCCTAAATGTCTTACTACTTACATGGTAGTATTCAGTTCATGAAGGCACTAATAGGTCAGGAGGTGCAGGTAAATAGAGCAGGCAGTAAGCAACACTTGCAACCCTGCAAGACTAACGTGTTGCAGAATAAGGCATTGAGCCCAAGGCTAACTGCACCTCACTGAGTGTGCAGTCACAACAAGCAAAGTAAGTAGTTTCTTGACCAGTTAAAGTTTGAGACAGACACCAGATCACAGCAAAACACATCTCTTCATGTATCATAACAACGTTCTCTCAGGTGGCAGTTGCATGGGGGATGTGGATGGGTGGCATGCATTAATGATATTCATGAGCAGAAGTCTGGAAGGACTTCACACAGAACATTCAGATTAATTAAGAGAGGGAACTCTGAAGTCCAGTGATCAGTTTGTTAATTACTCTACCTTATGTTTATGAGTTTATCAATTACCTGTACATAACTTATAGTTAACTATGCCACATCATACCTGAGCATTTTAATTCTGCTGTGCTTTTTAGCTCTCATATTTATATGGTTTCCGTTCTGATAATCAAGACATAAGGCACTCTGCAGATCTGCAGTAATATGCACAGCGAGGCAGTAAAATACAAGGTTGTGACTGGAGTACAAATACTTTAGTTTTCCCATTTTGTGTGAATTTAGGCTATACTTCCTCTGAATTATACCTCAAAGGGAAATAATACATATTTTGTACAGAATACGGTACATTTCATTAGATTAAAGCACCGAAAGACTGACAGGTAAGATATTTTTGTGCTGCAGAGTGGTGATAGAGTATTGATGATATTTTAAATACATGTTGCCGGTGACATTTACATAATTTTATTCAAGTAAGGTTTTGAATGGAGTCTTTTTATGCATTTGACATGCTCACATGCAGCTCAAAGGAAGAAGTTTTGACACAGCCAGGTGAGACTGCCAAAAGATGAAGCTGTGCAAGCAGAGTGGAACAGAAGAGATGAAGGTAAGAGAGTCCAGTTGAAAATCACAACGTGGTTTGCTTTAGTCTGCTCTACTTGCCTGCATTTTTGTAAAAGTCATGCCACTAAAGGTGGAGCAGTAGACAGAATTCCTATTAAAGCTTCAGGTGCTGAACTGTGAATTGTAATTCACCCACAAGGCAAAGCACGCCTGTGGGGGGAAATAAAGGTGGCGACTTACCTGGAAAAGTTCAGTGCTTTTTAATTGAAGTTTTGACAAAACTCCTGGTGGAAATGAGTAAAGGTTTTGGAGTCTCGAAAGGAAGGAAAGCAGCTTCAGCGACCAGGTCACAATGCTACAGGCGCAGGTGAGAAAGCAGTGATGGTACCGAAAGCGTAGTGATTCTGCTGCTTTGACCTTCATGTCTCAGCTCTCACACTGCCACAGAAAATACACAAAATCTAGAGAAGATCCCTCAAAACCCTTTCCGATGATTGTTTAAAAAACAGGTTAAATGGGCCCCTTTTTCTGCACACATGACATCTGATCATGAGACTATTTCCATATTTCAGCGCCAGTGCTGACTCACACAGACCTGTCTACGATTCACCAGACTGTAATTCAGATTCTCCCAAAATGTTAAAAGGGGTTGACTTTAGTTTGCTGCCTCTGGCTGCTTTTAGGATTATTTCCGATGAGCAGAACCGTGCTAAGGGGGCCTGCTACCTGACCTGCATGTAAACCGCTTTGCAAATCAACACCTCGTACCCCAAAGGGCTGTTAATATAATTCCTTAAAACCGTTTGTTCCATCTACGAAAAAAATCTGTGCAGAATTAAACATAGACAACAATATTGTTAGAATATGAGTGAATCATATGAACCATATGAAGGTGAGTGACCTTCATATAGTTTCTGTAACCTGGAGGATATTGGACAGGCTGTGGAGGATGGAGGATTTAAACAGGTTCAAACTCAAGTCTGACTATTGAATACTTTTATATTATTTTAATTTTGCTCATTAGGCATAAATCTGAACATAATGAATAACATTTGGTCAACTTTGATAATCAGGCAGTGAACATAAAGGTCTAAAACAGGGATAATTACTGATGGATATTTTCAGAGGCCTTGAGAAAGATATGAGTGAGAAAGACCAGCTATAAACAGGGGTACAGAAAAGCAATGATATGAGTTATAACTGTAGAGATGAGACTAAAGTTTTGCTTTTCTTCCTGGTAATTACAATATAATACAATTAGCTTGGGTTCTGCTGAAAACAAGCAGCAGGAGGAGCAGCAATAAAGGCTGCTGCTGTACTAGGCTTCTATTAGTCGATCTCCTCAAATGAAAAACTTCAGCATAGCATTGTTAATTCTGTCAACCACACAATTGCTGCAGATTTTTTGGTGGCACATCCATGACACAAGTGTCCCGCTCCACCACATCACAAGGAACTCTACTGGACTGGGATCTGGTGACTGTACAGTGAATGCCTTTTCATGATCAAAAACTAGTTTGAGATGATTAGAGCTTTACCAACTGGCGTGATATCCTGCTGGAAGGAGCCCTCAGAAGATTTGATCATCAAGGAATGGTCGGCAACAATACTCAGATAGGCTGTGGGATGTAAATGATCCTCATGTTTGCTTTGCTTGGCCTAAGCAAATATGTCCCACACCATTACATCATCAGCCTGATGTGCTAATCAGGCTGATCAGTGCTTAATTTTGACCATGATCTGAATGTTGCACTAGAAATTATTTTTTTAATTTTCCAACTTAGGTGAATTAGTCTGATAGTTATTACAGCTATCATAGTTAGTTATCACCTATTCTTAGTTGTCAGGAGTGGCACTCGGCATGGTCTTCTGCTGCTGTAACCCATCTGCTTTAGGGTTAGATGTGTTCTGCATTCAGATATTCTTTTCTGCGTACCTTGGATGTAAAAAGTGGTTTATTGAATTCCTGTTGCCTTCCCATTCTCCTCTGAACTCTGAAATGAGCAAGGAATTTCTGCCCAAAGACCTGCTGCTCACTGGACGCATCCTTTTTCTCACCAGCCTCTTTAAACCCTAAAGATAGTGTGGGGAAATCCCAGATCAACCATGCTCAGTTTGAACTTCATGAGGTTGCCTTGACCATGTCTACGTGACTAAATGCTTTGAGTTGCTGCCATGCAATTGACTGATCAGATTCTTGTGTTAAAGAAAAACGGCTGACACGCACAAGCAAACAAAATGTGCAACTGTGTGCGAAAACAGACTGACTCACATTTACAAATTATGTCTAATTAGGTGAAAACGGTTAAATGTTTAGACAAAAATATCCTAAAGAAATTCAGAGAAACTGTAATATGTATAATAAAGTTTATTTATGCAGCACTTTTTTAAACAAAGATACAAAGTGCTTCGCAGAAACAAATTAAACAGAAAGCATAAAAATGTGGAAATGAACAGAATATTAAAGACATTCATAAAAGCTTTCAGTAAAAGGAAGTTTGAAGCAGACAGAGTCAGTCAATATCTGCAGAAGTGATTACTGTATCAAAGTTATATGCATTGATCCCAACTACTATAGAGGACATGACCTTTTTAATCATTAGTGCATAATATGGAAATAAGTAGCCTAGTAATGAAATGAAAACACATTTTTTGTGCCTTATATTGTTGTGTTTAGAGGAATTTTGCCTGTTTCAAGAATGACAACGAAATATCTGAGGTAATATTGGACCTCAGGTAGACTGTGGCACTTCTCACCCTCGGGTATTTAAAGATTTGAAGGGCCAGGTCACCAAGATCAATAAAAATACTGGCGATGGCCATACACAGTACATACACCTGCACCTTACTATAGTGAAGTATCTCAGCGTTACGGCAGTTTGACCAAAACAGAAAATCCTGAATATATAACTTGAAATTAAAAACTGTCCTGGAGCCCAAGTCATTAGGTTGAACATGATTCAAAAACTCAGTCCAGCAGCTTTGAAAAGTTGCATCACCAAAAGGGGTGAAAGCTGGACAGCACAAAACTGGGACTTCAATCATAAAGCTGCAGAATTGTCTTTGCACTATAACGTGGTTAATGTGACATAGCAACTTCAAACTCTGTGGATTTGTCTTGTGCAACGTCTCCAGATTGTTATTACACAACAGAAATCACCT
Source organism: Simochromis diagramma (assembly GCF_900408965.1). Lineage (NCBI taxonomy): Eukaryota > Metazoa > Chordata > Actinopteri > Cichliformes > Cichlidae > Simochromis > Simochromis diagramma. The sequence continues at coordinate 7,598,019 of NW_024387200.1, read as the reverse complement.
CATGCTTTTCCTTTTCCTTATAAAAAGACTCTCCTGTTGTGACCTTATCAGTTACCTGTTGTTTTTTGCAATGTCCACATGATTAGCAAAGTAATTTGCATGTACAATCTCTGCAGAATGATAAGGAAGGAATGAGAAACATCATGGTTCTTATTAAGGGAAAAAGGTCACAGCAAATATAAAGCTGCATTATTTTATTTGTATCTAATAAAGGATCAATCAAGGCTAAACTCATTGCATCATTTTTGAAAAACTGATGATTGTAATACAAGAATTATGATTTTAAATACTGCAGATTTTCAAATTGCAATTGGCAAATATAACTCGGTTTGTGGACAAAGAGCATATTTTGTGTTTCTTGGCTTATACAAAGGATAGTGTTAACATTTATGGAAGTTTTTCCCCTCTGACAGGATTTTAAAATAATCTCAAATGCTTTTTTTCCTTCATTTGCCATTAGTTAAGACTGCAGTTAAGTCTCCATTCAGTCACTTCACTGTATTGCTGGGTTCAGATAGGTGAAGCACTGCAGAATGATCAGGACGGAATGATATACTGTGGAAAAAGAGGCGATCTACCTCAGTAAGCTTACTGGCTCTGAAGCCACTGCACTCTCAGTTCCTCCACCTCTTTGCCGTACCAGTCATGGAGTTTGGAGAAGCAGCCGGTTCCAGGGCATACGGGGCTTTCCAGAGATGCACCTTTTCTCCGGGGAGGCACAGGCGGAGCCCTCGCTCCATCAGCTCCGTATCCAGTGACATTTGCAGGGTCCCCGGAGCTTTCCCATACCGCACAGGATGAAGCTCCCTCCACAAAGCCATTAGCCAAGGCAGCTGGTGGTTTACTCCATGCAACACCATTCTCCTTGGAGGGCCCAGAGATGAGCTGCAGCTCATCCTGTTGGTTCTTCTGGGCAGAGAAGGAGGCTGACATGGGAGGGACACTTGATGATGACGATGATATGGAGGACGAGGAAGATGAAGAAGAAGATGCTCCAGACCTGGACCGTCCCATATGGTTTCGCTTTGAGGACTTGGGCCTGCCCTGCAGGTTTCCAACTCCAGCCCCAACAAAGCCGCCTCCGGCAGCCTCCTGGATCTCCTCCAGCTGCCTCTCCAGCTCTTTCACCACCAGCCTCATGTAGTCAAAGCTGGCCCTTGACAGCGCTTTCACCCAGGACTCCATTGCTGCTTGGTTCTCAGCAGCCATCTTGTACACACGAGCTTTGGCGCAATCAAACTTGATGGCAAAGGCGAACTCCTCGGTCGACTCACACAGCTCCACGGTGCATCCTTCAAGAACGATGACGCCAATAGGCTCTCGGCTGTCGCGCTCTTCGAAGTAGAAGAGCATGTTACCCTTCAGGACAAACCAACGGCGGTGATAAGCAGTGTTGCGTTCCCCCTTTTTGAACAGGAAGCCCGTCTTGTCTGGTGGTGAATCACAGGTGGCGTAGTGCGCCACGCTGCGCTCGTTCAGCTTCATCTTCTCCCCTCCTCCGTTTCAGATTTATTTACCTAAGAATATTACAAAGTCAGAGGTCATCACAAGGTTAAATTTATCAGCTCATACTCAAAAGGTACAACAAGAACCTGCACAGTGTACTTCCTGCAAACTTTAACTTGTGCTTATCTATGTTTGCTGAAAGAAAAAAAAAACTTTATCACAGTACCATACTAAATTGTGGTTCACTGACACTGTAAAGTAGTTATAATAAGTTCTTCAATAACAGTCTATTTGCATTTCTCCTTTCAGAAAAGGTCAGAGCCGTGGGGCAGGAGTTAAAAACGAGTGACTGAATTTTGCACTCTTGGGAACTTTAGAAAGGGCACATGCTTGCAAAGTGGACTTCAACCTATTCCTGTTCTTCTTCTCCCCGCTGAGACATCCTGCCAATGTAAACACTGTCCATTTACTTTGTTTTGCCTGTCATAACACCAACAGAGCGCTGTAGCACACATAAATACTGCAACCCCCTGCAAGTGCAAGACAAATTGAAAGTCTAACTTGCACAGCATGGACAGATTAGTGCGTTACATGCTGTTTAATCACATGTTCAACTGTAAACTGGGGCTCAGATTACCTCCTGCTAATCCAATTTTACTCTTGTTAGGAAACAGAAGTAAGGCACTTTATTATCTTGATGGTAGTTAATAGCTTGTTTGTATTATAGCTTTCGCTTTTTGGTAATGAAGCTATTATCTGAGGACCATGAGAGTAAGCTGGAAGGGAAACTTGTCAGGGAGGCAGTGGAAGTCATTGAGGAAGATGTGGTGGAAGATCGGGCTGGAAAAAGGAAGACAGTGGAGCGTAGGAAGGTGGTGGAGCAGGATGTCCACGTTGGTGTATTCTCTGTAGCTCCTTGATGGTCAAGCAAGGCTCCTCCGAGTGCTCGAGATTCCTTCATTTTCTAGTCCTTGAAATTCTACAAATGTTTTTTCTTTTATTTTTCCTTTTTAAAATTTAAACTAGATGTGTACTGCCTTAGGATACAGGGGAAACCCCACGTCGATAGTTTTCCCAAAATGGGCATCAATACCCCATCAGACAAATTCACCTTTGCACATGCTATAACTCATGTTTCTTATTTTCTTCCAACATCAGAATAAAAACAGGAGAAACCAATTAAAAAGCTTCAGGTTCATTGAGTATGCACTAAGTTATTATAGTTCATTAAAACTATAATAACTTAGATATGAAACAGTATTTTAGTTAACTTTCCACTTTCCAAAGGTCTCTAGTCACCCCACATGTCTATATATATTTTGCAAGGACAATGGTAAACAGTTGCAGTGATTTACTGAAACATGCAAACATGACAGGAAATACAGCTTATACAGTGTTGAAGACATTCAGAGCTCCTCTCTGGATGTTGGCTGCCTTTTGTTGTGTTCTTTGTTAAGATCATTGTTTCAGTAATCACTAATAATTGCTTCCATCAGACCCGTTTCCACTGATTTTCAGTTCTTCTGTAATTTGGCATTCCTTTGCCTTTTGTGTTTCCCTTCCTTAAAAATGGCTTCTTGACTGCCATTCTTCCACTGAGGCCATTTCTGATAAGGCTTCATGGAACAATAGATGGATCAACTAAAGAGCCAGATGCATCCCTCAGATCTTGTGTCAGATTTATTTTCTGTTTCTTTGGAGCACTGTTCATCATTTTTAGATACTGTTCATCTGCCGTAGTTTTTTTTTTTTTTTAAACCTGCCTCGTCTTCTTTTTTCCTCCTCTTGTCTAGTTTCCTCATGTGCTTTAAGGACACACTGTATACCATGCTTTCAGCTAATAGCTCTTTTAGAATCAACCTTTGGTGCAAGAATGTTATTTGTGTGCCTTTCAGACTGTTATCTTTGGCATTTTTCACAGATTCATATGAGGAAATGGGAACAAATTAGGTGTCTTTGCAACAGCCTGCTAGTAACAAATTTCCTGACGACACAATTTAAAATTGGTTCTTTGCCAAGTTGTCAGACAAGTTGTAGACAGAACACTGGTTCATCCTTTGAGTCAGGTGCCTTTTTTATGCTTTAATGACTCATAGGTTAGTGTTAAGTGACCTAACAAACAAGTAAAAGACTGCCCTGAAAATGAATGAAAAAGAGCCAAAGAAAAACTTTGAGAGACATTCGGAAAGCCTCGACAGCCAATGCTCCAGACCATTTAAAAAAAGAAAGGAATAACAGAAGTGTTTGTAACACAGATTCTTAACTTCTTAAATCTACTCCTGAAAAATAAATATGCAAGTAAGGAAAAAGTATAACTAAGAGTTTAAAACAGCTGAAATTAGACTAAAAAGAAAATAAAAACATGTCTTGCTTACTGGCCGTCCAAACAAAACCCATCCCTCACTTACGTGCTTGTCTCATATCCAGCCGACATCCACGTCCGTCCTCCCATCACATCTGGAGCTCTTAACTGAACAGTCTCCCACTTCTTCTGACTTCTTCGCCCTTCTCGAGTAAATACTAAAAAAAGACCAAAGTAACGAGTTTTATTTCACGTTTATTTTACGCTCAGGAAGCCGCATAAACGACAGAATCCAAGAGGAAGCGGCCAGTTCAGCGTCCTCGCTCGTTTTAGACGTTAAGAGGATTATTAGCCGCAAGTTTTTTCCACCGCTTCGTGTTTTTTTTTTTGGAGCGAGTGATTCAGCATCAAGGAGGGCTGACTGGTCACAAGCATTTGACACATCAGCACTTTACAGGAATTCGTGCTGGCCTTCAGTAACACAGCGAGAGCAACACGAACGAGCGTGCTTGAAGGCACATCTCTCAGTGCCAACTAGCTTCACGCCTTTAGCCTCTTTCGTGGAAACAAACATGCATCCAACGTCTATCCAGCCGGCAGACTGCAGACGAGCTGCTAGAGGTGGACTCTCACAAGTTAGGACAATATTATAATAACCAGCTAAGTGTTAGTATTCATTACCTGCGCGTAAACAGAAAACCTCCCTCTTCTTCCAAGCGGATAGTCCCACAGTTTTTTTTTTTTTTTTTTGCTTTTCCCTTTCTCTCTTCCTCGCCTCTTTCTTTTTTCTTCTTTTCCCCCGGTCACGTGACACACTAACAGAGCGCGCGTTGTGCCTAACCCTGCCAGCTTGACAGGGCGGGGTGATCACTTCACTTTAGCTCTCGTGCCATCCTGGTGAAACAGCCGTCATCCGGATAAGCAGTAATATAAAACAGGCGCGCCTGTCTGTGCCCTTGGAAAGGTGGCTGCTGTCTTCTCCACCTGCACGGATGGAGCATTGCTGAATATACAGGTCTGTGCAAAAGTCTCGAGTCACCTGTCATTCCTTTATATTTAGGGTTTAAATAGAGTTTGTATTTAAAAAGAAAATGTATTGAACAATAATTCACCTGGATTTCCTAAAGTCTTTCAAAGTTCCTCTTTATGTCTTTATGCCTGACCATTTTCATAGACATTATTTTTGTTTATTGGGCAACTTAACACTGAGCTATGAATCATTCAAGCATGAAAAAGGCACCTAACTCAAGGAATTAACCAGTGTTGTGTCTACATCACAAACAACTTGGCAAAGAACCGGTTTTAAAATGTATCTCTTTAGGCACTTTGTTACCAGCAGCCTGTTGTAAAAAGATATAATTTGTTCCCATTTCATTAATTATATCTACCTGAAATACCAACAATAACACAGTTTGAAAGGCTTCAAATAGTATTTGGTACTAACAACGTGATTCCCAAAAAACTATTAGCCTGAAACTTGGAATACCTCAGCACTTTGTGCAGTGTGGCCTTAAAAAATGGAGGAAATTGGACAAACGGAGAACAAAAGATGATCTGACAGGCCTAAAAAAAACTCTCTATAAGTGATATCCTTAAGAAAAAAAATCTAGCAACAGGATCCTGAGAGATCCCTTCAGATGATCCAGCTAATGTTTGGAAATGGTCTCAGTGGAAGGATGGCTGACATGAACCCTTTCTTAAGCAGGGAGAAAAGGCTGAGGTATGCCACATTTCACAAGAACTGGACTGAAAATCAATGGCAACAGAACTTGTAGAGTGATGAATCCAAATTTGCTTCAGTAATATTGATGCAGTGATCTTGACAGACAAAAGACATCCAACACCCAAAAGACTCCTTCAAGAAACCTGGTTAACTATTCCTGAAGAAATAACAAGAAAGCCTTTCTAACCGAGTTCAGGCTATGATGCACAGCAAAATTGATCATATTAGACGTCAATTTTCAAGCTTGTTGAAATTTGTAGGGGTTTTTTTCTCCCTTATTTACTGGATTTTCATGTATGCTTGCACATATTTTAATTAATCACTGCAAGTGTTTCCCATTTTCACTGCAAAACATAAAGAAATTGGTGACTTAAGACTTTTGCATGGTATTGCATTAATCTGAAACATTGTTTTAAACAGTCAGTAGCTTTTCGGGATTCATGTGGTCCTAAGAGTAGCTGTTTTTACTCTAGACATTATCTGGTCTCTTGATGTGGTCTGATGTGGACTAAATGGAAAATACAAACACCAGCCTCCCTTCTTGTGTTTTTACTCTTTCTCTGTAAATCTAATATACTTTAACAAGTGTCTGAATAACATATTTTGTTAATCATATTTCAAGTAAAATAATCACATATTATGGTAATTACTGCCTCAGGATTCAAAATATATTTAACATTCTCCAATCAGTAGGGCTATTGGTTCCTAAATTTTTAATATTGTAACTAAATAATCATAGCTTTGTTATATATCAGTAACACATTCATTATAGTATCATAGCACCACGAGCATCTTTAGTTTGTTCTGCTTTGTGAAAATTTGCACATTTACTATAATTACAACATAAGGCACCCCGGGATTAAATGCAAGTAGTTTTTTATTGTCATGGCCTGATTCCCATTCACTTGGGCTGCAAACAGCTGCCCAGCTCTGTTGCAGTCCGTTCATGGAGAGCCCTGCTTGAGGGCACTCCAAAAGGCAGAGTTAAAGATATCTTTTTCTCATGCACATTCTTAGCAGAGCTTTCCAGTTCATGCATTTGAACTTATGATGTTCCCCTCTGTCCTCTAGGCCACTGCTGCCCCGTTCCTGTAACCCTGTCACTTTTATGGCACTGAGCTGCTGGCTGCGATCTGTTTTTGTATGACCATGACAAGCCACCATGAATTCATCTGAATTATTCTAATGAATACGATATTCTGAATATCTTCGGGAGACAGCTGATGGCCTTTAGCACTGCCAGCCTGCTATCTCATCACACTAATCTTCAATTAACTGATGCAGCTGCTGATGCCATTTTCTGTCATTCTCTTTTTGAAACGTTTGCTCTCACTGCTTTTTGGTAACTTTGATGAAGTGTGACGCTCTCGGAGGCAGTTTAATTTCCTCCGTTGGGCTCCCGGTTCACAGAGGCTCAACATATCCGTGAGATAAACGCACAAGAGGACAGCTTTTAATAGAGAATACAGACATAAAATCAGCACTAAAAGTATTGTTAGGTTTAAAGTACACACACACACGCACACTGACCAAGTGCAAAGTGTTTACTTCTCACAGGTTATTTCCCAACAGTTTGTGGACACACAATAAAATATCACAAACAACTTTTTGAGACATTCCAATCAGCTTTAAAAGCGATTCATTGCTGAGTCAGTTTAGTCCTTAATTCAGTATCTGAACAAAGAGGTGAGGTTTACAAGTGTGTGTGATGCCTCTAATCTAAATGTATCAAGGGGGGTGTGCTAATAAAAATAAAGTTGCTCACCAGCAATCATGTTTGCACGAAATACCTGTGAATGCCTCTCATCTAACCCCCCAGAAAAGCTATTTTTGTGTGTAATATCTTCAGCATACTAAATGAAGTCATGCAACATTTTCTGTTCATACTGTGGATATTTTCTGACTTACAGACCTGAAATGAGTACATGGAGCGGGTGGAAATTTAGTCGCCTTTTAAGTCGCCTTATTTTTTTACAGCATTTTTTTAGACCTCAATGTACTTCTTAAGTACATGAAGTACATGAAATTATCAGAGTGGAAAAACACATTTAACCTTAACCAAATGAATTTTACATCCACCCACCTAGAAGAAGTCACAGATGAGCCTGGTACCAAACTGTAGGTACAAAGCAGACCTTTCATGCTGTTGGTTTTTACCAGTTACACACATGGTGATATCATTAAACTAGAGCCTGACTGATGTAGGACTTTTAAGATACCCGTATTTTCTGATTTAAAAAGTCTGCTATATCGGCCAATATTTTTTTTCTTTCAGACACACATATTTGTTTGTAGTTATTTATTCACTCCTTTATGCCGACTCTGTTCAGAAAGGCTGGTTGTGTTTCTGGCATTCCAAATAAGTTGCAAAGTGCCCTCTGTAGCTTCTCTACGCAATATCAACACTCATACCATATTTGATGGGTGTTTCTGTTACTCTACTTCACAGATGTTATATTAGTACAATTTTGCTGCTGAAACTGTGATTATATTCCATAATATTGATGCTTACAGTTGGTTTTAGAAAAAAATATGCTGAATTGGCTGTAGATGGGGACATTTACAGTGGGTATAGAATTTCAGCTTTTAACTGAGTTTAGTGCCTTCTCAGTGCTGAAAAGGTCATTTGGTTATCTCCTGTGGTGAAATTGCAAGGAATGAAAAGTGAAGGGGAAAAAAAGTTTTAACCCTTCTCTACTCTGATGGCCAGTAACTAATTTTCATTGTACTAAACCTTGCATGATTTCATTTAATATGTAAGTTATTGCATTTTTTGTTTAGCTGATTTTTTTGGATGTCAGGTGGGAACTTTGACTGATTTTCTATGTATATCCTGTATATATTTGATCTATTTGGAGTAATATTCATCTTGTTACTCTGTTTCTTTATAACTCATTTGGTTTTTATAAGTGCTGTATATATAAAAGTACTTCATCATTTTTTAATTACCTATGACTCATTACCCAGAGCAACATGGAAATTTGTCAGGTTTATATTGACGTCAGGATTGACCTGATGGATGAGGGAATGAGAGGGAATACTTCTTAATTCTGTTCTGGAGGGCAGCAAATCCAGCATTCCAGGCCCACTACCAGACAGCCTCTCCACAGAAATGCATAGAAAAACACAGTGATGGCAGGACAAAGTGAAGAGTCAGTCATGCGTTCATTCAGTCCCATGCCTCCCTTCTGATAAAGCACAACTAGGTATTTGGTTTTCGTCACGTTTCATCTCTGCATTATATTTTCCTCCTCCCGCTGCAGCCGACATTGTAAAGTTTCTCTAAGTTATAATAGTTAAGTTTTTCATTCATGTAAACACGATTCGGTATGTATAAATAACTCATCTTGCTCTGCCCTGAAAAACATATACCTCGAGGGAATGTCAGCTTTCATCAAAATACCTCTCAGTCATCCAACACAATATCAAAAATATCATCTCTTTAAATGTTAAAGTCTCTGTAGAAAAATGCCTGAAATATACATGTACATTTGTATACAAAAAAAATTTGATGCAAATTATTACTTCTTCAATAACCCTTTAAAGCTGTAACTATGCCACACTGTACTGAATCTCTGCATGTCATTGTGAAATAAACACAGCTTGCATGGCACCAGATGAGCGGATAGATTTTGATGTACAACGAACAGAATGTCTGGACAAGGACCAGTGACCGCATCATCAACCATTTCAAAACACGAGTCTTTCCAAAAACATGCTGTGGTTGTGCATATGGCACGTACTGACATAGCTATTATTTTCTCCTTATCTGCAGTCCGGCAGAGAGCGTTTCGCTCCCAGGCCGAACCGTAGGGCTTTCCAGACACAAACAATTACAATTCTTAAAAGGCAAATTCCATCGGTTGAGTGGAGCTATTGATTTCCATCTGAGCACGCACAAAGCAAAAACAAGTATAGACATCAATCAAATACTGGCTGACATTATTTCACCCCATCTTGTACTGGTTCATCTTTACTTTTGATGATAAGGTTTCATCGGTGTTTGAATCTTTAAATCAACCATTTATATGAATGAAAATATCACCTCCACATCAATAGATTCATCTTTTTGCACACACACAGTGACTACCCTTCCTGCTTTGCCAGTTAGACAGTAACACTGCTCCAGCACAGCTGGTTCCCAGAGGTTGCTTAGTACACAAACAGCACAAGCACTATGCAAGAGCTATGCAAATGGTGGTGGATGCTTGGCCTCAGCTCTGGCTCTTCCCTGCCTGATCAACCGGGGTCGATCGGTGTATGAAGCAAGCATCCCTTTGTCTCGTATCTCAAGTGTGTCAATGGGCCCTGCAGAGAGAGAGAGAGAAAAAAGAGGAAACATATTAGTGTGAATATCTGGCTGCACAGTGGAGAGCCACTTGACAGAGCAGTCACAGCACTAACAATCACTTTTCATTGACCAAAATGAAAATATATCAAAGCACAAACGCCCAGTAACACATACACGAGCCATCAAAGTTATTAAGACTGAACAGTCTTGCATTTTTCTTCGTGGATTAAAAAGCCTTCCCTTTTGTGACAGACAATTTGCCCAGACTTGTGGGACTCCTTAAATAGCATTTTTTTCTGTGTTTCTCACTCAAGTCTGAAGAGGTTCAATGAGCAGAGGACCCCATCTGGGCCACTGTGGCTCTTACAGATCTGATCCTGTTGTTGAAATATTGTTTACCTTCCCCGAGTAAGGTGCAGCTGATGCCTCTAACTTTTAACAATCTCCAAAGGAGCGTGAAAGCCTCAGATTAAGTTTGCTTCACCACCAAAGCTTTCTAAGTTGCACCGAGCTATCTCACGGCCTTTGACTCCATCTTACACACATGGCTGCATACACCCATGAGTCTTTTTGCACTCTTTTTCACCTTTTAAAACTCATGCACATGTATCCCCTTTAAAATGAAAATAAATGCATATGAGCACGCACATGCATTTTAATAACACACATGCCCACTCACGTTCCCAAATCATCACTTTGCCTGAGTCACTGACAGAGAAGCACCAAGACGAGCCAGTATTCAGGCCTAATGTGCACCAGATTTACTTCTGAATGCTCTGGCGTTTGGCAATGTAGGTCATGTCTATTTGTATTCTAATGAACCCTGCACACAGCATCTCCATTACAGATGTAATGCCTCTGGCACAAAACACCAAAATGATTTGGTTTTCATTTTGTTTAATGCTTCCCCCATACCAATTTAATTTTTCAATGATTGCTATGAAATATAGTTGATTGAGGGAAACAAAAATCAAAGTAAATGATGCATGCAGAATGGGATGAGCAAACAGACAACTGTGTCTCTTGGCAGACTATCACCACAAACAATCAGACCGAGACACAACAGCTAATTAATATTCACTGGCAAAATGTGTCTCACTCTGACACATCTTTTGGGTTTTATCGCACATTGTGCACATGCCAGGTTGGAAAATGGAACGAAGACAATACAGTCAGTGGGAGCACTATAAGCACATGCATTGACTATTATAGCAAGAAACAAATCATAGTAACAGAGCAGAGGGGTGTACTACAAAGCATGATTAATGGGTTAGCAAGCTATGTTAAGCTTAAAGTCAGAGTTTTATGTGTTATAGAGGTGGTTATCACCTGATTAGATCACCATGGCAACTTTTCCTGAACATATAACCTGGTCTGGAGCAGGTTATGTTCTTAAATGTATTTATAATCAGCTGGGATCACCACATTTATGTTGATTTATTTAGTGTGCTTTAAGTACCATTCAGCTTCTCTGCTGAAGGAATGCAACCTGTTAACACTACCAATTGAAGGCCAGCTATAAAGTTACACCAGCACAAACTGTGCTTCGTATTGTCTGTGGTTTTACATTCATTCAATTGGTGATGCAGAAAATGTTTAACTCTGCTTGAATTGCAGCTTCTGGAACACAGAAAATCAATCAGGTGCATTTGTAGGCTATGTATCACCAAGAATACCAAAACAATCAATAAAATGAATTTCACTTTGATCTGGGCACAAAGTAAACTGATTTCCACGTCTCCTTTATTAGGCCGTGGGACAGGTTTGGATTTACAGTTTTGCTAAGACTCTGTGTGAGTCTTGGATCCAAATCCTGGATGAGCCCCTGTTTAAGTTACAATAATGTGAAATGGAGATCTACACTTGTAATTGGTCATTCTTAAACTTGGATTGTTTGTTAATTTAAATGAACCCCTGTTCATGAGCTCATCCTCTCTTCTGCACTTGTTACTGTAACATATCCAAATTTACACATCAAGCCTTTACATGTAAGGATTTTTCAACTCATTATGGAACGCGGATGTTTACTAATTCACCCGATAAATGGACTATTGACGTCAGCAGGACGTGGGATTGAAATGTAAAAGCTGTACATGGAGGCGGTGCTGGACGCATAACAATAGGGAGTAAAAGCCATCATCCCTAGAAGGTTTATTGTCATTCAAAGTCAGGAAGTGCCTGACCTTTTTTTATTAAACCTACAAACAGGAGTGTTTGCTGTACAAAGTGTCAGATATGCTTTAATAATAGCTACCTCACCCACATGTATATGGAGCTGCATGTGCACAAAGAGAGTGTTATGCATACAGATGCTGCTGAGTGGGAGTAAAGCATCATCCAAGGGGAAAGGAAGAAAGAAATGAAGAAATAGTGAGAGAGAGCATGAGACGGGCGGGTGAGGGGGGGGGGGGGGGGGTGAGAGAAGAGAGAGAGAGAGAGAGAAAGATGGGTTATAAACAAGAGCTGTGAGCTGTAGGGAGTAGGTCAGTGCATTTGAGTCAGTCCTGACTCATGATGGAGGCGGTGAATATCCACCTCCTCCCTGCCCATTACAACTTCATCCTCAAGCCTGGAGCGCTGGAGCTCAGCTAGCCTTTGCAAAAACTGTGAAAAACTCCTACACCCATGGTCAGAGGAGTAGTGATTTTTGTGTTACAAGAACAATCTGATAATAGGTCATGCATGTATTAAACCAGTGACTGATGAAACACTTTTGCATCGGTCAGCCAGCCCAAATGGCAGAACAGTTTCTCCCACTTCATACTGGCATCCTTCTGTCACACATGTCTGGTAGATTAATACAGAGTAGGTTGAAAGTAATACCAGAAAGGCAGAGCAAATCTCAACACACTGAAACATGTAAACCTAATGAAAGCTAGCTGTAGTCTGTGTGTCCACAAATTCTATAATTTAACGTCACTTTTACAAAACAAAGTTCATGTGTACCTGCTTCTGTTTTAACTATGTTTTATGGTTGTGAAATTTTATTAAAATGAATAAATTGCCACTAGTGCCAAAACATTTTAAAGGTTAAGAACAGGTTGATATAATGATCTGTTTTGCAGTGTTGAAGTGAGAGGGCAAAACAAACAAATAATACAAAAAACCATCAACAACATTTTGGAGTCAGCAGATTTAGTTTAAGAGAGAAATATTTTTTGAATAAACATTTAGAAACACTTCAGAAAAAATGGACAATGTGAGCCACTGTGATGTCTTGTATTGGTTAGTCCTGTTGTGAAACATTAAGCAGAACAAGTATCCTTACATGCCACACAAAAGGCAGCATGTAAATGTGCAAACATGCTTTTCAGACCAAGGGAAGAAATACTTTTTTTTTTTACTGAAGCACCTAGTCATCCAAATCTATTCATAAGAATTCAGGCTGAATATGTTTTACGTTTTACGCCATTTTTGTAATTTTTTTAAATACATGATCATACATTCAAATACATGGGAATATCTTTGTGTTTTCATATCAACATGGGTATTGAGAGCCATGTCATTCTACTGTTTCTGGTATTGACCACCACCTTTCTGGTACCCTGGCAACTTTATGTTGATGTGGCAAAAGCTTATCAATGCCAAAGTAGGCACGCCCTAAAACATACCAGAACTGAGCACTTTTGTCTCTAACAAGGCCCATAATTTACAAAATGTATATCATGTTGTATTCAGTAAGACATCTGAGTGGACGATGCAACAGCAAATGGCCACAAATGAGACAGAGTGGGAAAGGAAAAATAAAGCAGATGTTTTCAATGTTTTCAATGTTTTTCTTTTTGTGTTTAGTTATTTGATCACAGTTTTTGATCAGAAACGGGTAAATTTGGTATGCAATTTGGATGGTATGATGTTTAGCGCTGTCGCTTCACCGCAAGAAGGTTTTGGGTTCAACCTCAGTTGGGGCTGGCCCTTTCTGTGTGGAGTTTACATGTTCTCCCACAGGTTAAAGTAAGGGTTAGGTGACTCTTAATTGGTTGGATGTGATGTGAATAGAAGTCTTTCTCTGTTTATCTGTCTATGATGATGTCTGACTCTGTCTAGCCCTGGTGACTTGTCCAGAGCGTACCCCCCTCTCACTCTGTGACAGCTGGGTTAATTTCCAGCCCTAGATACTGAGGTGGATAAGAGATTTAAAAAAAAATATGGTAAAGGAACCTCTGCGACAGACTGGCAACCTGTCCAGGGTGTACCCCGCCTCTCGCCCTAAGACAGCTGGGACATGCTCCAGCGCCCCCGTGACCCTGAAAAGGACACGCGGAAGCGAATGGATGGATATGGTAAAAGATTTTTAAGTTTATTACTAAACTGAGCTAACCTAAGAGTTTTTAAGCGCAGAATTTGCAACAAAACAACTTTAAACATCTTTAATCACATGATGACACTGTGCCAATTTCCTCAGCTACTAAAAAACTACTACAGTGGCAGAAGCCCATATGAGTAGGATCTACTGATGATGTACCTATTTGTATGAGTATTTCAATATGTATGTATATGTGCATGCTGCTGCCAGACATAAAATCTATGAATACAACATTAATACAGTGGATGTTTTGTGCCGTGAGCACTAATCGAGTGGAAAAACATACATCCACATTTGCTACATAACAGCAGGGCAATGCAGCTAAAAGAGCATCAGCTTTCACTGCATCACCATCTCTCTGTCTGTCTCTCTCTACGGCACACTCACTTTCTCTCTGTCCCACACTTTTACCCTATGTGCCCTCATCCCCACTCGTGCTTACTCTTTCTCATTTTTTACATGGCTAACTATCCACTGATCCCTAATCTAGATGCCGATTTTAGATTGTAAGGCCAGCGAGGTCTTGCATTGGATTTAGTCATCAATGTGCGATTTTCATTCCCCTGGTTTTCTCAGCTTTAACCTTCAAGATTTCCACCCCCACCACCCCAACAGAACATATAAGTGATATACATATTAAATTCACTGTTTATATAACATGCCTCACAACTGTCCTCCACACATCTTTACCCTGCTTCCTTATTTCTTACTTCTTATCTTCCTTATTTCTTTCCTCAGTTTCTCTGAGTTGCTCTCTCCTCTCTCACTGTTTGTCATAAAAAATATGTTTAGCAGCGGTTCAGAGCTTTGTCAAGGCTAATGTTGGTACAAAGGCTTTCTGAGGCAGTGCTGTTATCTCCTCTAGTCTAATCTAGCTAATTAAGGGCATTGCTGGGAGGAAGGTGCTACTATTCTCATCTAACTCCTGGGTGTGCTGTCTCCCCAGTCTGGCAAACTGACTCGTGCTTTTACACACACCTTTGTAAATACAAAGACGTATATGCAGACACACACACACAGATTTGAAAACGATCTCAGATGTACTGAAATATCAGCCATATGCTCACACATTTCTCTCTCTCACACACACATGCAAAAATAACAGACTTTCTAAAACATGCTTCTTAATGGAAGCCAATAAAGTGGAGACTACCAACTGTTCATATAGACTGAGATGGTCCGATGTTACTGCTGATTTAAAAGGAAATAGTTCAGCATTGTTTCGCCTGATTCTCTCCACTCAAGAGCAGAACTGATAGGCTTACTGTCCATTTAGCTTCACATCACAGGGTGCTGATATCACAGCGGGTGGAGGGTAGATGTCAACAAAAATGAGACTTGCATTGCTAAAGACAGATTTTTATTAGAAAATAAAGTAAAAGATTTTTCAATTAGTATGCGCTGTGGAGACGTCTGTCGACGCAAATCAAAATGCCAGCTGTATCAGCTAACACTTCCTTCTCTCTCTCTCCAACCTACCGTGTCACTCTTTTCATTTTCTCTCCCTCCTTTTACTTCTACAGTCTCACACGTCAACAAAATGAATCCTGGAAGGTGATGAAGGAAGAGGTAGTACCAACTCACTTGTCTGTCTCACAACCCTAACTGTGAATCTAGGCAGGTATGTGTGAAGATATATTCTGTTTATGTGCCAGCATATTGGAAGATCTTTAAGTTTTTGTATAAAATCTTGGGGAAGTGGGTGCTATTGTTTCATCTAGAAAGATATTAATTCATTATATTATTGCTAATGGAGAAGATCCCAAGTAATAGACTCAGTACCAACAATCTCCTGGAAGAAACAAATCAAAAAACAGTCTACCAGTATCAGTTGCTCAAGGACCAACAAACAGATGCAGTGGTGTGTCCAGAGGGGAAACATGGGGTGGCACTCGCCCCATGTTTGAAATATGAAATAGGCACTCCTGGATACAGTGCCCTATATCTTTAGATAATAGCATTAGCAGGAACAGTACTGGGATAACTTGTTATATTTAACAAGTTACTTTATAGTGTTTTAATGTACTTTATTTAAGTATTTCTTAAATTAAATATACAGACTTGGTATGGCATATGCACATGCAATTTTCTTTTAGTGCTTGCTATTTCTTTTTCACTATATTTTAAATTCAAATATACTATGTGCTCTACAACAACTGTTTTAAATTGTAAGAAACTGTAATTACCTTTTTTTTTGCTTACTTTAAAATATACTGTCGTTTTAATATTTTTAAGCTATAAGTAATGAAATAATTTCCAGCTGCAACATTAAAAAGATACAAATTCATGAATCAACAGTTATGATCTAATAATATCATGTATATTATACATGCTAATATTGTGCCTATTGAGGCTTGGTAAGTTGCAGTGGCAGTTTTCAAGCAATGGCATCTGTATGAGGGCACAGGAGTAACCATGAACATGAAAATTGTAAGTTTTCTACACCAATTTTAATTCCCTGTCTTGTTCTTGGTTCTTCCTGTGCTGTGCTCTTTAAAAATATCCTGGGAACACCTCTGTACTGTACATACAAAGATACTCTAAAAAAACACAAAAACACAGACAGACTCATGGGGATGTGCTGGAGCAAACAAACCTTCCTGATGAACAACTCGTATAGGCACACTCAGGAACACTCACCGCTTCTTCCTGATCTCTCGATGTACATCTCGATGCCCACGGCGATGCCTTCTTCTGTTCCACTCACTATATCCGCTCTTTTGTTTATTATTTCCAATCCTTTCTTCTCTCTGGATAATCCAAAGTTCAACTGGAGTAGAAAGCACTCATAAAGTAGAAAACACTATGAATGATTCAAAAATGTTTAAACTAGACACAACAAGGGGGGTTGGTGTCAAACCGTGGTGGTGGTTGATTTGCGAAGGATTGTTTTCTGGGGCTTGAGAGAAGGTGTGTGGGGAGGCACACAAGGTGGAGCAGTGTTTCCCGTTGGTGGGAAACTGTGGCTGACTGGTAGACCGCCATTTTCCAACATGAATTCATGGGAAAGAGAATGAGGAGGAGGAGGGGAAGAGGAGCAGCAGTGTACTGGGCTGAGCCTCAAGTCATTCAGCTCAGCCTGCAAGTGTAGTTCTGTGTCATCTACATCGTACTGGAGGTCGCAGTCCGGGCAGTAGCCATGAAACTGAACCTTCTCGCTGAAACGTACACGTTCCCTCTCACGTGGCTCCCTGCCAGGGGCCTTGGGGCATTTGTTCTTTTCATGCCGTAGAAGAGGCATGGGTCTGGGCAATGTAGGAACAAGACCCGACTCAGGGATTCCACTGTCATTAGAAATGAAGCATGGTGTGGAGGAAAATAAATCCCTGTTTGATTTCAATGGGAAAACCCCACCATTCCTTAATAGAGACCCGTTAGCCTTGGATAGATTCCCTGATAACACTAAAGTTGGATGAGGCAGATTTTTAACGTTGTGGTCCTCGGCTCTCAGCGGGGTATGTCTTGGTGGTGGTAGAGGTGGGTGTGGCTTCTTGAGTACAGTCAGGACTCCAGGAGGGTTGATGGGGACTGGCATTAGGGAAGCAGGTGTTTTAAATATGCAGTCTTCGGGAAAGAGCTTCATCTTCTCCAGGCTGGATGCAGTGGTAGTAGTGGTGGTGGAGCTCGAGCTGGAGTTCAGCGTGTCTGTCTTTGAGCTGTCTGTTAGTCCGTCTTCCTCCAACTGCAGGTCACAAGTTAGGGTGTCAATCTCATGAACAACCTGTTGGTGATAATAGGAAGTGTAACTATGACAGCTGAAGGAAAAATAAATAAGTGTGTCACAAGAAGATGAAATTAGGTCACTTAGATTATGGTATAAACTGTAAAAGCTGCGTCCGTATTCACAAGGGATGTCCACAGCAGGTATCTCCACATGTTTCACTTGGCAGAATTTTTATGCTGGATGCCCTTCCTGATTCAAGCCCAGAGGGATTTGTGTCTCCTCCTGAGACTCACCCGAGGAGCTTATGATTTGTTAGGAGAATGTGTGTAAACCACTTCACCATGGAGCCACTGGTTATGGTATAAGTTGTAATGATGCAATATTTTGGTCAGTGATTATTAATTAGATTGACCTAATTTTGAAACATTATTTCTAGAACCAAAGTTCCTCCTAACAGCCAAACTCTTGTTAACAAAAGGTTCTCTTTTTGTCATCCTGGGTGAACTGAGATGAACTAAACCAGCCAAAGCATATGGGAGAGTTTGTTTGGATTTTTTTAGTAAAGAACAAAAGTTTAACGCTTTAGCAGATAGCCTACTTTAAAATTATTTGTTTTATATCAATAATCTTATTTCCATAATTGCAGAAGCCATCATAATTTTCAATTGCGAAGCCCTACAGAAAATATTTACTATTACAGTCTCATCTAAAAAGTTACCAACTTGGAAAAAATGCATTAGGATATAGGGTAAGAAGATGAAGTAGAGGAAAAGACAAATTAAAATCTTTGTAAGTTCTTAATTACATTTTAAAGAGGAAACACTTCCAAATTTATAAGACTGAAGATTGCTTAATACATCCCAATGACAACCACAGTGAGAGAAAATAACTATCAATAGGATTTATGAGAGAAGCCATGAGCCTGCCAGATTCTGACCTAAGTGATAGATTACATCAATCTCATGCACCAGCAGAATTCAAGAGAAGTAGCAGCACCAAACATATCCTGTGATGCAAGACGGAAGAACCATCATTTGTAATATGCAACCAATTTTGAGAAAGAAGAAAAGAGAAAAGATGACAAAGACAAAGGAATGTAAAAAAAAAGAACAGTGCAGAGGAGTGAAAAGATCACTAAACTGTTTGTCTCTTATTAATCAAAATATCATGAAAAAGACATAACCGAAGGCTTTGTTTCCTTGAAATGCAACATGTGACAGCAGACCATTAGGAGACATTTAACAAATCTGTAATGAAAAAGAAATTATGTAAAATGCCCTACTAACTTTATCAGAAAGGATATGAATACAGTAGATACAGTAGATATGAAACAGCAGATAGAAAAATACATCTATGTCTTCCCATCGGAAGTTTGCATCCACATCCTACATAATGAAAGTACTTAAGAACTGTTTAGGAAGATAACAAGCAATATGTACTGATAAAAATAAATAAAAACAATAAATAGAGGAAAACTTTAATCAGAGTATAGAATTAAGCCAGTTAAACTTCTCGTCATTTAAGTTGCAGAGAGGGTTAACAGATGCACTAAAGGTGCTACAGTGAGACCCAATACAAGAATGGTTTTATAGATGAAGGCTACTGACCCCTTTTTTCCTCCTCATCTTTTCTGGTTGTTTTTTCACTAGGTTTGCGTTTGGTTATGGTCAGTGTCACTACTGGTAGTGTGATATACCTGGACCCTAGAAAGGCTGCACAGTCCAACACCTCCGAGCACAGTCTCCAGAGCATGGAGGAGAATTCAGGAGACAGGTAGTTACTCTAGGAGCGCTGGACAGTGTTGTAGAAGATCCTTACCCATCAGCAGGGCATTCCTTTGTGTAAAGAGGAACAGGATGAACATTGCCAGAGGCCTATAAAATGAGCTCCAGCAGACCACTGATGGGAATGTCTCTGACCAAACAATCAGAAATAGACTTAATGAGGGTGGCTGGAGAGCCCAACATCCTCTAGTGGGTCCTGTGCTCACTGCCTGGCACTGTGGAACCTGATTTGGCATTTGCCATAGAACCGCAGAATTGGAACGTACACCACTGGCACCCTGTGCTGTTTGATGAGACCAGGTTCGCCCTTAACACATGTGACACGTGATTTTGGAGACACATGTGATTGTTCAGCATGACCAGTTTGATGATGGGTCAATGATGGTCTAGGGAAGCATATCCATGGAGGGATGCACAGACCTCTACAAGGTGAGCAACAGCACCCTGACTGCCATTAGGAAATGGAATGAAATCCTTGGACCCATTGCTTTAAACTGGCAGACGTGCTCACTTGACCTAAATCCAATACAGCCAAAATAAACGCCAGACTGTCCAGGAGCTCAGATCTCCTCACAGATCTGGGAGGAGATGGAAAACCATTACTCATCTCATTAGGAGTAGGTCCTGATGTTGTCGGGCATGCATACAAGCACGCGGGGCCCATACACCAATGAGTACCATTTTGAGTTGCTGCATTTTGGCAAAATGGACTAGTCAGCTGCATAATTTTTTCACTTTGATTTTATGGAATGTCTTTGAATTCAGCCCTCTGTAGGTTGATAATCACTCTGTAGGTTGATTGTCACATCTTAATTTTCATCAAACAATGTGATATCCTTTCATTCCCAATAAATCCAAAACCCAGTCCATATCAGCAGAGATATCCAGCATGATTTTTTCCCCATTAAGATCTTATGTGTTTTTAAAATGTTCCTTTAATTTTTTAAAAATTAGACCTGCATATATTCAAGTGCACATGCAAAATGCTATAGCTGAATTTCCTCTAACACTGTCTTATTAGATTGTCACATCATGTTGTTATAAAAAATGTATCAAATGTTGATAACAATATTAACTAGATATCTATTAAAAACAGAGATGAATACTTCATCAATATTCACTGGGAAGTGTTTGACCATTCTTGGAAGATTGCACCATACACCACGTCGTGCTGCTCTCAGCTGCTCTCATATAGCTAACAAATGATGGAAGTAGCCAGCTTAGTGAAGTCCCTTGCTATGTGTTTTCACTTTTGCCATCTTGGTGCTTTGATACTGGATGCGATGAACAAATGGTGGATCTGAAGGTTGGATGGACTACACATCTAAGAATGATTAATCTACATATATATGCATGTTTTTTCTTCTTTTGTTTGTTTCTGGAATTGATCAATAGAATTCAGTTTTAACCAGATTATTTAAAAATACTTATGAAACAAAGGCTAAAAGTCTTTTGCTAACACTTTGGTAGTGATTTTTCTTTAGCAATCATTTATTAATCAGTAGAACAATATGTGTTATATTATCGTATATTCTTTATTGACACAATATTAATATTTCAATTTTAAATATCAATGTTATTCTCAGTAAGTGATTATATTTATCAGTGGTTCAGGTGGTAGAGCGGGTCGTCTACCAATTGGAGGTCAATGGACCCATCCCAGATACTCCTGTCCATGTGTCAAACCCCCAAGTTACTCCAGATGCATCTTTCATAGTTTGAGTTTAAGTGAATATTAGATAAGTGCTTACATATAGATAAAAGCACTGCCTGAATATGTGTGTTGTGTAATTGGATGAATTAAACAAATTAAGTAGAAAGGCACTATGTAAGTACTAGCCCATTAACCATTTACCATCAAAACCAAGGCTATTATAGTTAACTAGAGCTTACTATGAAAAAAGTCCAGCTAACTGAACTGAACTAATGAAAAAAGAACAAAGATGTAGACTGTAGAGGAAACTTCCTTCAGTTCTGAACTTCTGCTTTGCCCCTGACAAATTTTAACTACAAAGGAAAATAAAATTAACCTTTTTAGTTATTCAAAATTAAACTGAACATTTTTGAATAACTGGCAATAAATTGAATAAGTAAACTCACTAAATAAAAACATTAAAAAGTTGAAATAAAAAAATAAAATAAAAGCTATATTAACCCTAATTGTGACACCTCTAAATTCCAGCTGTCGACCAAACAAGATGCACCCACCTAAAACCAAGGGCTGACTAGACAACTAAAATATGATAGACCATGCACACTTTATCTTTAGAAATGTAAGTACTTGCACTTTCAGCACTTCCATGGACACAGATACTCTACTATTCATTTACACCTACAGTGCTCAGGCAATATCTGGATGCTGGAAAGGTTTATAATACATCATAAACATTGCCCAAGAAGTCTTTAACACAGCAGATAAAATTTAATAATCATAGTAAACTCTACTGGGAACTAATAACTGGTACTTAGTAATATAATGCCCACGTTATTGAGGCATTTTCAGAAGTCTTTCCAAAAACCTTCCCTTTAGAGTACATTTCCTTCCTGCTTCTCTTCCCTTGTTGGAGAGTGGTGCTTCCTTTGAAGCCCAGAACTGAAGTGGTGTTGGACATTTTGCTAATGTTTAACTCGGCAGCTCTCATAGGGTCTAAAAAAAGTCTAACATAAGTTGAGCTGAGCATGCATAGGTTCACAGTATCCTAGCCGTTAAAGCAACCAAGGAGACAATTTCTCTAGAAATTAAAATTACAACATTTGAGACAAAGATGTTGTTTATCTTTTGGATTAGGGGTTCTCATCTTAGAGTACCCAGTATGTTAGCCTGCTCTCAAGCACATTTGCTATCATGTGGCTTTAAATGCATGTGCAAACAGCAACTAAGAAGAGAGAGCAAGTGACTGAGAGGGAGCGATAAAAATAAAGATGAGAAGGCTAGGGCAGAGTGCTAAACTCTCCATGCAGTCTTTAAATGGATAATTTGTTGGGACACACACAAGAGGTAATACCAGTATCCCAGTGTGCAGCCCCTGTTGTAGGCCAGGCAGCTTCGGCGGCAGTGCCAAGCATCTGGGCAGGGTCCCTCCTTGGAGCCAGGCTCGGCTCCAGCCCCGTCTGTGAGTTATAACAGATAACTGCATTTCAAATGGATTACACCCCAAACACTGGCTTTGATAGTAACACCCCCTGGAGGTATGTGTTTAGTGTGTGCGGTGTCAGAATAACTGATCCTCTACACAATCTCCCAGAAGCAAAAGAAAAAAAGCAAGAAGGGAAGAAAAAGGAAGGGCACATCACATAAAAAGATCAGAATAGACAGATTACAATGGCTTCTTCTTCTCATTTATCTCTGGTGCCTGCTGTGACATATTGTAAACTGCTGAAAAACACAAAAGGAGTGTAATTTAGTCAAAGTTGCAGGAAAAAATGAGAGTGAGGGGAACAGAGCAGCAGAAGGAGACAGATGCTGTGTCGGCTACCCATCCATAATGTACCACAGGCTGTACGCAATAGAGTTGTATTAGAATGACAGCTTGTCATGTTAAGGTTAGAGGTTTGGCAGAGCGGACTGGATGCCTGGTGTGCAGTCGGCAGAGGAATGCAAGCATAAAAGCAGGTAAGACTGCAGGTTATTTCAAGTGAGGGGGTGAGACTGATTCAGAGAAACCACTCTAATGTGAATGAAGGGAAAATATGTCACAGAGGCAGCTATATATTACTGGTTCTGTGACTGTGAATATAAACCTGAAATATCATCCTGATTTCTACAGAAACATCTGTAGTCTCTCCATCACTGAGATTTGAGACCTCAGTCAGACAGCTCTAAGAGTTTTGATCTTTTAGGACTAGAGAGGAGGAGGACAGCCACAAATACACATGCCAAGAGACAAAGAAAGATGAAGATAAGCAAGACACCACAAGGAGTCCAGGGAGGTGACAGGTGAAAAGAAGAAGACCACTTTCTCTCTATTATTTGGCAGGAAATCATTTGGACCAACAAAACAGTCAGCATTAAGATGATGAAATTCAATGCAAAATCACCTTCCTGCTTGCACCAACTTGTCCATTAAATATTAATTGTGATCACATTTTTTCACACTTTCATCAAAGCTTATGAGTCAGGGTGAAGAAGCTGTCCTGCCATTTCACACCCTATGTCCTCCCAGTGCCAAATGTCTCTCATGTTGGTGATAATGATCACATACATTAATGGGAAAGGCAGGAGCACGGTGTGTAGTCTTTTCCAGGCCCCACTGGTGAGGTCGATGTCAGCCCTCCATCTCCTCTCAGTCAAGGATGCTCAGAAAAAGCACCCTCACAGCAAGCCTGTGGAAATAACACGACACATGGCAGAACACTTCTTCTAATTTACCTCTTTGAGCTCTTTAGCTACATCCTTAAGATCTCCCAGGATGGTTTCCAAATTCTCCACGATTGTCTTGATCTCCTTTTTCACTTTTACTTTGGAGACTACTCCTTCAGCTTCTGCATTTGGTGTCCCTGACATTCTTCAGTTTATGGCACAATCTATTTCATGAAGGATCTCAAGTCAAATCCTTTGCTCGCCACGCTGCCACTTTGCCAACGCATTTTCTCTCTCTTTTTTGCTATGTAGTCCCCCAGCTGCCGTCACTTTTTCTCTCCTAAATCACGGCCAGGACGGAGAGAAGTGGCGTCGGGCAGCATTCTATAGCTAACACTAGGCATGCGCAATAGAGCGTAACACACAAAAAATAACGGTTATGTCAAAATATTGTATCATACTGCCTGGGAAACAGCGCCCGTCCACAGGTTTATGTCCAACGGCAACATAAAATGACGTGCCACGGGCATCCTTCACGTCGACAGAGCGCTAAATTCAACATTTTGTTAGAAAATCACCGACGCCAGCGCTTTAAAAATTGTTTAAGCAAAGAAGGGAAAGAAGAAGAAAAAGAAAAAGAAAGAGGCAGCTGTCCGAACCGTTACACAGTTGTTCGTTACTGTAACGGTCCATAATCCTCAGGCATCGACAAAATTATAATAAGCTCCTCCTGTTCTCCACATAATTAATAGATGGTAATGATATACCATGACAGGTAACGACAACCGAGAGGTACGGTCCTCGGAAAAACACCCCGCCAGTTTCATCCTGTCTACATCGCAGCCTCCTTGGAGAGTCTGAGCACAGGATGCTCGTGCGCGGTCTCTCTCGCTGTCCTCACGCGCTCCCTCTCTCTCTCTCCTCCTCACGCTCTCTCTCTCTCTCCCTCTCTCTCTGTTATATCAAGAGGATGCTGCTGATTCAGTCACTTTGTTTGGTGTTCTCGTCATTTGTCCTGCAAATTTGTTAACATTTCTTCGTGATTCGGAACGGTTCTGTTTGTTGCGTTCAAATAACATCATTACATCCCCACCACAGGTGGGCTATCCCTACAGTCTAACTACTGCCAGTCCCGCAATATGCATAATTAATATGCAGGACTTCTTATTATCTGTACTAGGATATAGAATAAATAGTATTGTAAGGGCTGTAAAATAAATGTATTAAATATGACTATTATGAATAAAATTAGGATATTTGCCAACTTTATTTTGTTGATTATTTAGATATGGGAATGTAACGCTAGGAGATAAAAGCAGTGATTTAAAATCAAAAACAACCAAACAATCTGCATCTCTCCAACTGGCTTTGAACTGGCTTATATTGCAACCTGTGAAGCTTCAACTTATTTTAGGCTACAGTTTAATATTCTGATTCACAGAGGAGCAAAGGAGTTCTTAAAATTATTAATTTCTCCCTGATGAACTCTAAACCATCTGCCTGATGGTAGCAACTCATACAAAGAGTACAGAATGTACTCAGATGGATCACACAGCATTCTCTGTGATTGTTTAAGTAGCCTACATACTTGTTCTGTTGTAGTGGCTCAGACCGAGTATTGTTGAACTTAACCTGCTGAGTCCTATTTGTTAGAAATGCGTTAGAGAGATACCACTTGATAATTGAAGAAGTAACTCCTAACTGTTTAGAAACTAACAGAAACTAAAGGGGGGGTTAAAAACACTAAAAGGCAAATGAGCATATGCTTTCCTCAAGATGTTTTGGAACTTAGTGGATAATGGAAGAAAGAACGTAATCCGTGCTGAAAACAAACTGTTTTGCAGTTTACAGCTGGAGATATGAAGAAAATTGGTGTTTTAAAATTGTTGTGAAGCATAAGAACACCTGCACTGCTGCTAATACAAGCAGTCTTTGAGATTTCATCACCATTATCCTTTATCTTTTTTTGACTGATTATCTTTCTTGTTGTAAAATTCCGATGCTACAGATTATGTGAATTGGAAAATGTCATAAAACAGCCTGAAAAATTGTAATATCAAAATTTGAGGTCAAAGTACACAGATTACACGTGTAAAAAATGATAAAAACGTTGTAATAAAATCCTGGCTTCTGATTGGTCACTGCTCGTTACAGCCTCCCTATATCGCGGAAGTGGAATTTGTCAGAGTTCATCCTGCTGTCTCAGAAAGCCAGTGCTGCAGCTTTTGTAGCTTCTGTGACCCTCTCAAACCAGATAGTAAAATCTCAAAACAATGTCTCTGTCTTTCGAGGGAAGAGTCGTGCTTGTTACTGGGGCCGGAGGAGGTAAAAATCGCCGTTAGCTGAGCTGTCGACTATGTTGACGCTAAAATAGCCTCTGTATTGTTAGCACCAAATGCTAATCTGGTAGTTGTGGAGTTAGTTTCTTAGTGAACAGCCCAGTTATTAGGACGGAAATTGCATTAATCTTTTCTCTTCTTGCGCGTTTGTTAGCTGCACAGCTGCTCTAATCACGGCGTCTTGCTGACTGCTAACACTGGGCAATAACTGCAATATCAGTAAAGCAAGTCTTTGTTATTGTTATACAAAATTAGCTATTTTAATTCGAGCAGAAACAGACGTGTGTCGGTCTTTTTAATTAATGGAAACGGAGATCAAAGTACGAATGTTGCAATGGCTTGTAGCTCCAGGGAAAGTGTGTGAAAGGGCATGCAGCAACGACACAGCAGTGCTGCAGGTGGTGATGGGTTTTTTCATTCTTTGGAAGTAAGCTTATACCTTTTACTCATGTGTCTTTCTTTGCACAGGTCTTGGCAGAGAATATGCACTGGCTTTTGCTGAGAGAGGTGCCTCAGTAATAGGTAAATAAAAGATATTCATTTTTTACTTATTTTACCTTGTGTTTCTATCGTAGTATTGTTAAGATGTCCTGGGACACGTGCAACAAAGCAGAATTTGGATTATCCAGGACAATGAAGCAAAGTCAAATCTTATTTATTTATATAGCACCTTTCAACATAAATATTACAAACAGCTACACAAGAAAAATTCCAAAACATTAAAATGAAAAAGTTACTTAAAAAAAAAAAAAGTAAATTAAAAACACTGAATTTTTGCTGCTCTTTCAAAGACATCACCAAGTCGACATATTCCAGGGTCAAAGGGAGAGCTACTGTTGGAGGATCGCTGTCTTCCTTTAGTTCTCACCCTTATATCCTACATAGCCAGTTGACCCTATTCAAATGACCCCAGGGATCTCCTGGGGATGTACAGATGTAAAAGTTCACCGATGTGTGCTAGTGCTTGTCCATGCAGAGCTCCAAAAGTCAAAACCAGAATCTTAAAAATTGGACTCTGAAGTTAATGTGGAGCATGTGGAAGTTAATTAGCAATGCTGTGATATGTGAAATCTTGGAAGATTTAGTCAGGTTCTGAACAACCTCCAGAAGTTCCAGGGAGGTTCGGGTAAGAAAAGTGAACACTTAATTACAATAATCCAGACTTGACGAAATCAAGGCATGAATAACAATTTCCAATTCAGAGCGTGACACAATGGAACTCAGCATAAAAGCAACAGCGAAGCAGAGATGTAATATGAGCATCTAGAAAGAAAGCTGAGTCAGATGTTACACCAAGTTCCCTGATAGTTATCAAATGTGGTATAGGGACATAGAGTTTCCAGATAGGCAATGTACCAAGTTAAGCTGCCATGGTAACATAGCTGTAGGCTTAACCTGTGCTGGTAAACACCTAACCTGTAATTTAGTTAGTTTACATACTCCCTCCCTTTAGGGAGAGAATACTCTGTTTAGTTCATCTGTTTTTTAGCAGTCTAGCATCCACAATTTTCAAGTTATCATATTCAGATTTTGTGTGACAGTGGACACCAACAACCGCTCGAGCTGATTCTACTTTGGCAAAAATCGAGTGAAGGTCCCACCAAATGTGAAAATCAGTACAAACTTCATATTACCCACAATTTTTTATGGGTTGTCCTCAAGCTTCAGAGCGTTTACTAGGCCTTGGGGGACATGAGTACCTTGGTTGGCTAAGCATTTGACCTTGACCTTTATTATTACTCCCCAAGGTCAAAGTTGACCATTAAATTTTTTTTTTTTTAAAGAAACCATATTGAGTAATATATCATATGAAAGGGCATGGAGAGAGCTGTACAACACACTTCTTATTTTTTCAATATGATGCCATAATAGGGTTATGTCAGAATCATAAAACATCAAAGTTGTAAATATAGACCTTGCCCTTTGGGGGAAGTTGTGGTCTCTCAGTGCTGTATTTTTATTTTTTTAATTAAAAAAAAAATATTAGTGAGTATCATATTGGTATACATATTCATATTTAGCTCCGCATGGATCCAGCTAGTTTCATATATCCTGTTCATAGTTTGAACATAAGGTTTATACCACTTTATGTTCATATGACTTGCTGCTGACTACACTAAAGCACCAGCTGATTTTTACCTGAAATGAGCAAAAACGTGCAGATTGCTGCATCTGTATGACATACTGGTGAAAATACCTGCTGGTTTAGTGGCGTTTCAGGCTGACATTGAGTTGATTTGGGATTCACCGATTCATTTTTAAGAGACTGCGACTGACTTCCATATTACTAAGTGAAACACATGACAGTTGGTTCCAAAAATGTGGGGCGCAACAGATCTTCTGTAACAAATGTCCTGAATTGAGGTGCTATACCGAATTGGGAGAGGGAAAAGTTGGACTAAGATAAATTATATTGAAATTGTTGGTAAGAAGCTTGCATTATGACTGTTGGTTCTTTTATTCTTAAAATTACACAGTTGCAGGCATAAATATTTTCTAATTTCAGTCTATTCCTCCTGCCATGACTGAATTTGATCTTAACTCTGTCAAGGAATCAGCTTGCCTATGCTGTTTTCTTAACCTAATCACTCATGGAGAATTGCAAAACTCACCCCATTATTGCTAATCTTTTTCTCCTTGTTGCAATAAAGTGAATGACCTTGGGGCAGACACTAAAGGAGGCGGAAAGAGTTCTGCAGCTGCTGATAAGGTGGTGGAAGAGATAAGAGCGAAGGGAGGCAAGGCAGTGGCGAACTATGGTGAGTTCTTCTCTTCTGCTTGCTTCACGTATTTAGTTCATGTAGTGACTGAGTGAAAAATAGTATTGATTTCTATCAGTTGGACTTGCTCAGTGATGAAACTGTTGGTGAGTATTGAAGATGTGTCTCACCTTTAGGAGAAAAAAAAATCGTTTTTGAAAACAAAACAATCACTCTGTTTTATTGGCAATTTTAAATGTTGACTTTTTGTCCATTTATTTATTTATTTAGCCACACATCACATGAATACTTAAACTTGAAAGAAGAGTGAGGCCATAAGCTTTATCACTATGAAAGTTTCTTATATGCCTCCCAAATCTGCTCATTGCTTCTGTATATATAACTATGAGCCAACTATAAAGGATGTTCAATATAGTCAGGCTTTCTTTGCGTTAGCTGGCTTGATAAAACCCCAGTTGTAGATAACGGGTACTGCAACAGTGGTTATCAACTTTCTTTGTTAAGCCCGGATTCCTGCTTCAGCCTCTGTGAGTGCTAACATAAAAAGTGACTTTTCACATGTCATCTGACTCTTCTTCTGCACAAATTGCTGCCTGCTCCGATCATAATCACATGATGATAATGATAAAATGGTGATGACATCTATAAATAAAATAAAAATAAAGCAGTGAAATGCAGCATCTTGCAAATAAGACAAGAAATGAATGCTGCAGAAAATCATTAATCTTTGGATTTAGTGCACAGAGAGGTAAAATAAACAGTTTAACTCGAGTTAATTATGTTATCTGATAAATCTGATGGTTTACACTGATGTAACTTTACAGCTGAGCTTCATTCATGACATACGTAAGGTAGACTGCTTAACAACTTGTGCATATAAAATGTATTAACCCAGCAGAGCATCTGTATTAAATTTGGTGAAAAAATGCTGATTCCCGTCGATTTTAACCTAAAATTCCCAACTAGATTATATATTCATATATTCAACATAAGTTATCGCTGTGATCGTACTGAGGGGGAAAATAGTCACTTTTGTGACATGGAAAAACTCAGATTTTAAACTCGGTTAATCTCACTTTGAAGTACAACCTGAACTAAAGCTAACAAGAAACAATCTTTTAAGACCAATTTCTTAAAAATGAAAAAAAAAAAGAATGTAAAACTGTGAAAAATGACAGTTTTGTTATGTCTATGCAGATTCTGTAGAAGATGGAGAGAAGCTGATCCAGACAGCATTGGATGCATTTGGAAGAATAGGTGTGTATAAACCTTCTATGGAAATCCTGCGGCCACTAGTGCTGATACTTGTCACTACTGGTTACGAAATGATCATAAAATGATTGTCAGCAATGTCGTTACAGTTATTCACTGACTTTAATATTACTTACTTTACTTTTTTTTCCCCCAGATGTTGTTGTAAACAATGCTGGGTAAGTCCTCTAATAGCAACAATCACACATTTTATTTTTTTATTTATTATTAAAAAAAATGTTTACTCATATCATGTGCTATTAGAATGGCCATTTGGTTGCAGTTTCCAGATCTATTTGAGCATGTAATATTGGCTTATTAAAAAAAAGGGGGGAAAAATCTAAATGCAGAAAAAAAAAAAAAAAGCTAAAACCCTTTCTTTGCTTTTCCCTACCAAGAATACTTCGTGACCGATCATTTGCCAGGACGAGTGATTTGGATTGGGGTAATTACACTTTAATTACATATTTACTTGATTACCTGTGTGTCTTCTTTTGTTTACCTCACAATGATATATGTAGATCAATATGTTTTAAATTGTGTTTAAAACCTGCCATATGCTTCGAACCACACCGTTCTAATGCTAAATATCAGAGATGTGTATTGTTATGCGTTAATGTTTACTTGTGTTTTTTACCTCTTACTCTGCATCACAGACCTCATTCAGAGAGTTCACTCGAGAGGCTCTTTCTTAGTGACTCGAGCTGCCTGGAACCACATGAAAAACCAAAAGTTTGGCAGGTAAGTAGCTCAGCTTGTAACAGCTATTGACGCAGGTAAAACTGTGTCATCCTCTTATTACGCGGGTAGGATATTTTTCTTTCCTTAGATCTGTCAAGTTACAGTATCCTCAACAGGCAACATTACTGGAGTGTTATCAGGACCTCGGTACCATGTGATGCATGTTCATACGTCAGCAACAGTACTAAAGATAGGCCGACAAAAAACTTTGACTATGATTAAGTGGTCTCTTGAGGATAATTGTCATAGACATATTCAGATGCTGCTTTAGTCACTATTCTTTAATACAGATAGACCTCAAATGGTGCAAAACAAAATTCATATCTTGGGTTGTTTTTTTTTTTTTTTTTTTTTTTTTGATGATTTTTTTTACATGCTTTTATTAGCATGATTTTTGTGATTTATGGTTTTGTTTTTGCCTTTTTCTCTACTATTTTACAGCATAAAAACTGCTGGATCAAGACATGCAGTGTTAGAAAGAGTCTGTAAACCTTTTGGAATTACCAGGATTTGTCTGTGACTAATACAATTTAGTTTGATTTTTGTCTAATTCCCAAAACACCAGCTTGATGTTCCATAGCACAGTTTTAATATTGAAATAAACAACTTGTTCTCAACCTGAAGTCATTTTACGAAAGCTGTCTTTTGCCCATAAGGCACCGTACACAGAGGGATTTCAGGAATATTTTAGAGATCTGCAAACACTGCAAACAGACCTGGGGGTGCCATTAGCATTAGTCCCTTTTTTTTTTTTATTAGCTGTGGCTAACGTCCAGCTGGCACCTTAGTGTTTTGCTCTTGGTGCAGCTTTTTACTTTCCGCCACTCATTATTTGTAGAGAGACGACTGAACAGCTGTGTCGAACTTCAGCACATTGGAATTGTGGTCAAGTTGCACATCTGTTCCATATGAAGCTTACTGCCCACTCCACTGAGACTACCCTACACTTCTTTTGCCTTTTCTAAAATAATTTATTTCTTTGGCTGCCTTGGAGCAAAGCGGACCACAACCGAGTGAATATGTCAGTTGTGTTTATGTTCTCCTTTGTTAACATTTAAGACTTTCTTGAACTTGTACTGAGGATATGTACAGACTGGCTTTGGCGACAGTTATTTTAGATTACAATGTATAAATGTATACATTGTTTATTTGGAACTGATGAAACAATTAAGTTTCCCTTTTTGTTTCATGTTCTTCTGTAAAAGCTGAAGATTTTACTTTATTATATGTTAAATATACCTGTGTTAGTTGTGTTGTTCTTCAGTATATTCATCATGTTCAAGTTCGGACAGTAAAATAAATAGTATTTGAAACAAAATCAACCTTAATCTTCACTTAGGAGCAAAAGTGAACCTTTAATCTTGACAGAAATTGTGATTTGATTTATAACAAACTAATATTTTTTCCATGTTGCTCAGCCATTCTAGTGGATGATTGTTACTAACTTGAAACAGTGATGAAGTTAGCAGATGAAGTTTGTATTGATTTTTGCTTTAACGATGCCATGCGTTGCTTTGTGGAAGATAAATGATGACAGTGTCGACTTAGACAGACATGCAGTGCATATTCCGGTGTTTGATTAATGGGGGTTTTACTAACAGGCCTCTGTTGCATGTGCAGCTAATAACATTAGCAGTGGCTGTTTTCTGGAACGGAACTGTTATTGAGATTTTTATTAATTACAGATGGGCTTTTCGTGACATGCAAAACAGACTCTGAACAAAAGCCTGTTTTATTTATGCTCAGAAAAAAGTCTGTGTTATAGTTTGCAGAGGAATGTTGCTCAAGTGTTATCATAGGTAATAGATGTCCTTCTCAAGTGCACACAAACCATTTTACACAAATAGCATCTCATAAACACTAAAGTAACATTTGTACTGCACTGAGCTCAAGAGCATCTTATTACTGTGTAGAATAAAAAAACCTTTGGAAATAATGATGCTGATATTGAATGAAGGTTGTCCGGCAGCTGTGGTTGGCTGCTTTTTGGTATAGTTTGGATCTACTTGCCCCAGTTAGAGCAGTGCTTCTCAAACCTTTTTCTGCTATGCCCCATTTCAGAAGACAAGTCCAGGCTCCACACCCCACATTTTATGTTTTTTAAAGTATTCCTCTTCCAAAGAGTTCTGAGTGATTAGCTTAGTTAAACCATCTATTACCCAATAACACAATGTCCCCGTCAGTGGGCCACAAAGAGGTAATTAAATGTTGCAAAAAAGGATGTACTGACATCTTACAAGAAGCTGTCCACCACCATTATCAGAACACCAGAGGAGGGACTGTCTCGAGAATGAACAATGTCAGTAGAGTTCCAGAAATGTATAGAAATAATGTCAAGCTTTATTAAGCCTGTTCTATAAGCACATCTTGGTCCACCGCCTTACACTTTGTGTTTTTGTTTTTCATTTAATTTGTCATCCCTCTGTATTTTGCAATGCTCATGGGAAATTTTAAAATCCAATCTCGGTGTGCAGTCACCTCAAACAAAAATGTACGGTGCATTTAAAGGTAAAACCCCAGCAGAAAGAAATGAAATGATAAAGGTCATAGCCTGACTCCCCTGCTCACTCACTATATGAAAACATGAAGGAATACACTTACATAATGTGTTTATGTTCTGGATCAAGTCCCTGGTGCAACATTTTATCATGCGATGCTCTTTAAATATTACTGTGCTGAGACTCAGAAACCTGACTGAGACATTTGAGCACAGAAATTGATATCATTATACAGAGTATTGTATCTGATGACCGGCAAGGTGTTCCTCAGAAGTCTCCTGCACCTAATGTAGCGTTGTTTATGATGGTCACCTTGTTAAAGCTAGTGTCTGTGTAAACATGCTAGGATTGCATGACTAGATGCTTACATATGCACGTTCCTGGGTGTAAGCAGGCATGAAAAATATCTAAGTCTTTGTAAGATTGTGTGTGGAGAGGCCGTCTGGGTCTCTTATGACTCCTTCGTGATGCCTGTCACTTTGCATTAATCCTAACGTTGCCTCCGGTTTTCTGTGGCCAGAATCATCATGACGGCTTCAGCCGCAGGGATCTATGGCAACTTTGGCCAGGCCAACTACAGCGCTGCCAAGCTGGGCTTGCTGGGGCTGGCTAACACTTTGGCAATCGAGGGTCGCAAGTACAACATCCACTGCAATACGATTGCTCCTGTTGCTGGGTCACGGCTCACAGAAACAGTCATGCCTCCAGGTAAGAGTAAAAAAACATATATTAACATATATAAACATATATATTGTATGCAGCTGGTCTATATGATGTAGGTTCACACACCCTTACAGATAATGTTTTTTTTCTCCTTTTATCTCATTGAACAGGCTGAAATGGACAAATGGGTTTTAACCAAAGCATTTTTTGAGAGCAGTTGCATAATGTAATACCATGTAATGTGGATTTACAAAATTTGAGGCAACAGCACTCCCGTTCGACATGCAAATTTTTCATCTAATATTCAAGAGCAGTGTTTTCTTGCTTTTCCAAGGGCCATGATGAAATCATGCACCCCGTGAGTGCTTTAAAAGTTTTAATGTGTCAGCCCTTTATTTTAGCAGGCGGCTATGTCCTCCTTGCATTACTGTATGTGTTGTCTTCCAGTATTAAGAAAAAAAGTAAGCTAACAAATCATTTATAGTTTTTGTGTTGAACACATTTTAGAAAGAGGGCATACAGCATTGAATGCCTACAATTAAGATTAAGCAACTAAGATATAGAATTGGCAATCTTATCTTGTGTATTAATATAACACAAAACAAAAAAACATCACCCTTAAGAATAACTGGGACTGGGAATGTTTTTCCAACCCCTGACTCGGTATTTGTAAAAATCTGAACGTCACAGTTACACTGAGCATGTTTTGTGACTGCAGCTCTGGAATAAGAAGTATTAAGTGAATTAAGGAAAGGTTTTGTTGCCCTGCCGTGCCAGCCTACGGTAGCATCTGTCGCACACTGCGTTGTGCCAACTGTCACAGGGGCCTCACCTTAGTAAATGACTTGGTTCCATATGTTTGCTTTCACTCACTGACACTTTTCTAAAAAAAAAATTAATGACAAAACCCATCTTGCTAAGCAGCAGCGTGTTCAGTGAAGCAGAAGGGCTTCTTTTTACCACTAGGGTACAGATATTTTCAGCACACACAAGGGATATTTAAAAAAAAGTTTAAGCTTGTGCCATATTTTCTTTTTTCAGTTAATTCCAGCATGTTTAAGAAATATTTCGCTAACAGATTGCTAGTACTAGGACTGATACTGACCTGGTCTCATGAATTCAAGCATTCTGTTTGTTTCTTCATGTGAAGCCAGTTCATGTTTTTGCCATCTGTCTTGCAGAAGATTATAAGTTAAACGCAAAAACAAACAATATGTAGTATTGTGCTCCATGTATAAATGAACCAAATGCAACATATTTTAAAAATCAAGACCTTCTTTGCCCTTTATTACAGATGTAAACCAGATGTTTTGTTTTATGTAGATCTTGTGGCGTCTCTGAAGCCTGAGTATGTTGCTCCTTTGGTTCTCTGGCTCTGTCATGAACAATGCCAGGAGAATGGAGGACTGTTTGAGGTACTGAAACTGTCACTATGCTGCTTGTAGCTTTGTTTCATCTTAGAGAAAAATAATGTACAATAGCATGTTCTTTTTCTATAGAGAGGCAATATTTCTTAATCTCCATGTGCATTTGCTCTTCTCTTCATGTTTGACTCCCTTTAGGTTGGTGCAGGGTGGATTGGTAAATGTGAGTACTGTGTGTTTTGTCCAGAGGAAATGTCTGTATGCATTTGCCATATTCATTAGTCCCCCAGACTGCTGCTACAGTATGTGTGGGGTTTATACTGTGCCATGACCCCTGTATTTGTGTGTGTGTAGTGCGCTGGGAGCGTACTCAGGGCTATATAGTGAGACAGAAGAACCAATCCATGAAACCCGAGTCCATCAGGGACCACTGGGAAAAAATATGTGACTTCACAGATGCCACCAAACCTGCTAGTATACAAGGTCAGTGATGCACCAGGCCAAATACACACTTACGCAATTGGTAACCTACAGAAAAATGTATAAGTGTATTGTCACACTTGAGGACAATATACACACACGACTTCAAGTCCGTCCTCATGGGTTTTAGCTGTATTTTTTACTATATTAAAATATGTTTAATACAGTTTAATCATAAAAGCAGATTGTTTACAATAACTAATACATGGCTCACAGAAACGGTTATGCCTTCAGGTAGGAGTAAAAAACATATATTGCATGCAGCTGATCCACACACTCTTACAGATACTATTTTTTTTTTTCTTTTATCTTATTGGACACACTTGAGGACAATATACACACACATGACATGACAAAATATGGGCTCAGAGAGAAAAGAATGAATAAAGACACTCTGAATAGGCAGGCTTTTCCCCCTTTCACTCATAGTGGAGTAAAACTTAGTAATTCAGCCTAAACAGGCAAAGATGAGCTAAATTGAATTAAAATGAATGCTGTTGAGATGCTTGTCATTTGGATTTCGGATGTGATTTAATTGTTTTCCGCTGAACTTGTTGTCTGTGTCCAGACTGGACATTAAAATTACCATCATTACCTGAGTCCTCAGTCAGATCGTTTTATTGATCTTGCAGCGAGCAACTGGCAACCACTGCACTGGCGAGTAATCTGTACTCCCCAACTGGTTGTGAGTTTGCTGGCAGTTGCTAGCATGACACTGGTTGTAAAGAGGCTGCACTGAAACCTTGTGATTGCTGTGGGTGCTAACAGGGAATCATTAGTTTGCATGGAAGATGCCAACTTGTCTTGCAAAGTAATTACTAAGCAGTAATGAAACTGTGAGAAATGCAGTGCAATTCAGAAACATAAAAATGTTTACCAGTCTGGATGGGCAAGATACCCATGGCTGTGAATGGGTAAATGAGACATGTAGTACAGGTCGGACTTGAACCTGGGCTACTGCACTTTCACCATAGGCTTGTCTGCTCCCCGCTGAGCTCAAGTGCCTCCCAGAAAGTTTTTAAGTTAAAAAACATTACAGTCTGAAGTGATCAGGTTGTCTAAACATGGACTCACAGCACTGCAAGCCACTGTGGCATGTGCTTTCTCTGAGCAGATAGTCGTCACAGATGTGCTCTAGTGTAACGTTTCACCAAGACTGCAAGCATGGCTTTTGACAGTTTCACATGTGAATTATTTCATGTTACTGAAGCTCAGTGGTCTTATCCTTCAAAGTAATTGACAACCATCAGATTTATCCATCATTGTTAAAAGATGTAAGAGATGTAAGCTTTTATGAAAATGTAAAACACGGTCTTTAAGAATTGATTTCTTGCCTTTAGTCTTGAATGGTCATTTATTCACTGTGAGCTGAATCATTTCTCTTCAAAGCAGTAACCACGCAACACAGACCAGAGATGAGACTATTTTCACAGCGGCTTTCCTTATTAGTGCCCGGATCACACTTTCACACTTGTTTGACTCACTCTTTGTTGAGTCAGAATTATTCAGATTTTAGATCATTACATGGCTACATAATTTGCCCTTTGGTCTTGGAGTAGTAGTGGGCTAACTTTGTGCTACTCTAAAGAAATTCATGTCTTTCATGTTTTAGTAGCATGGCCTTAGTAAATGTCTTAGATATAAACAACCTTTGAGTCATTTTCCACAATACTGGTTTATACCCAAATAAATCTGCAGTTTTCTTGCAACATTTTTATGTGATATTGGTTGATTGTTAGAAGAGAGGGAAATAAAAAAGCAGTGTTTTGAGACCTGTCTTTTAATTAAAGTTATGATTAGCCTCTTTTGAGTGGAACCACTTTTGAAGAGCTCAATGAAAGGAAAAATAAAAGCACCTGGCTTGTTAGCCCTCATGTAGTCATGCTGTCAGGCTCAGCGCTTATGAGGGTGATAACCTTGATAACCTTCTGAAATCATCTGTATTTACAGTGAGTTAGGTAACAATCAAAGACTGAGGACCAGATGGTGGTGGAGATGATGTGAATGAGGTGGAGAAAAGAAGCCAAGTTCAATATGATGTTGAGTGTGAACGAGTGCAGTATTGTTCAGAAAAGAGCTCCAGCAAACAAGAGGCTGGCGATTGTTGATTATTATTTCTCTCCACCTCCTCCACCTTATCCTTCCTTTCATATCCACATTCAAAGAGAGGGTGGCGGTGTTAACATTAACAGAATGGGGGGTGGCAGTCCCACAGGGCACTAGCTGGTCTCATTAGCATGGCTTTGTAGTACCACCTCATTTGTATCTTATTTGTTGCTACCTCTTTTTGGTAAGTGCCTGCCGCTGAGTGACGGTAATAGGATCTCTGGTCTTCTCAGTCTTACCCTGGTCCCGGTCCGTGCATGTTTCAGCTATTTTCCTTTGTTCATGCAGCAACAGGTTGAATCAGCATATATATTTAAAGAGTTGTGTTGCCTTTGTTGTTACATTTACACTTTTTGGGTGTTCTTAAAACAACCTGAGAACCCACAGTGAGGACTTGTGCAAACAACTGTTTGAATAGAGAAATGTTTATTCTGCAGGTACATAAGGGCTCTCATGTATTTCCATTTTAAAGCTGCTTCTGGATCAGTATGTTTTAGACTGAAATTCATTTATTCAGCATTTGCATAGTTTCACTGAAACATGAACCCCAGGCTTGTTGTTCTATAGCTGGGTTAAAAAAAAAAAAAAAAATCAGTCTTTGCAGTTTCCTAACTGTGAAACCAGAATGAGCAACTACACATAAGAGACAACTGAAAGAATATTTCGAAATTCAAAGACCTCTCAGTGCAATCATCAACTCAGAGTGAGGTTCGAAAAACGCGACCAAATTCCTGTTTTGCAGCCTTTTAACAGTTAAACAATAAATGCTAAAGAGCTGAACATACTAGTACATGCCCATGCTGCTGTATTATTTCATCTGCTCATACTGATATTTAATCACACGTAGAAAATGTAATTACAGTAATTGTAGGTCTCTTGCAATGCTCAGGTCCTGCTCAATTATATAAATGTTGTTGTAGTCTGTTTGGTTGTTGCTAGGCGACGTGATCACATAGTATGTCATTCATAATTCAACCTTTTGTAGATATAGATTAATGTTATTGTCATGCCATTACAGTGATACAATGGTTTTATAGAGTATTATAGTTCCATAAACAGTAGAAAACTGGTCATTTTAACTCATTGGTAGGGTGTATATTGATTATGTCATAATATACAAACCTCCAGGGGACTAAGATGTTCCTTCAGGCTTATAGAGGGAGACTTTTTGCATTATATTAAGAAAGATATAATGTTTATTTAGAGCCGATATAACCTGGAAGAAGGTG
Source organism: Simochromis diagramma (assembly GCF_900408965.1). Taxonomy (NCBI): domain Eukaryota; kingdom Metazoa; phylum Chordata; class Actinopteri; order Cichliformes; family Cichlidae; genus Simochromis; species Simochromis diagramma. The sequence continues at coordinate 7,558,812 of NW_024387200.1, read as the reverse complement.
ACTTTATTTCCATTCATTTAATATATGCTAAAAATATTTTTTAGAGCTGTTAAGTTGTGTCGTGCATCGCTTTGATGGCTGGCTGTTGTCTTGGTAACCTTTTAATATACTTACTACCAGCTCATATGATCACCAATGAGTGATACTGTGGACAGTTCAATTGCTACCCTGGATGTTGATCAAATATTTTTGCGTTCTGCCCACTTTGTGTTTGACTGTGATTTAGATTGTTTGACTTGAAGTCGCCAGATGTCATTCATTTTCTCTGGTCAGCCGCCACTTTGCTGTAAATTTTTTCCAGTGTGGATGCATCTGTAGCGCGAACATTAACCTTATTCCTGCAGATGTGTTGCTGTAATTTAGATTATCTTTAGATTATCTTCCCTCAAATGAACCCCAAAGATTATCAAACTGTGATAATTTGTCTTTCTTTCATTTTTCTCTCTTTTTTTTGGAACAAATTTTGCATCTCTAAGGATTTGTTATCATGATTTTAGATTGAAAACACCCATATTTTCATTGGTCGTTATTTAACATTGATTACAGTTCAACCGTTTAGTTTCTGCAATACAGATTTTTTTTTTTCTGTTAATGGTTTGTCTTATATTGAATTAGTGAAACTTGAATAGATGCAATTTGTTTATAACTATTTGGTTTAAAAAAACATAATTATATTTGGCTGTATACACAAACTATATATAATTTATGTGGAGCAAATTCTAATATGTAATACATGTGAAATGGCATGCAGTACCTAGATGAGGAGTATTTGGTCAAATCCAGCATGATGAGGAGAGGGGGAGGGGAAAAAAAACAAGCGGTGCAGAAGGAATTGGGGAGGCAACAGTCTTTCTTCTGTTTGCAACACACATGCATGCAAACTGTATACTCGGCTGGAGACTGCCCAGCATGGTGAAACACACTCAAGATACTTCTTAGACTTGCTGTGTGTGTGTGTGTGTGTGTGTGTGTGTGTGTGTGTGTGGTGTGTGTGTGTGTGTGTGTGTGTGTGTGTGTGTGTGTGTGTGTGTGTGTGTGTGTGTGTGTGTGTGTGTGTGTGTGTGTGTGTGTGTGTGTGTGTGTGTGTGTGTGTGTGTGTCCCAGCATGCTGCTATATAAAACGGCTCCCTGAACTACTCTCCTTCATTAGTCAAGTTGTAAAAACCACACCCCACTCTACACAATATGCTTAATGAAACATTTGACATTTAGCAGATGATTATGTTGATGCTTATTCGTTATATTACCAAGAGCTACACGAGAAGACTAATTATTATTGTCATGCCTTTACAATATATTAAGCTAAGTGCAGCATCTAAATTAGTGGCACAATAAAAACAATCTGTGTAAGTTATTGTTCGCATAGATAAAACAAACCTCACACAGTTGTTTTACAAATGTCATTGGTTTTCCTTTAAGACGGGCAGTTTCCTCTTCTGTAGCAATTGTTGATATCTACTCGTATAAGAGAGCCAGTTTCAACACTTCACCCATGCTGTGTTTATTTCCAAATGAAAACAAAACTCTTTGACTATTGCTGAGGAATAAATTCATCTTGCTGAGAAGTAACATGATTATCTTGGTTGGCTAACAGCATGTATCGCTCTCACATTTATTTAGAGTCTCTGCAGTCAATGGTGAGTGTGCTGTCTCAAGTGGAATCGCAGGGTGATGTTGGTGTGAATCCAGCAGCAGCTGCAGCCTCTGCAGGCTTGGGATCAGGGATTGATCCTGTAAGTAAAATAATCTGTTAATGTGTTTTCTTGCTTTTTTTTTTTTTTTTTTCTTCTTTAGTTCAATGTTGATATAAAACTAAATCATAAAGTTTAGTTTAAAATCTGTATTTACAAGAGTCCTAACTGCTGTCTCTTGGCTGCTGTGCTTTATATGAAATGTGGAACATGAGAAACATCAAAGGTGGATGTGAGATATCAGTCAGATGTAAACAAAAACTCAGAGCAGCAGTTTATTAAATGGTTTGCAAAACGCATGGCTTTGTCTGGAGGGGATCACTGCATGTGTTTAATACAGAGCCAGTGTATGTTAGTAAAAGTGGAAGTAGCTACTGTGACAGGTCTAACTGATTTGTGGATTGATGTTTTGAAGGCTTTGCCCTAGCATCTAGGGCATCTACCCTAGCATCTGACTATAAATCAAAGGACTTTCATACTCGTATAGAAGCAATTTGTCCACGACATGGTATCAATGCCTGAAAGGGATCAGGGTGTGGAACAGTTGCATCTTCAGGTACAGAGTAGCATTATAGCATTTGAGCTAGCTGGTTAGTATTGTAACTTCAGGAGATATATCTGGAACAGTTTAGATAACTGTAGACATAGCTTTTAACCCTCTCAAGGCAGGCATTGTCGATTTGCAACACTTAAAAACTAACAACCTGATTACCCCACATACATATTTTATGAGTTTTTCTTACTCAGAAGTACCACTGCAGGACTTGGCTGTGCATTAACAACAAAAAGTTTAATTTGAGCCTGAGAGGGTTAATTAAAAAACATCAGGACTTTATTATCTAATGCATCTGGGATGCATTTAGGAAACCTGAATAAAGAAACCCATATTCATTCATGCTTTCCTTTTAATGATGTAAAAAAACAGACATACAAGATTTTTTTTTTTTTTAAAGTCTTCCACTGTTTCCTGGCTTCTGCAGTTCTTAACCTTATTGCCATCGGTGTTACTCAGTCATCTGTTTTGTCTTCTTCATTTAATTTCTATCATTCTTCCTACTGAGACTGTTCTACTCTCTGATATAGCTGGGTCATAATGACACATGCAGCTCTAAACAGTGTTTCAAATATGGCAAATCATGACTTTCTAATGTCAACACATTAAATTTAGTTGGGAACAATAATAAACCACTCAGAAACTGCTTCTACGACATGCATGTGTACTTGGATGTCACCTGTAAATATTGGATGGTACCAGACAAGAGCCTGCTCAAACTAGCTTTTAAAATGTAAAGTACCTAAGCTGTTGGAGCACCACAGAGCAGCGATGAATCCCTGGATATGTTCTCCTTTACTTTACTGTGTTTCCTGTTACTGAAGCTCAGAAAAGGGAACTTGTTACAGCTCAAATACGGCTGAGTTCCTAAATAAAACATCAAGCTGCAAGTAGTGCTGCATCCCAACATGGTTCTCCACACAAATGGCCAAATTGAGCTTGCATTGAGCTGCATGTAGTATGCAGTAGTTAAACTGCCCAACAGATGTCCAAAATGCTACTCAAACCGAATTCTCTTTTTGCACAAATATTTATAAACTTATTTTGAATTGTGTTGCCGTTGCCTGATAAAATGGCTAATTAACCGTGTATGTGAATTGCCACATCTAGAAGAAAGAAGGAATGAACACTATTCAGTGGAGTGTGAAATGTGCATTGGTTAGGTAATGCATTGCTTAAGAATATTATTATTATTATTATTAATAATAATAATAATGGATTGCATTTATATAGCGCTTTTCGAAACCCTCAAAGCGCTTTACAATTCCACTATTCATGGAATAGTGGAATTCCTAATTGGAATATTAGGTGCCAGATTATGCACAGTGAGGGTGTTTTAATGGTTCAGTGGTTACAGTGTACACCAAATGCATGCCTATACATTTCTGGACAATATTTGGGGTTTTCAGTAAATGGCCACAATGGATTCATGTAGAAATTTAAAAAAAAAAAAAAAAAAAAAGCTGACAGTGAAACATTTGTATAATGGAATCAAATGTCTAAAAACAATAAAGAAATATGAGCACTTGTGGAATGTTTGTATATTTTAGAACCAGATTTTGTTTGATTTTTTTCTCATTTTACACATAAAATGTTTTATAAAAAACGAGATTTCAAAACTATGTTAAGCAACAACAACAAAACTTTCATGCACAAGTATGAAATAAGATAAATAGGCCTGCAACAGGCCTGTCTAGTGTATATCCATACTTTCACCCAGTTGTAGGCTCTAACGACAATAAATTGTACAAGTCAAAGATAATGTCAGTATTACTAGCTGCCTTGGCTAAATAATTTTTTCTTCTGCTGTATCTTATGGTTGCACATTTTGTTTCTTGGTGTTTTATTGATTTGCCTTCTCAAAATTACCTTTTTTTGCAAACTGTTCTTTTAAATCCTGTGAGTCATTAACAGCACTTACTAGCCAGGTTCAATAATATCATGATTCAGTGCCTAAATGTGAAATGAGGTATACTCACTCTTGTGTATCACTGTCCTCTCTGCTGTGGCTCTCTGAGCTTTTGTAGCTCCCTGGTTAGGAGATTTGGAACGGAGTCACACTGTAGCCTCAAGACAAACATCACAACCGTGTCCTCGGCTGACGTTTGTGTGTGTCTGTGTGTGTCTGTGTGTAGTTCTGCCCACACATGCTCTGCTAGTTGCATTTGTGCCTTTGTCCTTGTCATGCTAAGAGGTACACACACTGCTTAAGTTATCAGCTGTGCTGCTTCTGTATTGCTGGCATGCCATGGAGCTCAATCTGTATACAGGTCTGATAGCCCAAAATATTATTTGTTGTAACATTTATGTAGGCAAAGCAATATACCAGAGGCATAGCAAGGTTAAAATATAGAGGTTTTTATTCTAGTTTAGTGCCATGTTCATTCGACAGTAGTAATTATGGTAGTGTCATTGAAATATCTTGGTTCATACAGAGACGTGTTTCTATGTTGTTTTCTAAATGGGGTGAAAAAGAGGAGAAAGCACTTTTTTCATAATGCAATTCAAACTCCAGGTTTCAAGGTTAATCTTTCTAACGCTTCCATAAAGCAGACAGAAATAGAACTCTATTATATTGAAATGTATTTATTATGTTTATTGTGTGAGCCATATATTTTTGTTCTTGCACTTTTTACTAAAGTAGGTTGGCCTTATTCAAAACTCAATAGTCTTTAGTTATCTTATATTAGGCCATAGTGCAGCCCTGTTCTGTTTCATTCTGACTGCAAGAGACTGTATGAAATAACTGGATATCCATCGCACACATGCACAGGGATGAAGACGTAATGCCGTCAAAATTACATATGTGAGCTAAGTGGTGCAAGCAACCTGATGAGGTATCTGGCTTTTTAACAGGCGTGCACAATGAGGCTGCAGGCGTGCTGCTAGAAGCCCTGTCCCAGTGAAAGGATATATGGCGGTGTGACAGTCGACCTGTTTGGTGTCTCAACATTTCCAAAGCAATCTACTGTTCTTCTCTCCCTTAAAACCAACTAGGCTACCAGAGCACACACTGGCACACCCCTGGCCAGATTGCCTGCTGTATGTCTTCTCTTGCTTCCTTTGCTCATGCACTTCACAGGATAGAGGGATACATACTGACCAGGGAGGGTTTGGTTCCCAGTGATCCCACTGAGTTTTGATGTCCTATCTCAGCTGCAGGGGTGTGTTTTTTCTTCCACACTCAGATCTCCTTCATCTATATGTATGGTCACTGAAGGGCTGGGCAAACCTTTGAGTTCTTGTGAGGAAACCCGGGCCCAGACCATATTAAATAATTGGGCATCATCAGTTAGGGTATTGTATTACCAATAGGTGAAAGCTCATTTCCAGCTGATGTAAAGATCAACATGTGGTCCCTTAGCAGTGCTCTAAGCTTGTATTTCCAAATGTTACTGAACCATCGGCGCCTGTCTCAGCCCATCATGTTGTGGTGGATAATTGTTATGTTGGGTGTCATCCTCTGGTGGGTCATTTTCTGAATGGTGCTCTTTGCCTTTGGCCACAACATGCTGTCACTTCCTTCATGGAAAACACAATTGTTCTGGAAGCTTCGTCTTCTCCATCCTTTGAACCCCTCGAGGGGAGTTACCAGAGATGGTTATCTGGTAAGACTGCCTTTCTTCTCACTGTTGCATCAACAAAGCATGTAACTGAACTTCATGTCCTGTCTGCTGCCATGGACTGTTTGTGTTGTCATCCTAATGGGCGTGGGATTGCTTTGTTGCTCATCACTTCTTTTCTTTCCAGAATGCTGTCCACCTGTCATATCTATTATTTTGTCTGCCTTTGGCACTCAGAGAGGGGGCAGAGGACCTGTGTTCTAATGTCAACTTTGCCCTTTTCAGGCTGTAAGACTGTAGATTGGCACGAATGCTGAGTTCTATAACTGATGCATTCTTTGTCCGTTATGGGCACAGGAAGGGAACCCCTTTCACACTCGGTTGTTGATACCACTTCAGGAGCTTAAAGACTTTGAGGTTTCCAAATTCTGTGCCGCTGTTGGTTGGGCTTCCTCCTTTGCCTGCTTCTACAGGGGTAATATGGCTACCCACCCCTTTTCCCTGCAGTCTGAGCTTGTGGTGAGTGGAGATCCCCTCTGACTTTGTGGGTATGAGTCATCCAGGTATTTCATGCCGTCTCTTGCAGTCAGGAACAATGGAATGAAACAAGAGTTAAAACTGTAACTAAGGGTATATGAATTCTGGTTGACCGCCAGAGTTATTGTAGGAATTTTGATGATTGCTGGGTGCATGTGTCACCCAAGACACACATGTGACTTTCTTGGTATTGTATTGACCTCTCTCCACATGCAAGGTGGATATCAAGGTATTTCATGGCTGCCATTCAGTCTTAGTTACATTCATACTCTTGTTTTAAATCCTCTCGTCTTGAGACAACAGCATTTGTGTCCCTGGGATGATCACATTATTCTCCTTCTCCTTTAATACATAAAAAGCTAAGTGTAGGGAAGAAAAAAAAAACCTGTCACAAGGTAGTGAACTCCTAGTGCCGGTCCCAATCTGGGATAAATGTGAGGATTGTGCCAGGAAGAGTGAAAAGTCTGTGCCAACCCAAATATGTGGATCCATCTGCTGATAACTGTTTGGGCAATAATGAAGCAACTGCAAGTACTCCTTTAGTTTTAGGTTGGTGTACTTTATCAGAAATTGGCAACAATAGTTTTAATATAAGGAGTACAAGTATTATAAAAATGCCCATAAAGTGCGCTTTATTATTCGTGTAACTTTAGTGTTATATTGATATATTTAGCAACATGGTTTTGCATGACTAACAAAAATATCTGAAAAAACAATAGGACAAATGCAAAAATCTCAATCATGACCTAAAATGTGCATCAGTTTCAGGTGGAGGTGAAACAGTTGTTATGGATTTATCAAACAGAATTAACAGAGTACTGTGTATCGTATGTGTGTATGTATATATGTGTTTTTGATCAACTAACTGAGTAACAATTAAAATTTTATCACCAGTCTGACTCTTCATTGGAAAAGCAATAATTAATATATGAGGAAAAAGTGGCAAAATATCAGCAAGCTTAATTTGAAGTTACATATTTGTACACTGAATAATAGATGGAAAGAAGAGAAACAAAAACATAGATCTGCAGCGTGTGGAGCAGACAGTAAATGAGTGAAGATAGACCGGATAACAAAGCTGTCCTTTTGCTTTAAACCTTTTTTTTTCCCTCTCCCATATCATCTCACTCAAGTAACTGACTAACTTGACTTACTCCTACACAAGCCACTACTGCTTTTTATCCCCGCTCCTCAACTGCAGCTTTAATCTCGCCGTGTGCATGCAGGAGAGCAGGCACTAATAATATTCCCAAGTACTGGGAAGCTGGAATTGGTCTGAAAACACACAATTCCCCACATCTGCATTTAAATGCAGTTTTAATTAAAAACGGCTCTCCAGAGGCCAGGTTTTATGATGTCTTTCGATCAGCTGAGAGGTGATATTATGCAGAGTGTGAATCGCACCATTCTGCCAAGCAATATTGTTTCGAACAATAGCTGTCTTATTTACAGCACAGTGGCTGTAAACATGACAAATGAGTAACTGCAGTACTGCTGTGACTGTAATGTTGCCAGAGATGTATATTTATAGTGCGCTTTAACTGGATTTCTTGTACGTCTTAATAATACTCGCTAACATGAAGGAGTCAGCGGGACCGTTTCACCCCCTTTCCTGCTCTGTTTGAGTCAGACACTTAATACAGTTGGTGCTCTTATGTGTCGCGTACTAGTGCTTCAGTACAATGATAAACAACATTCATATTACACAGAAAGCTGCTTCTGAGAACCCCGAGGACCTTCATGCTTTTCCTGGAATATGTTTTATCCTTCAGTTAAAAATACATTTTTAAGCAGTTTCGAGTTTATAGGATGCACTCAAGCATATTTAAATTTGACAATATTATGCTGACAAATAAAATATTTATTTAATCAGACCTCAGTTTCTAGGATTGAGAAATGGCATTTTTATCAAGGCCTTAAAATTCTGAATTTATTATTTTTATTTTTTGCACCATCCTTTCAAAAGATATTTCTTCTTTTGGTGGTTTCATGATGAGTTTCAGTCAGGCCGCAGAAAATTATTCAGATATGCTATATTCATAAAACTTCTACCAGTAACAACCTCCTACCAACCTCAGCCAGGAATTAACGAGGGCTTTAAAATATTTACAATACCGCTGAGGCCTTTAAAAGACATTTGTGACTTTGTCATTAACACTCGATTACTGCGATGGCGTGTTCAGGAGTTTCGGTTCATTTTCCGGCTGCTCGTTAAGAGAAGTGCAAGCACAAATTTAACATGGCTCAATTTCTGGCCTCCCTGCGCTGGCCACCGTTCAAGACCGGGATTGTTTTGGACTGATTGTGCTGATCGCTCACAAAGCTCTGCCTGGTGCGACACAGGAGTACATTTCTGAACTGCTGATTCCTTTCAACTCTGAGGTCCCACGAGTCCTCAAACTACCTCCCTCACAGATCACAGCCAAATCAAATATGTGATCATCTGGGGAGAATCTTTTTATATCTTCTGATGCCGTCTCCTTTTGTAATATTTTATTAGCATTTATGCATACTTTTGTTTTCTACGTGGTTCTTGTATATTAAAGAATAAGTTCAGCAAAATCTTTTAAGACAGCAGTCAGGCTTTGGTGTGGACACCTCTTTTTCAGACCTGATGATAAACTCTTTAATGCGCTTGTGATGTGATGGGTGATTAAATCTAATCAAGTCAGAGTCAGATGAGCGAAGAGGAAACGATCCACAGTAACGATTAACTGTAAAATTTCTTTGTGTTACTCTAGACAGCGACTCACTGCTTAACAACAGCGGAGGGTGATTAACAAAAAAAGAGTCTTTCTAACAAATTTCCTTCTAACTTTGGAAGATATGCACTCACTTGTTTACACTGGATGTCTGCAGCCTAATTGTTGTCAGATTGAATAAATTTTTGAAAGAGGGAGGGGTGCATTTAAAGATTTATCACCGGCACCTGAAGCGAAGCAACAGATCTTCTCATAAGCCGGCATTTCATCTGCTCCTCAGTGTTTTCTTAAATGATCGTGTTCATTTCAGCGTCCTAAAAAAATACATGTAACCATTTAGAAATGCCTTTTCTCTTGGTGTGTCTGCAGTTCCATTACATGGTGTACTGACACTGACGGATTCACTCTAAATGTTTGCTTGATCCTTCTTACCGAGTAGCTGTGAGGCTAAACCATTATGGTGTGATTTTTGTGATGCAACTTGTTTTCTCTCTTTAAATTACACCTTTTTTTTGTTTTAATCCCCTTTCTGTTTTCTCTTCTTTCTCTTCTCAGACTAAAGCAGTGGGACAAAAACTTCCTCCAACCACTTTCAGCTTCAACCACACCCAGTGTATCCTGTATGCGCTGGGTGTCGGCATGTCCACCAAGGACCCAGACCATCTGAGGTGTGATTCTGCATGTGTTTGTGTTATTGACTGTAGTTTCCTCAGTAGTTGTGAAAAGGCAAATTACATGAAATTAGACAGAAAATAATGCTAATCATGGCTTCAATCATTACTGTTACCTTGACCTGCATGGAGGGGGGGGGAAATGCGCTGGATTCCATCCACGCTGAAACGCCTGTGCAGCCATCTGTGCTGTTATTTTTATCTGTCAGCAACCTATTCCTACAGAGGTATGCTGTTTCACTGAGCACTAACACTTGCGTTTTAATGTAGGTTCCTGTATGAAGGCCATCCGGACTTCAGCTGCCTCCCCACCTTCGGGGTCATTCCCTCCCAGGCAGCTATGATGGATGGTGGTCTGAGCTCAGTCCCTGGACTCAACATAGATTTTACCCAGGTTAGAAAACGTGCATGTTGATGTCTGCTGTGTCTGTATTTGTCCTTGTGTGCAGCTGAGTTTGACTTTTGTTGTTGTTGTTGTTGTTGTACGTACATGTTCGTATCGTACAGGATGTTTTTAATTATGCTAATGCATCCCATCGGCGGTTACGCTTGCATCTCTTTGTCGCATCTTTGCAGCAAGAACGTGAGGGAGCGATACAAGGACGGATAAGCCGGAGCTGCCGAATGAGAAATGCTTAACACCCCAACATCAGTCTTAAGCGATGTCAGTTAGCTGTGATGCGCCAAACAGCTTAATCACCTGGCCTTTTATATATTTAGATTCCTAACTTTGTTAATAGAGCTGATGATTTATCATCTTCGTCCTATTAGCAGCACCACTCACTGGCGTTTGTTCTTTCTTTGCATTGTTTGCACAATAACGCACCACATAGCTGTCGACAAATGTGTGTATGTTTTAAAAACAAACTTTGTGAGACGCTTCAACACATTAGCGTTAAGTTATCCCATATATTCAAATGTGTTGTCACACCCGGGGTGATGGCGCATTGTTTGCATCTCGCCGTCTGACTGTGTTCTGTTTTATTATCTGTTGATCCATATGCACAAACACTACAAAGTAAGCGCCGTAAGAATCAACTGTCACACGGAGGTGAGGAGTTTATGCATCACGCCACTTGATTATAAAAGCTCTTAGTTCCTCCAGAAGCTTCCTCTCTAGTTTCCTCAAGGCAAGTTCATGGATTTAAAAGATCATGGCAGAGAGAGGGGGCGGGGGCAGTGACAGTTTCTGAGTATTGGGAGGAGAGGAAATACGAGGAAGCACAAGCTGGCATTAAAGAGAGGGGGGAAAAAAGCACCCCTGTTATAACACTTTACAAAGTCTTGCTTAAAACAGTAACTGAGGCTTTATGCCTCTTATAATTATATGTCGCAACTGCTATATTCATTTTTCTTTTTGTTTGTTTGTTTTCTAGGTGTTGCATGGGGAGCAGTACTTGGAGCTTTACAAACCTCTGCCAACTTCAGGTATTTTCCCTCTGATAATTCTGCAGAAAGAATTTTTTATTTTATTATTTTTTTTAATTGCTGGAGAAATTCTGGGAGATGAAGCAGCTTGTTTACAGCTGCTGACTCTGGCAGCTGCCGCTGCTGCCTTCTTGCAGAACTTGCTCACAGCTGCGATGGCGGGCTCTCTGTCCTTGCAGCTGGCTTGCAGCTCTCGAAGCTGGCAGCGGCGTGGAGCTTTGACCTGCCCAGGGTTGGGAGCATGTTTGTAGCTGAAAGCGCATAAGAGACAGAGCGTGAAAGTTGTGTACGGTTTTTGTTTTTTTATAACTTGGCATTTCTGATCATGTGAGGCATTTTGCCGTAGGCCAGATGTGTCCATTCTGTAGCTTTTACAGTTGTTACAGTCTCATTACAAAATATTATTAGATTCAGTTATTTTGGCCATGCCTGCAAATGTTTGTTTGATGTAAAAAAACACAAGCAAAGCTCAAGGTTGTCCAGACATGGAATCTACAAAGTTTGGTTAAAAACTTCATGAAACGTGAAAACAAAACGTGTCAATCTGCCCACTGAATCCATAAAAGACTGGAAAAATTAACTTACTGAGATTATAACTAAAGTATTTTATAGAGCGCTTCCTTGTGGCTCCATGGTGTACTGGTTGACACATTTGCTTTTCACAAGCAAGATCCCTGGTTTTAGACTGGGAGGAAACACAGCCAGCCTTGGGGGCTCAGAAGCTAGTGTACTCCCACTGCCAGTCTCAAGCCTGATAAAAAGGAGTGTTGCATCAGCATCCAGCATAAAATCGGTGCCAAATCAAACATGTGGATCCAGCCACTGTGAAAAATGAGGGAGCAGCCGGCGTTGTTGTGATTTAGAATTGAATATCTACTCCAAACATTTATTTCTTTTAGCGTTTAAACATTTCTGTTTATTAAAAGCACTTTTAGAGCCTTTCTGTGTCACTTTAGCCTAAATCACACTGCAGTGGATAACACATTACATACAGCAAGGGACAAGTTTAGGTGTATTTACATCGATGGGTATTTTCAGTCTCATTTTTTTTCTAATGCGTCTAGAAATCTAAACTCTGATATGACCGAGGTTACCTCAGAAGCATTGATGCATTTTGCACGTGTCCTATAACAGGACTAATAGGATTGTGAGGAGCCCAGCTCTGCCTCATGCGTTACCATTACAGAGAACAGTTTTTGTTTTTCTTAAAGATGAATGCCTCAGAGTTTCTCACAGTAGCCGACATGTCCTTGCTTTGTACAAAGTGATCATTAAAAATACTTATTTGAAACCAGATGGTATTTTTTCTGGTTTGATCAGTGTTGTAACACCCAAAACTCTATTTAGTTATCCATTATTTAAGACAAGGAGAAGCAGCATACCCTTGTGAGTCTTGGTGTTTTTGCTTGAAAATTGACTTTAGTAATTAACCTACTGCAGATTAACTTTCTGATTGACTAATCTGTAATTGGAGAATTGAGGCTCCAGCACATGCTACAGAGAGGTTTAGAGATTTGTCTCAAGGCTTTTAGAGTTTGTATGTTTACAAAGTATTAATTGACCTTATGTCAGATACTTTGACTTAAAACTAGTGAGGTAATAGTTTGCAGGGCTTGGATTAAATAAATAAATAAAATACATTTTCAGGTAAACTCACCTCTGAGGCCACGATAGCAGACGTGTTGGATAAAGGATCTGGAGCCGTCATCCTCCTGGATGGTAAGGTTTCTTTTTTTCTTTTGCCATATAGGCCAAGCACGTGATATCATTTCCAGTATTTATTCCATATTCATTTGTTTTTACCACTTTAATGTGTTTCTTCCTGAGAGTTGCCTCTAAGGCTGAATTAACACGAGTTAATTTACAGTCTGTGTCTGCAGGGACTGAAATAAGGGACTGAGAGCGGCTCTTATTTTTGTTGGACAAGTCCATAGAGATGGAGGATGTTAGAGCAACTCTGATTTATAATTAATCCAACTTAAAACAAATAGCATGGGACACAAGGTTCCCTGGAGTCTTCACAGAAACGTCTTCATGCACACAAAACCAGTCAGCTTCTGTTAGGATAAAGTCATTTCAGTAAGATGGCCTGTCACAGTCATGTCTCATACAAACAGCTTTGTTTGTCTCTGTGCCTGTTATGTTTTGAATTGACTTAATTAAATTAATCAGGCAGCGCGTCGACTATGAAGAGGATTTGATTCCTTCTGATAGCTGCTAATTGTTCCTCTTCATTCGGCTTCCATGCGGTTATTCGTGCGCTTCCTCCTGCTCTGGCTTGTGTCTGGCTGGTTTGTTTTTACCCCCGTCTGTTTATTGTTTCAGGTAACGATATGTGTAAGTGTGTTGAATTCACCGTCGTTCAGTGTCTTTGCCACACTAGGGATGTTTGTTTAAATGTTTTAATAAGTTTCTCACTGCGTAGTAATCGTGTACTGCACAAGGATGAGTTTAGCTTTCTGAATCTCAAAGACATCTCTCTTCAAAACATAAAAAGTCTTCCGGGACTGTTTTGCTGGATGTTAGTTGAACATTCAGATCTATTGATCTGCTGGTTTTTTTTCCCCACACATCTCACAAGAGAAACTATGCAGGGAGTGTCAGTTATCTGGACAAAAGAGTCTTGCTGATGTCAGATAATGGCCAGACTGCTTCAAGCTGATGGAAGAGAAACGTTAACACAAAGAACCATTTGTTAAAATCAGAGGTATGCAGAAAAGCATCTCTGAATGCACAACACTCGAGTGTTGAGTGCCACTCTGGCAAAGAGCAGGAACCTGAGGCTTGCACAGGTTCACCAAAACTGACCAGCAAAAGGTTGCCTGGTCTGAGTGTCGATTTCTTTAGCCACATTCAGACTGTTGGATCAGAATTTGGTGTAAACAACATAAAAGCATGAATCCAATCTAGGGTGTATCATCAGTTCAGGCTGGTGGTAGTATAATGGTGTGGGGATGTTTTCTTGTCACACTTGGCAACAACTGGGCAACATTTAAACGACTTGGCCTACCTGAGGATTGTTGTTGAGCATGTCCATCTTTTTATAACCAGAGTGTCGTCATCTCCTGATGTCTGCTTCCAGCAGGATAATGCAGCAAAGCTCACATCATCTAAAACTGATTTCTTGAACATGTCAATAATTTCATGACCTCCACATTCTTAGGCATGTGGTGGAGCTGGAGATTCAGCTCTTGGATGTGCAGCACCTTGTGATACTATTATATGAACTATATGTAATTATTTCCAGCACATGTTTGAATCCACACCACAAAGAATTGAGACAGTTTTGAAGGCAAAAATGTCCAACCTGGTTCTAGCAAGGTGTAATTAATGAATGTCTCAAATGTATGTAACACAGTTCCAAAAAAAGTTTGCATCTCAGGTCTAAATACCTCAATTATTTACATGATTAGTGACAAAGGAGCATCATAGAGTTTTACAGTAGGGGCTGGGAGTGGTTCTCTGCTGTGAGAGACTGCGAAAATAGTTAAGAACAATATTTCTAATTGTAAGGTATCTACGGTATGCAATATAGTTTATAGATTTGGAGAATCTTAAGGTGTGTGTGTGTTTGTATGCAGAGGAAAAGACTGAAACTACTGAGTTGTAAAATAATAAAAGGTTGTATTTTATTTTTTGTGTGCAATTCATTGCAGAAGTAAAATTTTGCATGTAGGGCTTTAACATAAAGTGTAGCAGTAGAAGATCATTGTGGATTTGCTTTTCCTTAAGTAAAAGGACATGAATGCTCTCTCTGGCTCTGATATTTGTCATTAACTGCAAGAAATTGTGCTTCCTGCAGTGAATACCTACAGTGGCAACGAGCTGGTGTGCTACAACCAGTTTTCGGTGTTTGTTGTCGGTGCTGGAGGCTTCAGAGGAGAGAGAAGCTCTGAGAAAGCCAAAGTAAGTTTTCTGTATACAAGCTGTTTTACTAAAGGGACAGTATAAGAAAATGTAAAATAAATAAATAAATAAAAATGTTATCACATGTCAAGTGTTTGTTTTGTACTGCCTCCAGCCTCCTGTTCCTCCTCCTAAACGCTCACCAGATGCTGTTGTGATTGATTCAACCACAAGAGACCAAGTGAGTGAGTCTGTGTGGGTTTTGCCGCACAATAAATTAGCTGCGTTTATAATATATGGGTGATATCGTGTGGGTCTGAAATAAACGTGAAGTTTTTCAGAGAGGCAGGAGTGTTTGGGGAGGGGGGTGTGCTGACTGTGTGATGCAGGGGAAAAAAAGAAGAGGAATTTAAAACTAAATCCCTTAAGCAATTTAAAGGGCTGTGACTGTATTACTTCAAAGATATTCCTATTTTAGGTATCTCTTCCATTGCCTTCATGATAATTTAATTTCATCCCAGATCTGTGCATGAGAAGTTCAGGGGTTTATGAATTAGATATAGATCTAAACAATTTCTGTTTCCCCTGTGGTCACAGGCTGCCTTGTATCGCCTGAGTGGAGACTGGAACCCTCTTCATATAGACCCCAGCTTTGCTGCTATGGGAGGTTAGAGTCTAACATGTTGTTGTTTTTTTTTTGTTTTTTTTTTAAATTTTGCTCAGGACTAAATCTTTGTCTGGTATTTTGAATGCGTTTTGGTCTTATTTAAACGCGACGTGCTCTCTGGTCAGGCTTCAAAGCTCCCATCCTGCATGGCCTGTGTTCGTTCGGCTTCGCTGCGAGACACGTCCTCAAGCAGTTCGCCGACAACGACCCCTCCAGGTTCAAGGCCATCAAGGTGAGCGTAACCTGTGATTTTTAAACTGTGTGATCCTGCGAATGAGGCTTTCGAGTTCATGCGAAGACTACTTTCGTGATTTCAGAGAATGTCTTACGTCAGTGGTTCCTCTTTGATTTTGAGGGTGAAAAGAGCTGATGAGTGGCTCGTTACTCTGGTCCACCCTCTGTCTGTCTGACAGATATCATCTGAACCTGTCATTCAGGCTGTGCGCCGAGAGGCTTTCTTTAGACGAAGGAAAAAATCATTTGATTTGGATCATCTTTGATTGAGATTGAAGTTTAATATTCCGGAGACAAAATAACCTCAATAAAAATGCAAAAGTAGACCTGTAAAATTAATATTCTGCCATAAAGTATCATCTTCATGGTCGGAAACTTTACCGAGATGTTAGACAGCGTTTAATTTTTGCCACTTGTACAGCTGCGTCAGCTTCTTTAGACAAATTGCTTTCCAGGTTAACGTCATCCGTTGCACCCGACAGCGTGACAATAGTTTAATATTCTCTTATTCATTCCCATGACGTCTCACACTTCAGTAATGGACTGATTCACATTAACGCAACATTTTATAATCTAATTCTGTGTCAGATTGCTCCCGCCTTATTTCCATCACAGCACGGCTCTGCTGTAATGATGTGTCACTGAAGCTTACTTCCTTTTTTTTTTTTTTTTTTATCTCCGCAATACCGTTGACACTGTTTTATGGTTTCATCTCCTGATTTCTGTCACAAGGCCTTTAAGCTGTTTGATGTGAAATTCCTTTTATGCTTTGGAAATATTTTTTTGTGATGGAAGCTTGTGTGCAAAAAGGAGTGAGAAGTGAAGAGTTAATATGGCTGCCATCTCAGAAACCTGTATCTGCAGATCTGCCACCCTTGCTCTCCTTAACCGCCCGTCTTTGCTCCTCAGGTTCGCTTTGTGAAGCCGGTGATGCCGGGTCAGTCACTGCAGACTGAGATGTGGAAGGAAGGCAACAGAGTTCACATCCAGTGCAAAGTGAGTGTCTTTAAGTTTGGCTTGGATACAATCAGAACAATTTTAGGGATGAATGGGTAAATGTTATGCTACAGTGAAGTTTCAGCTCCAGTCTCTCTCATCCAGGTGAAGGAGACCGATGCAGTCGTGCTGGCAGGAGCCTATGTGGATTTGCACGGAGCCTCAGGAGCATCTCCAGAAAATCTCTCTCAGGTACATCAGTCGGAAAATACTCCATTCAATTAGCAATCGTCTCTTTTACCTAACTCTGTCCTAGAGCACCTGATGTCTTTTCATTTTTCGTATTTGTAGGTAATTTGGACAAAATGAATTTGTACTTGGGACATATCACGATAATGGATCCTGAAAATGAGAATGGACATGAGCTTTTCATGTCATTTCTACTTATTCGTGCAGGGAGGTGGTCTTCAGAGTGAGCTGGTGTTTGCAGAGATCGGCCGTCGTATCAAAGAAGTGGGCTCAGAGCTGGTCAAGAAGGTGAACGCTGTGTTCGGCTGGGAGATAACGAAAGATGGGAAGAAAGCGGCACAGTGGAGTAAGTCTACTGAATGCTTTGAGAATAAAAATATAACTTTAGTTCAGGTAACTACATTTGATCATCAGTATAACATAGAGTCAGTTTAATATCAGCCTTGCAAAGCAACAGACAGTGCACAAGAGGGCTGAAGATGAGAGTGGAGTGGGTGGAGACAAGTATCAGGGGTGATTTGTGACTGGAGGAGTGAAAGGGAAGGTTTCTAAGATGATAGTGAGACCTGCTATGATGTATGGTTTGGACACAGCGTCTCTGACAGAAAGACAGGAGGCGGAGTTGCAGATGTTAACATTTTTTGTAAGCAGGATGGAGAAGACTAGAAATGAGTGCATCAGAGGTACAGCTAGAGACAAAGTAAGAGATGAAAGGCTGAGATGGTTTGGATGTGTGCAGAGGAGTAAATATGGAGCTGCCAGGGAGGACGAAAAGAGGAAGACCTCAGAAGATGAATGGATGTAGTGAAGAAGGTCATGCAGAGGGCTGGTGTGAGATGGGGGGAGATGGTGCGCTAGACAATCCTTAAGGGAGCACATGAGTAAAGAATAAGAAATAATAAAGATTTGAACCTTTTGGAAGTTGGTTCACATATTCCAGGCGGATTTATTGTGTTGTAATTGGTCTGCTAAACATATCTAACAAAAAGGCTGCTGCTCATGTTGCTCGGGTGGTTCGGAGTTCGCACATTTAAATTTCCCCAGAGAGGGTTGGGAGTGATTTTTGTGATGGATTTACAAGGCCGCAAACCTCCTGTCAGCATAAATTTGATTGTGCTGCTGCTCACTGGAGTGTCCCGTAGTAAATTTGTGCTCGACTGTCTTCCTCCTCCTTTCTTTTCTCAAAAAAAAAATCATATGATTGGCTCCCATGTGCACCCATGAAACAAAGGTTAAGACACAGGTCACGGGTTAATCTGACCCTCACTGACATTTTGCTGTCCAGTGGACCATTAAAACCAGAAAGAGACTGGTTAATGGCTGAAGAAGAACCTCTGATGTAAACTGAAACAAGCCGTTCAGGTCAATTTTGAAGCTTTGATTTTGATTTAGGTTTTTTCTTCTGTGCCGTTTTCCTTTAGCCATTGATCTGAAGAGCGGCAGCGGGTCATTGCACAAAGGGCCTTACAGCGGAAAGGCGGATGTGACCATTACTGTGTCGGACGAAGACTTCATGGAGGTGGTGCAGGGGAAGCTCAACCCTCAGAAGGTGACTGTTGAGTCGTAATAAAACTCTGACGTGACGTTAATTAGTTGCTGTGTGAAGAATGACCTTGTTTTTATTTATTTTTTTAAATTCTGCACAGTGACTCACCTGCTTCATGCTCTTTAAAGCTTCTGTGCTCACACTGGTAAATATTTTAGTTAAAGTTTACAAAAACCTGCAGAAATTCTTTTATGACCAAGTGGTTTTGTTTTAAAAAAAAAAAAAAAAGCCTCATATTTTAAATCATGTCTTCTTTGGGATGTTAAAATCACTTCTAGTACATTGTAATTAAAGGGAAAGTGCCTTCGAGGAGCCCTTCAGTCTGTAACGACTACCTCCCTGATCTCGTCATGTCAGATTTTTAAAAAAATAATGGATGCAATGATCTATCAGATCAGAAAGCTCTCGGCGGGGGTAATCAATCGGCAGTACTTGTTATGTCTGTAGCATCCCATCTGTCACTGGCGATGGCCGTCACTGTAAAGAATTTATATGCTTCCCGGAGCGCCTGATATTGATCTGAGGAGCGCGTGTGCACGCTCTTAACAAAGAGTGTCATCGGGCTGGGTGCTGAAGATCCTGCGGGCGGGGTGCTTTTCCACTCTCCCTCATGATGAAAAGGAGCAGCTGGAGGAAGATTAGTCGATGGGGTTGAAAGGGACACCGCTGTCATTGCAGGGTCATCATAACCCCATCATGTGATTGATTTTTTTTTTTTTTTTTAAATCTTATCTGTGGAAAGCGGTACAAGTCGGCAGTGGTTCAGTTTTTCCCAGTGAAGGCGCTTCTCTGCTGCACGCTTGGCTCCGTACCTTGTGGATATGAATAATATAATATTCTTTGATTGTTCTGCTGCCAGAGAACCGGTAGCCACAGATTCCCTTTTGTCCGAGACCTTGTTGGTGTTAGCTGCAGGCGTCTTGGCCCATTTTGCTCTCTCTTTGTTCTTGAAAACGATTAACAGCCAGCCGGCTCCTAAACAGAAGAGACTGTGGCTCTTTGGGAAGAAAAAAAAATGCTCAAGTGTTTCTTTGTTGTTTTCTTTGTTAGGCCTTCTTCTCTGGCAAGCTGAAGGTTAGAGGGAACATCATGCTGAGTCAGAAGCTGGAGGTTATCCTGAAGGACTACGCCAAGCTGTGAGCTCCTCAGCCAGCCAATCAAATGACTTCAAGAACTGACCAACCTACAAGCTCGCCTTCTCCTTCTGTGTGTGTGTGTGTGTGTGTGTGTGTGTGTGTTTACATACTTTTCCACTCGAGGGAAACACACAAAGTGACCCTGAGAATTAATTCTGAAGTGTCACTAATCAAGTTTCAAAGAGTCTGAAATAAAACGTCTTTATTCTCAGCCATCATGAGGAGAAACTGTAATTCAGAGCACCTGGTTATTTACACCTGGGTACAGTCGGTCCTTGCTAACCTGTGCCTAATGAATCATGTAGAAAATAACCAAAGCATTTCATAAATGTAATTGCTTCACAAAGACTGTGCTCAAATGTGTCTAATGAAACGATTGCTCTTCTATTAAAAAGAACTAAATGAGAATAAAACCTCATCGTTTAAATGGCTAAAGATGTCTTGTTTTTTTACTTTAATGTATCTACTGACTGTGTTTAGTGTGAGAGACCTCCTGCATCTGCAGCTCTCTTCGCTTCCAGCAGCTTTTCTGATTCACTCTCAACACTCTGTTGTTGTTGTTTTTTGTATTTTTGGCAACAGCAGTACATAAACGCTCTACACCCCCCCCACGCTCCTCGTATATGTACCTATACTCACTGGCTAAGGGGCCCCGCAGGGGAAAGCTATAAGATTGTCAGGCTGTTGGAAATGCCACTCCAAATGTCAATGTTGTGTCCAAAAATGTCAGTTATTGTAGGTTAATAAGAACTCACTGACCACTGGAGCAAACATTTTTTTTATGCTACAGTCCTGTTTTGTTAGTTTTTCTGGCAGGAAATGTGGGACACTGCTGCATTTCTTTGCATGTTAGCCAAACTGCCAACCATGGCACTGAGGAAGACCTGTCGTATGTACAGTGCTCTGGTTTTAAAGTATAGAAAAATACCATAGTTCCTGCAGAATGACAGATTTTCTTCACATCCTTTTTTAAAACAGTATTTATCCTGTGTTTTTATTGTACAGTCATCTGGAGTTATATAAAAATTGAATGAGTGTGAATATAGCCGTAAACTTCATGCTGAGACTGATTTTTGTCTGAAACGGTAACAGAACTTTTATTAAAGCATTTACAGCATCTAAACTGAATTTTAATATTTTTTTTCCTTTGTGCACCACAGCAGTGGATTTGAAACGAAGCAATCAAGATGTGATTGAAGTGCAGAGTTTCAGCTTTAATTCAAGAGGTTTAGCAAAAATAAATTGCAGCCGGGTGTGGCCTGTTTCTTTCATCTTTTCTAACAAATGAAAGGATAGAAGGTCTGAAGGTAATTCTTTGAGCTGAATTTGTGTTTTGTAGCTGCTCATATTGAAACTCGCATTATGTAGATCCACAAACAAGAAGGCAAAGACTTTGGAAAATCACTAACTGAAGAATTTTAAAACATAATCCTTTGTGTAATTCTTCCTCTTCTTTGTAAAAGTACTACCTAAAATAAACATGTAATTTTGCAGTTAAAATCACACATTGTTCATTTCAGGTCTATTGAGGTTTTACACACAGGCAAAAACTTGTCAGGTGGACCTTGTTGTAATTGCTATAATTACCACCAAATCTTTATCAGAGCAAAGGTGATGTGCTTTTTTTTTTTTCTCCCTTTTTAAAGGAAATGAAGTGATTCAGAGTCGAAACAAAGAGTCACCACCGGCAGCTCTTTAAAAGGGAAAAACTGAATTTAATGTATTTTTAGCTGGTGTTGCAGTGGTTGCCACTATCAGCCTACAGTAAGGACTCCTCTTTATATGTTAGTCTTACAGTGGTGGATCCTCATTTTATATATAGTTTAATATGAGGTCAGTGTATGTGCAGTTATACCGAGTGTGTCATATTTGATGCATGCAGTTTCTGAGACTTCACTACATCACCAGTGTGACTTTTTCCCCTCTGAAAAACCAAAATAAATTGCACAACACATTAAAAAAAGCCAGATGCAAATTAAAAGTCAATATGTTAAGTTAAATTTATTTTTTTAAACAAATTTGTCAGATGGTTTAATAAACTCACCATTTAAAATAATAAAAAAAAAAAAAAAAAAAAAAAGAATTTTCAGGCTTTAATGGGTTAAATCTTTGGTTTGTAAGAGATGGCCGATTTACGGAAGAGGATTAGGGCCACTGGAGAAAAAAATCTGAGAAAAAAGTCAGAATTCTGACTTTTTCATCAAAAATGTTTTTTTCAGAATTCTGAGAAAAAAGTCAGAATTCTGACTTTTTTCTCAGAATTCAGGAGAAGAAGAAGAAGAAAAAAAAGACGTGCCCACTTTTCCCAGTGGCCCTAATCCTCTTCCGTACCGATCAGACGAAAGGTCAATGTTTTAAACGTAAAGGAGCTCGTATAGCTTAAATCAAATAAACCGAGAGGTTCACCGAACAAAGCGGAAGAATATATATGGAGCTGGAAATGGGTGTGAAAAAGTTAACCATTATTTATTAAATTCACTTTCATTCATATAGCGCCAAATCACAGTTAAAGTATTTCGTCTCGTTTAAAATGACTTAAATCATCGTTCTTCCCCATTCTGATGCTTAATTTGAACTTCAGCAGGTCATCGTTGCCATGTCTGTGTACCTAAATGGATCGACTCGATGCCGTACGATTGGCTGATTAGATCAATATGAAGATTAACAGGTGTAACTAAGTGAAAACACAGATATGATTGTGTATTGCAATGCTCTGACATCACAGAACACATCTGCTCGTGTTATACAATTCTTTTATTACATCAGTACATTTTCCTGTTTATAATACACTGATTTATACAATATCTCTACTATAAAATTAGAATAATCTGATCAAATTCACATTTTCAATATGCAAGTGTTTTTAAAGCGCTTGATATGACGATCCGCTTCTTTGTGATCAAGCCAAGTGAGTTTTTTCTTCATCTACGATTTTAACGTTAATAAAGAGAATCTGAAATGTTCCAGTCTTTGAAAGAATAATGAGAAGTATTAGATTAAAAAAACAACAACAATTATTTATTCTCCAGTGTCTGTACGAGCAGATATCGTTTGGCTTTGATAAAACTCATTTTATTGTCCTTCTGCTGCAGGAGTACAAAGGAATCTCCAAACACTTTAATTGGTGTGAAAAACAAAAATAGTCCACATCAGAAAAACAAAAAAACCCCCAGAACAAAACAAAAAGAAACAATGACGAGAAAAGAAAAATTAGTAAGATTACATCTGCCGCCTGAACAGTATAATTCTAAATATGAACATTTTCATAAATATACCTGTTTGTACACAATGATTTTCTTCATAAAGTGGCTTTCGTCGTTACCTACCGCTAATCTACGACTAATCGTTGCGATTATGCAGGTATTATCAGAAGCTAGTTCATGGATCTTTATATTTACACACGCAGTATGTAACTGTGATCAACCTGCTTCATATAAAAGGTTTTCTATACTTCATCCACCCTGAAATCAAAGCTAATCTCTATTTGCTTCCCTACAGCAGCAAAACAAGGCTCTATGGGCAGTTAGCTTACTGGATTAACAGTTTGTAAGAGCCTCTTCCTTACTCAAGTGGAAGACGCATCATGTGATACAACAGCCTAGATTGTATTTTCCAAACATGTACTGAAGGCAATGAGCTGCATTTGGATGATATAAAAAGAAGTTAAAGAATTTTTAAAAAGATAATTGATAATTAAGTGTGACAAAAGAAGAAGTAAATCTAATCAAATTAAAATAAAGGCAAATTATTCAAAAGACGTCTGTCAATCATGGTCCATGTGAAAAATTAGAGTTAGGAGTCGATGAAAGGGAGGTGCAGGGTAACCGGAATAAAACATTTCCACAGCAAAACTAAATTTCCATAAAATTTGAACCCCTCAAAAAACCCTTTCCATTGTCAACAGCAAAGCTTCCTGCTACATGATCGGAAGCTTAACATTTCCAAAAACAAAACTCACCCAGAGGTGGTGTTTTCAGTCACGACGGCCCCTATCAATGTGTTAAATTGAAGCTACCTTGTGCAACCGATTATCAATAATAATCAACATGAGCAGAACCAGCAGTCCTAGTACTGTGCCAGGTTGGCAGAAGTAGCCTTCAGAGATTTAAGGACACTTAATATTGAATGAATACCTCTGGTTCTAGGCCGAGATGAACAAATATCTCATTACGTATTGTCATCATCTCATCACCAAAGACTATGCCTGCCTTCTATCCTTATATTCATAACACTACATATAATTTAGCTTAGTTTTTACGTGCAAATACACAAAAATCTGGCACAATCAGACAGTCCACTGGGTGGTGGCACGCATACACCGATCAGCCACAACATTAAACCATCCAAAAAGACCGAAACAGTTTCCCAAAGCTGCTCAGATGAACAGCTCTGACCGGCTGAGGGATGGAGCGAGTGGTTTCGGGTCGGTGCAGCGGATCCTTCGCTTCGGTTGTGAGTTCGGGGCGGAGGGGTGGCCCCGAGGATGAGGCTTGTTCTGGTGGCGGATCACATTGGAATCTGGGTGTCTGGGCTCTTTTCCAAGTTCTTCATGCTGTTCCTGAGCAGTATTTGTGGTGGCTTCTGGGAGGAGACGCTGGGGAGTGAGGGCGGTGTGCTTGCATGGTTGGTGTGTGTAAAAAACAAACAAACAAAACAGAGGTTTCCCGGCAGAACATGGATGATGAATGTTACTCACGTCACGTGAGAGTGGTTTAAATGTACTAAATCCTGCTAGCTTGGTTAAGGAGCAGCTCAACATTTTGGAAAACACTTGCTTTCTGACAGCGTTCGACCACTTTCATGTCTGTCTGTTAAAAATAAAGACAGCCCTGATGTGGAAACTATTGGCTTCGTCTAGCAGTAACAAAATCAGCCAAGGAGCACTTGTACTGCTCTCCGATGGTGTGTATGAAGGTAAAAAGCGCCAATATGCCAGACTCTTCTTTAACAGACAGAGCTAATTACCTATGAGTGCGTGGATCTCAGGAAAGTGTGTGCTGGTCGGCTGATTTTGTGACCGTTATTAGCAGTTTCCCCATTTCTGGTTTTTGTTCTAAGCCACCCAGCAGCTCGCTGAAGGCTCATATTTAAGCGGACAAACACGAGAGTAGTTTAAAACTGTCGCGTAAGGTCTGTATCAGAAAACGAATGAGAGAATCTCCCAAATATGTTAAGCCGCTGCTTTAAATTCATGAACCATGTTTATTGGTACCATAGTTATAAATCCTGCATTCATTTCAATTGCAGCTGGGTTACAGAAAGGTGCCTAAAACTAAACACAGCAGCAACATAACACTAGGAGGCTGTGAAGCGTCCTGATCCTCTGCTACTCCAACCAAGCTGGTTTATCTGGAGCACCAGAACTGGATATGATGTGCTTTGAACGTTCCGCTTTGTGCCAAGGGCTCTGAAAGTGATCACCTGAATGCTTCCAGAAGAGCTTTTGCCATCATCACAACTGATTTCCTAATACAAACTAAAACATATCTTGTATAAGTGAAACAATGCTGCAGGTTTAGACTTCACACCTGCTCCTACAGCTTTCACTTCCTGTGCAAAAAGTGCTCTCCATGTGTTGTTCGGTGGAGACAGAGATGGCTGTTTTGTGCAGAGTCTCCAGCTGCTTATTTTGTCTCTCCTTCAGCTGATTCTGACTGAAGGTGTCTCGCGCACATTAGCCTGCATTTGCCTTTCTCTACATTTTAAAACACTTGTAAAAGCTCCTGTGTTTGGTTAGCTTTAAAGTCAAATTTGGATTCAGGTGGATCACAACAGGTGATGCAGCACGGTCACGCCCGATCAACCGGCGAGCGCTCCCTTCTGTGAAAGTCTATAAATCCTAGAAATGAATCAGTTGCCATTTTTCCAATCACGTATGACACGCACTTCACAAATCGTGCCTCTGCTCACATAAACTGTTTTAATGCCACACTTTTCTGTCTATATGAAGAATTTCACATCGTTCTTGAGGTTGCCGTGGTTGTTGTTCGTAACGCTGAAGCGGTTCGGAAGGATCCTCATCTTCATGGTACCGTCGGCGCCGCAGGAGAAGATGTAGTTAGCTGGTCCCACTTCGAGCTGCATCACACCTGTGCCGAGGTTCCTGAACAGCGACTGGCGAGCGTGTTCGTTGGGAAAGGTGTAAAGGAGGCTATGCGTGGTCAGGCTCCAAACCTGGAGGAAGCAGGGAAGATTTGAAAAATCAGAAACAGGACAGTTTAATGGAGTTTGTTTCAGTCAAAGGGAGAATGCGTCTCTATAAAAACATCTATAAACAGGACCGAACCTGAATGAACTGAACCTACTAAGAACCCGATGAAGGTCATTCTCTGATTAAAAAACATGACCAGTATAAAAAAATAAATTAAAATCCCCCAAACCAAATATCTTTTGCCATAAATTCTCTCAGATGCTCCAACTCCAAGATGAAAAAGTCACAAACTGCTTCTTAATTTGATGATTGTGCTGAATTCTTTGCTTTCTACAAGTAACTGTGTTACTTGTGTGTTGAGTGTGCAACACACTCAACCATCGAACAATCATGTTCTGACTCAGACTGGAATCAGTCTCAGACAAACTGGTGAAGGTTCCAATTTAGAAATGCCAATTCCAGCATGTTTAAATTCATGTGAATCAGTCTGGATCAATGAGCGCAACTTGTCTGCGACGTGTCTCAATGTGCAGTAGGAGATTCACCTCAACTGGTTGCCAACTGATTGCATCCTTGTTTGTATTCCTGTATAAAAGCAAGGTTACTAAGCAACTATGTCCTATGACTTACAGTTAATAACCATCCTGCAGCAACTGGGTCACTGTTTGCAGATGATTTTCTGAATTTCTGTTTCAAAATGTATATAATTGCCAGCTTCTGTTTTATTGCCATCTTGATGCATGAAAGTTGCTCCAAAGAATGCAACTGACTGCAAGTGGCTGCAGACCTGGTCCAAGCCTTCAAAACTACTATTTCAAAAGCAAGTTCACAGCAAACCGTCCTAATAATCTTTGCAGTGCCAGGGTCTCATCACGGTTATGATTATTATTGTGATGTTGGACATTTGTCCCCCCCCTCTCATCCCTTTGTAGCTATAGTCACTAATGTAGTTTAAACTTAAATGTGCTCTTAGTGGTATCCAGTTCAAACTTGAGATTAATTTGGTACCTTTTATTCTGTCATGGCTACAACTCGCTGTTGACATTTCATTGTTTCATGCATTCTTACTTTGCCCCTTTAAGCCTGTATTTAAGAATTATTTCTTCATTGAAAACAACATCAATGTGACACGGTCAGGTTTGGGTGCTACTGTAGCAGAAAGTATTGTGGCCTCTTTACCAGAAAAAACAGAAATGCATGGCTGAGTTTCCACTGAAGACCTCGATAGGCTCTGAACAACTTGGATCATTTGACTCGTATTCTCAGTCTGGGAGCTGCGTGATTCATTAAGGTATCTAATTTATTGAAGTTCCAGCTCTCATCAAACACTTTAATTGTATACTGACTGACTGCAAACTGAAAACGGTTGTGCTGCACATTTATAAGCTTTTAAAGACTTTAGATGAGTAACCTCACACACAGCTTTGAAAGGTTTTTTTTTTTCCTGAGCAATTATCCAGAGTGAAAGTCATTTGAATTTCAAGCAGATGTGCACTGCACCATTCTACATCTGAGCGACACAGGGGCTTCATCCTTGGAGTGACAGCTGTGTGATCTGCAGCAGCATATCCAAGTCAAAAAGATAAAAAAGACCTGCTGTCTCTGGTAATATATTAGCTGCAGACATTCACATCCTCCTCCTACTGCCTTCTCCTCTGCCTTTCCCAGTGTCAACCCACTGTCCCGAGCAGGTGGTTAATCACAAGTGACAATGGATTTCTTTTGCTTTGCTGGAGCTCACCGTCTCCACCGATAAACGCAACAGAGACATACACGTCTGGGTGCCAAACGCCCTGGAGGACAGTTCTGCAAGTGACGAATTTACGAGGGTAGAGGAAATGATCAAGTCTCTTCATATAGATTTTTAGGATCACTGTACCCAGCGAAGCACATGTAAAACTAAAGACCTTCGAGAAGAAACTCGAAGAGCATTTATATCACAGCAAACTGTCTGCTTCCCACTTGCAAACAAATTAACAAGTGCTGTACATCTGAAAAAAAATGCCACTCAGAAACATTTTTATCACACATCAAATGTCAAAAAGACTAGTTGACAAACCTTAATGTTGCCCTCAGCTGATCCACTGATAAAGCAATCCTCAGTTGGATCGACGGCTAGTGCTTTGACCGGCGAGTCATGGGCCTGGAAGCTCTGCCGCTGGTGCTTGTGGGAAAGCTCCAGCACGCTGATCCAGCCCTTCCTCCCGCCTGTGATAAGCAGCTGCTGCCTGGGGGCCATGGAGAGCACGGTGGCACCGGACTCGTGGCAGCTGAAAGCTAAGGACAGAGAGAGGTAGACAGAAGAGAAAAATGTCAATCATAGTTCTTAAATGTTTTTCGCCATTTGATTTAATTTGTTTTCAAACTTTCTTTCTAACACCAAAAGGTATTTATTACAGAACAGCAGCTCTGAATGTGGGGACACTGGCAATCTCCAGGAATCTGTGAGCCATAACCAAGGAGCCTGCAAGGCATCCTCCATTAATTTAATATCTTGTCCTTTTCCCTGCTGTCATAGGGGGAGAAAACTGAATAGTCCACCAGTCCATCACAGGGCTAACACAGAGACGCAATCACTCATGCTCACATTCACAAGTACTGCCAATTTAGAAAGACCAATTAGTCTTATATGCATGTCTTTGGACTGTTGGAGAAAGCTGGAGTAGCTGGAGAAAATCCATTGAAGCATGTGATTAACCATGCCAAAGACACTACTAAATAGGCTAATTAGGTGCAGTATCTTACCTTGCACAAGGCTGTTAGCAGGAGTCACTAGTGTGTCCCACAGACACACATTCCTGTGGAGTCAAAAATAACCAAATTACAGTATTTTCTAACATTTTCATTACAGAACATATCATTAGGCACAGCAGATTCAGTGTTTAATGAGAGGTGGCATAGGATTAAATTGACTGGAAAGTCTGTGGGACCTGTTGTCTGTTGAAAGACCCGCAGTGGCGATGAGGGAGGAAGAGCCCACAAAGAGAAAGTCATTAGCTGTCTTGTTGTGGCACTGCAGAGTCTGGTAGCGGGAAACAGAGAAGTGACAGTGACGTTAATAATAAAGCAGGACAAGAGTAAACAAAAAGGAGTGTGACAGAAAAACAGGAGGACACTCGAGGGATATAGAAGAAAAACCAGCTAAATGAGCTGCGAGCATCTCACCAGGTATGGTTTCGGTGTAGTCCCGCTTGTGTTCGTCTGCCAGAGACTCAAGGCTCCATCAGCATCCACAATCCCAAACTACAGAAAACAAGCACAAAGCAGATATCACACTTTGCTGTAAATAGGATAGAATGATCCCTTATATTGCATTTGACATATATATTAAAAAATGTTTGTGCTCACTCCCTCACTGTGAATTTGTCCTCCAAAACATGTCAACAGCCTCATGCGGCCAAGCACCACTTACATAACTAAAGTGCTTTCTATATCCTCTCATTCCTTTTTGCCCTCTCAAAGCATATTTTGCGCTCTGGGCTGCATCAAGCAGGTAAGAGAGCGCTGGCACGAGAGAGGCACCATCTGAGAAAATTATTAGCTTGAGGCGAGTGCCTCAGTTCAGAGTGTTTGAATCACTGAGCTGAAGAACAATGCGTGCTGAAGCCAACCTCCCCGCTGTGGTCCGTGCCTGAACGGCAGAGGAAGTGTGAAAATGTTTCTGAATGTGACAGGCTCACATCACTCTGCAGTCATGTTGCAAAGCTAAGAATAGCCTGACATCTGTATGGCGGTAGTCAGCAGGCCAATGTGTTCACTATCCTGGTACACAGAGCAGGAGGGGTGTGAGAGTTTGTAACCTTGTTTCCTTGATGGTTGAATCGTATCCTGGTGACTCTGGAGTTGCCTGGACTTCGGAAGCAGATGATCTGCTGGGAGTGACCCCATTCAAACATCCTCACGCTACCATCCTGAGCTCCTGTCAGGTCTGATGAACAGAAACAAAACCGCACGTGACAACAGCTCATCTTCCAATACATCCCAGTGACCATTCAGACCTCAACAGGAGGGTTTTGGCACTTCTTTGTTCCCAAATTCATCTACTACATAAGTGAAGACCAGGTTAAATTCAATGGAAGCTGTTTTCATCCCAGACAAACACTCCTCAGCTGCATCACCAGTCTGCAGTTTGACTGGAAAATACAAGTTTGCAGCAAAGTGAGCGCACTGAGCCTTTAGAAGCACTGGGACTAATGGAAAACAGCTCTGCCAGTTTACGAATATCAACATAAGAGAAACTTTTTTTTTTGGATGTAATCACCCCCTGAAGGCTGTTTTTCAACAGCAGATATATGATGTCTGAATACCACTTTTAATAGGCGAATGGTTTTCTAATCTACTGACAGACATCGGAGTTGTACTTACAGTACGGCAGTGTGGGATGGGAGGTCATTCTTCGCACATTGTTGATATTTCTCTTGATCATCTGGGAGAAGAAAAGTGAAGAGGAGGAGGAATTCAGTGAGAAAACAGAACTTCATCATGGTAAAGAATAAATCTTTAAAACCGGGTGAAGTGCAGAGAGATGTAGTGAAACAGTGTTATGCTGTTTTAAAGCCCCTTTTACACAAAATACACGTTTCCTGACGGTGTCACATGACTTGAAGGAATGATTTTTAAATCCCTTCTCACACGGCTCCCTCACACGTGCTTCATTCAGAAATAACATGATGTAGATTCTGATGATTAACTTTAAACGTGACCCCTTTAATCATGATCATCAAAAGCAAGAAAGGTGCTTACTCCTGCTTCCAGTGAATCCACTGACAACCTATCATTTTCTCGTTAGAGGAAATTCTGTCTACATTATAGTCCAAAAGGCAGACACTAAATCTAACTTAATGTCTTCACATGCTGTAGGTTAGACATTTTAATTGATATTCAATATTTTGGCTATGCAGCTGACGGAGAAATTAAAAATATTGGCATCAAATACTGGAGGGTTGGCCAACTGCCATTAGCCAACCCTCAGCCTCCCAGTCAACACACCTATGGTATTATTTTGAAAATCCTACATTACCTTGTTTTCAAATGACTACATTCACAAACTTAGGTGTCCACATTGCCCGCATGCCCAGGGGGGTGAGGACAATACCCCATCAGCCTGAGTGGAAAAAAACCTTTTGCCATTTTGCTTCCCTCCTGTTTGACGCTCTCTTTCAGGGGTAATTAATTTGTAACTCCATATTCGTTCTTGCACTCAGAAATAATCCAGTTTTTTTTTAAAAAGATAATAAAATAAAGAAGGATTTTGAGCTGTTTTATCTTGGTGCATTCCATTTTTACTCCTCTCCCTTAAGCCCACTGTTTCTTCTGATTGGCTGCCCCTCTTAAACTTTAGCATTTACATGCTCAGTTTTGGCTTGCAGAAACTGATGTTCATACAGTGAACCCATTATTTGACACTTCTGGCACGTGTAATATGAGAGTTAATGAATAACTGTACACTAGGGCAGTGCCATATCTTACCATCCTCATCTGGTATATATTTTTACACAATTAAATATTCCCTAGCGTTCACGCAGAGCTAATCACTTCTGTCTCTAAGAAAAAGTTGCCAGATCTGATGCCCAAAACCACTGGGTGACATCACATTGACTACATCCTTCATTTAAGCAAAGACTGAGGACATAGTTCACATTAGTCAACAGAGACCATCCTAGTATTTACTGTATTTCATCATCTGATACCAAACTGATACAAGTATTAGAGTTCTCGTGTGTCAATTTGTTAGCTAATAATAAACCCTGCTTTGAAGTTAAAGAATAAATACAAGGCTGTTCTATTATAATGATAGGA
This sequence comes from Simochromis diagramma, assembly GCF_900408965.1. NCBI lineage: Eukaryota > Metazoa > Chordata > Actinopteri > Cichliformes > Cichlidae > Simochromis > Simochromis diagramma. Next base: position 7,527,103 of record NW_024387200.1, on the reverse strand, counting down.
GGAAAAACCTACTGAGCCTCAGTATATCAGAGTGAAAATATGCAACATGACTGTTGGCTGAGAGAGGCTGAAATTAATGGCAATGTATTTTCTATCGAGGATTTCATTTATCATTCATCTCAAAATATACTCCACTCTGACACTGAACAAACTGACTGGTCGGTAAAATACTTACGATGCAAAGTGGCTCTTACTGTCCAGTCTGCATATCAGGAGCAATAAGTTAACTAGCTGAAATAACAAACATGAGTCGCATCTACTTGACTCAATGACACCACAAGATCCAAATTATCTCCCTCCTGCTAAAGCACACCTTCTCCGCTCGGTAGAAATCAGCACAGTTTTCCACAAAAACAGCAGAAACGTTTGACTCATACATCTCACAACACCATCTCAGTTCCTCAGTAAGCCAATGAGAGGAGCTAATGTTAGCAGCCGCAACGCTTTTGGCAAAATAGACAGAGACAAAAATGAATTATTTATTTAAGCTATGCTTTGAGGATTTTTGCTTTGAGTACAAAAAGTGCAGACAACATCAATTAATTACACAAAAGCAGCAGGGAGTATTATAAACCCATTATCACTGCGTAGTGAATGAAAGCTCATGGAGCCAAACTGTGAAAAACTGTGCTTGATATTACATCTGATCGTTTCCAAACATCAAGACAACAGAAATCTGCTAAAATCTATTTGTTTAGATAATCCGGCGAACATTCAGCCAACTTTAATTTCACAACTGTTTTATCAGGTTTTGGTGAAATGCAAATGTTAAAAGTAACACTTTTAAAACAGTAGCACGTTTTTGAAATCGGCCCAATATTATACAGCAAAAGTCACAATTATGTTATTTATATGTAAACACAAAACAAACAAAAGAACCCAACAAAAAATACAGCACTCCTTGTGATTTGGCCGTTTTATTGTATAAATCCAGGTTGGGAGCTTACCACGGCGGCACCTCTGCCCGTCTGCATGCCTCCTAGCCACGGTACGTTGATAGGAGTGCCAGGGTTACTGTGGGTGTATGGCGTGGTGCCGTGGAGGGCGGCAAAATCATCGCGTGTATGGACCACCAGGAAGTCGTCACCACCCACACTTAGAGAAAAAAAAAGAAAAAAGAAGAAGAAGTGATATATGTGATGAGACGAGGTGCCTGGCTGGTTCAAACCAGTCATAAAGAGCCATCATTAGCAACAATGAGTCCTGCAACAGCTGGACTGATATGCACAGAGGTTTCAACAACAAACCTGCAAAGTACCTTAACGCCTAACGTGATTTGTGAGCTAATATTTATAATTCTGTATATAAAAACAGATGCTCTCTGTGCTATACAGAGAGAGGCAGTGCAGATGCATGTACACAATCTAAAGTGTCTTTATCCAACGCCTACATTTTGCTCTTTTGGCACGAGGTTGAACAGTTGATGGCACTCTGGATGAACTCATGGCTGTTTGTATATATGTAAAAAGCAGACTGCTGTCTTACCCTTTGGCTTCAGCCTCGTCATCATCGATCCATGTCAAGATCTGAGTAGCCAAGATGGATGACACATCCAACTCCTGAATGTCATGTGTGGAGGCCATGACTAAACAGTTACGATTGGCCTGGGAGAAACACAGAGAGAGAAGTGAGCGCAGAGAGGATTGGGGTATGGGAAATATGAGTTCCAATGTAAATAAAATTGGATTGGATGCATGTGCCAAATCTGAAATGTAGAGATTCACCAACACTAAAACCACCCTTCTCCATTTTTCGCTTTTTAGAAGAAGCCAGTACTAATACAGCACTCTGGATAAACACACAGCTCAGACTAACGTAGACTAATGTGAACAGAGATGAATATTGAGAAGAATTCACTAACACCAGGTCCGAACCATTGAACAAAATGAACAAAAACACAGAGGATAAAAAGGCTTGCACAATCAGCCCTGAGAGCGCGAACACGTCAGTCTGATTTAGTTTGCACCGACGAATGCAACTCATGTACCACACATCTATTTGCAACTGGGGAATCGACTCAAATAGTTGCCATCTTTTTATAATAGTACAGAAAAACAAGGTATCCATCGCATGTAAACAAAGCATCCGATATGGATGTGAAAATGTGAAAAGAGTAAATCGTGATTTGCAATAAGCAAGTTGTAAGAATTACATATAATCATACATTATTTATCAAAGGGAATAGGGAAGAGCTCCCCCGCCCCATATTCACAATACATATTCCTTAATATGGTAAGTGGTACTTTTATTTTACCACACAAGATCGATCTGTCACTATGCACAATTGGGGTAAAGCTACTTGTTTGATTTTTTTTGCCTCTTGAGAAATGCGACACTGACATATTTATTGCCTATTAGTCCAATCCTCCTATTAGTCTCCTTCTTTGGGCTGCACAAACTACTGTTAGAAGTATCTGCATCTTCTGCGAGTTCTTCCTCGTAACCGACAACAATGTTTGACCCCCTGCACACATGAAAATATTGATTAGAGAAACAAATATTCTTAAGGAAGATTTCTGGAGGCGAGATTCTTATCCTGGGGGTGTATATCACATTAAATGTCTAACTCCCACAAAATGTTACCTCACACTTAACAAGCTGAATAAACTTAACAGTTTATTTAAGGTGTTAACTTTGTTTGTATTACAGTTTTCCAATAGATAAAAGTATGATTCCAATACTTTTGCACTGAGGAAACTTTGTGTTTATTTAGTTATCCTTCCAAAAACTCTCTTAAAGAGAGAGATTACTAAATCAATTTAATGGCAATTTTCTTATATTAAATGTTTAATTAAATTGACCAATACAGGCTGCATGCTTGAGTAATGCATTCTTTTATTCTCATAGTACTTCGTATTGTTCGATGACATCTGTGTCAGCAAATTGTTACCTTGTTGATGGCAAAGGCTGTGATGATGTCAGATTCCTTGTGGATGATGCGTGCTTTTCCTCCAGGGCTGCCCAGATCTGACTCAGTCTGCAGACAGCAGAAAATATGCACGCACACACACACACACACACACACACACAGATTCAATCATTACAACTGAAACATTTCCCGCAGACAAATATCCGCCATCATTTCAGTTTCCTTTCATGCTACAGGACCAATGACCCGACAAGAGAAGGGTTGACAAGTGAACTATCAAATTATTTGCTGTAGATGATGCTCATAAATCTAGGTAAGCGTACTCACAGTTTTCTCTGCTATGCAATTTGTGTATTTTATGTTTATGTATTCGTTTGTCTTGCCCTTAGGTTTAGGAAAGGCCATGTTCAGTGCATCAGGCCACACTGTTAAATACAGCAGCCAGCATAACTGGGCTACTGTCATTAGACAGCATGAGAACAAAAACCCTTCAGGAATAAGCACAAGTACACACTGTACCACTGTGGTCCTGTAGGGATATTGTACAGAGATGTTACACTTTGATGCCAAAGCCAAGCATCCTCTAAGCATGAGATTGAATTAACGTCTTCACCGCATTTGTTCGAGAGGAAAAGACCATGTCATTTTCTGTCGGATGGAATAAAATATAACTTGACTTGCAGAAATCTAAATATGGTGGTTTGCCATTTTTGCCGAGCACATAATCCCTGTAGGATGCAGATTCACTGCGACAGTGTTGGGCCCATTAATCAGAAGCTATTCAGCTTCATAGTTTGTCCTCAGAGAGACTGGGTTAATTAACACTGAGCCAAATGGAGTAGCTATAATATGGGAGCTTGCATGGTGAGAGCAAGAAGATTAGAAAACCTCTATGAAGCATCAGTTTACAGTGCAATTTAAAATTTATGGTTCACATTCACATGAATATTTAGACAGCTAAATGCAAGATTAATATCAAACTCTTGACAAGAGCATTCAGGGTACATGGCACTAAAAATACATGTACTGTAATTTGGTCCTGATCACAGTTTTAGCATTTAAGATAATGCGTGACAGGTTCAAGACGTAAAATGTGCACATCCGCATTAAACAGTATGGTCTCGTTTCATATGGTATACCTCCCTGCGACTAGAATCCATTAAATGTTTTTGCTGTTGGTAAATGAATGCAACAGATCCCACAGGTTCAGTGTATAACCCCCGAACACTGAGCAAAAATTTTGATTGTACAGATTACATCCAAACAACTGCAGTCCAACCTGGATCGGATGCAAATAACTGGCATTTAACTTCTAAATGCAGACACATTGTCAACACATTGCAGTCAATCAGACTCAGTTGAGCACAACTTGTTTATGACGCCTCTGACTCTCGACTTCTAATGTAAGTACTTAATGTTTAATGTGAATTTCTTTGTAGATAGCAAAATTTGCAAGTGACATCAAGAGACTTGTGATCTTTACCTATTTATTCCAACTGCTGTATTATCACAAACTCAGAGCAAACTGACACTGATTTCAAAAGCAATGAGACTGCAAGTTCTCTGCACCCGATCGCCAACAACCGTTTTCCCTTAGTGTGACTGAAGCATAAAGAGGGGTCTTGTCAACTCAGACATACTACTTTGTTATGCACGTCTGAATAAACATGCTACAAGAAAAACAAAAAGGCAAGGTACTGCAGGCTTCAAAGCTTTATGTTTGCAGTTGTGTCATAGGGACAATATGTAAAACTCATATTTAAGTCCCTTATAAACTATAAAACTCTGTGACCAATTAAACAGCCTTGAAGCGACAGTGATTTTCACTTATTTATAAAAAAAAAAAAAAAAAAAAAAAAAAAAAAAAAAAAAAACACAACACAGAAAAAAACCAACCTAAAAACAAAACAAAAAAAGAGCAAATAAATGTGGGAGGATTTTTTTGAAGCCGACTTGTCAAACTTGTAAAAAATGTACACAACATCTGACATGAATGTTACATTTCTTGCAAGCATGCTGTACTTGCAAGGCATTTGATCACCCGCAGTCTTTCAGTATCCATCACTGTCGACGTATGTACCAATCTTAGGCATCAAGAACTACATTCAAGCTTTTGCTGAATGTAGTTCTTGATGCACATTCAGCAAAAAAACATCAAAAGCTTCAGTTTTTGATTTTTCAGTTGGTTAAATATTGCAACAGATACTGAGGTTTGATCAGCAACCCATCCCACTGCAACATCATGAGCAAAAATTCATCAGAAACAGTACCTGATTGTTTCCCGTCTCGTCCATCCCTGAACATTTCATATTGTCAGTCTGGTCCTCAACCGACTTTAATGACAGGGGAAGCAGCACAGGGTGGACAAACAGACACACACACACAAGTGCAACCACCACCAGTGGCAAGCCATGCAAACACACACAGAAACTCAGTTATTGTGCTGTTAATCAAAAAAGGTGGAATTATTTGAATGAAAATAATGCAACTGGAGGCAGTAATAAGAAGAAAAAAAAAAGGCTGGCATGCAAAACAAAAACAGTATAACAAGGATGTAAAAGCAACAATAACGCAGTTTAGCTTGGGAATGATGCATTTTGTTATCATATCAAAATAGTTAATGTGTTATTCAGTGACTATGATTACAATGTGCCAGCAACGCAATCATGCAGCAGGGGGATATGATGTAAATACCTGATGTGTGCCCGGTTTCTTGGTGAAGATATTTCTGATAAAGGTCTCCTGCACTTCTTCCTGCTTCACCAAAAAGTGCCATAAACGTTTGACTGGCAGTGCCGAGTGGTGGCTGGACCTGAAAGGAACATCGTCAACAGTAATGTGCATTTAACATCACAAATCACGAATGATGTTGTTCAAAGAACAGTAAATCCATGGACTATGTTACTGTGGTATCCAACGGGGTCAGTCTGCACATGGATAAAACTGATTTCTGTTTGAATTTACTGAATATTTTTCTATTTACTCCACAATTTATTAAAGATAAGAGATATTTGAGTTATCACAAAAATTGGGATTTTACTATCTTACAGTAGCCAGTTAAACAGGAAAAAAGTAAATAACAGACAGTAATTAATCTGTCTTTATCCTTGTGTCTGCTGTTCTGAAACAGATGTTAGCAAAACTGTTGCAGCTGGATGTCCACTAAGTGGCAGGGAGGATGACTTGGATCCATTAATTATCCACATTTATTTATTTATTTATGGATTATTAGGTTAGCCGTTTCCTTTCTTTTGTTTTACTTTCACTTTTAAATATTAATAATACCTTTAATACAAATTTTCATTTAGCATTTTTCCCAAACCAAATTAACTGATGTATTTCTTTATTTTCTCCATCAGTATGCAAATTGTGTAAGTCATGAGTCCACTAAGAACTCTGCAAATGAATTTATTAGAACTGCCAATCGGAATTTTCTCCACTCATGTGGACGCTGTTAAAGAAAGTGTTTTAATTAGCAGTATACATCAGCAGTACACAGAGGTGTACTTGCTGTTCATTGTGATTCATAGCCTGAATTTGAATGTAAACAATGCAGGGACAGTTGGGCACTTTCCTCTTAAGCTACATGCACAAGCAGGGAATATTGTTTTTTGTTTTTTTTGCTGATGTGTTTACTTTGCTGTAGATGAAAACTTTACCCCAGGCCACAAACCGAATCACTGCCACCTCACTTACATGCCAAAATAAATAACAAATATATGAAGAAGTACTGACATAAACAGGTTTGTGGAAATAAACATGGGGAAAATGCAAAGCATTGACTGAGAACCTCTGTGAATACACAAGAGAAAAAAATGAATAAATAAACAAACCACAAGACAAAAAAAGTAAAAAAAAAGTAAAAAAAAAGTAAAAAAAAAAAAAAAAAAAAATCTGATTCAATACCTGAAAGGGGTATTTGATGCTTCAAATAGGGTTTTGTGCCTGAGGAGGGCGGGGCCAGGTGTGGCAATTTCATCATGGAGGTGGGTGGAGATATACTTGGAAGGGGGGCCCCCGAAGATCTCCAGCCTTTTCTGCAGCACCTGCTCCCAGCGCTGCAGCGTCTTCAGCACAGCATGACACAAAGGAGAGGCCACAGGCAGGTCTGTGGTTAAAAAGAAGACAATAAGACTAGCTGAGACAAGCAGTAAGAAATAGGACAGTGCTTCTTTACATCCTGGATGTACATCCGAGGGGCTGGCGTATATTTTAGTGTTTACCTAACAAATCATATCCTGCCGTAAGGTAGAAGGACTTGAGATTGGCCAACACCAGCTGAACCATGGCCAGCCGCATCAAACACCAACTTAAAAGGAGAAGAAACCAGTTTAGAACCGAAATAGAGTCTTTAAAAAATTACATTTAGGTTTATTCAGATAGAGTGGAGAAAAATTTAGAGGCAGCACAAATAAATAAAAGACAAGCAGCTGTAAAGAGCTTCAGGTTAAATCTTGGCAGCTCAAAAATGAGTCACTGACTGGAGAAATATGCACTCAGTGCTGTGCCAATACCTGTACGAATTGTGGTTTGAATGCTCCCTTTGCGGTGAGTTGGGATCAAACACATCATCATATTCATCGTCGTCGTCGTCGTCGTCGTCGTCTTCATCTCCGCTTCCCTGGCTCGCCTCGGAGTCATAATCAACTCTGTTTTCTGACGGTGGTAGTGAAGGCTTGAATGCAAGAAAACAGACAGACAAACAAAATTGTTTAGATCAACAACAAAACCGTATAAGGAAAGAAGAGACAACTTACAAAATTAAATGTATTATAGAGGATGTTAAATTGAAGTTATATTAAAAAGTCATTCTATCATTATACAGGCTGAAGATGCAACAATATCCCAACAGAAATGAGAGCAGATATGCAGGCTTATGTTTTAAAACCACTTCTTAACCACTGTTACTAATATTTGGATTACCTTTGCGATGAAGTAATCCCAAATGCTGAGCTCTGGAGGGACGAACTGTTCTTTAAAGATAGAGGGAGCTTCCTGTTCCACAACAGGGACATGGTGCTTTGGACTCAATGGTCCCTCCCTCTCTATCCCAGACTCTTCCTTGGATCCGCTACGTGATGAGAGAAGCCTGAATCGTTTGGACTTCCTGTCTGTGCCACTTGGTGAGGCTGGAGTGTTGAGAGAAAGTTAAGAGTGTGTTAAATCGCCCTTTCAAGCTGCCATTAAAATGCTTCTGATTGTGCCTTTTGCTCATTTAAAAAAAAAAAAAAAAAGCGCCTAGATTTTTTCCAAATATTTACAGTAACTTTTATATCAGGTCTACCAAACAGAGTAGCAAACACTAAGGCAAACCCACACCCACACAAATAAGTTGGTGGATTTCACTACGCTAACAGTCCAATTAATTTAACAGGAGTAAAGTGGTTTATAGTTACAAGGTCACCTTCAGAAGAACACACCAGTGTCACAAAGGAAACTACATCCTCCAAATGAATCACCTGGTGGGGGTGTCCTTGTTGGACTGCTGAGTTTTTCGATGACAGGGATTCGAGCGCCTCCTCCAAACACTGTCACCCAAAGCTTGCTGTTGAGTGGGTGTGCCATGATGCGAAACAGCTCGTTGCAGGAGTGAGTGGCCATGCCGTGAACAAACAGACTGAGGAAGACAGCAGTCAGGATCTCACACAGCAGCACAGCTAAGCCTGGCTGGCTTTCCTCACCTGCTGAGCTCAACAGACGAATCAGAGAGGCGATACCTGGTGAGAGGAACGAGTAAAGGAGAGCGGGGGGAAAAAGAGAAAAAAGAAAAAAAAAGATATTTAGACAGCAGAATCTGAATATAGACTAAAAAAAACTACATTTGCTAATTGCTGAGTAAAACATTGAGCCCCACAGACATCATTCTTTTTTGTATTTTAAGAAACATTTTATGGAAAATAGAAGTATACTAAAAAGTAAGTAATACATTTAAAGTTTTAAATGAGTCTGGTGACATCATATACAGTACATGGACAAATGTATTAGGCCACACCTCTTAATCTTTGTCTTTAGTTTTTAGTCTCACTGGGACAGGTGTAATAAATCAAGCACCTAGCCATGCATTTGTTAAAAAAAAAAAAAAAAAAAAAAAGGAAAGAAAAGGAAAAAGGGTCTTTCGAAAGAGCTCAGGGAATTTGAGCGTGGTACTGTAACAGGATGCCACTGTTGTAACAAGTCCATGAAATTTCTTGCCGTCCTAAATATTTCACAATCAACAAAAAGTTGTCTGACTGCAAAGTGGAAGCGTTTAGGAACCACAGCAACTCTGCCAGTGCAGACCATGTAAAGCTACAGAGCGAGGCTGCTGAGTGCTGAGGTGTATTATGTGTGAAAGCTGCCAACGCTCTGCTGGTTCCAAATCTCCTCCTCCATTAACATCAGAACAAAAACTGGGAGCTGGGAGCTTCATGGCATGGGTTTTGATGGCTGAACAGCTCCTGCAGATGTAGTGTGTGTGTGTGTGTGTGTGTGTGTGTGTGTGTGTGTGTGTGTGTGTGTGTGTGTGTGTGTGTGTGTGTGTGTGTGTGTGTGTGTGTGTTAGTGCATTTACCTTATCTGCAATACAGCTTAAGAAAAAGACGTCAAAAAAATGATCCTAGTAGTTTAACCCAAAATCCTTACTCTTTGATCGGTTTAAATATTACAGCGCATAACAATTCAGTGCACTTCAGTAAATCGAGCCATTTTAACAAAAGGAACATTGACTCTGTCTTCCCGTGACATAAGGAAATAAATACAGCGTATCATAGCATAGCCCACAACTTAAATATTGCCTTGTGTCTTATATGAATATCATGAGAAGACATAAGGCAATAGTTATGTTGTGTGCCATGCATGGTCACATTATTAATAGTTAAGAGTTCATAGAGAAGTTTAGAAAAAGTTTTTATCTTACTAATTTAGAAACTTGTGCAGTAGGAAACACCACAATCCCATCAAATCCCCTATGTATGGAAGACCCGTGATATTAAGACATTTATGCAATGCTTCGTTCTTGAGTTTTCAGGCTCACAGTCGGTGTTCTTAGTCCATTAGCTAATTAATTTGCACAGATTTGTAGCTTAAAAGCAGTTTCATTATCGAAATAAATAAATAAATTAAAAAAATCTCAGTCTTTCCTCATTTAAAAGCAAATTAATGCAGGAAAGTACTTGAAAATCTAATCAGATCAACTAATCTGTACTTTCTACCTGTGGCGCAGGTAGCTAAAGTGAATTATTCAGACAAAAGCATTAAAACATAACCATGTGTGTAACATATGACATGTTGGTGGGACGCAGAAATAAAACAGCATACCGATAACAAGATTTATTGCAGCGTGTCACAAACAGGAAGGGTGAGCTAGTAAAGACTTAAGTGTGTTGTTCTTGTTTACTGAAAACAACCAAAATATGCTTTGGTGTGAAAAGTTTGTTTTGATTGATTTACCTGGCCACTGTGCAGGAGAAGTGTTGGGCTGAACAGACTCATCCATGCTTATAGTTTTGAGAGGCTGCTTCTGAGACAGCAAAACACTCTGGTACACAGTCCCAGTGAAATGGTTCACGTGGCTGTGGGAGAAACAGAAACAAGAAATCGACCCCGCAAAGTATGAGGTTGCGAAGCCAAACATTTATATTAAACATGAAAAGCTGTACAGAAAAGTGAGGAAAGGAAGGGGTAGGTGGTGTAAATATATAATGCTAAAATGTTTTACTTTGTTCCCAATTCTAGGATGTTGTTTCTAAGAGACACCACTTTTGAGCTCTGTTCTGTCAGGACATGAAATACTAATGGGCTGCATCTCAGGTTAGCTGCCTATATATGCTGTTTGGTGATAGAGAAGAAACGCTACATAATAAAGAAAACATCAGTGCCCGAGTTCTCACATCAAGTGGCTTTCGAACATACAAAAATCCTTGGACGGTTAGAGAGGAAATCTTTATAGAGAATATGGAATGCTCAAGTCACCAGGGAGTCTATTAAGTTTGTAACATCCAATAAGTCCCCCTTTAAGCTCCTACAAAAAAAACCAATTGCCTCCACTTCAAACAGAATTCAAAAGTCAAAGGGAACGTCATTCAGAAGGAGCGGCAAGTCACAACTCTGAAGACATCTTTTCACAACAAACTTTATTCATAAAGCCACACACGCTGCAACTGTGCAGGTATTGTAACCTCACGTATGTTTAGGCTTCATTTTGATACAGCTCTTGGCTGATTTCCTAACCAAATTAGACTGAAGATAACAAAATCACTGGTAGGAAGGAAAAGAATTAAAACCCTGTCAACCTTGCAACACTCAACCCCCGCAACCTACATCCTCAAAATACCTTTTGAAAAATTCACACACTTGCTCAGATGCTCAAGAGGAAAAAGCGCTTCATCAAACCTCTGCAGCGACACAACGGGAGATTTTTATATTATAATTACCATAACAAAGATAGTGTTAAATTAGAAATTGCCTTGCAAATTTAGTTACACTATTTAACTCAGAACAGCATGGGATAGATGGCTCTGTGTGTGTGTGTGTGTGTGTGTACATGTTTAAAGTATTTAGTGAAAAAGATGCCAAACCATGTGCTCATTTAATCACATCACTTAGAGTCGTGTTAACTTTGAAATAGTGAGGTCAGACAGCTTGCTCTGAAAGAATAATGAAAGTTTGCTCTCAGTTTAAAAATGAATCTTCATCTTTTCTGATACATGACACACGAGCAAGTCTCTCTGCAGTCACGGCACTGTGACTCAGGTCCCAGTCTGGTGAAGCACTAGTTAATAAAATTTGCTACATTATTAAAAAAAAAAAAAAAAAAAAAAAAAAAAAAAAAAAGGAACTCACATAGGAACAGGGCTGTAAGCCAAATGGGTCATTAAAAAAATGTAATAAATAAAAACACACTCATCCATTCTAAGCTTAAATCCTTCTGGGTTGTTGTCAGAGTGATTGGGAGTTATGGTAGATAAGAGTCTTAAATAAACAATGTTCCTCCCATCTGTCAAAACCAAGAATCTAATTAAGTATTTACAATAAGAATGACAAACAGCAGCCCTGCAGCTTTTATAATTCATTCTCAACATGATCAAAACAGACAAGTAACTGTCATACTTCTCTGTGGTAAACGTCCAACACATCTTTATTTCACCCCTCCCAAAAAAAAAAGTGCAAATCTGAAACAAAGAATATGCTCAGATGATCTTGAACAGCAGTTTCTACATTGCTATTACATGTATAGTGTTTGGCTGTATGACTGCATTACGCTCCCATTATAAAGTATGCTTGGTTACCAGCAGTCAGGTCCTGTCCCCATTATTTCTTATTATTCTGCTCCAATAAGCCTAAAAACACTAACACATATACAGGGTGAACCAGAGGACACAAATGTGCATTATTATTGGCAGCATTTTGGCTTTAATTGAACCATCAGGGACATATAATAAGAGTAGTTGTGACAGATTAATAATTTGTCTTAATATTCAATGTGAATGTGATGGAAAATGAACAGAAATTTGTAATTAGCTTTGCTTGAATACATAAAGAATTTAAGACTTTTGCTCAGAGATGCAGCCCAGTGGATACCCACAATGAGCTCCAACCCTTTTGGGTCAGGTTATGTAAGAGTTTTTCCAAATTGCCCTGGTGGATTTCAGTTTAGTATAAAGCTACTCATGTACTCATGATGCCTTGATGAACAGTGTCTGTAACATGACAGGTTAGGGATTAAAAGTCTAAAAAGTATAGTAAAGTGGGTGTATTTAGCGGAAATAAAGTTCTTGCAACACTTACCTGTATGTGTGCCCATCACACAAACACTGATATATACAGGCAGACAAGGAGGCTGCCAGTGTGTGCATCACATAGATCTGAAATAAGAAGCAATGAAAAAACAACAACAAAATAAAACATTAATTAGCATGAGAGTTCAATAATTAAGCTACACTTAAAGTTTGTTTTTCAATCAACGCATAGTTCCCAGAAATCTGATCAAGAGCAAATAACAGCTAAAAGACAAGTGACTGACACATTCATCTGTTGAATACAAAAACACATTCCTTTTCATTTCCCCAAACACAAATGCTTCATGTGCAAACAGCCTCCTATATGCAGCATAGCAAATATATTCTGACTCAAAATATTGCAAAATGAACCAAAATCTCTCTAGAAACAAGTTTAATGATAAGGCAGCAATTAGCAGTCATGGAGACACACACACACACACACACACACACACACACACACACACACACACACACACACACACACACACACACACACACACTAACATCAATTCTGATTAAAACTGCCTAACATTTGCCTTACTACCCCAGGTTATTCTTATGTTACGTATTGCAAAGTCTCCTGACATTTATAGGTTTATTTACAGCTCAGTCTCATATACTGTATATAAAAGATCAATATACAAGATTTCACAAGACTGCAGTTCTCTGAAAAACTATGTACATTTAGAGGAACTGAGAGGGCACTTGATCATTAGCAAGTGTGAGCACCTCTATAAAAGCAGAAGTGTTTGCTGGTCTGGCGCATTCAGGTGTGTGTTAACACAATGCCACATTCTTCCCAGGAGAGGATGTCCCAGCAAATTCACCCCAATATCAGACTGTGAAATGCTCAGAGAAATTGTAAAACAAAGAAATCCCAAGAGCTACACCTCAGACCCTACAGGCCTCAGTTAGCATGTTAAATGTTAAAGTTCATGTCAGTGCAATTAGAAAAGGACTGAACAACTATGGCTTGTTTAGAAGGGTTGCCAGCACAAAGCCTTTTCGCTCTAAAAAGAACATGGCAGCATGGCTCAGGTTTGCAAAATTACATCTAAACAAACCACGAGACTTCTGCAACAATGTCCATTAGACAGATGAGACCAAAAGTGGAGATGTCTAGCATAACGCATGGCAACATGTTTGGAAAAGCCCCCCCCAAAAAAAACAAGCACCTCATACCAGGTGATACGTATGACAGTGGATAGGAGGTGAGCTTGGCTTATTTTGCAGCTACAGGATCTCAATCATTTAGTCTACCATGAACTCTTTTAAATACCATATTTTTCTAGAGTGCATCTGTCGGACAGCTTAAGCTTCAATCCATACTGGACCATGTCAGAACAGTGATCCCCTAACACAGCAGAAAAAGAAAAGAATCAAGGTGTTGCTTTGGCTCAGTCTAGTCTAGACTGACCAGGCTGCCTGAAATGCTGTGGAGGGACCTTAAGAGAGCTATGTATCAACAAATGACCATAAACCCCAAAGAAACAGAAGCAATGTGAGAGAGAAGAGTGTCGTATAGAGGTTTTCACAGGATTCGGTGCAGCCCTACTAATAAACTTCATGGATGCCAAGAAAACTACACAGATGAAAATGTTGCAAACCTCTACTGTGCACATATGTTGGTGCAAAAACACAAACTGCTCACTACAGTTTTTAAATATTATTTGAATGCAACGTCTCTCCATCTTTCAACGGTTTGGCACACACATAATCCAAATAAAAAGCATATGTCCACAACAGTATGCAGTATATAAAACTACAGACATAACACAACAAAATCAACTCTTAATTATCTGGATAAGGAAGAAATTAATTGTCTCACCTCGTTGGTAACAACATCTGGATGTGGAGGAGAATCGAGTGCACTGATGGTTTGCAGGATGTCGTGAGTCAGGTTGGTCAAATAGACAAGTGGATTGGCCACCACTGTCTTTACATTGGTTGTACAAGCCATCAAAAGAGGGATGGAGGTGGGCTGTGAAGTCACCGTCACCACAGATTGGATGAAGTCATCCTGGGTACAAATGTCAGAGATGAGTGTTGTCAAATCATTATGGTACATCTGTAGATGTCTATCATAGTAAATACAAACCCCCACACCTATACACAAGGACACAAACTAAGGTTACACAACAGTAAACTTAGCAAACTAAGAAAATGTAGATGGATTCTACTTTCTTATTTCTTTCTTTAGGATGAAGAAAGAAAGACACCTCACTAAAAGAACAAGGAACAGAGGGGAGCTGCTTTGAACCTTTGACAGCACAGCCTTTTCTGTAGCTATAATGACAAGATGAGCCAACTCGTGTAAATGTCATACATGATTTCTACATACATTTTGTGTGAATGACAGTTAATGAGCAAAAACAGAAAGCTTTGGCACTGGAGGGGTGTCTGGTTCTTTATGTATCTACCAAATTCCTGAATATGACTCTGTGTGTGTAAGAATACCACAGACTTATGTTCGTCATGAATCTTGATGAATCACATTCAGCTGTCACCATCTTAACAGAAGCTCTGCACCCCGACTGAAGTCAAGGCAAAAGCAAAAATGCAAAAATTTCCTTGACAGCAAAGTTTAAATTTGACAACCATGGGAGCAGAGCTTGTACAAAATAATCCAATTTTATCTCAAATCATCGCTTGTGCTAACATTTAATAGCTCTGTTCCCATGTTGGCTCATTGAATTGTTTACCTCCTAAAATTTGACTCTCTAATCGCCAGCCTAAGGCACGACCCTCCCTTAGGAGCTCCAGGAATCAGTACAGCCTGTCAGCCTATTGCTGGCAGTGTGCAGACAGTTGCCTGGGCACAACAACGAGGTCTGTGCATGGGCGTGGTGGTGTGTGCTAACACAAGCTATTCAGATGGCTTCATGTTCTGTCTATCATGTGTACTCTTTGACTCATCTGCCCAGTATCATTCCCTTCAAAGAGAATATGCTTCAGTTAAATTAAGTGGAAACTCCGGGCGGATTATACTGCCCAGAATACTTCACTGTCTGTAGTGAAAAAGACCTGCTTTAAATATGACGCAGTATTCAAGTATTGTAAGACAACAGAGTGGCCATAAAGAGAGCACTGTCATAATTAATTATTCTTGACTTGCTGCTTAAGACTGAATTAATAAGACTATAAATTACTGCAAGAAGCCCCTTTGAAAAACCAAACCAAAACTACAAACTAAGAAACATGGCAGTGTTAGAAAACTTTAAAGCTATACGCATCACTTTTGTCACTTTTAAATCCATGAAGACCAACACTAGTAATCAATGAGCAAAAAACTGTTTCATGTTTAATTCTAAACACGCTGATAAACGCAAAATCAAAGAGAAAAGCATGAGAAAATCTTCCTCTGAATCACCTGAATTATAATTATGTTGTAATCAACTAATCATTTCATATCAAATTCCCCCCCAAAAAAACCAATATTACTATTGTTCATTCATTCACTGACAAAACAGCTCCCACTGAAAAGAAAAGTTGCCATTTTAATTACCTGGTGAGATTCTTGAAGCAGCAGTATGAGCTCCATGCGTACAGAGGCCAGACCTCCTCCGTGTGAGCCGTGCAAGCTGCAGTAACTCAGAAACATCCTCAGTAAGGGCTGGTTACTCTGCAGCCAGTGTCTCCTGCTCCTGTGGCTGTCACCACGGGGACTCCCAGGCTGATAAAAACATTCAGACTTCATTAGTTTTATAGACAATCATTCAGGCTTTCTGTAAATCCACCCACCTGGGTAGGGCACAAACAAAAAGCAGCATGCTTTGAAATGGTATATATTAACCTGGTCTATCAACAATGGAGAAAAAAAAAAGTAGTGGGTTTTCTAAAGTAATTTGTAAACACACAGTAGGTGCATTGTGCAAGGGTAAGTATATATAATTGGGTATGCATGTCTGACAAACAGAGATAATATTTCTTCAAAGTACGTCATTAGACACTGTTGCTGTTTTAATTTTAATATAGCAAGCAGCCAGCTATCAACACCCACCTGCTCCTCCTCCACTAACCCAGAAACAGGGACATCACCCTGGACCGACAGCTCTGGCAGGCAACGCTTATAGCTGCAGCAGTGCTGGAGAGCCCCCACCTGAGGGGAAAAGAAACAAAAACAAAACAGAATCCGATCTTAAAAATCAATTAATCAACAAGGCGCTCCTCATCCATGAAATGTAACATTTATATGCACACAGACAAGATGCTCAATAATCATAAAGGCAAGAAGGAGATGTGTGGGCATTATGTAAATTACAAAAGTTTTATTGCGTGGCTTCAAGTCTGCAGAAAGACTTGTTATATAACACAAATGAATGAATAAATACATTTTAAAAAAAAAAGAAAAATGAAATTTGACCTCAAAGTTTGCAAAGATGTTTAAATATGTGTATGTCAGTACCTCTCTTTCTAACCACAGGCAGAGCTGGTAACGTAGCTTTCCTCCATCCAGTTCGTACCCTGTTGACAGTGTCCGGAGCTCATTGGTCATAATCTTCAAGCACGCTGCAAATTTCAGTTGAGTCACCAGGATGTCATCAGACGGTTCAATGTAATCATTGCTGTCCTCA
The DNA here is from genome assembly GCF_900408965.1 of Simochromis diagramma. Classification (NCBI taxonomy): domain Eukaryota; kingdom Metazoa; phylum Chordata; class Actinopteri; order Cichliformes; family Cichlidae; genus Simochromis; species Simochromis diagramma. The sequence continues at coordinate 7,509,902 of NW_024387200.1, read as the reverse complement.
CTCTCCTCAACCAGAGATACTGGTTCGTGGAACAGACTACCGCTGCCACTCTTGCCACTTTTAGTTTCTTCTTCATCCTCATCATTTTCTTCATCATCTTTGTCGCTATCCCATTTCAGCTCTAGGGGCTCATCTGGAACTACCACTGACGGCTGGCTCCAATCGAAACTTAACACTGAATCCGACCGGCTGTTTGATAAGCTGTTGCCATCTGACTCATAGCCATTCAGAGCTGACTGAGACCAATCCGGGTCCGATGCTTGTCCGTTCCTTCTCCCAACACTGAGCTCAGCAGTGTTGCCTGTATCATCCTGGGGTCTAGAATGCTTGCGGACTTTGGGCATCTTGGAGAGGACTTCGAGTGCAAGCATAGGGCAGCCTGCATGCAAATGTGCATATGCAGCTGTGAAAAACAGTCTTCTCTCATCCAGGCTGATGGAGTCAGCGCTGCGAACCTCAGCAGTCAGACCAACTTTTGCCTTGTTTGATGAGCCAAAATGCCGGCGAAGGAGGAGTGGGTGAGTACGCAGGTAGGTGTAAAAGTTGAAAACCTCAGGGTTACATGCCGACACAGAAGAGGTACCTGCCACAGACAGAAAGTTAGACAAAACGGTTTCATCTATTTCTTTGGGGAGTCCTAGCAACAATACCTGCAAAGACAAGCTGTGATATTAGAGGAAAACAAAATAAAACTATACCTGACCTAACTGAATCACTGCCAAAGCTTCAGACAACTTCAGGTATGCACTTATGAGAGAACTAATGACTGACAAAACTACCTTATCTTGTCACTCGAATGCAAATACAAGATGGCACCAGTGTTCACGGCAAGCCGTCTCCTCCGCTGTTGTTTGTCGTCCTTCTCTCTATGTGCTGCCGTGATGTCTCCACGTTACTTGCCTATGATCGCCAAACTCTTTTGAATCTCTGGCCTTTGGACTACCAGACGCAAGATTTTAAATGGAGATCTGAGAATCCGCCTCCGCTTTCGAAGGACTTTCCTGATTACCTCCGCCACTTACCATCTATCTTATGGTCTGGATATTTGCATCACGGACATAAAGGACTCTGGGATTTCTGATCACTTCCCGGATTTTATTTAATACTGTAGCGATGTGGATTTGAACAGTGATGGTCCTGTGCGGCAAACGCGCACTATTAACTCCCAGTCAATCGCTCACTTCACGGATGCTTTCCTTGACTCTCCCCTCTCTGATGCTAACTGTAATGGGGTTTTATCAGTGGATGAGCTTGCTAACCTCTTTTATACTACATGCGCTGACATTCTTAACTCTGTGGCACCTCTGAGGATTAAACGTGCCAAATCCTCACAACCCTGGCTAAATGATACTACTCGCGCCCTTAGGCGTGAATGTCGTCGTGCTGAAAGAAAATGGAGGAAAGACAAACTCCATGTCTCTCTGGACATCCTCCATAATTGTTTATCTAAGTATCAAAAGTCTGTTGAAGCTGCCAAATCTGCCTTTTTGTCTAGCATTATTATGACTAATAGCCACAACCCCCGAGCCCTTTTTAATACTTTTAACTCTGTGATAAACCCTTGCACTACCACTTATAGGGATGCTTCCCCTGCTCTTTGTGATACATTCTTAAAGTATTTCTCTGAAAAAATCTCAGCTCTAAGGGCTTCTCATCCATCTCATCCATCATCAGTTTTAGACCCAGTTCCAGCTTTTGAATGCTTGACTGTCTTTCAACAGTTTGAGCCAGTGTCTTATATTCTGCTTTAAAACATATAATTGATCATCTCAAAATCTCTGGTTCCCCGCATGATATTCTTCCTTCTCGTTTCTTTAAGGAAGCTTTACATGTTATTGGTCCTTGTATCTTATCTCTGCTGAATGCATCATTGTCATCAGGTTGTGTACCATCTGTCTTTAAGCATGCTGTTGTGCAACCTATTATGAAAAAGAAAAATCTTGACCCTAATGCTCTCACTAACTACAGGCCGATCTCCAAACTCCCTTTTATTTCCAAAATATTGAAAAAGGTAGTTCTAAAACAACTTCAGACCTTTTTAGATGCAAATGGTATTAATGAAAAGTTTCAGTCTGGTTTTAAACCTCGCCACAGCACAGAGACAGCCTTACTTAGAGTTTTTAATGATCTTCTTTTAACCATTGACTCTGGCTATTCCGTGGTTTTAGTTTTACTAGACTTGACTGCTGCTTTTGACACTGTTAACCACAACATTCTTCTATCAAGATTGGAACATGTTGTTGGTCTCAAAGGTAAGGTTTTATCTTGGTTTAAATCCTACCTCTCAGAGAGGTTGTTCTCTGTTGCTATGGGGCAACACTCCTTGGCTTCTGCCCCTATTTATTGTGGTGTGCCTCAAGGGTCCGTGCTCGGTCCTGCTCTTTTCTCTTTGTACATGTTGCCGTTGGGATTAATTTTTTAGAAAATACAACATCTCCTTTCACTGTTATGCTGATGATATCCAGATTTATTCACCTTTGAAATCCGATGTGTCTGCTTCTTTGCAACCTCTGTTCACTGTTTGCATGAAGTTAAAATGTGGCTATCGCATAATTTTCTTACATTGAACAAGAATAAGACCGAAATCATAGTCTTTGGTAGTCACACTCTGCTAGACCAGTTAGCTGATTCCCTAGGCCCTCTCGCTAGCCATCTCTCGCTTACTGTAAGAAACCTTGGAGTGTTTTTGGATGGCTCTTTTAAACTTGAGAAACAGGTCTCCACTGTGGTAAAAAACAGCTTTTCCCAATTGCGTCAGATATCTAAAGCAAAGCTGTTCCTTCCTTTAAAGCACCTTGAAAAGCTTGCCCACGCATTTATCACATCCAGATTGGACTACTGTAACTCCCTCTACTTGGGCCTCCAACACTCTTCTCTTTACCAGCTTCAGTTAATTCAAAATGCAGCTGCGTGTCTTTTAACAGGTACGAGAATCCATGAATGCATAACTCCAATTTTAGCCAAATTACATTGGCTCCCTTTTAAATATCGCATAGATTTTAAAATTCTTTTGTTCACTTTTAAAATTCTGAATAATTTAGCGCCCAGCTATCTTTCTGAACTACTCTACTTATACAATCCCAGCAGAGCACTTAGATCGTCCAATCACATGCTCCTAGCACAACCTAGGTCTCGACTGAAGTCGAGAGGTGACCGGGCCTTTGCAACCGTGGCACCTAAACTCTGGAATAACCTCCCTGTTCATATTCGTACTGCCGAGTCTATCCAGTCTTTTAAATCACGTCTTAAAACTTTTTACTTTGGCTTTTGATTCTAACTAGTTGGCTGTTCTAGCTTGTTGTGTTGTTACCTATTGTTTGTTGTCCTGTTTTATTGTTTGTTTTAATTGTCTCGTGCTTTTACTGACTGTGAAGCACTATGGTCAACATTGTTGTTTTAATATGTGCTATATAAATAGATTTTGATTTGATTTGATTTGATGTAGATGGAAGCTCAAAAACTGACAGTTAAATTAGAGGTGAAGCATCATGTTCACTCATTTTCATTGAGGTATAAAAATGTCAGAGTACCTGGCAGCAGAAATGTCTACAGAGTTAAAGAACCGTTTTGCAGTTTTTATAAGCTGCGTTACCTTTGCTAGAACCATACTAAGCATGCTCTGAGAAGCATCATTTACCAACCACATGTCACAGCATTTTAATGTGGGACTGGTTGGGCCCTTAAGTCAAAGTGAGGTTCACTTTAAGTTCATTTCTTCATCCATTCATAATTCATGCTGGTTATAATTTCTTTTAATAAATTGAGCTCTGTGGTCAGAAGGTTCCTTGTGCAATTTCAGCTCACTTAACGAACCAAAAATAGTTGCAAGGTTGTGAATGAGGACTTAACCTTAGTGTGTATTACAATCTGCAGCACTTCCAGTCTACCTCGTGTTATTATCTGACAACCTATATTGGACAGCCCTTTGATATTCTGACAACAAAGGCTATATCAAACAGAAATTTACAAAGGAATCTTTTGACAGGCAGATTCTGGCTGAATTACATTTTTCCATTCATAAATAAAATGGCCCTTGAAACAACTGTTCTATATTTTAAAGGAGTGGTAAGATAAAAATCAGAAAACTGGATTGGATTCCTATATTATACTTAAATTTATCTGAGAAATTCCATTTAGAAAAGCTAAAGTTCACTGTAGACAGCTATTAAAACAAATGTGGTCAGAAATGATGGTATGTGTATGAACCTAAATTTTCACTATGCTCTATTTTCTTGATTCTTCTCATACTTATGTACAATTTGTGTTTCTTAATTAGCTTAAAAAAAGAAAAAGATTGTAGTAATGTGAATCAGACAGTGAAACCAAGTGTAACAGATCTATTGTTACAAATATATTTTTTTATGGAATTTTTCTAGTTAAAGAACATAAAGAGCACAGCAGACCTACCAGTGTCATATCGGTTCTCAGCAGACCCAGATCTGGCAATGTTAGCTTTTTGTTCAAGTAGAGTATCCAAGGCTTTGCTGTAGTCCTCCAGGACCCAGTAAGCCATGCTCCGTAGAAATGGGTCCTGGTGTGCCGGAATCTGAAATTCATGAACTAATTACAACGGCTCATCTTGCGTTTTTTCATGTTATGGATTCAAACATTTGGTATTTTGCTCAAATTATACACTTAAAACTGAAAAAACAACTTTTGGTGTCTGCACACCTGTTTGTCTTGTCCTAAAACATGTCTCTGGAGGATCTTTTTGTAGGTGGATGCCGTCTCAAACTCAAACTCATACAACCTTGAGATCACCAACGCTAGCTGGAGGTCCTGCATTTTCTCTATACACACCTAGAGGACGACAAAGAAGCCAGGTATTTTTTAGCAGTGGATTCTGTTACTGGCAAGACTGAGTGAGGTAGAGCAGATAAATAATACATATGACTTGGTATGTGTTGATCATCTGAAACTGTTGTTTACCTGTCAAAATGGAAAGGAAAGGGCCAAAAATGCAAACAACAAAAGCCTGTGCTCACAGCAAAAACTGACTAGTTCAAGTTGTTGTGGTTGCTCCCAACTGGGAAGGTGTGAGGTGCATATCAATGAGACTACCTCCCAGTCAGACAGACTTGAGCAAAGTCAATGATAGCCCTTTGCCTGAGTGGTGCTTATTTCCATAAAATGCTTAAAGGGCTTTCAGTTACTCATGCAGATGAAATAATGTGACCCACTGCTTCAGGGACTCACTAAACAGAAATAACCTTGACAAATTAAAGGTTAAACAATCGACATGACCAGGAGCAGCTTTCTGGACATTTCTGTGGCTCGCACTGATTGACGCCAAGCTTTCAAACCACTATTCACAACAAACACATGTTTTCACATTAACTAACCAGCACTCTCCAAATATAATGTAAGAGGCATTAAGTAGAGTCTAAAAAGGGGGTCAGAGATGCTGGTTTATGAATGAGATAACATGCAACTGATAATTCACCCAAAAAGAAGTAGCGACAGCAACACCCAAGAGTCAATTGCCAACATCAAAAATGCTTCAGAGAATTGTGCTAAAAGCTTTTGACAAAGACACCACAGTGGAAATGTATTGAGGTGTTTTAATAATACAAAGAACACCACAGAAATACTGCTGGTGTGCTCTGTTTTTGAGCAATGTGGTTTCTCTGCTTTTGAATAGATCATTAAACATTGCCCTTGACTATGAACTGTTGAGGAAAAAAACAAAACAAAACACAAAAAAACCCCAACGCTTACAAAGTTACAGGCAGTTTGCAAATGAAAAGGAGGAGCACTTGACTTAACTCATACTGCAGTAAGGTTTCTAACTGAGGTTTAGCGAGCTGAGATGCGTCGGAGGTGTTGAAGGGAAAAAAGATGGTTCTTGGAAACACTGTTTTATGTCTGTTTTCCACTTGCCTCCACAGCATCCTTAAGGGAGCCAGCTAGAAGGAAGAAGGCTGCAGAATGCTGGAACCGCTGCTTTCCCAGCAGAGAAAAGGCATTTTTCAATGCTGCTTTTCTCCACCGGTCTTCACTGAAGTTGTTGTGGAAAAACTCTGTCATTTTAGCATTCTTCTGAGACCTGGGGAGAATGAGATTAGGGATTGAAAGCAGAAATATTAAATTCACTGGTCTTCAGCGTTCTAACATAGCTAGCCTTGGTTAAATCTAGTAACAAATGTGATAACTGTATGTGTATTTCATATGCAAAAATCACGCCAGTTTCATTTACCTGTACAGTCCCCAAACCACTGCCTTCTTTTTCAGTGCAAGGTAAAATATAGCTGCATCCAGAGGATCATTATTTCTCTGAAAAGAAGCCTTGGCAACCTGACAAAATAGAAGGAAAAGTACATTCAGTCTCTCCCACCGCACACCACACAGCATTATCCACAGAACAAGTTGCAAATTTATGGGTCATTTTAGGGAGTAACTCAGTATGCTGCAGTTTAGAGCAGCCTCAGCACAACTGTACTCCCATATACCTGCGAGTATTTCACTTATAAACTGAACACCCATGAGGAAGCAAACAGGCCTAACATACTATTTGACATCCTTCAGAGCTGTTAAGTGTGCACGCTTAAATTATACGGATGCTCTTTTTGAAGAAGAAAAAAAAAGGCAATCTAGATAAAAAATTAATTGAATCAATTTATTGGTTAATGTTCACTCTGCAAAATACAATCGAAAAACGATGTTACATCGTTCACTGTACGTTGTTTTTTTTGTTTTTTTTCATGGGAATAGCCATTAAAATATTGCCAAAAAATAGTTTCCCATTTTGTGTTTATGATCTTCAAACTAGTTTCTAATATGTATTACCATGTAGATCCCATAAATTACCAGATCATGAACTATTTGATCATTAAATCTTTAGTAAGATATTTTAAAAAAGCAAACTCTTTAATACGCAGATTTACAACCAACTATAGTCTGAAAATTTCTACTTCAAATAAGTCAATTTACAAAAGTGGCACTGGCTCAGGGATTAGCATTTGGGATCCGACAGCTAACTTGTTCGCCTCACCTTTTCAATGCATCTGCGTAACTTGTTAGTGCTGCGAAGCCACCAGCCAACACCCATTGAGCGCAGCTCAGGCCAGGTTGGCTCTCCCTTTTGCATTGCAGGTAGCATGTTCAGGAGCTCTTCCTCAGCTTCAGAGTGGAAACCCCAGGCATAGTGACATGTTGACAAGCCTGCAAAGAGAGGAAAAGGAAATTATAAATCTCTATTTTTACAAGGGGCGATGACATTACTGTGACAGAACGCAGTAAAAAACAAAAATGTCAATAACTTTTGTTTCTGCCCATTCAGGAATTACAGTGATAACAGGGCTATAAAACTACAAGCAGCAAAGCAGAACTTCACAAAAGACTCAAAATCAAGACCTCGCATCATTTTTGAAGGACATTTGACATACCGGTAAAAGAGTTTGAAACAACACCACTGTACCTTGCCGCAGTAGTTGTGCTCTGTGGGCTGGAGGCAGCGAAGTAGAGAGGAAAGTGTGAAGTCTGACAGCTAGCAAGAACTTCAGACCGCACTCATCCAATGTCTCTCCCCCTGGAGGTAGAAAGAATGATAACAGAGCTTATTTACTAAATTTTTACCCATCTGAAAAGTCTGTATTTATGTTATCATTTCCTTGCAGTACCTTTGCTCTTGCCCTGGCTGTCATTGAGGTCTATGCTTGTAGAAGCAATGGTGTCAGCCAGTGCCATGAGAGACATCTGCTCCATACGAGTTAATCCTGGCAAACTGGAGTGGAGGAGATGGCTGGACAGAACCTGGGCGTGTTCTGGACCGAAGTATGTAGGACTGTACTGGGACAGGTCTATAACCTGGAGACAGAAAAGGTGCCAACCTGTTAAATTCACTGTTTGATATTTCCAATTTACAAAAGACAATACAGAATCGGTCAATAACGTTACAAAGCAGAATACAGCATCACTGGATTCAATTTCACAACATAAGCATGATATTCTATGTGTAAACTGACTATATAAGCTTTTTCAAATGCAGTAACCTTTTTTTCAAAAATCTAGAGATTAGTTAATAATGTAGATTTTTAATGCATTAATAAGGCCCATCATGAAGATTCGACTGGCCTGCTTTTTCAGGCAGGAGTAAATTTAAAATAAACCTTGAGATGCATGTCTTGGCTACCAAGAACAGACGGCCTGTTAGGAGCACTGGGACATTTCCTGCCGTAAAAAGGAGCTTTAGCCAGATGTGACACAGCAGGCAGGAATGAGCTGATGGACCTTTCAGAAAGAGTCTTATTCTCACTGCAGTGTCCCTGGTGCAAGGATGTGTGCACCAAAGATGCATATAAATGGGCCAGCATAAACAAGTTAAAAATGTGTTATTTTTATATCGTACTAAAGCAAATTTCTAGAATTAATATGAATGCCGCTTGCCAAAAAACAAGTGCTTTCAGGACTGGGTGATAATATGTCGATTATTGATCTTGCAGCAGTAAATCCTTCTGCATAAAACATCTGAGTCTGCATGTCTAAATGAACCCAGTGTCACAAAGTTTTCACAACAGCACAGAAAATCAGTTTTCTTAGAAAATTAACAGTCATGTCATTTGCATGCACTGAATGGTAGGGAGAGAGTCCCAGTTTGGATTAATGCTTTCTGTAATCTATACAATGGAATACTGAAAGAGCTCACCTTATTTCCTGTTTTCTCTTGATCATTGTCCAGGGGGTCCAGATCCATCATGTTGGGTGTGTGAAAGAGCTCATCATAAGCATCGGTGTGGCTGGAACCATGCCCACTATCTCCACTCACACTGCCCACTTTATCTGTAAGGAAGTGTAGGACAGAATTAAATAACATGAGACAAATATTTCACAAGAGGCCTGAAGAAAAGTATCCTCCTGCTGGGAAGATGGCAGATTAAAATATCAGAGAGCTTTAAAAAACAAAACAAAACACAACAACCCAAAACTGAATACATGCATTTGCTTTCATTCTTTTCACTATGTATCCCCAGACAGATAATGAGGGAAAATCTGAAAGAAGTGTAGTTGTTATTCTCAGTTTCTTCACCTTAAGGCGAGGTGGTTAATAATAGTAACTGGTTTTACAATGTAAATACCATTTCTTTGTTCTTGTTTGTGTACCTGCTTTAATGCATATCTGCAGAACATTTTTGATTTCTGACAAATATGCAGGCATACTCTCAAAAAGTCATAAACATTCATTTTCAATTCAATTCAGCACTATCAAACTGTCACCACTGGTCTAGCTTTATGTTCAGGGCTGTTATTGCCTCCAGAGGAATAAGCCCTATTCACATGGGATTGGTGTTAACAAGGGACTTTATGTATGACCTTTAAAAATACCCCCCAACATCTACGTTTTATGCTGCATATTCACGTGGCATGAAAAGTCTGTGTTTCACTCAGATTTACTGACGTCTCTTGATACCACCTGGAGACCTAATATTAATATTAATTAGTGCTGTCAAAATTAACGCGTTAACGTAGCTGTCATCATGATTAATGCGATAAAAAAAATTTAACGCTATTAATGCATCTGGAGTGCAGAATGACTCAAAATCCCTGAAATATTTCTGTCCACGCATTTCGGGCAGTTTGTCCAAGTAGTTACCTTCACACATGCGCAAATGGGCAGTTGATCTGTTAGTAACGGCCAGCTGAACCAATCACATTGTGCAAGAAGGAATTTCTTTTCACCGAAGCACTTGCAGCTTAAAATATCACATTGACGCAAAGCATATGTTAGTCGGGGATGCTGCTAGGACTTTGGCTAACACGTCATCCAGCTTCCGACAAACCACTCACGGAGTATTGGGGACTCAGTAAGTCTACCTCACGGTACCGTTCCGTGAGTCGTTTGGTACCGGGCCGCGAGAGTTGAGGCTCGGGTGTGAAATGTATGGTTTTCAGGGTTTTTAGCGTTATTTTTTTAATCGTCATCTCCGTTTTCCTGGGTCTTTTCACGTGTGTTATGAATAAATCTTCTTTTTTCGGTACCGGTACTAGTTTTATTTTGTTGTATTTATCCGCAACACCTTAAAGGCCGGTCCGTGAAAATATTGTCGGGCATAAACCGGTCCGTGGCGCAAAAAAGGGATGGGGACCACTGCTTTACATAGCTTTGGTTCCTCGTTTCAAGGACTTTAAGTGCCTCCCCAAGCGTGACAGAGAGAGAGTGGATAAATGTTTACAGAGTTTTTTGTTAACATGAATGTTCAAGATGTTAAATGCGTATATTTTCCCTTTTTTTTCTGAGTCTGTTTGCTCATGCAAAATGAAATGTGATTAACGTAGATTAAAAATGAATGATATTTAATTGTGATTAATCAAAATTAATCCACAGTAACCCTGTGACGAGTCCGATGATTAAAAATTGTAATTGTTTGAAAGAACTAACATATATATATATATATATATATACACACATATATATATATATATATATATATATACACACATATATATATATACACATATACATATATACACATATATACACACATATATACACATATATATACATACATATATATACACATATATATATATATATATATACACATATATATATATATATATATATATATATATATATATATCTCTATCTCAGTGTATACTTACCTATTAGTATGTAGGTTTTTAAAAAGTTTTAAAAAGAACCTGTGCTAAAACTATTCAAATTCTCTTTGAATTTAAACACACATTCTTTGTGTTTATTCTCCATTTACTTCATTATATTGCATAAATGTCTGTTACAAGCTTAAATATAAAGTTGAAAAAGTGTAATTGCAGCCAGGCTATTGATCAAGTAATTGCAATTAATCACGATTAATTAGAGAAAATTGTGAGATTAATTAGTTATTTTTTTTAATCTATTGACAGCACTAATATTAATATTAATAAGCTGCCACATAACTGCCGAGCATGTTAAAAAAAAAGGCAACAAGTTCTTTACAAAACGCTGCCAAGTAAGTCATGCTTCTGACTTTTGTTATTCTGATGGATTCAAGCTCGCCTTTTACCTTTCATTTATTTTCATTCAACTGCCAACAGAGCATCCATAATGCTGTTTATAGAAAATATCAAAGAAATCAGTGACACCCTGACTATTAGTGGACTTATACTATCACAGAACATCTGTGTTTGATGAAGTATGTTATGTTATTAGCTGTGGAACATTTACTTTGAATCAGGTCACAGTTGACTTCTGCAATCATTACATAGAGGTCCCAAGATAAACGGTAAATGGACTGGTTCTTTTATAGCACTTTGCTATTCTACTTGAGCTTTATACAACAAGTCTCAAATAATAATATTAGACTTGGGTGAATAAGGCTTCAGTCTTAGTCGTGAAATGCTTTCACCTGCAGAGTGCCAGGTCAACAAAGGAAAACAAAAAGGCAAAAACAGCAGCAAAAAATAGAAAAACAAAAAAGCCTAGGCTTATGCTTTTGTACCCATGGTACAGAGTGTTCTTGTTCACCAAGTCTTCTTGTTCTTCTGCTTTCAGTTGCTCCCTGTCCCTTGCATCGTCTTCTATCACACAGCCTTCTACATCTCGTCCTTCATTACATCCATAACCTTCTCTTTTCCTGCTGCCTGGCAGCTCCATATTTAACATCCATTTGCCTAATATATCCACTATCCCTGCTCTGCACACATCCCAGCCATCTCAATCTTGCCTTTAACATATTTTTGCATTAGAGTTTCAGTAACGTCACTTCAACTTGTGAAATGAATTTAATACTTTATTTCTATGTTTTTGCAGGATTTGACTCCAAAACTAGACATTTAACCAGTATTTAATTCATTACTGGATTTATGTACAGTGGTCCCTCATTTATCGCGGGAGTTACGTTCTAAAAATAACCCGCGATAAGTGAAATCCGCAAAGTAGCCAGCTTTATTTTTTACAATTATTATAGATGTTTAAGGCTGTAAAACCCCTCACTACACACTTCATACACTTTTCTCAGACAGGCATGAACATTTTCACACTTTTCTCTCTTGTTTAAACACCCTCAAAGTTCAAACCTTCGTAGAAAACTAAGTCCAGTATTATAGAATGAAACCAAAAATCAAACCCTGTTTTCAGGCTACCGCACGTGCCTTTGACAGTACAAAATGTTTCGTTGATATTGTTGTGTTTGTTGGGGAGAAAACGTACAAACAGTACAGCAATTCAGAGTCACACTGCTAGCGATCGAAGATTTATGTAAATGTGACTGTACAGGAGACACGGCACGGAGGAGACTGAATGACAATGGTCTACAGCCAATCAGGACGGAGAACACAACGCGCTGGGGGGGGGGGGGGGGGGGGCATGAAAAATTGCACAGAAAAAAATCCGAGAAACAGCGAGGCTGCGAAAAGTGAACCGCGTTATAGTGAGGGACCACTATTCTCAAATCACATGCTGTATATACCCACCAGGTTTTGGTGTGTCGTCATCAGCTCCTAGAAGGGCGTAAAGAGGCAGTGGAGGGATGGAGCTTATCTCTGTGTAGTCAGCGGACGAGTTCTCTGCTTTGCTGAACATCTTCTGAGCCGTGGCTGTGCTGCCCCCAACACTGATGGTTCGAGACCGCACACGTTTTTCGGGACTGGTGGAACTGTCTTGAAGAGTTATGATTTCTCCAGCAATGCATTTCACGAGATGGGAGAGGATAGCTTTGGCACGGTGAACCTGAAGACAGATGAACAATATCAACATAATAAATCAGAATACATTTCAGATTTTGGTCAGCAACCACAACAAAAGCAGTTTTTGGAAATTTTCATGGCTTTTAATTGTATCGGTCCACCTTACTACCGTTTAAGCTATTGTGGAAATCAGACAACTATTATTAAAAGTTTTTTTTTTTTTTTTTAAATAAAATATTAAACAGCCCATAAATAATGCTTCTTTGGTGCTTCAAACATATTGTAGCGATACCAAATAGCAGACGTTGGCATGTACTGTTTATACAGTTTACTCAGCACTTAGTTCTGTCAGGAAATGTCAAGAAACTACACCGGAAGCTCCATTAGCTGAAGCAAGACGCAGGTAACTGGAAGCCAGCTACTTAATACTTCAATCCAATTTAGTCAAACACATCATCGACAAATGCATCCTGTGTACCCACGCAGGGGTTAAAGAGGGATCTGAAATGGCATTCAAGGTCCTTCAATTACTGAGTAATTAGATTTGACCGGAAGTTTAATACAAAATGAGCTCAGGTTTCATGTCCTGCAGTTCACTGGTCCTTTTAGCTGATGCCACACAGAGCCATTGATTAAGTAACTTACTCAATGGCCCTGATGTAATAGAGATATTGGATGAGAAATTTGATCTGTACATGACAAGTTATCTGGATATTCCACACACTAAAATCTTTTTGAGTTTTTACAAATGAAAAGACAATAAACAATTAAAAACAATTTAAGGTTTACACTGGACAGTGAGTGGGTAGTTTACTCTGTTGTGGTTTAGTTTATAGTGACTGACTATGTTGAACTGGTGCAGTGTGGACTGTGGAATCCTTTAGGTCCCAGGTAGCAACAGAGACAGTGAGAAAGATACGCTAATCAATTCTCAACTGAAATTAATGACATAATTTTATAAGAGCAGAGTTAATGGTAGAAGTACAACGAACCTATAGCATCAACTAAAGTAAATTTGGCAAGATTATATTGTCCTAATGTTATTTTATTAAAAAAAATAAAATCAATCTAACTTCAAACACAAAGATGGACTAAAGAACATATACAAGTTTACTACATTATTTTTAGTTGGAAAACAGTGTCATGGGAGGGGAAAAAAAGAGGAAGGAATAAATAAATACTAATATGAATGGGGGGGGGAAAAAAAAAAAAAAAAAAAAAAAAAAAAAAAAAAGAGTATGAAGAGTAAAGAGGATAGAGAGAGAAATAGACAGAATGTAATCTTGAAGACTGAAAGAAAACAGGAAATGAGAGACGGGGAGCAGGATATTGAAAGCAGAGACACACAGAAAAGGAGGCTGGAAGAAAGAACACAGGGGACAAAGGAAAAAAGAGCACACAAGCAAAAACATCTGACAATACACAAATAGATCAGACACATACACACACAGGTCCAAGTATTTAGACAATGACATTTTTTTGTAGTTTCTTGCCACCACCGTGGATTTCAAATCAAAGAATCAAGATGTGACTGAAGAGCAGACTTTCAGCTCGAATTCAAGTATTACAATATACAAAAGTAATACATTAACTGTTCAGGAATTAGAGCCATTTTTACACACAATCCCTCCCATTTTAGAAGCTCAAAAGTAATTGGAGACTAGACTTACACTTAAAAAAAAAAGCCTATTACTGCTAAAGACTAAGTACAAAAAGTAATTGAGTAATTTATTTAACTTACCTTCCCTAGGTCCATAAGCTCTAGCAACTGTACAGGGTGGTATTGGGGTAGAGTTGGAAAAAGTTGGTGAGCTGCTTCAAAAAGACCAGAATCTTCCATTTCTACAGGTAAGTCATAAGCGGTTTTCTTCCCACTGAGCTTCTGAGCCAGACTCGTCATTGATCGTGTCAGGGTCTTTTTGGGAAGAGAAAGTAAAGAAGTGGGGGCCCCAGGGCTGAGACCCTCCTCCTGGCACTGTCTGACAGCTGAGATTATGGAGGAAACACTGCTGCTGATGTCTTTCTCCTGGGCAACTGTGACAGTCGGTTTGGGTGGTGCTGGAGGCTGCCACTGAGAGTACACGTGCATTTCACACTCCATGCCAACTACCAAGATTCCATCTCGTACCCAGGACAGGGAGACTGGGATAGGTGGTGAGCCTTCGACAGAGGAGAACAGACTGACCGATCGAAGCAGAACCAGGCGAGACAAGCTTTGGTCTCTATTAGCATCAGAAGACACTCCCAGATCTGGAGGCTTTCCAGACAGACGACCATATATATATATCTTTGTCCCAATGCCAACAGTCAGAATGTGTGATCCATCCTCCTGGGAAACCCAGTCCAAGTGAACCAGACTCTTACCAGTAGAACCAAGACAGTTCTCGTTTTGTATGGATAAATCCATGTTACTTGGAATGCTGGCACTTGCAGTGGTACTACTACTTAAAGGATAGCTGGACATAGGGTCTGTATTGTCCAATACTATGGTCTGCTCCAGAATCCACTGCGAACCACCAGTGGACTCGCACTGAAAGATGCCAATGTGGACCAGGGGCTCTCGAGTGCTTGCATTAGGGCTGTGAATGGGTTTTGGGCTATGCAGCACATTAAGGGTCGGGGTCAGGTGGGTGTTGGTGGTGCTGTAGTTTACAAATGGGGAAGATGCAGAGGCTGGGGGAGAAGTCAGAGGTCCATGAGCATTCAGATGAGGAGATAGGTTCAGAGGTGTGCTAGGCATCTGCTTGTAGGCAACTGCAAACCGTCCAGCGTGACAGCAGCTGACCTCAATGGGCCGGCCTGGCACACTTACTGCGCTGCTGCTGGGAAGTTTTTCCTCCACCAGGAGAGGCCATTCCTCCCACTGGTACACCAAATTGTCCACAGTGGGGGGTTCTGTTGTCATGACATTACACCTCCAGAAGCGCACCTTACCATCAGAACAGGAAGTAGCAAGGAGATAAGGCACGTGGCCGGCTGGAAGAGAACATGACGCACTCAGGTGACCTGAGAAGAAAAGTAATGCACCATTAGCAAAGAAAGATTTGATCTATAATATCATTAGCGTTTAATTTCTGTGATTTATTCAATTTTGAAGACATTTGGCAGATATATTAAAAAAATACAATGTAAACGAAACAAAAGATTGCCTTCGTCTATTCTTATGTTTCATTCCAATAATGTTAGCAGCAGCTTTTTACTCAGGCCTCTTTCAGCCATACACGCTTTTCTTAATCTACAAGTCGGCTTCCTGTCTCACTGTGCACCCTGCTCATTTTTATCTTAACAGTGCTGCCACAATCTTACCATCTTTGACCTAAAAACCTTGACCTAAAAACATTTATGCACCATGTTCAACACAGAACAAGCCTGAATGCATTCTTTCATATTAAGGTGCAAGTACACACTAAATTATAACTCAGTTCACAAAAATACACCACTGCCTTGGTAAACAACCTAAAGAAAAATAAAGAGAAAAATAAAATCCAATACACTTTTTGCACGAAGCACCCTCTTTTAGACTGTCTTAGGTTCTCACTGTATCCAAACTAATCTTATAGAAGCATTAAACCACTTCATTTGTGAAAAGAAAATAAGTGTACATCATAAATTGATTTAAGTGCAGGAGAAAGCAAAGTCACAATCAGGTATTTCGACACTCTAGCACCAACAATGGACCATAAACATCACACATTGGAAGAGACACATTGGTTGGTGGTTTACACCGCCTCATCAAAATCATTAACAACTCAACTTCAAGGGGAATTCTTTACATGATGCAGACAGAGCCTGTGATACCACAGGTCAGATCAAACACTAATAATTATCAACTGAGTTCTGATGGCAATCTGAGTTTGTTGGTAGCTTTCAGCTGTTTTCTTTTTTAAGTGTTTTTCTGTGATTCTTACATTCCACTCATAACGTTTTTCATCAATTCATAATCACATGTCACAACAGAGGCAACGTCATTAATTACTTATAATAAATCATCCCCAATACAAGGACATTGATGGTGAAATAAAAGGAAACTACGATGTGCACTTTACTTCAGACGGGTAAGATGTCATTTATACGCAACGGTTTAATCATTTTTGATGGGTTTACTCAAGAGTGTGTATGGATGTTGTCCCATGACTACATATAGCATATAGACTACATATTAGCTTTCTCTAAATATCAAAATTGAACCATCCCGTTAGGAAAATGCTACACAAACTGTTATGTCTCACCAATAAAAAATGCTAAGTACTGCACCGATTGTGTGGTGGATATGTCTGAATAATTTCATGTGATTTCATGATATTTCATAAGATTTAATGCCTAAAATGACTTTAGTGAGTAACTTCTTCCATCATTAGCTAGCCGATCAATTATTTAGAGTTTAGGTTCAAGCTGCAACATTGAACCTTAGCATGCATCAATATGCATAAGGAAACAAAGTGGTTTTTCTTTGCGTCCTTGGAATAAGAATGCGTGTTCTCATTGTCCCTCACCTGCCGAGGGAGTAACACTGATGGCTTCCACTTCTGCTGGAAGAGCCAGCTCTTGGCTGTACAGCCTGTGTGTTGTGAGGCTGAGACGACAGGCACTCTGCAGATTGGAAGTGCAGGATTTACTCTTCTGAGTTACTGGAGAACTGGGTGCGTCATAGACAAACTGAGAGCCGTTCAAGGGAGAAGTCGTGGTGAGATCCTTATGAGCTGCAGTCTCCTCTGTGGGGATACAAAAAGTGGGAATATATTTAGAACAGTTAGGCTTGGTCAAATCCATTCACCATTACTACACTTCATCAGAGTCATTATTTGAAAAATCTATAAAAACAAATCTTTCAACAGATGAATCACCATCTGGCTAAAGCACACTGTGATACTGGAGGTCTCTTTCAATCATTAGAGATACTGTTAATAATTTCACAACTTTTCACAACACAGCAGACTTGTAATAAAGATTGCAAGGGAGACAAATCTGGACTTGGAACTTAAAAAATGCAAGGTATCTACAGTGATAAAGTCATTACTTAGTTACCAATTATAATTTTGCAACGCTTCCAGCTCTTTTAACCCTTAAAAACTTCCCTTTATGGTCTGCAATCATTTATTTTGGCTAAGGTTAGATAGGATGGCAGAAAACCTCTCTTACATCACCCAACTTTTAGGGTGTATGAATGTATAAGTACCCACCCATAGTGACTGGTCGAGCAGCAAGATGGAGATGCCACATGTGGAGCAGTGAGCGACCTGTTGGGCTTAATTCTACCACCACCAGAAAAAAGCGGGCTGAGAAGGCTGGTTTACTGGAGGCTGCAGGGGAAGAAACCCACACAGTGATTTTTTTAATGAAAGATGCAAGCAGCTGCTATTAAATACAGGCATGAAAACTAGGAAAAATAGGTTTTACCCGTGCGAGGAGAGTCGGGAGTTTCATGTATGCTCTCCGTTATCTCAGTGCCAAGAATCAGATGTTCCTCAAAAACATGCAGGAGCTGTGTCTCCTTCCCCTGCTGCAGAGAACAGCAGCAGATATTGTCAAACTACATCAGATGTAGACTCTGAACATCATTTTCTGTCTACACACTGACATAGACACAGGCTGTATTAATAGTACATGCACAAAGACACGCACACCCTAAGGAGACGAGGGAGGTTTTTTTTGCCTTTTATTATTGTGGTTGACCTTTCAGCGACTCAGGCCACTGCCGAATGCTTCATGCCACAAATGGTTTGCAAGTCAACAATGGGGTTTTTTTTTTGGTTTGTTTTCAGGGGAAAACCTTCAAAGATTCTGACAATGTCTGTCTACTGTTAGATGAGACAATCAGAAAGTCCCCAAATAAAGGAGGTTGAACTTTGTTTAGGGTGAGAAAACAATTCGGTTCTCTTGGACTCCATGTATACTTACAAAGTCAGTAATGGCATCCAGTTCTATAATACACCCTGGTTTTGCTGTGGACTGCTGACTGATGATGTTGAAAACCTCCCCAACATATTTCTGAAAGGTGACAAACACACACAAAAAATCATCTGCATACATTTATAAATTAGTATTACACAGTTTAAATATCCAAGCAAATTATTTTACCAATTTGAAAATCACTTAACATCTTGCAACTGACAGCTAATGCAAAGAAATGCAAAAAAACAAAAACAAAACCCAAAAACATTTATATGACAATTTCTCCTCTTCTTGCTGCATACTACTTTTTTTCCCCTGAGTTTTAAATGTTTCACTGCAATTAATGTTTCATGTTATATAATTTCGCCTGCAGTCATTTTTCTCCACCAAGTCATCTCAGGCCAACACTAGTAATAACAAAATGGCAAAACAGTGACGTACATTATTTGACAGATTCTATAAATGGCTGAGTGTTGCTATTAATGTGCATGAAAATTGTCAGGCTTGATCACTTACTGATATTTCCGGATTGGAGAGCTCACTCAGAAGTTTCTTAGCCTCAATGACAGCCTGATAAAGCCTGAGTGATTGGCCATCACTTGCCACGAAGCAGGCACTGGGAGAGTTACAGTACAAACCTAAAAAGAAAAACAATTGAATGTTACCACTATTATGCTTGTTTTTTCTAAATAAATATGTCAAGCATGTCAAGCGAACACTACTGAGATTTAACATTCACTCCTGTTTAATTCAGAAAATCTGAAGTCATTTGGTAAAGTAAGTTGCTTTTGTACATTTATCTACAATGCACAGTAGATGTGTCAAGTGGACTAATAACCACACATGGAGACTCGTCTCAGACCTACTCTTATTTGGACATAGTTAACTATATAGAAAACAATAACAATAAACAATCCTTCACATCAATCAACCCTCCCAAACAAAAAACAAAAACACCAAAAAAAAAAAAAAAACCAAAAAACACCAAAACAAACAAAAAAAAATCTCATTACTGCCTTTTTGCTAAGGCAACACACAATAAAGTACTTAGCAATCTGACCAGTAATAATATTTTCTCACCTAAACAGCTGCTGGGAATGAGCGTGGGCAGCCAGGCTACATTAGCAAATGCTGATGCATGGAGAGAATTGATTCTAGCAAGCTCCGAGACCCCGCCTGACAACGACAGTGGGCCAACGGGGTCCACTCTCCATAAAATCAGCTCACTGTAGATCGCATTGGGATCCTGGGAAACCATACCCAGGGACACCCGCGTGGGTCGTGACCCACGAGATAGAGATGCAGAATGAGAAAAACCAGAGGAAGCCTCTGGAGGAACCAAGATGCTGTCTGCCTCTGGCGTCCTCAAGGCATTGTGGTGTGAGGTGGTGAGGAGAAGAGGGAGCAGCGAGTGACAGGCCAGGTCATTGAGGTGAAAGCGGTGACCACAGTACCGTGACTTGTGAGAGACACTGAGCACAGTCGAGAAAGCAGAGTCCTCTGCAAAGCTGACTGCCCACTGGTTTAAAGAGCCATCAGCATGTTTGGAGATCATAAGGACATTGGGGGTAAATATGCTTAATCGAAGACTACTGCTGGGTGCAGATTTTCCTTGACCTCCGTAGCTTATTAGAGCAGATTTGGCTTGAGGCAATGTGCTCCCAGGCGGTCGCTGTCTGCCATGTTGGATAGCTAGATCCACGTTCTTGTTGCAGGCATACATTACCACACTTTGGCTCAGGGAGATGGCGTCACCTGCGGGGAACGCTACAGGAATGCGGGATGCAAACGACACCTGAGACAGAAAGAGATGTCATAGCAATGTCATCAAAAGTGACTGTAATTTGCAGCTCATTTAAAGAGGAGGACTAATTAAACTAATTAAAACAGCCAGGCCTAAAAAATGAATGCCAATGAAACCTGAGATTCGGTTTTGTGCCTGAATGACCAGATTCTCTGTCCTCATTATTTTTACTGCTCATAAAAATGCACTAGGGCATGTCTGAATTTGATATGAAGTCACAGACAAGTACAATATATTTGTGTGAGTCGCCAGATGAGAAGACATTAGAACAAGTACACCATCACAACTGTGAAAATAAATCACAACCTTACTCTGATGATAAATTAATGATTTTCCCACAAAGCACTTTCTGAAATTCTGAATATAAACAAATAACTAAATAGAAAACTGTTTAATCGAAAGTTTAAAGTTATATTTTGAGCAGAATTCAGAATTCAGTTACCTTTGATTGCTGCATGATTATGGTCAAATGATTAACAATTATTTTGATCAATATTGAGATCACTGTTATTTATCAGGATTATTTATTGATTATAGTGGAAAAAAGGTTTTAATTACAATTTTCATTAAACATAAACTTGCTTTTATGTTGTACAGTATTTCTACTAATGTAAAATATTTGCTTAAAAATAATACTGAACTTCCTCATTGACCTAAATTAAGTAAATCTCTAAGAAGAAAAATCAAGTCTTTCACCCCATCGATTGTACCTGCATGATTAATAAAACTTAGCAGCAAATGTTTTGCATATGGTGTAGGTTTTACCAGAAAAATAATTCCAGAATAGATAACAGCAGCATGCTGGCCAATTTTCCAAAGCCTTTGTTACTGTTCACTGTGTTTACTGGACACTTGTCTCTGCCCAAATAAACTGTGATTAGATGGATGATTTTAGTGCGTCTTTGGGAGCTAGATGGTTATGCAGATGTGGTGTACAGGCTTGCTTTTATAAATGTCTCAGATGAGGTTGAATGACTCATGCTGGCAACATCTGCATTGTTTTTCTTAGCCTTCATGCATTAATAATACTGCAGTTTTTGGCATGTTTTCAGGAGGCTGAATATAAGTTAGTAGTCTTGCCTTGCAGACTAGTTAACCCTACAGCACTTTTTGCAGATGATTTCTTTATAGTTAATGTTACTTGTGCCAAATCAGAAGTACTTCCAAACAACGGATGACGACCCACTTTGAGGGACAAGTTCTTCACCTTCTGTTGTGCTAGGCATTAAAATTTTGTAGTATCTGTATTTTTAACAAAGACTTTCTTATTCAGACCAATCAAGAAAATTTCAAGCTTGCATGGGACAGACGCAGGCACAGTATCAGGTCCTGATCAAGGGGGTGCTTGACTTGTTTTTACTTTGTGTTCTTTTGGAAGAACATGCATTTTCAATAACAGTTATTTATGTTCATTTATTTATTATAGAGAAAATCCATACTGAGATTAAATTAAGACCAATTGTGCAGCTAACTGTGCAGTTTCTCTGTGTATCAACCTCTGAAATAAGACTATAAAAGATAAAGAGGAAAGAAACTGGAGGAATACTCTCATGAAACAAACAGAATGAATGTACAACTGTTCTATATAAAGAACAATAGCAGCAAAGTACCTGAGCTTGTCTGAACATGCCTGGGTGGTATTCATCTAACCAGTCCACATGCCAGACCAACAAAGAGCCATCCATGGGATGAATACTAAACAGCATGTCGGCCCCTTTATTCCACTCCTCTAACAGCACATCCAACTGGTGCTCCACTGCTGCCAGAGGCAGCTCCACTGTTCCTGGTCCTTGGGGTTCACTTGGTCTGTTCTCCTCTTCTTCAAAGTCATCTTCATTTTCAGGCTCTGGAAAAGAATACAAATCATGGTAGCCAAACAATATGTTGAATTCTATTCTAAAGGTTAGACTTTAACTGTCACTGTTATTACAGCTTCACATGCACACACCCATTACTGACTCATCCAAATCATTTCTCTCTACCTTCATTGGAGCACTCGTTCTGTTGCTCTACACTAATTCGAAGCTGTTGCAGAAAGACTTCCATGGCTAAAGTGAAGTGAAGCTCTTTGTTGTTGAGCCAGTGGACAGAAAATGGGCCTCCTGGTTCCTCATCATCCACAGCGTTCAGAGAGGAGATGGAGGGCAACAGGGGAATGTCTGTGAAACATACAAGTTATAAGCTGTTAAACATTTAGAAAACTTAATGAATAAATAACAACAACAACAACAAAATATACATCAGACCGGGCTGCTGACATGCAGGACAAAAATATATCTGCTGGAGCAAATTAACTTTCATGAATGTAAGCATGGTTTAGTATCCTAAAACATAATCCAAGCATACAAATCCTGCAGGACTTCTCAGCCTGAAGGCTGAAAGAGTCTACATGATTTTATCCTAATTCAGGTCAAATTAAGCTACCCAACTAAAACGGAGAGGAAGAAAATGAAATGCTCACAGTTACTCTGAACAGCTCTCACTGAGCACAAGCTCACTGGAATGTTAAAGAAACAACCTCAGGCAATCTGCAAAATTAATGGTATTTTTGCCAAGAGGTTAAGACTTCTGACTTCCAGCTGAGTTAACCATCCATGTACTCTGTATAGTTCAGGAATAGCAAATGATGTACTTTAGTTCATTCGTCTTTATCAAGAACTTTATGTCATGTTAAAGCTTTAGTTCTTCAATATGTTGTGAGATTTCTTTTGGTATTTAACAAAATACCAGTGATGGAGATCAACAGGATTATTAAGTAGTTTCAGAGTGTGTTCAAGTCAAACCTGTGGCTGGGTTGATGCTGGCAGCAATGTGAAAGTGGCAGAGAGCATTGGCATGGGGCATGTTATTGCTGCTCTTCTTGTGGTTACAGTGTCCACTTTGAAGGTGAGGCAGGCCGCTGGTCCATGATAGCTGAGGTATGTCCCGATAGTGCCGCGATTCTTGAAAATCCAGCTGTGCAGAAAACAAGTATGATTATTATGAAGTATTGCTCAAATGTCAATTTAATATTTTATGACTGCAGACATCGTCTGTGCCATCCAAATGCATAATACTAAATGTAAGAGGCACTAAAATATTACATTAACCTGTAGAAATGTGGAGCTACTTAAATAAGATTAAAAAGAGGAAAATGAAACACCATTGTTCCTTGTTGCCTTTTCAGGCTGAAACAACAATACAGGTTGACCTTGCCTTTTGGAGGTTGATGTGAATTAATCAACTTGTGTCGACTTACAAACCTCTCCAGCTCTCATCCCAGTCTGTGCTAAGCTACTCTACTTTGGTGAACAGGTGGTCCCCTCAGGGTGGGATTTTAATTTATTGGTATTGATGTTTAAACTGCATTTAAGTGAAGAGCCCAATTTGTCTTAAAACAGAGCAACAGGAGCTGGCAACATGGAGGAGTGGCTGTCACAGAGCGTGTATAGAAGAAATTTTAAAGTTTATTGGGTATTCAGGTTATGTAATTTGGTGTCTCACAGTAGACTGCAGCTAAATGCCCCAATGGAAAACAAGTCTCACAGGATGACAAACAATCATTTAAAAGCAGAGTTTCTTTAACCAAATATGTGATTGTATCTAGACTCACAGGTGCAAAATGAGTAAGATAAAACGAGCTGTAAACCTGCAGGTTTTGAGATTTATGAAGACTACAAGTAAACTCACCATTAAAAAGACATGACAAAGCAGGTACAAATACTTTTAAATGAAATCCCATAACCTTGCCTCCTCCAGATGTTCTCAAATAACAACTTATTCAGAATATTGGGGCTTAATTAACTGCACTGATTTGCAAGAACATTTGCTGGGATTTCTAATGAATAATTCCATACCGTCTTACAGTCTTACAGACTCTGCGTATCCATTTTTTTTTGTAAACTAATATGCCCCAAGCTTTTCAAGCACTGGTGACACCCACAACTTTCCAAAGATAAAATGAATGTCGGTTAGGATGTTGCGAACAAGCTGGGTCACTTAAAACAGAACACACCAGTATTGCAAACACAAACATGCGCCAGAGAACTGAAAAAGATTAAACACCGATCAAAAGTCAGAGGTATAATTTTAAGGTATCGTACACATTACAGAAAGGCAGACAGTTTCAAAAACCTTCATGTCTGAGACCCTTAATTTTTCCTTTTAACTATACCAAACCTCTGTTGCTCTCCATCTACCTTCTCAAAGTTGTTTTGAAATTTCTCAGTGCCTCTTTGTTCTTTTACTCTCATCCTTAAATTATCACTGTGCAATACATAAAAATACAAAAGCTTGGAAATTATTTCTGTAGAAAAAAGGGGAAACCACAAATCATATCATTTGTACCATCCATTTCCAACTACACAGGAAATTACAACTTATTTCTTTTTGCATGTTGTATACAAACTAGAGAGTAATACAGCTTTACAAATAATACTTCTGATACGGACAAGTTATACCCAAAAAGCACAACGTTTCCGATGCAACAGTGTGATGAAATGAAATGAAATTTCTGCAGCCAGTGTAACACTCTGTCAGATTATCATTTCAAAGCAAAAAGGAAAGCAAGCATGACATCTGAACACCTGATAAAGTGCATATATGGGAGTATCTAGGGAAGTCATGAACAACGCTGATGATCATTTCACAGCTTGTTCTCTGTTACAAAGATAGAATTATTTACACAAAATGATGTGAGGTCCTTTTAAATATTCAGTTTATCCTAATTATAATATCACTTAAGAAAAAATAAAACACTGACATACAAGTCTTACTATGCAATGCTAGACTTAAAGGCGTATAATGAGAAATTCTTCAAATCAAATAAAGCACCATAAAAATCATCACTTGTGTTAGGAAACTATATTTAAACTGATCACGATCAAAGGGTCCTGCCAAATTAAAAAAAAAATTAAACTAAAGTAATTGTGCATTTTTTTGTTTATCGAAACAACAAATTGCATTTTTGTGTTTGATTTTTAATTTTGAGCCTGTGTGCAAATAGTATAGATTTTTACATTTCATGTGTTTTCAGTGATGTGTTGCTAAAAGGCCTTGTTTTCTGCACTGTCATACAGCTGAAACTGAAAATAAAGGTTAAATGCAGGATTGCTTAATTAGACTGTGTTAACGTTAGCAAAGTCCTGCTGATTATACTGAGTGTTTATTTTAAGCAGGAAAGTCAAAGTCATTGTGGCTTACTTCTTGTGAGGCTTGTCCGTGTGTCTTCCCATTGCAGCCGTTTTTCTTTGAGAGGCCAGCAGAAGATTTAAGCGTTTCACTGTGTTGGCCAGAAGAAGGGTTTTTATGGTGACCAGATAAGAGGCTGTCACCTGGCAACAGCGTCTCTGCCCACAGCCGACATACACTGTCCTTACAGCAGGTGAGCAGCACATTACACACTGCGCCTCTGTTAGGATAAAGGAGGGAGAAAAAGAGAGAGATTTAAAAAAAAAAAAAAAAAATTAATGGAATTTTAATTTCAATTCTGTCTTACAATGATTATTACATCACGATAACTGAGACAGAAATGATTATTTGTCTCAATCCATTTCACATTTGTGCTCTCGTTTTGCATTTCTGCCCCTTATTTTCACTTACTTTTGCCTCTAATAAAAAAATTCACATTGTGACACCTTGCCAGCTCACATTTATTTATTTAATTCTTAAATTATAGTTGAAGTTCAGTTAAATCTATTTAATTAAGATAACTGTGTTTTTCCTTTTTCAAAGTTCAGTGTAGTTTTCTTAAATTTAATTGTGTACGTAATTGTGTGGTTCTTCTGCTTGACGCCTGCAACAAGAGCACCAGATTGCTGCAATTCCCCTCCTGTGTGGAAGCCCTCTGAAGGTCGCATACGATTACCAATATTATATAAAGCTATGAAACAATTTGGAATGTGCCAAATTTATTCAACCCACACCATCTGTAGTGACATATTTTAAATAAACAAAGACAGACATCAAACCTGTCCACAACAAGTTACCTCAAGCTGCTTTCTACTCTAATGTAAAGAAGATAAAGACCTAATATTTTTCAACCATACTTTCAACCAGCTTGTTAACTTAGGCATTCTTTTTCTTTTGCCCAGCTGTGGAAGGTTAGGTCATTTTGACCTAACCTTCAAAGAAAAGGAAGTTAAAGAAAAGGAAGTTAGAAAGGGCTAGGAGATGACAAATTAACAGTGTCTGTACCGTGGCATGTACTTGCTGGTCTTCCTCCAGGAGAAACTGGTGACAGAGCGGGGATGAGCCAGGTAGATAAAGGAGAAGGCCAGCTCTCCCGGGTCACTCACATTGGCGTCTGGAGGTGTAAAGAGTGTGGTAACACCCATCTTCCACTTACTGGTGCTGTACCAAACCTTTATTAGGCAATCATCCTGAAAAGAAGAGGCAATGAAGGATATAAGCGATACCATAGGTAGTTCTAACAAAAAACACACGACACCAGAAGGTAGAAGTTAATTATTATCAACTAATTTCACATGAATCTAGAGTGTTCAGTTTTTAAGTGCGATGTAACAAAGGGACACAACTTACCTGACCAGCTGTGGCAAAGAACTCACCGTCAGGAGAGAACTTTATTAAATTGACTGGAGAAGCAGTCCTTGAGATACAAAATAAAATTATATTCAACACTCCATGTCAATATAATAAGTAATCTTTAGGACAAAATAAAATAGGTTTAAACAAATTGCAGCAGGACATGCACTAATCAGATAACTGAGTGCATGTCCTGCTGCAGTCAGATTTGTATTGAATATAATGTTACAGAAAAATGTGCATTAGCTGATTTTATTTTAATGTCTATTTGGTGCTTACAAGATAAATGAAAATCCTAATTTTAAAGTCTCTGTCTTGTTTGTGACTATTTTACAAACTCTGTTCTTACTTGCTCTGCCAGATACACCTCCAGGCAGAACGGCAGTCTCTTATGGTCATTTCTGCCGGCTGCCCCCTTTCATCAGCTTCATCCTTTACTCCATCAACATTAGACCACAACTGCAGGCTACTAGAGCCTGTTAGGAGAGTGCAACCTGGACAGACAAACATATACAGATATGATCTTTCAGGACAGATATCATCAAATTTCTGTTTAAAAAAATTATTAAACATTTATATTTTGCCGGATCTGTAGTACCACCCCAACACTTCTTTTTAAATCACAACTGTTTATCTTAATATGTCTGTGTTACTTTAAGAAAGAACAATGGTTAGAGTACCTGTAGGGTGCCATGCTAGGTTCCGTACTATAGACTGTAATACAAATTGACCAGTCTTCTGCCATTGGCAGTTCAATTTCTGTACAGGAAAAACAGAAAAAGGCAAAATTCAAAACAAGTATTTCATGTTTTGGCAATTATGTTGGCTGAAACTTTGCGCAATAATTCCCTATTTAGATAAGCTCAGAAATAAATAAATTCCCTGTTTCGATGGTACATGTGGAACTATAGATGAAGCTTTAACAAGCGCTAACAGTGAACTTTCAATTGAGTCACATGCAATCAGGCAACACACACAGCATTGTAATACCAGGGAACTTCTGCAATAAACGAAATACGGTTTGTACTTAAGATGTTGTAAATTCTTCTCATTTCTTGTGGTTATTCTTTGACTTCTCTAACAATAGCTCAGACAAAGCAAACGTCTTTACGGACTACAGAACAGAAACCAAAACAGTGAACATGACAATAATCGCATGATTTATGCAAGTAGTTGCAGAGGAACAATATTCTGCTCCATTTCAAATATCAAGAGAGTTTTGCCACACAGAAAAAGCTTCATTCATTCATTCTGGATGACCTGAAAACATTCATGACTATACTGTGACTGGAAGAAAGTGCAGGCTACTCACGGTCAACGATGCATCTTTTTGATCTGGTTGCTGAACAGGCTCAAAGACACACACAATGCTTCCATAGGAAGCTGCAATCTGCCAGCAAAAAAAGGTCGACATTTTAGATATACTACAAAACAAATAAAAAGGTATCACTGCAAACAGAAACATATACTGTCCTCCATATCAGCCTAGTTATCCAAATTTAAGTAATTCAAAAAAAATTCTTGAAAGCTTAAACTTATGCTTTGTAATATAGATCAAAAATACTAATACTTATAGATCCTAATCAGAATCAACTATAACTTGCTTTATGAGTCATGACATATCTACACAGTAAGAGAGAAGACACCTTGACAACAGGCCAATAAATAAATAAATAAATAAATAAAAAATACCTTAAGTCATAACAACTCAGTGATGAGTGAATATAGTCTTATCTACTCTATTCACACCTCAATTTCATCAATTTGTAAGGGCTAAATTTTCAAGTAATTTCCATGGGACCCAAGAGTCATAATGTTAACTGAGCAAACGATAATACAAGCTGTGTCTTTAATGTGGTAAATAATATGCCAACTGTCAGGGAGGGAATTCTGTGAAGGGGTGAGTCACATGCACATGTTTAAATGTGTGTACACAGACATACAAGTCATCACATGCACAAGCATAGTCACATGGACACTACACAATGGCTCAAAGTATAAGACAGGCTTTTTGGGGCACAAATATAGGTTCTGCAGAAGCAGCACAGTTCAAATTTAATTAAATTCTAAAAGGCAGACACATTTATGCTGAGATCAAGTTCTGGGGATAAAGCAGTCAATTCAACATGAGCCTGTAGAGCGACTGACAAAAAGAAAGAAACTGTGAGTTATAAAAAATTAAGTCTCCTTCTCTGTGGTTATAATGATGACTACTCTTTGGTCTGATTTTCATAAACCCCCAACTGAGACTTTAAGATGGTATTATGCTAATATATATGAATATTACAAGAGACATCTTAAGGCTCTCATGAAACCATTAACTTTACCAAGAAGAGATGAACAGTAGATTTGCAGGGCTAACTGTGATGGATGCAGCTTTTAAAAAGTTTTTTTTACTGCTTTATGATGTTTGTAGAGCTCGCTTGCTCCACCTCCATACTGACTTTCTTTATTTGATTTCTCATCGCAAGTAGACATATATTTCTCAAAATAGTGTAGTAATATTTATGCTCTAGACACCTAATTACCCTTTAAAATAATCTATTTGGAAAATATATCCTTAATAGGAACAACATACTAAAGCTCATAAAATGATATGAACTGCTACAACACTTAAAGTATGAGCACAAAGGATGTACTATGTAAACTAATAGCATTGCAAATATCACAGTGAGCAGAGGGCAATGAAGTGGAAATGGCAAGCAGACCAACTTGGCATACTTAAACAGATGCTAGACCATGCTGGAGGCGTGTGTGGGTAGTTCTGGCCCAACGGAATTGGATTTAAGGTCACAAGGGAAGAAGTGAACGACTGGTTGAGCATGTTTTATATTTATTTAAATTATTGCAGTGTTGCCTGCACTTCTTAAAAAAAGGCTACCACCCTCCCTAATTAAAAACTAATCCCAGTTCATTAGAATTCTGCTATATGATCTTTATTATCAGGTTTATGCAGATGTTGCAAGCTGCTTTTGTGGCTCCTTTTGCAGCAATCCTACTTACCAACAAGCAGAACTGTGAGTACTCGACTGCATAATGACTGTTGTCATTATGTACCAAGTTTTGTTTCCAGAGACACAAGAAATGTGTAGTGTATTAAGAAATAATCTAAATTCTGTGTTATTTTATCCTCTTCCTTTTTTTTTTTTTACTGAAGAATCAAATTTAAATTCATGAAAAGAAGCCACTGTACAGGGTGAATATCTTGTAAATATATATTTAGATTTAAATATATACAAATAAATAAATACAGCCTGAGACAAGTAAACAGTATCCACGAGGGACAACCTTTAAAGTAAAATTGTCAGCAGAGCCCAAAGTTGATAGAAGAGTCATACTCTTACGATGAAAACTTGAGATGATATATTGGTCAATATCAGTCTACTGACTGTCTTTAATACTCAGATAAAAGAAGACAACATATTAATGGCAGCCACTTATGGTTATGGCTTAGTCACACAAGTAAAAATTGGCCATCTCCAGCGGTCCACCTCCAAATGGCTCTCACAGGTAGGAACAACCAATGCTTGCCTGGTGACTTTTCGCATTTGGTAATCAATTATAAACAGCTGTGGCCACTAACTGATTAACCAAAGGTTGAACGTGCAACACTTTCAATCTTTAGCTGACCGCTTTTGATCATAAGGCAATCGCAGAGGTTACCTGCTATGAGTCTCCAAACATTTGTGGTCTGACTGCAGAGTAACTGATATGAAGCTCAGAAAGAATGGCAAGCGTCAGTCAGATTCTTTAAATTGCAAACTTAATTTTTTAAGTAACGTTATGCATTTCCTCATTTTCCTAAGAACTTTGCAACTGCAATGACATCACTATCTACTTCCTTAATTAGGTCCATCAAAGCAAATGCAAAAGAAAATCTTTCATCGTCTTTGTTCTGCATATGAAATGGGAAAGGCAATTAAGAACAGAACAGAAAGACTACATTAAATAACTACATCTTTTTTTCTTAAATGCAAATTACAATCACAGAAGATCTTTTGTTTGTGCCCACATTAAAGGACTTGTCAGTGACAACAGCAAATGCACTTGCTGTACAATCACCAGCTTTACTGGGTGGTTTTTACTTCACTTAGAGCTGATGACGGGAAGCTCGAGTTCATTAAGCTGCTCATTGATGTTGCCCGCAAGTGACTTTCCTGAAAGCATAAGCTGCCAACACTTAAGACAGCAGTAGAGATTGCTAATAAATTGCACTGCAAAACAGCTAATATACCAAAACAACTAAAAACAGCAAGTCACAAAGTGGAACTTGCTTACCACTCAATATAATCAACCACACGTGTGGTCATTATATTAAAGTCAAAGAAAACAGTATGTCATGGGGCCCTGCAATGTTTAGCACCTTCTGCTTTTTTTCTTTTTAATTTAATTATGGGTCAGATGTTTTTTCAAACATTAAAGCTAATTTATAGTTGATCGCTGCTTTGTCCCAAGTAACCCATAAACTAAGTAAGACAGTTTATGGGTTTGGAATGAATATAATGTCTTATAACTTTATCCAAGGCTGAAACTAAAATATATTTAAATTCCATTTTTCAATTAATTTGTCTAAAAAACAAAACTTTTAAAAAGCCATTCAGAGCACAAACTAACACCGTAAAATGATATACAACAAAGACAAGCACTGAATCTGCACCTTTTCTAAGCTCAAGCAACTAAGTGTTTGGTATTTTTATGTGGAAAAATAAATATAATTAAAACAATTAATGAGCTATAAATAGGGCTGGGCCATATCATACCGTTCACTGTAATAATGTTGGGCAATAATAAGAAAATGAAATATCGCGATAGAATATGGGTAAATGCGCATGCACTGTGCCTTTGTTTTCATATGCGCATGGCGGAAAAAGCATGGCGGCGATGGAGAATGAGAAGGGCGAAAGTGGATAGTTGAATGAAACGGATGAACCAGAATTGGTTTGTAAAAATGCTGCAACTTCAGTGGTGTGGAACTGGTTTAGCTTTCATCCGTCAGATGCACAACAAAGCACTATTTTTGGTAGAGCATGCTAGCGGGCCGTCGTTATTACGTGTTGTTTGGAAAATACGGCACACTTAAAATCAATCCTTTGATTTTTCTGAAAATCGACAGTGCCCCTTATGATCCCGTGTGCCTTATGTATGAATTCTGGTTGTGTTTACTGACCTCGAAACGATTTTATGTGGTACACGGCGCTCGAAAATCTGTCAAATGTTTTAGTACAACTTTGCTAAGCTACGAAGCCGCACCGCTTGATGGATTGTCGGGGCATTACAGCTATCGTAGGCAGGAGCCTCGCGGAGTGATACTTACTGTGCTTCAACATAATATTACTGTATTGTGTGTGTATAACCTTTTTTTTTAAGTTTTTTGGATATTCTACATGGTTATGCTGAGGATATGTCGGCCAATTTCCACTGGAAATGCCTTTTGGTTAAACTGTCAGCAAGGAATTTGCATCTGCACTGTAAAATATTTATGTAACTTTAATGCAAATAAAAAACAGCTGCTTCTTTAAGTGAAAATACATTGATGGGGGTTTTTTTTTGCACTAATAAAGTTGTGGAGTTGTAAAGTGTTTTGTCTAGTGTCAATTATATCGTCAGTTATATCGTTATCGCAAATTTTCAAATGTATATCGTGATAAATATTTTTGGTCATATCACCCTGCTCTAGCTATAAATATATGTTATCGTCTAATGGTCTTACATAATTACTCTATGTGGCAAACCATTTATCTTTTACTGAAATCTGGCTCCATTTATTTTCACTGGGATTTGCTTTAGTTACATCACTGGGATCTCACGCTTGCGCATTCAAGCATAAGTCAGCATGAGGACCCCAGTGAATAAAAGCACCACACCGTTGGCCTTACCTGTCCACCCTGCAATGAGCAGTCGACACAGCCGACCTGTATGTTGCCATGTTTGGCCCCTGGGATGATCTGCAGTCGCTCAAAATCACTGCCCAAAATCACCACGTCACAACCTGATGCATAGGCCTATCAAGAGACAAGAGAGTGAGAAGGTTAGAGAAATGAACATGATACTCTAAGATTCATCCGGCCAGGATTGCATGAAGGGTCACTTGAACTGCACTTGTCCCAGAGCTATTGTCAAGGCATCAAACATGCCATCATATGACAGCCCTCAAGTCCAAGCAGATAAGATTAGAATTCCATGCTCTATTTCTGTGGCACTCAAAAGGAGCTCCTCACATGAACTGTGATTCACTATGACTTTTCCTCTTTCACAAGAGGACATAAGGACAATAATGGCTCCCCGATTAATCCATTCCTGAAAAGCATGTTGCCAGTGTCTGAAATTAGCACTGACTCACCTGTCAAGGGGTCAGGTAGACAAAATCCATCAGTAAGGTTTTGTTTTTTTGTTTTTGTTTTTTATACCAGTCTCATGAGATGGAATTACATTTTGAATAAAACCTACCCTTGAAGGAAAAAAGAAGTTGATTTCAGCCTTCAATGCTCTGAAAAATTAGAGCATTAAAAAATGTAATGTAATCTAATTACTCTAATCAACTTAAATCTCCTTTCTTCACTGTTCAGACTCTACTGCAATCACATTCTTCTTTGCATGGTGTCAAAGGTTTGGCCGCCTCCTCACAAACTCATGACACCACAGAATGACCAGTACAGGAAGGTTTTCACATACTGGTGATTAGTTGGTGTTTATTACTTACTTCGAGGCAGAGCTGGGTGACAGCAGAACATACAATAACATTTTGACAAATAATAAAACAATGACACAGAAAGCCTATAATACAGCAGAGACTTTCATTATTGTTGTTGGGTTTTTTTTAAATTACATTTATTTTATTTACAAAGTTGCCACCAGTGTGGCGAACATTTATGTAATTCTCTAATAGAGTTTTAAGCTTTGAGATCACATGTATTTCAGCTTCTGTTTTTCATACATAACAAAGTCCCAAGCCCATTAAACAACTTTGTGCGGTACATTAGCACATTAGGTTTCAAAGGAATCTGCTAGGAAATCTGCTATTGTGACAAATCAGTTTAGCCACCCCCCATGAATCAAAGCTCCTAAACTGCTGAGGGGGGAAATACTTCCAGAGTCTGAAATATCTTACCGTGAATGGCACATTGTTGACGCTTCCTACAGAGAAACAGTTGTCTCCAGGGTTGACAGCTCCCGTAAGGACCTGATGGAGATTCATGACTCTTGATTATAGTCCACGTGTTATCCTTCCTCTTCTTGCCCTTTTCACAGAACCCTCCCACTCCAGGTGAGATTCATGGGAAACCATGAGAAGGATTTGCTCATCTTTGTGTGTAACCTATAATTTCACATCAGCAGCATCACTACAGACTTGCTGTCACAAGAAGAAGAGGAGGAAGAGATAAACAGCACATGATTTGGTTCAGTCAGCGTCAAGCCTCAAGTACATTACCGACTCCCGGATATTGACTGCAAATTAATTTTAACACTCAGCACTTGTAATATTAGCATGGAAGAAATAAATGTCTCTAAACAGTCTTTGTCAAACCACACTATGAAGGCAAGGCATTCAGTAATCTTAAAAACATTTTGTAAAAGAGCCTTGGTGTACCTTGGTATTAGTCTTTTTATTTAGCAAACAGACAGCTTAGCAAACTGGCACCAAAGCTCTTCTGATCCCCGTGACCCATCTCCAAATTTAAAAATGCACACCATTGGTTCAGCATCAGCACTTTTAGAGGTTATAACCAAGAGGGCTTTAATTGAAAGAGATATGCAGTCAGCTTGGCAGACCAGTCTCTAATTGTGCTAGAAAAGTATTCAGAATCTGTAATAAATGGAGTAACAACCAGGACGGATAAAAAGTGATAGGGGCTAAAATATGAAGGGTATTTTTCACTGTGGCTAAAATTGGGAGCACTGCAGAAGCAAGGTGATGGTGTAGCTCATGTTTTGCTAGCTCTGTGCACATTATCTAGTTACAGGAGGGAAATTTGAAACCACTGTCAAAGGTACATATTTGCACATAGCTGAAACAGCACTGACTGTCTTAACAAAAGACAAATACAAAACAGTTCTCCCAGAGTTACTGTTCCTTCAGTAACAGGAACAGGAACAGATGTGGGATTTAAAAGGGTTTACTAATTACACTTTAAAAAACAGTATTTCACCTTTGTGTATTTGGCAGCGAAGTAAATTCAATACAAGGAGTCCATTAATCAAAAGGGTGCAGGGAATTTGTACGGAGGGTTAAATGGATCACCGGTGCAGGTTACACCTTACTGTAACCCTACAAGCCCGGTTAATCAACTTATCATACAATCAAGGGCTGAACAGTCTGAAAATCACATGTTTAAACAAGTATAGATTACGCGTCGACCGCAGGTGCGCTACTGAAAATAATGAACGAAAAGTTTCAGAGACAGTTTTAACGATTCAAAAATTTAACGCTACAGAACAAAAATAACACCACCAGAAGGATAAAAAATCCACGTCAGAGGGGTTAACATATGCTTCCTGTGCTGTGGCAACTCACGTGATAACGTTTCACAAGCCAGCGCATTAAAACACAGCTACCGATACCTCATCTGACTAGCATTTTTTTTTCTCCCGTTTAGACAAAAGCGTGCATTTAGCTCACTGTCACTGTGCAAAAGCAGACATTTCATACATGTTTTCAATCCCTCCAGTCGTAACGCTAACTTAGCTGTCAAGTTTAACTAGCTATCAGCAGTCTTTCAGGACACACAGTAACACCACCAGTAATTATCTGCTTACCTTATGCTGCTGCTTCTTGACATCTCCTGCAGATATAACATCAACAGTTACTCCAGTCGCCTGATGTTTTCGGTGAATACAGTTATAATCTCACGGATTCGGTCTTAGTTTAGCTAGCTTTTGCTAGCGTTAGCTCGCACTAGCCTCTGAAGCTCGCTCTCTGAGCAGGCTCCTAGGCTACAACGCTAGCACTAGGTCACTTATGGCGCACATTTGCCCAACAGTCTCTACTTTACGAGAGAAGGAACTATCTATTGACTCAAAATGTTGACTCTGAGTAGGAGTCAACCCTCTGCCCGAGGTTAGCAAATAAAACCCTTCCAAAGAGGAAGCTTTTCCTTATGTTGAAGATATGTGATGATAATGACTGTTTCGCTGCAAAGCATCGTGGGTCTTGTAGTTTTAAAACCGTGCTCGCACTCTCGCGCGTGACGTTCACGCACACAGGCTTTTACAGTTGTAGCTAACACGTTTTGCGTTGTTTTTCGTGGGTGCATTAGCTTGTATGGAGAAGGTAAATAGTTAAATACAGCCATACCTGGAGATGGTTGTATTTAACGTTTTTCTTTTCCACTTTAAAAATGTAAAAACGTAAAAATATGACTTTTATGTTGTTTGAACTTTGTCCCCAAAATTTTACAGTAGCACTATCATACAGTAGGAGTATTTTTGAGCACTGTACTGACTGTAGGTTGACCAGTTCATAACTAAAACGTGTGGGGTAAGGAATATGCCTGTATGAGGGACTGGGATCTTACCCAATAATGAGAGGAAGTTTAAACTGTTGATACATCTAACACAGCTCTGTCATCAGTCATTTGAAGGACTAATACTATATCTAATAAGTGAAAACTTTAGCTGTAAATGACAGCTAAAGTTTGTATTCATAGAATGGCTATTAAAGCTGTTAACTCATCCCCTTTTGAGCTGTATTTTTCTTCTTTGGGTAAAATATTTTTAAAATATTTGGAAAACTATAACCTTTGAAAATGTGGGGCGTTTTCTCAATTTTTGGGGAACAAGAGGTAAAAATACTTAGCAGTCCCACACAAATTTGGACACCTAGGCCACCTAACTACATTTACATAGCTGTGAAAAAGTATTTGCGCCTTCCTGATTTCTCAGTTTTGGGTTTTGTTTTTTTTGGGGTGGGTTGAGGGGGCTGGATTGTGCATATTTGTCACACTTCATCACCAAAAGAAACCAAACCAAACCAAAATGCAGTTTCAAATGATGATTTAATTTATTAAGTAAAAAAGTTATCCAAACCTACCTGGCCCTGTGTGAAAAACTACCCCCACCCACTCATTAAATCATTAATTAGCTAAAAAAAAAAAAAGAAAAAAAAAAAGCAAAGGATAATAACATCTAAGAATAATCCAAAGAATCTCAAAAACAGATGAGATACAAAGTCACTGACGTTTATGAGTGTGGCAAGGCTTACAGTAAACCACAGTAAGAGCCATTATCCACAAATGGAGAAAACTTGGAACAGTGGCGAACCTCCCCACTACCAAAATTACTTCAAAAGCATTTTGACTACTCATCCAGGAGGTCACAAAAGAACCCACAAAGGACTGAACAATAAGATGGAGGCCAAAAAAAATTGCATCCATGGGAGAGTTCCAAGGAGAAAACTGCTCCTGACCAAAAACAGCACAAAGGCTTGTCTCACATTTGCCAATAAAAATCTTGATGATGATCCCCATGAATTCTGGGAACATATGGGTTTGTGACCCATTACATCTGGCCTAAAATAAACACGGTGTTTTATAAAAAAAAAAAAAACATCATACCCACAGTCAAACGTGGTGGTAGTGTGATTGTCTGGGGTTGCGTCAGGACCTCGATGACTTGCTGCAGTTGATGGAACCATGAGTTTTGCTCTCTACCAGAAGGAGAATATCCAGCCATCAGTTTGTACCCTGACCATTTATGCTCAAAAGCCTTCCAGTGTGGCTGAATTAAACAACTGTGCAAAAAATAGTAGGCCAAAATTCCTTTACAGTGATGTGATGTATCACAAATGCTTGATCACCATCAGCTGAGATTTGGAATCTAGAGAAGTATGAGTTCTATGTGAGACTTGTAGCTAAAAAGCCACTGTTCAGATGTGGAATCAAGATGAAGCCTCACTTCAGCCCTGAAAATGTGTGCAGAAAATAGCAGCAGGTTCAGTGGACTGATGAGTCAAAATGTTGAATC
Organism: Simochromis diagramma; assembly: GCF_900408965.1. NCBI lineage: Eukaryota > Metazoa > Chordata > Actinopteri > Cichliformes > Cichlidae > Simochromis > Simochromis diagramma. Next base: position 7,472,104 of record NW_024387200.1, on the reverse strand, counting down.
CTTACCACTAACAGAAGCCAGTTTGTTCTCCAAAGGGCAGGCGATTTATGCAAGGAGTGTAGTCTAAGGATCCCTCAAGGCTTGGGGTGTAATTTTGGCAAGTTTGACAATTTGGTCAAAATTATCTGTCTCTTCAGTGTTGAGAAGTACAAATCCACCAGGGAAGCATCTGATGAGCCCCAAATGAATTTGGAAGCATAACAATGATCCAAAAGAATCAAAAAGCTACATCATCAATTGAAAGAAGTCCCACAGAGCCCTGATTTCAACATTCTGGAGTCAGCATAAGGATAGTGAAACAGCCTAAATACATGAAGTAATGTGGGGAAGTTTTCCAAGATGGTGTAACAGCCTAACTCCCAAAGTAAATGGAAAAACCATGCAACTCTTGGAGAACTGATACTAATTTTTAAAGAGAAGGCATGATCTCAACAGCTGTAATGCCCAATTATTGTTTTTGTTAAAGGTAAATAAATATTGGTCCTTGCTTGACCAAGACTCCAAAGTGTATAAGTGAGGCGACTGAATTTCTTGTATTAATTACCAATAACCACAGGGTGTCATTGTTGTTCAGCACACTGCATTCCAGTTTATTTTCACCAGTCGGAATGATTGAACCATTAGGCTATTAGGCCTAATGATGTGATGCTTTTCATTTCCTCATGTCGCACCTCTATAAATACTTTGTGCTATCGCCTTTTTGTCTAAAGCAATATAATTGGATGGAAATGCATTGAATTTTAGTGAATGAGCACAGTATAACTGTAATCTCATAGAGGCCCATGCTCTGTGATAATTTATCCCACAGATAACTTCTTAATGTGCACTATATTTTCACAAATTCTGCTTGAGCTCCACTGTAATGAGCAAAGCAGTGTTGAACGGGGATGAAAATGAGGATGGTGGGGAGTGCAGGCTTCAAACTCAATTAAGTCATGTTGAGATAAATGGGACAGACACTCTCCATTACTAATTAAAATGGCTGACATGTTAGTGACATTAGGGAAGGTTGACGGCGTTTAGCGATGATGAAATTGTTGACTTTCCAGTCAGGAAGTAGGTCACAGCATTATTAAAGATGATACTATAAGCTATTTCATACTGGTTTTTTTTAATATTCTTAACATTCATGGTTGATCAGCGTACTGCTGCCAGTTAAATGTAACCTATGTCTACTATACATGTAGAAAACTGACATGGGAGTCATTTTTGCACACAGGCTTGTGCACGCCCACGTATCTCTGCACCCACACACAATCCATCTTGCTGTATATTGTCACCCTGTCTCGTTTTACCATCTCAGTTTTCTAGCAGTGGGTTTGACTTTGAACACCATTCACAGAGAAAATAAAAGAGAAATTTTTCATAGACAAACTCTAGCCTGCAGTGTAGAAAGGATATTGCTGCTCAGTGTACTATTGAATGCTGTGAGTTTGACTAAGGGGGATTAGTTCTTTGCCAACATCTTTCTTTTTTTTAAAAAAAAACAACAAAAAACTTTTTGCTGCAGAGATACAGTAGATGTGTGCCATAGTGTGCCTTTTTAAAAAATATAAAAATAAATAAATGTTGGAGTTTTTATTTGAAACTGGAAATAGTACAGCTTAGTTACACATTTAAGCCAAAACAAGACCTTAATGACAGAAGATACTGAATTACTGACCAAAAAAAAAGAGTGTGTTGTATTGAGCTTCCTGCACCCCTCTAGTCTATTTCAGTAATAGACGTGCCAAACTAAAAGTTAGAAGAGACCAAATGTCTCTGTGCAAGATGTATTTGTTAGCATCCCTCAAAACCTACAAGATAGTACATCTATGGAAAATGGGAAGAAAATTTAGGTTTTAAAATACTGGGTAGGATGGAATACATGCTCTACATGTTATACATTATTGTACTTTTAGAAACTAGTTTACATTAATCAATAGCAAATTGTAACAAATGAAGTATGTGTGAATGATTTGTTCATATATACCTACTTTGTGCTTTTTGGAAAATACTATACACTCTGCCAAAGATGCAGATGTAATTTCAATACACAACATGGTTGAAGGGTGTCTCCCTGGGTCTCTTTTTTACTTCTCACATATTTCATAATTTGCATTTATTGGGCATTATCAATGCCAACATTCATATATATTGGCAAAAAGGTGATACGTGACCTACTGACAAATCAGTCAGGCTCTTTGTTACTCTAATTTGGCTTATTTTTAACAAGAACACAATCAAATGTTTTCATTGCATTGCTAAAATTGTTACTATATTATTATTAGTAGTAGTAGTAGTATTGATTTGAATTCCTTTAATAGCAATAAAAAGAACTATTGTGCATTTGCATAAAAAATTATTAGCTGTTAGTATATATTAAGTTTGTGATTCCTGCAATATATTAGCACCATTTAATTTCCTAAAGTGTACATTTTGTATTTTTTTTTCACCTTGTGTTTGGATCTTGCGGTTAGTTTTGTATTTATGTACAGTAACACGCAGGTTATGTTTCTTTTAGTATTTTGTAGTTGCTCATAATGTAGTATTTTATTTTTTTAATCTCTTTGTTATGTTTTCTGTTCTTTTTCCATGTCAGGTTGAATTGAGAATTTCAGACGTGGAAAGGATTAGTGAGAACATCTTGGTGTGAAACTAGACTGCAGAAGGTTCTAGTCTAATTAGGGAAGAATATGTTTTTTAAAAAGATACAAAACTTGTATTTTATTTTTCCATATTGAACAAAGACACAAGAGGGCAGTATTGAAACGTAAATAAATTCTCTCTTGGCAAGACTCTAAACTGACAAGGCACTGCAGTTTAACCTCACGGTCTAAATTCATATGCGGCTGCTGCATAATCCTATTGTTCCATTGAAAAAGGCACTGCTATATGAGTGAAGGTGAAAACACCTCAAACCACTGGCCTGCTCGGTTTTTACAAACACGTAAAATTTAGTTTCAAATTAAAGCCAACATAAATCTTCATTATGAAGTTTGGATCGCGTTCCAGATACCGTGAACTGAGCCACAGAAGGTTGAATCAGTCCTTCCTAATGCATAATCCATGAGTTTTTATTTTTCCCTTGAAATCTGAGTTGCCTCTTTGAAGTGCTTTGTGGTGTTATTATACAGTGGTTTGACGAGTAATAATGTTGATGTCTTGTATGAACTGTAATTACTGGATCTGGAGGTAGGAGGGCAATGCCAAAATGGGGCTTGAAGTTTCAGTGTGGCCATGCTTTGATGTTTCATGGGTTGGGGGAAGTGGAGCAAAGCTGCTTTTTCACAGCAGAAAATTCCCACAAGGTGCTGAACTTTGCCTGACAGACAGGGACATAAGTAACTAACCCTAATGGAGCATAGCGGCGAATAAAACAACTGTTCTTTCACAGAGAATAGCCATTTAACATTTGGCTTCAGTAATCACAGACTGCTAAAGAGTCTCGTCGCAGTGTAATTAAGTGTATCCTTTAAACACTCTTTAAACGATAAGCTTTCATTTGGATGTGTATGTATAAAACTGCACTGAGAGGGATAATGGGCTTTGTTTGCACACAGTAAACCAAACCAGCTGCACTGCACTGCATGATAATATTGTTTTCACTGGTGCCATCTCTGGCAGGCTTTCTGTATTTGTAATCCACCAGCTCCTCGTCCTCGGTTCTATAATTTCAACACCGTCCTTCACTTCTGCGTAATACAGTGACCGGAGTGAAAGCGTCCTTGGCTGTGACTGTTGAGTCAACTGGAGGTGTGGTTATGTGTGTGCCCGTGTGTGTTTTTGGCTGTCAGCATGTGAGAGGGCCTGAGTACATCAGGGCATGTATCCATCTGTGCGTGCGCGTGTGTGTGAACACGTGTGCGTCATTGCATTAGAAGTCCGTGAGTGTTTTCTGTGTGTTTGTGTTGCTCTTGAGCACAGTCATCCTGCAGAGGTGACTGTGAAACGATGGGAACAGGCATAACCGATGGAGGAAGAGGGGTTAACGGGCAGGCAGCAGGATATCCCATCACATTCGGAGTGTTGCTGCTGCGCCCACTTCCCTTAACTCTTCCCAGCAGCTGGATCCAGGAAGAGGTCAAGAAGGGGTCAGGCAAGCTCCTCCCTCTGTCATTATCCTTCCATCACCTGCCGTCCTCTCTGTGCTGACAACAAAACTTTCTCTTCTGTCTCTTTTCTCCTGACGTATGCTTCTGGTCTTTATGGCCCTCACCCTCTTATTCTCTCTGTGTGACACTGCCTTTATGATTTTCGCATCATTTCTCCCCTCCATCTGGTCTCCAGTTTTCCCCTTTCCTAGCCTTTTATTTGTGTCTTTTTCCTCTTTTGATAGCCCGGCATCACCCTTAATTTCCTGATGTCATTTTCTCTTGTGGATACGGAGAATTTATGGGGTCCCTCTTGCTGTGAGATTTTTTTTGTTTTTTTTTTTATATTCTTGCAGTTTATCTCTAGATCGCGACTGAGATACTATACACCCAGTACTGCTTTCACAGACAGACTGGAAATTGAACAAAATTCTTTCAGAGGAGAATCTCTAGTGAGGAAGAGAGGCGAGGACTAAGTGTGTGCTGAGAGCCTAACACAGCCAAATGTGTGTCAAAAATCAAGCTGAAATCTGGGGCAAGTGGTAATGCAATATAGATGTTATGTCATCATAAATATTTGAAGATACACAACAATGTACTGTAATAGAATAATGTATGGGCATCGACTGGAATGAGCAACAGAGGTGATAATTTGACGTCTTTATATTCTCTGTCATGCAAATTTAAAGTCAGATCTTTCAGGGTTGTCGCAAAACACGCCAGTTGCCTAAAAATGGGCCAAACTTTTATTGATATAACTCAATCTTTAAACAGCGCTTCAATTCTTTAGCAAGGAGTTCAATATTTTAGGAAAAGCTCTATCTGTGAGTGGACCAGTCAAAGCTAGAAGCTGCTGATTTGCATCTTACTCATTAGATTTGAAGTTCAGATGCATTCTTTATCTCGTAGATGTCTTCTGGTTTTTAGAGGGAAGTTGGTGCTCAGTGGTTCACAGAGTATTTAAGCAGTATTTTCCCAGATGTGTTTTGACTTTCTTTGAACTCAAATCTCTTTATCGTCAGATACTTTGGCATCATTCTTTGTCTGGCTGCTTCCTCCTGTCTACGGAAATATGGAGTGAACTTGCTTAATGAGCAGATTTGAACAAAGATCACAGAACAGACGTCCAGAACACATCTCTCTCAAACAACATGCGCCTGATAACAAATCAGAACCACTGTTGAAACTTTGTAGATGAAAAACATTTACCACAGGAATTTGCTTTCCTGCCTGTCCCACATTCAGAGCATTTACAAAATGTTCAAAGCTGCAAAGCTATTTTTGACAATTTCTGCCACCTTCACTAAAATGGTTTGTTATTAAAGTGGACATCGCACCTGTAAGTGCTATTTGATAAACAGAGTTCACTCCAATCGAGCTCGAATCAGGAATCACCTCACGTTTAAACCGCTCTGCTCGCCGTGTTTTTCTGCAACATCAAATTATCTGTTAGTAGTAAAATGTTCAATCCAGCAGTTAGTGGCCGCGGCAGATTGTTGAGTTATAGCTGTTGAATATACCTGTAATGGCTCTGGTTGGGCCATTATCCTCCATGATATCTGGTTATTATCCCTGTCTGATTTATGCTGCTTCCGTCGACCCTCACCCACAGTGACCTACATTCCCTTTCATCTCACCCATCAATCATTTAGAAGTTCAAAGCTAAGGTCTGTCTGGGGAGGAACACATAGGGCTTGATCATAATGACATTAACTCTCGGATGAAACTGTGAAAAAAATTCCCAATATTTCTGGATCTGAACTTGCTTTTGCTGTGAAGCTGGGGACAGGAAGGGATACAAACTGCAATACAAGCTATAATAAAAACACACTGTTTTGACAATCATCTTCAACACACAGAATTATCCAACTGTTATTAAGGGCAGCAGTAAATACAGTTCCCATGGTTTTTCATTGCAAAGTCCAATTTCGACTGGTTCTTTTACCACCTACTGTTACATGGATCACAACCACTCAGCCCCAACCAGAAACAAACATCAGCAATTCAATAGAAGCAACCCATTAGGACTTCCCAGAAAGCAGGATTGACTCTAACAGGAATCATACCAGAATATGTCGTTGAGTACAGGACATATTATTTACACAGAAACAAACAGACAGGCAGAGAGACATGGGCAGACAGGCAGAATGGCAATGAGATGGAAAAAGAAATTCCCAGGACTGAAAAATAGATGAACCTTATGGGTGTGTCAGTAGAGGCTAGATGACTTATTCAGTGGGGTCTGTGTGTACCTGTTATTAAATCAGCTACCATACACAAGGTGAAGTTTAAAGGTGGAGTTCGGGCACAAAATTGAGATGCTGGAGTTCAAATCTAGATTTGGAATTGGATCTGGATCAACAGTCTGGCATGAAGATGGGAATTATAATATACAGTGTCAGGGGAACATCTGCTTCCACTTTGTATGCCGTTGTAGTTCGTTGTAGTGACGCTGCGCTCTGCAGCATCATTTCCTCATAAAATCAATTTCACTCAACACCTGATATGCATTCGTGGGTGCAACAAGGTACACTGTACTGTACACAATTATCTTGCTTGCTCATGTAGACAGAGCAAGGAGACAAAGGTCAGCTGCTTCTGGCAAAAAAAGTCATAGGATATAAACCTGGGAAAACTTTTTAAACCTTTCAAATAACCACAATTAACCTTTCTGTTGCATCAGGTCATGGAGATGAAGGGAACTTAGTCGATTATTCCATAACAATTGCTGGATGTCAAGTCCTGGTTTTGCACTCAACATGCTGCATGTGGAAGAAGGGAGCAGTTGTAAAGACATGAGGGACTTTTATGATGGTCAAATTGTTGGTGACTTAGACGAATGGGTCAGAGTATCTTCAAACAGCAATAGAGGAATAAATCATGAAGTGGCGACAAGGTGGTGGGGGAAGTGCATGACCAGTGTGATCCGTGGCGGCTTCATGTCACATCTTACAGGCCTTAAGGGATCTGCTGGTTAGGTCTCGGGTCCTAGGCTTGAGAGGTTCGGAGTTGGCAGCACACAAAGGAACAACTGCATATTAAACAGGAGTTGTCGTAATGTTTTGGCTTTGCTTTGTTTACATAATAGACTGACAGTCATTCAAAATCAGGTGCCTTTAATGATAAATTAGAGAAACGTCTGCTTTTAGTCAAATTTTCAAAGCAGTATCTCCTCATGTTGTGAAAAGAGAATTCTCAGCATAAAATGCAATGCCATAAAATCCCTTTTAAACTATACTGGAATGGAAAATATTTTACAAGTTACTGCATTCATAGTGGTCGGAGAAACACAATTCATTTGCAAAAACTTTGCACTTTCTATTGGATCCCCCAACACAGCAACTAAGAGGGCAAGTCAAACAAAATACCCACTCTTTTCCCAAAATGCATCATCTACTTTGTCACCCTAATAGTCAGACAAATGATATTGCAGGATATTAAGCCTCCAATACCTCATTTTGCATATCAGGTACATTATCAAGGACTTCTTGAGGAAATTTAGCAAGAAAAGTAACCCCTACGTCACCAAAAAGCTGGAACTGCAAGACATTTCTGAAGAAGCATGATCACTACTGTGACCATAAGAAGCAGCATCAACTTTATGGCTTTAAGCCTCATTGCTAAAGTTTGAGACACTGGTTAAAACCTAAATAAAGAAGAGCTGCAGCCTATCTTAGGTGACAGCCTCTCCTAGTGTGAGACACCCTGGAGGTTGCCTGTCCATCACAGGTCTAACACAGAACGACAGATACACTCCAGAGAGAAACCCCCTTGCTGCCAATATGCAGAACAGAGTGTATTAAACACTCTTCATTTAAATAAACAGTAAATCCACATTTAGATTTTACCGTGTTTGCACCTACAGAAACAGAAATGAACGTACTGTATCCCAGTTTCTACGCACTTGTAGAATACTCTATAGTAAAAGTAGCATTTGCTCTTTCCTCTCCCTAATGTTTCTATTTTGTTTACTACTTCTACCTTTGTCTTATCATTCTTGCAGTTACCAGATGTTACAGAATTACCCATCTGTTCTAAAATGGAAAAAATGTCAATAAACAGATTGGGGAACAAAATGAAAAACATAAAAATGTGGGGGGAAGCTAAAATGAAGCGTATTGCTCTAAGTGTAAGTACCTTCATAGACAATTTAAGGAAAGGGAATATTCATATTTGAGCACAGAGATTCATTCAGAGATTAACTATTTGAATAGAAGACTCCTGTAGTCTACCCACTAAGTATAAGACAATTTGTTATTGATCTGATAAAGTTCCTTAGGTGACATGATGACACCTACAAAGCTTAGGTGAGAGGGCTCAAACACTGGATCTAAATTTCCGGAAAACATATGTGGACCTCAGAATATTTTATCCCAGAAATAGAAAATTTATTCCAGCAATATTGAGGTTTGGCTATGAGGAACCATCTGGTTTGCTTGAACTCTCTTTCCATTTGCTGCTGACGTCAACAACCTCTCCCCTCTCCCTTTCAGACCTCATCAGCAGCATGACGTCCATTTGTGAGGGATAAGGGAGTAGGGAGCACACAGGCGCACATGGACAAGCACTCAGCCACCCCACCCATACACGCACACACACCAACACGAGTCTTTGTATCCAGGGCTTGAAAGAACGTTAGATTGACTTGCATATTAATTTCCTGGATACTTAGACAAACATAAGAGCTGCTTGCCCAACCCTAAACTTAAAGAATGTCTCCACCTTAAATTTTGAAAACTTTAATAATTGATATCACAGAGAATAGGCAGTACCAAAGGGAACTCGCCATCACATCACTATGTAAACAGCTGTATGTCCCCACAATAGGAGTAATACCTGGAGCACGTAGATACACATTTATTCATGCACACATGCACACTGAATCCCATCTGAGGTCCTAAAGACTGCTCTCTAACCATCACTCCTAGTTACAGACCTATCATGCAGAAATGCTAACTTATTCATAGCTTTCATGCCAACCTGGATGCAGAGAGGAAACTGAAGCTGGCTAGGGCAAGGCACAGGCTGCTGTGTGTCTGCATATATGCATGTGTGTTTGTGCACGGATAATCATTCTCACAGCAATTTTTTCCCTGGATGCTTTACTTGGCCGTGTTTTACATCGATTTACGGTTATAGGTTAATTAATCAGAGATGAGTGCACTCAAAAACAGAGATGCACTCATTTGGGACATAAATCCTGATGTACTTGCCTCTGACTTATGGCTTTTAATATTTTTTGAAACTGTTGACTTCATATCCTTACTAGAATAGAAATACTGTGCTCTGCAGTGTCACATATTCATATTACAATATCACCTCTTAGCGGGAGCATTTGTGGCCAGTTTGCAGTATCATAAAATTACAGGACACACACAAGCCCCTGATAAAAAATGATGAAACATTGTGAAAAATGTTAAACTGCTGCTGTGTTAAACATTCAGAGTTACCATTGTTCATATCCGTTATAAAACAGAATAAAGTTCGTGCTTATGTTGCTGCTGCAGCAGCAGCTAGTCATTCCTGAATACAAAGCATTTTCTTTTATTTAGCTAACAGCCATTCTACTTGATTGAGTAGCACTGTTAGGGTAAAAATAATAACTAGAATTTTCCAGGAGACCAATTAAACTTGTATGAAAGTGTCACTTGCCAGTAACACTTGGTGCTAAAAATGTGGTGACAATGGGAGATCTGTATATCCTGTAATACTTAATATTGTCTCCCAATTATCATAATATCACCCCCGAACCTCATTGTCTCACTGTCTCTCTGTCTCTCTCTCTGTGTTTGTGTTACAGGTTCAAGTGCGCAAATGTGTTAATCTAGGTTAATGTGCATTTGTGCACTTATACATCCACCTGTGAGTGACGTCTCCCTGTGAGAACTTTCAGGCATCTGATGATCGTTATTCCGCTGCTTACAGGCAACGGTTCCACATAGTTTTCATTTATATAATATATTCCCGTCTTTCTGCATAAATTGACATCATCCAGGATCTGTAGAGCCTTCACTTCAGGTATTTGACAGTTACTTCACAAGGAGGAAATATAATAACAGATGTGTGATACACATAAACACAAAGACACACATGTGCACTCTGTAAGGAAAAGGAAAAGCAGAATATGTCCTGCTTAATTCCTGTGTTTTTGTTTGCTTGTAGGCATTGTTTTTAGTCACCAGTATGAACTATGTAAAAACAATCTGCAGCTAACTTGCTTTATCGGGTATCAGGTATTATAATAGGTTCCGTTTAGTGCAGAGAATAATTTGGTGTTGGTTAATTTAACACTGATGCTACACTGATTTTTTTTTTCGGATTATATTTTAACACAAATATTATCCTTTTTGTGAAAACCAGTGAGAATATGCGTGCACTTTGCGACATATTAAATCCCAGTAGGTTGAATAAGCTATCCTGATGATAAATTGGCCTAGTGTCACCATGTAGCTTATTTTAGTAGAAATGCACACAAGTTTTGCAGAATAAGGAATTCGTTTTCTGTAGAAAGGGCAGTAACTTGCAACGTGAATACATTTTAAATTAAAGTTCAATTAAAGCTTATGTTTGCATATAAAATTATACGCAGAATATTATGGCCCTGAAAGTTGTGCAGACGGTTTAGTGAACTCTGACAGTGTTTCCAAAAACCAACAGCATCATTTTCAGGCATGCAGGTGTTTGCCAGTGTTAGATTAGAACCTTGTAAGCCTCACTTTCCTGTTTGTTTACAGCATCCACATTGGGATATCAATTATAAGATGATAGGAACAGCTGAACACAGGATGCACCAAACGTTGCATATAGAAAGATTAGTGATCAGCAGTATGTTCGCCTCAAGTTTTAGATGAAAATACATATCTGCTGTTTTTTCTGTTTATACTCGGAAAATAAACAGGCTGCAGCACCCATTAGAGTACAAAGACGGCAGGTAGCATGCCGATTCAGTGATTGGCTGACAACAGCACAATAGCAGTTACCTCTGTAAATGGGCTCTGTTTCTTTCTCAGCTGTCTGTATGATCCACAGGTGAGCTGCAGCCATTAGGACTCAGGCAACAGCAGCAATGGCAGTTTTAACAAACGATGCTCCTCCAGCAGTCCAGCTGTAAAACACACAGCTCAGCAGGCCTCAAATAGACACCCAATCACCTACACCGTTTTGTGATATAAAGCACAACAAAACTCCAGTGTCTCCTGCAGGCTTAGTTACAAAACCTACACGAGTCTTTCACATAAACACTGGAATGACTTGTGTGGAAACTGGTGAGTCCAAGTACAGACATGACGTGCTTAAATATCTTCACATGAATGTAAAATTACATATTACTCAAATACAGTATTTAAATATAACTTAGATTCCGTTTCTGCTTTTATGTATGTTTTTTTATAAACGTTTTTTAAGTTTCTATGTAGAAAATATGGTGCATTTTGTATCTGTTCAAACTTGACTAGCTACAACATTTAACACAGTCGTTCTGTATTGGGTAGGGAGTCTGTCTTGCTTTCACTTTCCTGGGAGTATCCATTTAAGTGCTACTTTAGGAATTTTGGCATTCATAGCCTAGCCATGTAAAAGATCGCTGTTTCATTTCATCAGCAATGCTAAAGCATTTAGTGTTTTCCAGCATGTTTTTGCTGGTGTTCTTGTTTCACCAATAGATTTTAAGGATTTTTATTTTATAGCTATCTGTTTTGGAATGATTCTAGTCTCTGGACGTCAGTTTGTGTTATTCAGCGGCATTCTGAACCATATAGCAGAAGTGATTTTAACATCACTGTTTAACATTCTTATCTTCGTGTTGATGCTGTAATTACTTGATTCCCAGATGGGCTGAATTCTGGGATAAGCTGTGCAACTTTTGACAATCTTGATTGTATATCTTTATTTCTTTCTGGCACTGTACATTTAAAGGTAGACTCATTCTTGGATGCACAACACATTATTTAATTTATTAGGATGTTGTTTCCATTTTAATTCAAGCAGGTTATGAGATCCATTCCACATGAACTGTATGTTGCAGTCACAGTACATATCAGTGCGACAGCGGTTGCTTATGTAAATGTAAATAAATACACACTCGCCTGTTATGAAAATTTATCTGTGATGATGTGTTAGCCCTGTGAAAGATTGGGCGTACCCTGCCTCTCAATCTACGGTAGCTGGGAAAGGCTCCAGCTACCATAGCTACCCCCACCACCACCACCCTACCAGACCCTGACAAGGATAAGCAGAAGAGAAGGGATGTATGGATGCATGGATTACATTTATACAGAATTTGGGAGGTAATTACCTAAGATCAAGTGTACAGTTTTGATATGGTATGAATTATTTAAATGTTTCCATTTGATCCTGCTTATCTTTCACTTTGTGCCACTTTGTATAGATAAAACATACTTATGTCTCTTCTGCATTAATCTGACAGCTGTAGTCACTTTTCATGTGATATGCTGTTATAGATGATACCAATGCTTCCAGCCTTTTGGTCTTGTGATCACTTGAAAAACTCTCTTTAGTCTGAGTCTTTTGTGCCATTTCAGTTATTAGTTATTTGCAGCTACAGCAAACATTTTCGTTTTAGCTTGTTTGATTTAAAAAAAAAAATAATAATAGAAAAACATTATTTTAAATGTATGTCAAAAAGCAGTTCAAAGCAATGAATAGAAATGACGTTAGAAATATTTTCCTGTTTCTTACATCCTTATTTACCATGTCATAAAATGTAATATTTGACTTGTGCCACTTTAGGAAAGCAAAGGGTTAAACTACAGATTAATCAATAAAGTAGTAAAACCTAGAACCACCTTGGTTAAGCAGAACAGTAATGCAGTCTACTTTTTATAGTTTTACATTATTTTTTACTTTGAAAGAAGTAATCTTACTTACTTGTAATTAAGTATTTTTGCAGTGGTAAGACTTTTTGCTAACAGAAGAAAAGGCAGCAAAGGAGGCTGAAGTGCCAAAGGAACAGGAAATTGCTGCACATTGCTACTAAACTTTTAAAGCCACACAGTGGCAGAAGGTGCCTGTGATCCTTAAAGGCTAGCACAAGGATGTGAATTAGTTGTAAGACATTACTGGAAGCCAATAAAATGAGCAGAGGATATCTGTGACACTCCAGGAAGTTAATGTCATGGATTCTGTTCTACAGGCTGGAGAGAAGACTGGCGAATATAAGAGCTGTACTCTTTTAGTCAGGAGATGTAAAAAGGCCTGAGTGTGAGCTGAGCTGAGTCCCTGAAGAATCGCTGTTGTGTGCCTGCTGTCTGTCCCAGCCTGGGCTCTGATGGTTGCTCTATTTCAACCACAGTTCTTCCAAACAGAGTCCTAATGCGCCTGGGACAACTTCACCAAGATAAGTAAGATAAGCTCTGACATGAGCATATTTCCAGAGTTCAAACTAACTGGCGTATATCTTGACATTATTGAGCTCGAATTATATCCCGCCCGCCTCCCACACTTTGCAACACTTCCACTTCAAAGTGTATGTGAGAGTGTGAGAGAGACCGACTGAGATAGAGGGAGAGAGATTAAAGATTGTAAAGACGGAGTATGTGAAATACTCGGGAGTTGTATGTAGTTTGATTTGGTTTGAAACTTGGAGCATTTGCCTGACTATTGATGTTAGGAGATCTAGATGCTTTTCTCATCTGGGTTTGTGTGTCTCTATAATGATTCACCTGCATTTGTCAACAACATGCAGTACATTGACATCAAACGCGTTTCTCACGCAGAATTTTAATGATTTCACACAAAGTTGTTGCTTATAATTATACTATAAGATGAGATTCATTCCAGCCAAAAAATTGCCAAAAAGGTGCTTTTGTTTGCATGCACCTCACATTTTAATTCCAGCCGGATCAATATAAGATTTTTCTGACAACTACACGGATATCTGCAGTGAAAAAAAGATAAAAGCAATAAAGCGATTATGTTTCCTCCATCACATTGCACAGCCCTCTATAATGCCTCAACTGCATGATGTTAAATGGGTTTTGCTTTTAAAGCAAATTAAATGATAACAGATGAGGCAAGGGTTGGCAGACAGGAGTGCATTAGTTTACACTGAGGAACCACTGTATAGAGTTTGGCATTGGGCCGGTGGAGACACACTGCACTGAACTGTTACAGTAACATTATAGCAATAGTGCCTGACAGGCTTATACTCAGGAGCACAATTACACACACATACACACACACACACACACACACACAGCTGCGTTCACAGGTGGCTTGTTATAATGTAATGATAAGCCCAAGACCTGACACAAGTTAGCTTTGCCTCTCATGAGTTTTTTTGACATGATCTAGATGTCGACATACATGCTGACATACATGCTCACAGGTACACAAAACACAGTATATGACAGCACACACACACACACACACACACACACACACACACACACACACACACACACACACACACACACACATGCAAGCAGTTATGTTTGTGCTTTGTGGCAGGCTTTCAGTTTTAAATGTAACAAATTGATGTTGATTTTGGCTTAGTTTAATGCTGGGTGTACACACTAGTGTGTCTGTGTGTGTTTGTGTGTAAGAGAGTCGGGGAAAGGCTAAGTGGAGCACGCATCGCTAACATCAGATAGTTCATATAGCATAAATTTAAGCAACAACTTTTTGAACTTTGCTGTTGTTTTCAGATTTTTACCTGATGGCCTCTCTGATGAGATGAGGGTCAAGGAAAGTAAGGGCTCATTTGTAAAATCCCAGTTACAGCAGTGTGCGTGCGCGCGTGCCAGGCCCGGGACCACCTAAGAGGGAAGGCGGTAGGCGCCCTGAGATCAGCGCAGAGACAACTGGCAGCAGACTTTGAACCTGATCATATTCCGATTCGCATTGACAAAAGCGCGCGCGCGGGGGGGGGGTCGAAGGAGGACCTGCATCTTTATTGTGTCATCAAAATTACCAGTGACAGTTTGCGTCCTCGGCCCGGAGCAGAGCAGAATACAGAATACCAGTTAATCTTATTGACATTCCCAATAACCTCTTTGTGTTTTTTTCCTGTGTCGACACTATTAATAGCCCCCAAGATTTCTCTTTCTCCAACGCGCATTCCACTGCGTAAAAATAGAAATACAGTTGTCCATAACTGGCACCCATTGACACAATAGCTCCCGTTCCATAGACGTAGCTCCTCCCTATGCATGTGTGAGAGAGAGTGTGTGTGTAGCGGGTGGGTGACAGCTGGGCTTGCTGCGCTCCGCTTCAGTCTGGTAAGAAGCTTCATCTCCAAATAGGATGACCGTCGGCTTTTGTGGAAGGGACTGCGTTCAGCTCCGTAGCTAGTTCTGGGACACCCGGTTGTTTGTGTTCGTACAGTTTACCTGAGGGAAGTTTACGAGGCAAAGCGTCCTTTTTTGTCACTAGTGTGGATTTCCGATGGATATTCCGATTTGAGTGGTGTGATTTGAGCGCGGCATGTAACAAAAAGAAGCGCATGAGAAAAGTAGCGCTCGTATTGTTATCCTAAAGCGAGCACCATCTGAACTGCTTTGAGGGACACATCTCATGGATTACTAAAAGGCAGAGCTGTGTAACCACTCCGAGGGATATCCATTCATGAGCTGAAGGTGAGATTTCTTTGTTTACGTCTAACTTCATGCGCTCATAGCCCGTACCAGCCTTTCTCAAACCCCGGAGGCTTGTTTTCTGTGCAGCCAGGCTACCGGGCGACAAGTGCACCAGCTTCGCGCGGTAACCGTATCAACTTAGTGTGTTTTCGCGTATTTACAAAAGCATTTTTATTAAATGTGTGAATCAGAATGTGTACATTTTAGATTCATATGAGAACTGTGATCCTTTTCCGCAAGAAAAATACCATCTGGTGATTTAAACAGATCATAATTTCGTGCGTAATCCCTCCTATGCTGTTTGTTCATATAGTAGAAAGAAGTGTAAGTCTCGGAGGACCTATTTTGGATCAAGCTAGTGCGTCTAAACACGAGAAAAAACAATACCAGTGTATAATTTCAAAATATGAAAATAAGGAGGGGAAACGTGTTTGTAGGAACTTGCTGGAGTGGACCGACTGTAGTCCTCCCGCCCCTATGACTTCACAGTGCTTACTTTCAAACTACAGCCATTAAACACACTTATTAAGATATTAATGTTAATGTTATGAAAACGCATAATACTCGAGTCCTCGCTTCATTATTACAGTGCATGACGGGATTTTCATTTGCAATTTATTTCCACATTAAGTGGAGTAAATGTATCTGTATGTAAAGCAGATATTCATTGGGTGGACTAATTTTGTTAACAATCTTTCTACTTCACAGTATTTCTACAAAACTCTTGATTGAATCACAGGGATGTGATGTGAATTAATCATTTTACATTCATGTTTTTATTGCGAAGTGAGCTACTCTGCGGGCTGAGACTTTCTTCCTCTCTCTCGCTTTCTGCGTGTGTTTCATACACACAGAGGGACAGGCACACTGGTTAGGGTGTGTTCAGCCACCAGGTGATGGAGTGGTCACTGTTACTCTTTTCCAAAAGATCAGTCAAATGTTTCTAATATTGACCAGGGGCGCAGGTTGAGAAGTGGATTTGCCAGTAGAAGAAGTGCTTCTGTACATTATTTCTATTTATTTATCAAGCCTGGAGGAGAGATAGAGGCCTCACAAACCACATCCAACACAAGTGCCAACACCCAGTTACTCTGTGATTGCCCCTCTCTTCCCTTCCCTTCTCCTCTCCTCTCCTCTCCTCGATTTCCCCAGAGGCACTGGGAATAGCTGGAAAAGGAATTTTCAAACTCTGAATGTAGGTTATAGATTAGAAAGTGTGCAAGTGAGCTGATAGAAATGGGTGAATCCAAGCACTTTTGAATGCAGACCGCAAAATATGCATCATGTCAACTGTTTTCCAGATGCACCACATGGTGTATCAGCCTTTTTTTTTTCTAAGTGGAAAAAGAAAAAAAAACTTTACACCAGCTCTGAGAGGAAAGGGTGTTGTAGTTCATGTTTTCCCTGAAATGCCTGGAAATATTTGGGGCTCCTCTGTGTTTTTTCACGTGTGACCTTATGTTTTTTTGCTGTCAGCATACACACTGTGCTGGGTATTACACACAGATCTTAAATGGGGAAAGAGCAAAAATGTTTTAACATGTTACCTCTTCTCCTCCTACAACATTAGCCTGGAGGCATTGAAAAATCCTGGAGGCATTTTTTTTTCTTAAGATGTTGCACAGCCCGCAAGTCCCACCATATTGCCTCACGCAGCATACAGCACCACCAATAAGAGTGCTAATCCTACTATTAGCACTTTATATTTTGACATGTTGGTTGTGCTGACACATGAATTACAGCATGATTACCTTAGTGACAACAGTCTGCCTGTTGTCCTCCTGAAAAAAAAAACCCAGAATAAAGCAGGGCGACCAGAGTTGCTGCTTGTATTTGGAGCAATGCTCTGTGGAGCGTTTGATCCGCCGATCCCCTAACAATAGCAACGGGGATGGCATTGTGTGTGACTGATGTGCATTTGTCACACTGTATGTGTGCGCGCGTGAGTGTGTGAGACAGAGAGAGGAAGAGAGAAGCAGAAATAGAAAGAGCGAGACAGAGTTTGTATTTACCTTTGCCAGTTAAGGACAGATGCAGATGTTGCTTTAATACAGTGGGTCTGAATAATTGATAAAGAGCTTTGCTCCTGTTCAAATGAATTGGCCCTCTATTATAAACAGCCACAACAGTCAACCACTGTTAACTGCTGGTCCTCATTCAGTCAGTGTCAATAGTCTGCATTCAATAGTGTGTGTATTTATGCATATTTAATAAAAGCCATGTTTTATTGATGCACATCCTTGGTGTGTGGGCTTTTTTTTTTTTTTTTTTAGAAACAATTAGACTACAAGAAAGCATCAAACGCATCTTAGTCATCTGAATGTGATTTATTGATGCTTACCCCATTTTCAGCTTCCACGTCTTTCTAAATTGCCGCCGCCTCAGTTGCACTACCGTAACACTAAATAAAAAACCTCTAGTAACAGAACAAAGCCGGAGAAAGAGCGTAATCCCAGCTTTGTGGATGTGCTTTTAACACATTTTGTTTTAGAAACGCGGGTCAGCTCAATCAAAGAAGCTTGGGTTTGAACTTTTGCATCACAGATGTTATGGCACAGTGTCTGTTTTTGGCTGGCTCTCTTTTCAGATTCAGTGGGAGTCTGCTGTGATTCAGAAGGTAAAAGAAAAACAAGCAGGAAGATATCCTAACCTGCTACAACAAATTATACAACTGCTCTATATAAACATTATTTTGTACTTAACCTTCTGCTGCTCCGTCTCACTTTTTTTGTTGGCAATGAGTTCTGTGATTATTTGATAACTACATCATTTTATCTGAAAAAAAAAATGTTGACAGAGATATAGAATATATTAGACCTATGCTGAGATTTGCATCCACCCTTTTGTTTAACTTATATTTGTGAATTCCTTAAGAAAAAAAAGTTTATTTACTCATTATACACCATACAGTCTTCTTTTACTGGAACATGTTGCTCATTGTTTATATGAGATGATAAATGGTATTCACTGTACTACAGGCACTTGATATATATCAGTGCTGTAGAGTCCTGTATGCTCTATTCACAGCATGGCTCATTGAGAATGTAATCACTAATCACTAGCTTCTGCGCGTTGTTCTTGTTCTCGCTGTCTTTCACACATTCTCACACACACACACACACACACGCGCGCACACACACACACACACACACACACGCACACACACGCGCATGCATGGATTCAATGTGTTGTTCTAACTGGCTGCTTTCTCCCACTTAGCCTTAACCCTTGTGGCTCCATAAAAAATGACTCTACAGTGCATCCACAGAATTAACCATCCATGTGTTAAACACTCTTCATACTCATTACATTAGCATAATTGATTGAGCGTGTTGTAAACTACATGCCAAAAAAGCCAGAGGCATGAAGGACCAAGCAAGCAGTGCCTGTTGGTGTTTTGGCTGTTGGTCCTTGGCAATGCTTTGTTGTTGGAAATTAAGTGAATTAGAAAGTGATAGCCAGCTCATCTAGGAGAAGACTGAGAGAAGCCAAACTTTGCCGTGCGTGCTAGATGAAAACTCATCCACTGAAACATTTCAAATCAGCTTAAATTGTGCACTTTCTCTTCATATTATTATTTTAAGCACTTAGTGTATGCTACATTAACATGTGGTAATACCTTTGTCACAGCTGGGTTTGGTTGCCTGTCATTACTCAGATGGAATGGAAAGGAAATACATTTGCAGGGATAATCCAAAAACAGCAGGGCTTTGTGTGATTGCCTGGGAGATGGATGAATGAGTGGCCTTGAAAACAACCAAGTCTTGCGCTACAGACCAGATGATCACGGCACACAGTGTTAAAATATGATGTCCTAGTTCTCGTCCTGCTGTTGTGCTTTTGCAGGTAAGAGAAGCCAGCTGTGAGTCATGGACACATCCACAGTCTTTTAAGACTCATTAGGGCTGCATCCGCTACTGTGGTTGTGGTTATTTCTGTGGTTAGTTTGCTTGTTGGGAGCCAATAAGAAAGGTTGTGTGTCATGTGGATGTTAAGCATCAGAAAAAACCCTGCTTACTGCCTCTTAATTTGCTTATGTGTCTGTGTCTCTGTGTAGTGCCTAAGTCAGACCCTTTTCCGTGCGTATAGTACCACAAAGCACAGAGGGTGGCTAATGGCGAGGGGGGGTTTGAGTGTGCTCTCATTGTGTGTACTCTCTGCGTCTGTGTGTGCGTGTTTGCGTGGCGTTGTTCGAGTGCATCTGTCCCTCCTCCCCAGGCCCCAGCGATTGGCACTGCATCTCTCATCTATTAATCATAGAGAGCGCTTGCTCTCTCATTCCGTTGCCATAGTTTCAGGACCTGAGACAGTGTTGGGGTGCGTTACTGCCTAGAGAGAGGAAAAGTGAGAGAAAGAAGGGGAGGAGAGAGGAGGAAAGGAAAGGAAAGGAAGGAGGTGTGACTAAGGAGGAAAAGAGGAAATTATATAAAGAGTGTAGTGTGGGGAAGACTGAACAATTGAAAGAGAGCAGAGGAGGGAAGAGGGGAAGTGACTGAAAGAGCAATGCCAGGATAACGCACCGAGCAGGTCCTCACACTGTGGGTGAGAGTGCTTCAAGAACCAAAATGGATTCCATTTTTATCTCAGCAGTAAATCCTCTATCTCCTCTCTCTTTCACACACATACGTACATAAACTCTTTCCATCTCTCTGCTTTCTCCTTCCTAAAGAGAGCAGAAGAATATTTTCACAGTAGGCGTCATCTTGTGAATAGCAGGCTCATGGGGCTGGTGCATCTCCAGTGTGTTACAGTACATTGAACTGCTGCTATTTCACCTTGCTTTACAATGGAAAAATCCTTCCACTAAGCTGAAATGGAAGATGGGCAAGGGTCGCCTGTTTCATGCTCAGTTGGTTGTTTTGATGGCAAATCATGCTGAATTCATGTGTTATTCCATGATGGATTAGTCCATAAATCGACCACTATGGAAATTTCCGAGGCAGGGAATACCTCATGCTATCAGCTCTTGTTTCTCAGTCTCTTAGCATTTTATCATCTGCCTATCTCGTTGCTTTTTTTCTTTTTTTTCAGCCCTGTTCTCCTTCTCTCCAGATTTATATTTGCTTCCTTTCACGCAGAAGGAAAACATGAACATGTGCCGGTACTTTCACAGAAGGACTTCTTGTTTTGGCTGTAGGCTTTGTACCTCCCATATGACCTCATAATCTCATCTGGGTCTTTTAATGGCTAACCATGCACTAATGTGGTGGTTGTATTATCGCCTTGTCTCATCACATCATTCCCTGCTTGTGAGTATTTCCAGTGGGGGCTTCTGGGAGTGCAGTCCACTGGCAGCACTGTAATCATGGGATTCTCACTGCACAACCACCTTTCACTCAAATGCGTGTACACAATTACACACAAATTCACTCATACGCACACAAGGCGCATTTTTAGTGCACACAAATTCATGCGTCAGGGCAGTTTCTTTCATGTCAGTAAGATTGAAGAGGGATAAAGAAAGCTTGTCATTGTTACAGTGGTGCACGTAATGGGTGCTAGTGGGCAGAAACTCAAGAATACCTGATTGTACAGCACACTCTGTAATTCTCCCTTCACTGTGTATGGACTTTCTGCTGGGGAATTACTATTAGGGGACATAGGGACAAAGGAAGAAGTGAGAGGGTGTGTTTGCTCTTTGTACTGATGGCACTGAGGTGCTTTTGTGCTTTTGAAGTAATGGGATTGCAGGTGACATCATAGTGCTCGCATTCTCAGGTGCAGCAGGTGAATTAATCCAGGTGGGGGAGGGGTTAAAGGTTGAGTGTGTGTGTGTGCAGATTTTATAGCTCTGTGAGTAGCTGTGCAAACAGACATGCACGGTTGTGCACGTGTTGATATACATGTATGTGTATCACTTGTCAAAGTAGAGGAAAGCCAGTGTGTAAGGTGATCGGTATGCTCAAGGCAGAGCAGCAGTCACTCTTCCAGAGGCTATAAGCCTCGCTGAATGTGGGAGGAGCAGTTGTCTCTGAAAGCCGAACTGCTGGTTTACATACGCGAGCCAAACAGGACTTGACAGATTTCGTTTATGATCCACGTTTCTGGATTTTTTTTTTTTCCCCTCCACAGCAATATTTCTGTTTAAATTATCTGCCGTTCGATAATCTAATGTTGCTTGCTGTGATACAAGCAAGCATTAGCTTTCTCTGAGCTGGGCAAGCTTACCTTAAGCAACCTTTAATTGATATCCGAGTCAGCATGTGATTTGTAACAACCATCCCAAACTCATCTGATTCACTGATGATGATCATAGAGTTCTTGTAACTGGTCCCGGGTTCATATTAATTATTTACAGTGGTCTCTAGAGTTCTAGGCACATAAACATGAACGGTATTAAGAAAGGAGTTTTACATCTGGTCATATGCGAGCAATCAGAATCAAGGAGTAGATTTAGTTGCTAACATGAAAAACCTTACCCAACCAATATTATCTTAGTTTATATTCACAGTGTTTCTTATTAGAGGTAGAAAAATCCAGACTCTGTGTGCTTCTTCAGCATTTGTCTCAACCCTTGTTAAAAAATCTGTCTTCCCCTGGTCACAGTGGCTGGTAGACTACAAGTGATTCCCCTGAGGGTCCTCTATTTCAGAATCCAATCAGGCAGAACTCTGAACAATATTACCTCTGTGTGTGTGTGTACATTTATTACATAGTTAATGAACAAATTGCAGCCATGTGGCAAGCTCTGGCTGGCTAACAAAAAAAAAGCAACACCGAAAGCACGTGCACGCACGCACACACGCACACACACACACACACACACACACACACACACACACACACACACACACACACACACACACACACACACACACACACACACACGACTCACCACAAGGCTCCCAATGTTCTTGGCCTGTCTGTCCATCAGCTCATGCAGAGCGCTGGGCTGGGAGTACTTATCATCACTATGCTGAGTGGAGGCCTTACAAAGGCGTACACACACACACACACACACACACACACACACACACACACACACACATTCATGCATGCAGTTCAGTCAGCTCAGGGAAGCTGCTTGGTATAGTCAGGGCTCCTGTAATGATTAAATGTATGGTGTGACAGCAGCCTGAGCTTAGGAAACTAAACAGATAGGCAAACAGGGTGACTAGCAGGCAGGTAGGCAGCTAGAAAGGCAACTGTATCTCCAGTTGAATATATTTAAATAGCTGCCATAATGGTGTTTACAGGTAATGTTTTTACAATCCAGGAAACGTAAATCCTTATACAGCAGAAAAGTCACAGGAAGGAGGCCGGGGTAAATGGTGCAGAATGCAGGACTTCGACATGAACACCAGTAAACCGATTCCTAATCCCACGTGTTGTTAGGTTCCTGAAACACTTGGTCAAAAGAAAAATTGTTGTTTTGGTTTAGTTAAAAATCCGAAGCTTTGTCCATTTATACTCGAAGCCAGCTGAAGGCCAATTTATGGTCCCGCGTTGGTGTCTGTTTTTGTAGCTTCCCACCTACGCAGGGAGATGGATTATGGGAATTCACACAACGTGGAGGCTCGCGTACAGTCCTTCAACGAGCAAACACCGTGTCGCCCCTGGGCGATGACGCTACATGTAGGTCAAATGATGATTGGTTGAAAGGTTGGCTTAACCAGGAAAGCGAATTAACACAGTACACCGCAAGAAGGAGAAGCGGGAGAAACAATGGAGCACGAAGAAGTACATAGGAGAAGCACAGACAGTAGCTGCAGGGGATCATTTTAATTATTTTTACACTCAGTTTCACCCACCTAAAACAAAGTTCTTTGTAACCTTTGACTTTGGTGTTTCTAGCAGCAAAGAACAAAAAACAGTGCACGCATAAAAATAGAGAATTCTGCATTTCCAGTTGTTAAACATATTTTTGACTCTGCCCCCAAATGGCAGCAGATAGCCAAGCTTAGCAAAAATACGACAAAAAGGGAAAACCAGTAGGCATGTTTCAATTACAGTGAAACTTAAAATAAAATAGAGAAATTACACATAGTTTTGTAGCAGTTTCCCAATGTAACTCAATCATTGTAAGTTGCTCACAAAATGTATTTGTTAGTGCTAATTAGTGACATAAACGTAATGTATAGACAGCAAACTTGAGCTGGGAAAATAAACAAGACTGTCAGATAGACAGTTATGCTAGGGGCATGCAGGAATGCAGACTTAGAGATAACTGGGACATTTAAAAAGACAGGTACAGAGGAAGACAGCCTGTCAAAGAGGGTAATAGAAAGAGTCTGGACAGTTAGGAAGGGAGGCAGTGAAGCTTTGAGGCACAGCAAAGAAACCAATGCATCTCCTTTTCAAAATGAATTCTCGTGAAAAGAAATAATATTTCATCCTGCCCCATCCATCCCCCTTTAATCTGGACAAAAGGTGCTCTGTATGTGGGCAGGTAATCAGGCAAGCAGGTTGATAGGCAGGAAGACAGACAAGCTGTGAGGCAGGAGAAGAGAATTTGTGCCTTGCATGATAATATATTCATTCATCCCCCACTCTGATAATGTTCACAGCATGCTTGGGTTGATTCATTCATCACAGCCTACTGGGGGCCTTTTTACGTTATTTGTTAAAAAGCTTTGCTTTTCTAAACCTGTTAAGGTTTGCTGACTGGATTATTCTGGAGGTGAATGCTTCTGGGCTTGTGAAGGTGGGTAAGGCTATAGTGCATGTATTGGAACTAGTGTCTTGTTCGTGTAGGTATGCACTCTTGCATAAATTGGTGTGTGTTGAGACTGAGAAATGTGCAGCGAGGCTTATTTTGGTCTCTGAGTTTGGTTTGATTGGGCAGTGCAGCAGCTGCATAAAGAAACGCTGTATCTTTTGATGTGCTCCCACCCTCAGCTAATCTTGGACCTTCTCATCTGTTTCTCTGATGGTTTTCTGTACTTTCTGTGGGATCTGTTTAACTTCATCCCAATAACCAAGACATTTTCTGTCTATTGATTATGGTATTATACAGCAGTTGAACCCTTGATTATTTAATTGGGTTTGGAATCAGAGTGAGGAGTGATGGCTACGTGCCGAGCTCCTCTGAAGAGAATTTGATGAGTCAACGCTGGTCAGGCTTTATCACAGAGAATTATTTCTGTTTCGGGTAGATTATTACAATCTGTGCATTTTCTCAATATCAAATCTTGTTTGCATAAAGGCTTTTAACTGTTCTCAGCTGGTTGACAGGTAGGAAAAACAGAAGACAGCTAATTCATTAGTCAACCACTTCAGTTTCTCTCTCCCTCGTGTCTTTTTTCCTTCTGCAGGTTTTTGTCATGGTACATGTGAGCTAAGCCTGGATGGACAAGATATCCTAATTTTACCTGGTCTAGTAATGCTAGCCTGGTAACTAGATAGGAACACTGGGAGGAAGGTGATGCTGTGTAGACGCACTATCAGTTAATCATTTACAAGGTTTCGGAGGGTTTTACTGATGAAGGAAGTTTTTTTTCTTTCTTCTTCCTTAAGTAAATTATTTTTGTGTTTTTAAAAAAATCATATTTATAACAGAAAGTTATTTCTTATTAGCTGGTTCCCACCTTTTAAATGTGTATTGAAGGGTTTAAAACATTTTAGAAGATTATTGTTTTGGTTCCTCTTTGGCTGACTTATTCTAAAAACTAGTTTTGCTCTTGTCTGAGTGTTTTCACAAAGGAAATCCACGGCTTTGCTACCTGGTCTTCATCTTGAGAGTTTACACTGCAAAATTACATTAGATTACATCACCACCCATGACAACAAAGAAATCAAACAGCAAGAAAAGGCAGTGTGATGAGTCTGTGGAGGTGTGGCTCTGACCTAGATAAGATTGGGAGTTTGGAGCATTGAGCTGATCCCGTGGTGTAGGCCTATTGTTGTCATTCAGTCTGTACCTGACTTTGATCTCCATCCTTCCCCAGTGCCGCACTGGATTTGCTTCTCTGTTCAGTCCTGTGAGGTGCAGTCATCCAGGGCCAGTTGAATCCCCTCTAGCAGACTGGTTGATTGTTGCAGACTCTATCTAGAACAAACAGCGTTTTATGCAGCCAGCTGATAAGATGGGACATGGTGGTGTGTTCGCTCTGGCGCCGCTGCAAGCGTCATTTGTTTCACACATTAACAGGTGAAGGACTTAGTGTGTGCTTACAACTATGATGGTGTATGTGAGTGTGTACTTTGCGTTAGTCAAGCTATGTAACCCTGGCTGACCCACACTGTGGTAATTTAACAGTCACAGATAGCACAAACCCTGTGAAGAATGAGGATGTGGTTACCAGTAATTGCCGTAGCTTAAGTATATTGCCATATGCTTTATATGCACAGTGGTTCATGTGCTTCTTACGCACACATGACACCATGCACATAAGTATGCGCAAATATAATCATGTGAGCTCAGGACCCCGTGACAGCTGAGCAATTAAATGACAGCCTTAAATACATCCAATAGGAGAATTCAGTATTTATGGCTACTGCGAAGTGTGCTTCAAGCTGCACATGTTTAGAGTAACATTATACATATGCGATGCAGTTTCGCTTGCCATTTTAGCAACACTTACATTTGTGATATTTAAAATAATACCACTCACAACTCATCCATCCATAGTGTAACCTGCTCAAACTGTCTGTCTTTTAATGCTTGAATAGTTAATATTTTATTCTGGTTCTGTTTACAGAGGTCAGACCACTGCAGAGTTTCACTTATTTTCACTTCCACTTTACATCAGCATCTTTCACTTCACACCAGGCTTGTTCAGGGCAATTGTCTGTAAGAAGCTGCCTACACGACCTTAATTACCTGGGGAGGCTGTATTTCTTACCTCCACCACTTGCATAATAAGGCATGACTGTCTGTTTGAGTGCTCTCGTTTCCTGTCCCGCCCTTGAGGCATTCAGATAGTTATTCCATCATCACGGTGATTTCCATGCCTGTAACTCTGGGCTAATTACTTATAGTAAATACTGCCTGGGTTGTGACTACAGCGTCAACTGGAGCGGTGAGCACAGGGGAGGTACTTTTCATTAATTAATTGTTATTTGGAATCCTCTGTGAATGATTGGAGTCAGTTTGACACAACACAGGAAGAGAGGCGCTATTTTTATCCAAAGTACCTTACTGGATAGCAACAGAGTGGATTTTTGAGCATGTCTGAATCAGTTGCAGCCACACAGAGGTACTGTGTAAACTTTAGTAAGGTGCTAAGATTTAGTGGCTAAGCTTCAGTCAATTTAGGCTAACCCAGTGTCTCTTACTCTGTTCTGACTGAGCAATTTCTCATCTGCTTTTCATCCTTAATTCCTCGTGCCACTATACTGAGATTAAATAAAGATTGTGGTTGGGGGAAATATTGATTTTAGTGGCTAGAATGTTAGCCGATTCTCAAGAGCTTTTTATAGCCATTAGCAATGGTTATTCATTCCCTGGGATGCATTGTGTTACATCTAACGAGAGTGTAGAAGCGGATGGCAAGATTGTAATCAATAGAAGCATTAATACTGTTTGCCCTGTGTGCCTTTCCTCCTCACACGGATGACCGCTGTCTTCCTCTTTTCGGTGAAACCACTGCTATCATGAATTCAGCTCATGGGTCAAATATGCTGCAGTCACCATATGATGTGCTCATAAGAGTGCACCAATAAAACCGTAGTGGAAAGGTTAGTCATAGGAAACAGCTTGCTGACTACTGTAGGCCTGCCATATGCCTCAAGTAAACAGAGCTAAAAGGAGATATTATTCACAGTGGGACCTAATGAGGAGCTGAATGTAGAAAAAAGGGGAGACCTGACAAGTGTAGAGGCTTTGGTTACCCTTTTAACTGATAACTATCTCTCAAATGGACAGAGAGACGAGCGCACCTGTATTGCAGACATTTGTATAAGAGAACAAATAGTGTATTTTATTACCTGGCAGATGATGGAACTTTATCCGCCTCTGAGGGGTTTTAAGGTGGAGTTTGATGAACAAACATGTGTGAGCGATAACAAGCTTTTGACAAGCTTTTATGGGATTATGACCCTTATCTGGAAATTCTAGAAGACCTCTATAAAATAATATACACGGTCAGGCTCAAGCACGCAGGTACGTGCACAAAGGTATCCAAAGAAACACGCTTTGCCTCAAGTTAAAGGCATGCGATTCGATGGGCTGGGTTACCTGTCCGGTATCTGCTATCCAGGTTTTGGGCTGGATTCTGTGTATCAAGTGACGGTGGGTCAGACATGCACTGGGAGTCAGATGACTTTGTGGTCAGACGAAGATCTGATCCATGAGAAGGTGGATTCTCTGACTCGGGTTTTCTTTGTTTTCCTAGTGTCAGGTGCCTGCTGGAGACCACAATTTAATGATGAAGGAAGGAGTCAGCTGGGATGTATGAGCTTAAACTGAAAGAATTAAAGGGTTAATCTTTTAGGCAATCCACTAAAAATTAATTAACAACTACAGTGATAGTCAATTAATCATTTGTGCCATTTAGTGCAACCATTGCTGCTTCCAGGATCTCACTTATGAGTAGGTGGGTTTTTTTTGTCATGCACTGCTGAATATTTGTTATAAATCAAACTATTCAGTTAGAACACTGTGAGTTCTGGAAGAAGTTGTGTGTTTTTTACTGGTGACATGTGGAGAGTCCAGACCTCCCACCCCGAGACGCTGAAGTGGATAAACGGTTAAGAAAATAAATATGTGTTCCTTTTTTAAACTTCTTCTGATGACAATAAAATAATCTATTATTAACAGAAACAACATGGTGTATCAAATTGTTTTCATCATAGAATTACATTAATCATTACATTGATTGAGATACTTTTTAAAAATATGTACTGGCCACTCATAGTACAGTGGTGTTATATAAAATATAATCAATCCAATGTTTTAGTCAGAGAGAGAGATAATAGCGAATCTCTCACACTTAACACAAATGCTAGATCTCTCTGGCTTGATTGTTTTTGGCAGCATCATTTCCTACAACTCAACTGGGAGCACTAAAACAAGGTATGGTACAATATTGCTGCATAATATAACACTTTGTCACGCCATCTGCTGTTTCCAATTTCTTTGAATTACAATATGTTCACGAATACGAACATCAGAGTGAGGCCAAACTAAGAACACAGAGTCACGGTTTATAACAGCGTGAGTATTTCTGCAATTACAATTTTTGGCAGTGTGGCGAATTTAGCATTTCCCCCCCCTCTTTGTGATGTGGAGAAAAGACATGTCACTGTGATGTAAGTAGATCTGATTGCAGGGTGTGCTCTGCGTTTCCTGTTGAAGCATATTATAGATCTGGTTTGCTACGTTCAAGCAGAGAAGAACATTAAGTGTTCACTTGAACCCATCTGATTGTGCTCCTGCCCACCCACCCTGCAGCCTGAGGATGTAAGCTATAAGCTGCAGTGGTGGATCACAAAGAGCCATTGAACAAAACTTCCTCCCCTAACCAGATCAAATATATAGATAAGACAAACAAACTCGTGTCGGGTGCCCAGCCAATTCATCTGATATTTCCCCCGTCTCCGTTTCAGTCAGTATGGCTGCTCTTGAATGTAGCAGGTTTGTTGTGTTAGCCTTTAAGGTGTAGAGATGCACAGGAAAGTATCAGGTCACGAGAAAAGCGGATCTACCTGCCTGCAGGTAGATTGAGAAATATTACTCGCAAGTACAGTTTGTCCTTGTACACATACGGATATTTTGGCCAGGTAAAACAAGCCAGGACAATTTAATGACACCTTTCATAGCAAGTGCCGTCCCGGAGTTGCATTGCAGTGCAATCGGACAATGAAAACGTATCAGTTTCATTCGTTTTTGTTCCCGTTGCTGTCTGCCTTGTTTGTGTCTCTTAAGCTACTGTCGTTGGCTCACAGAAGCGGCTCCGTTCTTGCTATTTAGTCTCTACAAACCTGTTGTCAGTACAACGCAAACTGTTGTGCATAAGGAATTTTCTCCAAGAAAAAGTCAGACTTCCACCGAGCTGCGGTAAACTGCAGTTTAAATTAGATCTGTGTTGTAGTGTGAACTTTTCTATTTTAGTTTGAAAATATCGAAAAAGGGCGAGAACGTTTTCATCCTTCTTAAAGATGTCAGCTGTTGACATGCTGTACTCTTTGTGTGAGGAGGTGGACGAGGGGAAGAGAAATAGATCTGTCTTTGCTGGAGGTTGGCTTCTCAAGTGCACAGTATGGCACTCTCATAGTTGAAGCGTGTGCATGTTTTTGTGTGAACATGTGTGCAAGTGTGTGTACATCAAAGTTTTCATTTCATGTTCCGTGTTCTCTGTACTTATGCCCATACCCTGCTGTGAGCTCGTGTGTACTTTACGTGTGCGTGTGAGTGTGTGTGTGAGTGAGCGTCTTTGCTGCTGACCCCTCATGAGCTGAATATTGCAATGCTGGGAAGGCAGAGCCAGGCAGACCAGGATAGAGCACCAGAGGCGAAACAGGGCAGACAGCCTGCACACAGACCCTTCTTTATACCCCATTAATAACACAATTCTACGAAGGACAGCCTGAGGCCACAGAAGGTCTGTCAAGGTAGTTCATTGTGTGGTAGGAAGTGAGTTGTTCATATGGTAATAGCTGCTGAAGCGGGTCCCTTCAAAGCCCGTTTGTTTTACTGAAAGTTGTAGTCACTCACTGAGTGGGACTGGATGGAATGTGACAGGGTGCACTGCTGTTTAGTTACTGTAGCTTAATTGACCCTGAGAAAAGCGAGTGAAGGCGGAGGGGGAGGGTGGAGGAGGCTGGGGGAAGACTGAGTGCAGAAAGGAACAGAGGAAGAGGGAGGAGAAAGAAATGGACAGGGCAGTAGGGGGCAAAAACTGAGAACAGATAGAGAAAGGGAAAAAAAATGAAAAGAAACAGAAAGAGAGAAAGAAAGAAAGAATGCTACTTCTGCCATAATGAAGCTCTCCAATGGAATCTGTTTAGTCGACAGGAAAAGTCTTATTGGTGAACGCGCAAGTCCCTTTTTCTAATGAGCCGGCTTGTCTAGAATGATCATCTTTCTAATTATATACTTCATTCTTATTTATGGTTTGTTTATTTATCGGATGCTGATCCGCTGTTTCATTTTCTGGGTCAGGGAAAAGCTGAGTCTTGTCTTTTCTCATTAGGCTACATTAAGGAAACGGTCAAAAAGATGCTGTGCCCCTGCAGGGAAGCGGATGTGAACGTTTTTGCAAAACAGCAATATCGTCACCAATGTGAGATAATGCTAATGTCTACACCAGAAGTGAGAAAAGCCTTTATGTCTTCGAGTGGAAACTTGGCTCACACACAGCAATCAATATTAAGAAAAGTAGAAGGGACAAAAAAGTATAAAAACAACAGTTGATGCAATATATATATATATATATATATAGAGAGAGAGAGAGACAGAGAGTGAGAAGTACAGTGCTGCATGAGTAAAGCGCTGTTAGAGACATTGTGGTTCAAACAAGAGTGAAGATATGCTGCAAACTGCCATCAAGTTACCAGGTAAAAACATTCTCACCACAAACGGTCTCCTCAGTTTATCTTCTTCAGCTGAGGAAACCATTAATGAACAAAACATTGTAGCTTTAAAGCAGAGCTAAGAACAAGAGAGGGTGAACATCTGCGCTGGATGTACGTATGTGTGCCTGTGCCACCGGATACTTCTCAAAGTAGTAATGGCACGTATCAGATTGCTTCAGATTTTCTTTTTTTTTCTTTTTTTTAAAAGTCATTAAAGTTCTTTAAAAAAAAAAAGTTCATACCATATGTGTTAATCTTATTCTAATGTCTGCTGTAGAACTGTTGTCCCTTCAGAAGAGGAGTCTTTAATAATACAAGAAAAAGTCTTAAACTGTGTGTGTGTGGGTGTGGGTGTGTGTGCGTGCATGCACGCGTGCGTGTGTGTTTGACTGTTTGACATTTGCCTGAAGCCATTACCAGGTAGGTCT
The DNA here is from genome assembly GCF_900408965.1 of Simochromis diagramma. Taxonomy (NCBI): domain Eukaryota; kingdom Metazoa; phylum Chordata; class Actinopteri; order Cichliformes; family Cichlidae; genus Simochromis; species Simochromis diagramma. The sequence goes on along the minus strand of NW_024387200.1, from coordinate 7,440,553 downwards.
AATCTGACAGATATGATGGATGATTACTCAGACACAGCACACATGCTCTAACAGTACACACACGAACCTGTTGTGCATGAGCTACATTGTCACCTTTCTCTCTGGTTTTATACTCAAAACTCTAATTAGAAAAATAAAATAAAAAATATTGGCCAAGGCTCCAGACAGACAGAACAAGTCAGAAAAAGCTCCTGTCCCACTTTTCTATCTCGTCCGTATGAAATCTGTCTTCTGTTTCTACTCTCCGGAGGTCATGAGCTAATCAAAAATGTACAGACCTCGGCAGACCTTGGTCAGCCTCTCCATTATTTGGGTTAAAGCTGAGCTCCAATCGGTAGAACTATTTTAAGGCATCGGCTGCTGCTCGCCCTGTACTTCCTATCTCTCTCTCTGTGGAAACACGGAGTCATTGATCTATTGCCTAGCAGCCCTCCTGCACTTCCCCACCTCTCAGTGAGAACCCACAAAGCAGCTTTCACCTTCAGATGGCATACCGGCTATACTGTAAGGTAATGAAATACCATTGTGGAAGAAGACCAGGTGAAAATGCTTTAAGTGACACCGTCACCTTTACATCACAAAGACCTGAGCCTCAGCAGAGGTTTCTGTTTTGTGTTTGGTACACCGCAACTGTGAATTGTAATTCATAAATTACAGACTCTGTGACACTTGCCCTGTGTAACATTTGAGAATATAAAAGTATTCCTCAGGTATGGGAACTGAAACAAAGATAAAATGCTGCCTGACTCTCCAGCCAAGCATTAAATAGCCTGGCGGAGCACTATTGCTGATGATGATGAACAAAGAGCCCATGCGCCTCACTTGGAGAGCGTTCTCTGTTTCTGTTTTGCTGTTCAGAGCGGAGCCTAGTTTTTTATTTATTTATGTATTTTTTATTAAATGACTTTTTGGAGAGGATCATTTAACTGAAGCATGACCTTGTACATGTTTTTATTCAATAAACCTCTACAGCACATAAGATTTAAACTTCTTTCTATGGAAAATTTATGATGCAATTTCATGATGTTTTAGGAAAGACAGCTAAAGTGTCACTTAAGAGAATTTCAGAAAAATATCATCATTATGGTTCTGTTCATACCTAGCGTTATTTTGGGTCTTGGAGGATTCAGTCACCAGTGGATAGCTCTAAGTAAGCTAAAATGCACAAATGCATGCAGGATGTATTGAGGATGCAATGAAATCCGATTGCTCAGACCAGGTGGAAGGTGTCCTGGATCTGGTCTGAGCAAGCTGGTCTTTCATTTTTAACTGGGAATGTTGACAACACATCCTTTTATGCCTCAATAACCCTATATCAAATAACAGAACATATCGATTTTATGTTGCAGTTAAGTAAAGTAAGTGAACCTATGTGTCTGTATATTTTGTTACAGTGGATTGTGGGTCTTATTCCAACTGACTGGAGCAAGTCTAAATGATAATTTCAGGTAACAGGCATTTCCCAAGTGTGGCTATATAGTATGTATAGACAGATATTAGCTGAAAAAGAGAGCTTGTGTAACAAACAGCTACTTGAAGTCTTGTGCACAAGGCTCTCTTCTTGCAAACAGCTGAGCTAAGATGCATGTAAATGCATGACCGCAGCCTATCACAATAATGCCTGACAGTCGGGACTTTTTTTGCCTTACTTTGATCAGATGGGAGGTCGTCGTAAAAGCTTAACCTGTCTTGGCTTGTCAGTACTCAGTTCATTGGACAGGAGGATGAGCAGCAGGAGAAAGGATTGCTGGAGAAAACTCATGTCCATAAATATCTCACATTCATCCTCCTCTTTTCCTCCGGTCTCTCTCTGTTTCTCCCTTCTTTTGTGTTATGTTCTCTTAGCTCTCTGCCAATGGCCAGTCTAAAAAAGGTGAGAACAGAAAATGGCACGTTTAAATCTGTGTGTGTATGTATGTGTGTGTGTGTTCGTTAATTAGACTGTCTGCTTGCTTCTTGGGCGCCTTATCTCTTAGAGAAAAAGTCAGTGCATTCAAACTGTTTTTCAAAAGGATGAGGAGATGAATGTTAGCGTAGTTAAGAGGTGTGGGGTTTTAAATTCAGACAAAAATCTCTTGAGTCTGTGTCTGAATAATTTTTGTATCGAGATAATTTTGACTTACAATTTTGACTCATGAAAACCTTTATTTCATCTATAAGCGGGAAGAAATTAGCCTTTTCCTGCAAATTAAGGCCCCCCCTTAAAAGCTAATCCATCTCCGATAAGCACTTGAGGGAGGGGCTCGTAACAGTGATAATGCAACTATTGAGACATCTCGTCACCGTGACTTGTGTTACGGTTCACCAGCAATCACTGTGTTCATTCAAAGGCTCACCCTGCTCCTACTCAGTCACCACTTTAGTTTACATAGCTTGTCCAGCCGTGTTGGGTTCCTGTTGCAGACTCTCCTGCTATGTCTTTGTTTGTTTTGGTAATGGATTCCAAGTTGGTATTGTTGCTTATGTCACTTGGTGATTGATGGGAAAAAGTCACCTTCTCTTAACCCCCCCTTCACCTCCCAAAAGCCGTCCTTGTGTGCCTTGCGGGGTGAACACACAGTAAGTTCCATCGCATTCTTCTGACAAAGTGACTCGCTGGCATCCGGATGCTCGCTTTTTGGACCAGCGAGCCGTGTCTTTAAATCAAGAAGGCTCTTCTGAAAACAAGGTGGAATCTGTGTGGCTGTGACAGTGTAACTTCCAAAGCGAAGGCTGAGATTATATGCGTGGACGGTTTGGGGGTCTTTCTATTCATCGCCCTTGTCGCCCCATGGGGAAGGACTAATTGGTGGCCCCAAAGAGCCCCCTGTTTTGTCCCCGCTGCTCACAAAGGCATCTGGGTGCGGTCGCGTAGAGGATGGGGGTGGAGGGATGCAGCAATGGCGATGGAGAGAAGAGCAGGTTTCCCATAGAATAGTTGGCTGAGATGAACTTGAGCTGGGGAGGAGGGGGGGGCCCTCACACCACTGGGTTTGCAAGGGGACATGACACACTCGTTCACTCACCCACTCACTCATTCACACGCTCACACATATACACCCTCAGTGGGGGATTCTGGTGCCAGTTGCTGGCCTTCTAGTCTACAAATGATCCTAGGCTGACCCACATAGTCAGCCATGTGTGAGGCTTCCCTTTATCCCGAAGCCCAGTTGAAACACTGAGTTATGGGTGTTTTCTGGTGCTCCCTGCCTTCTCGGCTGGGACTGCACAGGGGCCCCATGTGGGACGACATTGTTCACCCCGACCCAAGGACAATGAAGCTGTTGGCTGGGCTGAGAGAGAGAGAGAGAAAGGGAGGGGAAAAAGATGGGTAGAAGGGAAAAAGAAAGGAGACAGAGTGAAATAGATTGCGATGGACAGCCAATAGCTGGAAAGAGAAAGAGTGGATGAGTGGCTCAAATGGAAAGATAGGAGGTATAGAAAATGATTGGGGGGAGAGATTACACCTTTGGTAACAGAAGAAGAAGAGATACGAAGGCAGTAAGACAGATGGTGAGATTGACAGCGAGCTAAAGACTGAGCCAGTATGAGAAAGTATTGATTGCAGCGTGTGCTGGGTGTCTTCAGCTGTCGTGGCTGATCCAGAGCGAGGTCGTTAGTGTCTGCGAAGCATGGAGCCACGGACATTAGTGGCTCTTTAACAAACTCTGTATTGATTGGGACTTAGAGGAAGACTTACATGTATACCAAGGGATAATGTCCTGTATGTAATTAGCACCAAGGCTGTGACGGTGACATTGCACAGGACGTAAAGAGGGAAACCTTCAGTTGCAAGAAGAAAAATGCACTTTTTAAAAAAAAAAAAAAAAAGTAAAATCTTCATTTGATCATTTCTCATTTAGCAATTTTATGAGGCTTTTAGCCTTTTCACCTTCACCAATAGTCAATCTATATTCATGCATTTATGCTGCTAAAAGCAGCTGATGAAGCTAATGCCAATAGTTTATCTTAAAGGCATAAAAAGGATAAATCAGAGAACTGGAGCTACAAAGGTTTCAAGGATCATTTAATTTGTTCCTATTCCCTTCTCACCACCATAATTTCTCCCTCTCCAATTGAACATGATTTGTGGCTGGACTCGGCTCTCAAAAGAGGGCAATTTAATTGACAAATGACTTTGAAGCTAATCCAGTGATTGAGGTGACTGAGAGAAAGTGTTGACTCATATGCAGCGCAGCAGGTCAAGCACACACAATTAAAAAGTGTATATTTACTGATTCTGTTGCTGTTTTTTCACATGTGCTCGCCTGATATTACGCTTCTTCCACTAGGATGAAATTCTTTTTCTTTTCAAATATCATACAATGTGTGGGAGTCATCTATGTTATGTGTAGCATATATACATATATACGTGTCTGCTTGTCAACACAGACACACACATCCACGCACCCTTGCTGAGTACGATGTTTACATTACCCGAGACAAGCAGATTCATCTGTGAGACGTCTCTTTCTTGAAGTAGTTCCTCTGAGCTATTTGTTTTGACATATTGCAGCATTGGCATCCATAGGTACAGTTGAAAGATGGTGCTGAATAGGATGATAAAAGCTGCTGGTTCCTGCAGCAGTACAACAGGCAGCTGATGTATGTCACCTGTCATGTTTTAGGTGCATCTGGGAAGATTAAACACTTGTTCGTGTTGGACAGTAAAGAGTCTGTGGACATTTTAGTCTGCATCTTTGCAAAGAGTTTGGCATCAAAGGCTTTGTTGCAGTTAATTGCTTGTAGCATTAAAGAATGTACGGCAAAGTACTGATTTCAAGGCTTTTCGTGTGCTTCAGTCAGTGGCACTTCTGCGTTGCCTCATTTGAGTTCTTATCCTCAGCTCATATTCCAGCTTCTCCTCAGTTTACCACATAACCTAAATAAAAACAAAGGACTTGATGGTTTTTCTCACTGTGTGCGTGTGTGTGCTTGCACGTGTGAGCGGTGTCACTGATTAATGATCTTCATATGCATCTTTCAGCACACATACACGCACACCAAACCAAACCAGTAGCTCATGATCAAAAGCTTAGACTTAAGTGCTGTGTGTACGCAGCATGCTCGCTTCTGGAACCCATTTTAGAGTGGGGTAAAACCACATGAAAGGTCTGCCCCTATCCTCAGACCCTTATCCCCATCCCTCCATTTTTTAAATCCCTACCTCCTTCCTTCCATTGCTGTTAGAAGATTAGACAACTTTACTGGATCTTATAATCAGAGATGTCAACCACAGATTAAAATACCCAACCGAATGCATTTTGATAGCTCCCAAAAAGAAGGAGACATATGCAGGTCATTACGCTTTTTCCTCAAAGACAGCTGCTGCCTCTGGATCTCAGGACTCCCTGAAAGTCTCTGGCATAAATGGAAGGTAATTACCATATCAGAGATCAAGACTCTGGGCTCTGACACCACTTTTTCAATTACTCAGAAAGGTTGTTAAGATGCAAATTCAACAAAATGGCTCAAACCCCCAGAGAGGGATACAGTTTCACACCCAAAGCTGCTTCTTAAGTTTCTTAGCTCATCACATTTTGACAGACAAAGAGAAAGATAGAGGCAGAGATAGACTCTGGGTGGGGTGATGCAGGCGATCTATAATTCATTCAGTTTGTTAGCATGACGACTCAACGTCTGTCATCTGAACACAAACTTAATCTTAATTGTGCGCTCTTGGCAGCGGGTCTTCATTTTAAAGCATGAAAAATCACCGCATTCAAAGTCGATTCAGGGTCTAACTTTTTGATGACACTGTGGACGGGGGAGAGGAGAATATGGTTTTTCACATTAAATATACACGAGAAAGTTTGGCTGTCCTTAAACCGAGGTCTGCATTTCCCCCTTAAAACTTCGCAAGTGTCTCCATGCCATTGCATATGGAGGCAACTCATTCCGACTATCTGTTCGTTTGCTTTTCAGAGTTCTAATATTTGGTTTTCTTGGATTATGTCTTGCAATGCAGATGAATTATGCAGCAGCAATGTGCAGTATAGTACATCTCTTGCTATAGTTATGCAAATCTGGGATTCTGCCCTTAGCGCAAGCTCAGAGGAAATGATTTGCATTATATGTAAGGTGGATGTTGGAAAGATAATAAACAAAGTGGACTTAGTCATGACAAACTGGATGTGGACAAAATAAAAAAAATGTCCACATTGGATAGAATGAAATAACAAAAAAATCTCTTGTTTTGTTTGTTAAAGCTGAGCATGTAACTCACTTGTTATAAATAACATAGCTTCTGTACAGTTTCCTTGCACTGACTAATACATAAAGAAATCCAAAGAATATTTTATTTTGTATGGCCTGTTAGGAAATTGTCTCTAGGTGTAAATTTGAATGTGAATGGTTGTCTATGCATCAGAGTTAGAGTACCCTGCCTGGGATAGGCTCCAGCCCATTCCTAACCCTGAACTTGATAAGTGGAAGAAGATGGAATGATGGCTGTTTACTTCTTATGAGTCCATTTTGATTAAATATCTCTACAACAAGAAGATCTGAGGGTTTACCAGTGGGAACCAACAGAAACTGTAATTTTGATGTTGTCGAAAAGCTGAAAAATTTGTTTTCGCTAACCGCCTGCCTGACGGTCTAGGCGACTGACCAACATTTGGCGTCCTTACAAACCCAATGCTCTTGCTACCACTGGGCTAGCAAGATCTGACTGATATGAACACTGAGTGAAACTGGCATACCCTGTGTTTGTGCTAATTTCACAGTTTCAAGGCACTGAAAAAGAAGAAGAAAAAAATCAAGCCCTTTTTAGAAAATGTTTTTGAGAGGACTAGATGGTGCATCTTTATTGAACTTTAAGAGGTTTGTTTTTTTGTTTTTTTTTCCACTAAAGCTACCAGTGGAATAAAACCAGATATAAGAATGATCATGGCTGTACAGGGAGACTTAGAGGAAATCATCAGAAGAAGTTACTAAAAGATATGGCAGACTCTGGTTGGACTGGTGCTGCCAGGAATGCTGGGAACACTCTATATATCTATGTGTGTGTGTGTGTTCATGGGTGTACATTTGAGTGCCAGGGCCTGGAGGAGGGAAGTCTCTTGCTGAGGTCATGCCATGTAAGCCTCTCCTCTGGGGCCCACCCTGCCTGGCAGCCACACACACACAGTGGAGCTAGCTCCACACGGAGACTTGAGGAGACTCCGCGGCTTTGTGCTATGAATGGCTCTCTGTTGACTCTGTGTTTCCCTCATCATGATGGCCTCATTATGACGGACCTGAATTGTGTTGGCTTGGATGTGTGTGTACGTGTGTGTTTTTGAGTAAAATGAAAAAAGGAGGAGAAAAATGAGAAGAAGATTGACAGATCCAGTGACACAAAGGCCTTGATGTGCGTTCATGTGCAGCATGTTCATTCAGTGTGTGCATCTGTGTGTGTGTGTGTGCTCAGGGGGTATTCACATTTACTAGAGTGCTGGAGTGTATCAACAGGATGTTTCTTCTCGGTGAATACTTTTGGTAGGATGTCTTTATATAGTGAAATAACAGGACTCCTACAGTTCCAAGGGAAGCACTGAGGGGCTTATGTAATAATTCATTAAACTACATATTATACATCAAGTTTGCTTTCTATTGTTGCTCCTGTGCCTTGTGTTTCCCTTGACAGTCTACGCAGAGGATTCATGCATTATGCAGATCACACAGGGGGACTGGTTTGCTGTGAAAGGGGAGAAAGAAAAACACAACTCCATTGCGAATTATTACAATACATACACTCAACAACACTTATATTTCAAGAAAGAAAAGGCATGAGAAATGTAATAATTGGAGTGAAGTTCTTTTTACTTCTCCCTTGCCAAATGCAGTTTTTTATACAATAAAAAGACTTTGGTGGCAAGAGGGGATTTATTTGTATTTCCATGCCAGGCTTTTCAGTGCCAGTCTTTGTTTTCCTTTAAGTAAACAGGAGTATATCCCATGAGCAGTGCCCTCTCTTTTCTCACTTCTACTTTCAAAATCCCCCCTCGCCTCCGCCTTCTATAGCCTAGCACTTATCTCTTTACTCCCTTGTGTAGATTATTTGTAGTGCCTCATCTCCTTACCCCTGATCATTCTCCACACATTCATAAGAAACCCTTATATTTACACCCAAGTCTGCTCCTGCGTGCCCTACTTTCTCCTCCCTCTTCTCTCAAGTCGCGTCATCCCCTGTGTACTCCCCTTTTTCTCATTGCACATTTGTGCTGCTCCCCATGGACAGAGCCCTCCCCGTGGCCCTTCACCCAACCCAATTCACACATTGGTGGCATTGCAGCGGCATAATAACATTTAATCGGCACAGTCTTCCCTGTGCACCCGGTGCTTTCATGATGGCCTTGGCTCCACTCCTGAAACAGGCATTTCTGATTGTCGCTCTGAGTGAGCATATGCCTGTCTCCTACTTGATTAAAAGAAAGCCTGTGCACATGAGAAAGGAGTGTGAGATGAGAAATATGAAGACAGAAAGTGAGCAAAAGATGCTACAGGGCTAAAGTAGGGAAAGGAGAAGTAAACAAAGAGAAGGGGGACCGTAATCTTACACAGAGTTTCAGAACGTGGGCGAGCCAGCAGTAGACGTCACCTTTGCTTTTAAAATAGTTAATCTGCTCCCAGAGGGACAATGACTGCTTTAAGTCCCCCTCCCTTCTCCCTCTCTCTTTTCTAAGTCCCTCCCCAGGGCTAAACCCCTCGGTGGCACATTGCACGGATTAGCTTGTGTTGTTGTTGCATCTCTTTAGCTCTAGTCTATAGCACCAGCTATAGATGCAAATACAGCAGTTAAACTTTTTAAACTGGCAAATCAACACACAGGAGTTTATAATTGTGGATAGAAGGGGCTGGCAATTTTGTAATCTGAAGGCGTATCGGGTGTTAATACACAGAGTAAAAAAAGACATGAACAGTAACTGGCTTTTTTCTTAATATGTAATGTTGCATTGCTTTTACACAACATCAATACTTCCGACTTGCCCTCATTACTTCTCTTGTTGTTTCACTTGAATGGAAAGCAACAAGAAAACTGCTCTGTTGAAATGTGGATCTATCTCATATTTGTGAACACAGCCACCAGGGCACTTAGTTTTGCAAATAAAAGTATTTGGGTTCTTGCCCAGTGATGTTCTCTGGTTGTAATTTGTATGCCAGTTTATTGAAACTGCTTCAGCCTCTGGTTTGAGGGGTAATTTTACCTCGAGCCTTTCTGAAAAATGAAAGGCAGATGGGGTTGGTTGAATTCTGATTCTTACCACAGAACAATACTACCATTACTGTAGCTGATAAACTGTAACATCACTGAGCATAATGAAATGACATGTCTCGAGATTATATCTGTATGCCCTCTAGATTATCTATTCCATTTGGATTAATACTGTGTACTAAATTCATTTTAATGTACACTTATAAAGTCAAATGTAATTAGAGAGAATGCAGCTCTGTGGCCCTCATCCAACCCCTGTCCCCTAGAAATTACATTTATGTACTACTAATTTGTTTTTCCAATTATGGTTTGTTAGGCAAGGTAATTGTGGCCTGGATTATGTTACCTGCCAATGTTTTTCTTTTTTGTTCTAGGAACTATTAGCTTTTTGTACTGAACATAAGCCATAAGGATGCGAGTGACGCAGGCTTTCTGTGTTGGAGTAAAAAATTAAGTGTAATTACTTCCTTTTGAATTTAGGTTGAAGGGCTTTATCACTTCCGGATAAAGAAACCTATCACCTTAGACCTCTGTCCTCCTTCACCTCATTCAGCCGACCTCGTCTGAGTCTTCTGTGCATGCTTGCGGTCTGCTCTGCTGCTGCAGCACGAGGGGATTAGCTGCCGCCGCTACCATTGGTCACCAAGGTAGCAACAGTGCCCTTAGCAATTCAGAAGGGCTATTTTGCTCCCCAGCCGCAGTTTGACAACACTTCACTTGTCAGTTTCGGTCTTTTGACAGATGTAGAAATGGTGTCAAAGGGCACGTGTCTGTGTTCTTTTGCAGACATGTCAGAAGCAGGCACACCTCTGTGTGCTTGTGATTGATTTTACAGTAATGGCTTGGATTCAACATGACAGAAGGATGCAGACTTTGAGTCTCTTTTTACTTGCTTGTTGCTGTAACCCCCCCCCCAGGAGAGGAACTCGTTTGAACAAGCTTTAATTAAAGACAGCTGCTGGTCACACAATATTCTCACTTGCTTCAGCTGCAGATAACATTCGACACAAATCCCGCTTTCCTGTTTGCTTACTTAATTCCAATAATACGTGTGTCCTTCCGATTAAATATAGTTAAAAGTGGCGATATGAATCTGGACCTTCTTGTTAAATCTACCATCATACAACCACTAAAACACCTCATAAGCATCCATTGTAATTCCATCCTTACCTGTCAGTGTGGGATTTTAATTCATCACATTAATATGCCACGAGAGAATGAACCTCTACAGTATCATTTCACAGATGGCTTATCTTTGCAGGAGAAAAATGAAAATGAAAAATGAAGTCTTCTGGACTGTCGCACTGAATTGGTTCATCACAAACTAAAGGGACTACCAATTAACAACCCGAAAGAGAGAAACAAAGACAATAAACGATTTGACATGCAGTGTTAAATGTTATTTGCACATGCTAATGACTATTATTTATTCTGGTCAAAGTTTTCCTGTAAAATCGGACTTAGATCAGAAACAATGGGCAGTCCTGCCTGTAGTCAGCATTGTGTGATTACATTTTTGAATTTATAACCTGCAGTTACTTACTACATAAGATATGGGATTGGCTGATTGTGGGTTTTTTTTATTTATCTTTTATCAAAAAAATTCTAAAACTTTTACAAAAAAGTAGATTAAGAGAATGGACTGACACTAAAGGACTTATTTTACGTAGTTTTAGCACTTAAAAATGGCTTAGAAAAAGAAGGAACTCGAATGTACACAGAAAAACAAGCCTGAAAAATTAGTCCAAGACAGGTATATCATTGTGTTTTATCGGGTTAAGTCCAAAAGTCTAATGCTAATTATCTCATTGTCATTGTACTAGCCTTGTTTTGCAGATTTAGTTTTAAAGTAACAATAGTAATCCGTAGATCCTCCTTTAACAATGAGACTAAATGTTGTGGAGGATCCGGACTGCAGCACTTAAGCTTTTAAGTTAATTACACAAAGACAAAGTTTGCATTTACACAAGCACACCATGCTGTGGTTTTTTTTGTTTGTTTATTATTGTTTCAAAGACAAAAAAAAGAAGCCAATTTGAAAAGTCCCTGCACCTTTTTTTTCTTCTAAAATATTAGAAAGAAATACACAAAGTGCAGCTTTTCCACTGTTAAGGTTGTTAAAGTCTCTTCAAACGAGAAGTCCTCCAAATTCATTTCGGTTAAGAGTCTTAAGCCTCATTGTTTGACAAGACATCTCCTTTGCATTGTTTTCTGTTTAAAAATTGCATGTCAATGGAGTTAAGTGCACAAATGGTTAAATGGTTTAAGTTACCGGATGAGCAACTTGATCCTCTTATGTCTTTAGGGGTCCTGACTCTGTCAGTAAAGCACAGATTTCATTGTTGCAGCTAGCAGACTGTAAAGTGCTGTCTCTTAGGTTTTCTGTGTGATTGTGTGCACGTGAAGGTGTGTGAGCATGTGTGTGCATGTGCGTGGTGCTACAGCCGCTGTCCTTGGATTAGTGATGGTGGTGGTGCTGGTGGTGGTAATGGTTTGGACGGGATCATATCTGGTTGGATGAGAGGATTGGGTGGAGGGATGGATGTGAGGGAGGGGCAGGGTACTCCAGGGACTCATAGTAAGAAGACAAAAGAAAGGAAAGATGAGGAGAAAAAGTTGGTCTATCCTCCTCTTTGTTTCCCTCAAAGGCCGGTGTGACAGCAGCTGAGGCCTGCTTACTGCTTTTGCATTTCAGTTGAGTGGAAATCTGAACCCTGAGCAACCCCTGTCCCTCTCCTCCTCTATTTCTTTTTCCCTCTTGCTCCTTCATTTGGTGTCTCCAGTTCCATTAGGTTGATTTACGTTATTCAGACAAACTCATTAATCACGTTTTCCCCTGGATATAATCTGCTTGTCAATCTGAACCCTGGCGAGTAAGAGGGGAGTAAACCCAAAAAAAGGAGGAGTGACTGAGGTAAGCAAAGACGAGGTAGACAGATGGATAATGTTCCACAGGAGGGTCACTTGGACTAAATAACCAAACTGTGATTACGTTCATCTTTATAGATATTTTGTCTGGGTGAGGAGAGCCAGGCTTGCGTTTATCTCAAGAGCCAGATGGACCAGAGTAAGATAGAGAAACATCAAGAGAGGACATGAGAGGTAAAGCCAGAGAGGCAAAGCCAAAAATGGGGGCAGAAATGGGAACGAAGAGGAAACCTGGAGACAGAGGGAGGGAGATGGAGGGGAGAGACATGTGAAGTCGAGGGAGGCTCCAGTCCCAGTCTTTTAGTCGATGATGATGAATTACTTTGACAGAGACAATCAGGATGAAATGTTAATGCGAGTGTGCTGGAGGATGCAGTCTCAGCCAGACTAAGTCCTCCTATGGGGAAATGAGATGGTTGGTTACAGCACAAACACACAAACACAGGCAGACATACTGAAATGCACACACATGCGCGCAGAGATACATACAATAATGGAACAAACCTCTGGAGAAATGGAAGTTATATTTGCTGGCCGCTAGTTCGTGTATGTACTGGCGATGTGCTAGAGTAAGCAATGAAATGTATGAAATGCCACCGCTCTCCTGACCTCTGTATACAAGTAGGTGTGCATATGTCTGGTTAATGTTTACTTCAGGAGCCAAGGAGAGATTTTTATACAGTGTAACAGAGGCTGTGTGGGCCGCAGGGTGTGCTGTCACAAAACAACAGAAAACTTTAAAGCGTGAACACATCCTGCGCTCTCTGTTTCCGCTCACTTGCTTACTTTACAGTGACGGCTGATTCTCAGCAGCTCATTGTCAAAATACTTTCCTTTTTCAGATTTAAAAAAAAAAATCATGCGAAAAAGGCCTGGATCTATGAATGAGTCTGAACAGATCCTACTAACTATTGCACTGCTATGAAAGGGCATTCCTGGACTTCCGAGGAATAACCCCACTACACTATTAATCATCTGGTTGTTCATCATGATCAGTTTCCAGTTGAACATAATAACATAATTGGTAATTTCCCAAATTTTCCTTTGTTGCTACTATCATTTAAAAAAAAAAAAGTCCAATCCACTGTTTAATGAGAAGTTACTGAACTAATTCCACTTCTATCACTCTGAACTTTCCCTTGTGCTAATTAGCAAATCTTGGCGTTACTATGATGGCCCTAACTGCCAAACTTTTACACTTTTTTCCCCTAAAGAGAGTCAAAACATCAGTCATCTGCAATAGCATATACTGCAAAAATGAAGGTGTACAGGCATGGCACTGCGGGCATAAATCAACGTCTTCTCGCTTTCAATCATTCATCTTTGATAAAGCATTGCTGCTCTTTTGTCTCTTTCAAACTTCAAAGTGTTTGAGACAAAGGAGGAGCCCCCCTCCGTATGATTCATCAAACTCCCATCATCCTCTGGATAAACAGCTATGATAGATATGTCTGCTTAACCAGACATTAAAAGAACCTTTTTTTCATCCCTTCTTTAGCACGCCTCGGCAACCGATCCCCAAACTTCTTCTTAAACTCTCCTGAACGTTTGAAACCATATAATTAAGAGGAACTGGTTTACCTGATTGTGCTGAGAGTTTGTTGTCTGGCAGTCAGTCAGGCAGACAGAGCTGTAGACAAAGATATCAGGCAGTGAGGGAAATAACTAGGTTTATTTTCAGGGTTTTGATTGAAAGGAAGCAGTAATCTTGGCATTAGCTTAGCATCACGGTGAGTGGGCTCGACTGGCTCAGGTTTCCCTCTGTGTGTCCCACGGTGTAAAAACCTGGGAGCTGCAGGTAGGCGCACGCCCACCATCCGACCAACTGACTGTAACACAACACCTGCAAGGGCAAGCACATAACCACGTCTCAAAAACACTCACAACCCTCCATCACTGCAGCCTCTCTCTGCGGTGTCTTCGCACTCCATCCTTCATTATCACTCAGATTGAGCACAATAGTTCAGGGCTGAGGTTTACTCTGGCTCTCCTCACTTTTATTTTCTCCCGTACTGCCCTTTATGCTGGCAGGGTGTCGTAAATGCACATCTTTAGAAGTTGCCTGAGTGGGGTAACGCAAGAGGTTCGAAGGTTGCAGATGAAAGGCAAAAGATTCGGTCGAGGGTTTTAGCAGAAGGTTCACGTGTTTGAGGTTTCCTTCTAAACTCTTTGGTGGCGGATTTAAAAACAAGTTTTAACCCCTCCTACTTCCCATCCAAAAAAAATAAAAAAAGTAATCAGGATTTGTAGGCGTGAAATGGTAGGCTGTTGAAGCTTTTATCACTTGAGAGGAACAACACTTGGTGAATTATGGTGTGAAAAGGAGAAAATAGCTAGAATGGAAAGAAAGAGTAATTGTATCTTCCACCTTCCAAGTAATTATGCGTAAACAGGCTTTCTTCTAGTTTAATGTGCACTTGTTTTCTGCAAATTATACTTAGCTTTTCTTTGTGTGACTCTTAAATAAATCTGTCTTTTATTCTTGATCACACATATTTTTTCTGTATTGTTAGGGAATAGACAAAAGTATCTAGTGATCGTGATCCTAACACCCAGATACGGTGGCCTTTTTTTGGATCCAAGAACAAATGCATTAGACGCTCCAAACATAGCGTGGTATGGTTTCATAGAAAGTCTCTAGCGTTGTCTGGCCTGGTTCACCTCAGCTCCCACAAGGGAAATATACAGGCATGATGTATGGCCTGAGCCACTGAATTAATGCAACATTTCCATTAGAAAAATTGCTTGACACGGCCGATATAAGAAGTTAGTGATCACAAAGAGGCTCTGACATAGCATGGAAAATTACTTATTGGAGAACCGTCATCTGCACTTTGCTGAAATTTGTGATGGAAGGCAGAGACAGGGAATGCAATATATGTGATCCTGTGCACGGGCTGCATCTCCTAATCGCTCATGCAATACTTAAAATTACACTTCGGCGCAAATGTAAATTGTGTTCTGATGCTTACAAAAACAGAAAGGAGGTGATTCAGATTTAATTTGACACTTTTTAAATACGAATTAGATATGATTTTGAAGTCTGAAGTACAACCAGACAACCAGTGCTCCGTGTAATGGTACACTGTAATTATTGCATGATTACTGTGCATATGAAATCTCGTGATGTGAGTCTTGGTTCCAGCAGCTTTATAAACACACCATTGTACAGTACGTCTTTGCTCTGTGCGTCTGAATTGCAGCTTTTCTTTTAAAACCTCTTCATTGTCAAGTATGGAACCCAAAGGTGGCTGTGCTGCGTGTGTTCATCTGTTTCGAAATTACCTCACAAAAGAAAACAGCATGTATTCTTACTTCCATTACAATATGTACTTTTTCACTTCTAAACCAGTCAGGCATTTAGAGTGCCACACAAACTTTCATTACGATTATGCAACAATCGGAACATTGGGAGGATTGTATTTCTTCTCCCTGAGCTGATCGCATAACATTTTTAACTAGATTCACTCTCATCCTAGGGCTTTCCTTATATCCTGCTGCCTAAATGAACTTGCAGAGCTGCGCGGCGTCTCCTCTGCATTGATTTTGTGGTCTCATTATAAAGAATGCACCTCTCTTGTGGCACCAGTATTCATACAGCTCATTACATAATGCTGGCATTCAGTGTTTATTAACTTTTGCTTCAGCGCCTGCCGTGCGAATGCTCTCAGTTTTAGGATGTGTTTGCCAGTAAAAAAAACGGATCCACAGATCATGTGTTAATAGGTTAATTCTTACCTGTTATTTGAGACCCCAAATATACCACATGTACCGAAACCCAAAACATACCTCGAGTTTACTGTGGTTTTGTAATAATCAACCCTCATGGATGCTAGGGCTGTCATACTGAAAAAAAAAAGAAAATTGGTGGATATTACAATAATGTATTATTGTAGGGTGTTTATCTTACAATATAAAGCACCTAGAGGCCACTTTTGTGATTTGGTGCTTGAACTGACTTAAATATTCGTTAGCAACAGTGTCAACTCCTCTCCCTCCCCTCACTAGCAGCTGAACACATGAACTGTATGAGGAAATTTGAGAGGTCAGTAAAGCCCCCCATTTAACAACTCTGAAATTATTATAAATGTTAACCTGGCACCTTAATGTTTTAACTATTAGCAATTACCTGATAGCTAAAATGGCTAATAATGTAACATTAAGGCGAGAGGTTCCCATCTGTAAATGTATTGGATGGTGTTAATTAAATGAGATATCAGGAGAATTTGTGTCTCAAAGGTCTTTCTTAAAGCCCCAGATTTCAGCTGAGTTCTGTCTACCAGCAAGTAGACAGAGATAGCGATAACCTGCCTAACCAACTCTATTTGAGACACAGTGTCAGCAGTGAGTCACCAGAAGCACACCAACACCTCAGACAACACAAACTATTATCTTTTTAATTTGTTTTTGAAACACCTAAGATAATTTAAATGATATATAGTATAAATATATATATATATTTTTTTCACCCAGGGTATTGAAAATTATATTGAGTATTTTCCTGTGTATTTATATTGAGTTTGAAATTCTAGTATTGTAAGAACCTTAATGTATGCACAAACTTAAAGGTGCTTTTTAAAAAGTTTTTTGCAGACTTGCAACTCATTACTAGTTTGGGCGTGGCTTTATGAATAAAAATAAACGTTATTTATTCTTTACTTTATAAGACTAGAAATAAAAAAACAAACATATTTGTTCACATTTTATATTTTACATTAAAAATGTTACATTACAACGGGCTACCGCTGAGTCATGGCTTGCCTTTGGACAAGCTTGCGTTTACCTTGTTATGAAACGTGTCTTACGTCTAGCTACAGTAGCATGTGTAGCGTGGGCATAGTGACACACTAATTACACTGATCGGCCTGGCTCTCATGAGGTTTACAGGCATAGACAGTGGTTTGTAAAGGATTACTAGGTTATATCACTTCCCTTGTGTTTCATTTAAGGCATTTTGTCTTCCTTTGCATAAATGTACTCATTTATCCATATCCTGTTCTCCTGCAGGGTACATTATTGGCAGTTAAGCCAAAATAGCATTCAAAAGTCTTCCCTTTGTCAGAGTTGGTAACTGTACTTGTTATATTGTGTTAGCTCATCCTTTGACAAACAGTAATAACAATCTCCGCTGCAGACTGACAACATTCAGAACTATTTGCAGGTGTTCTGTGTTGTGTAACAGATTTCATTTCCATACATTTTGTTTTGGACACTGGTGGGATGTCTCAGTGATCTGCCTGCTGGAGCATTGTCATTTCGTTCATTAGTACAGAGCTGGATGTGAGCTGCATCACTCCTACAATATGGTCTGCGGAGATAACAATTCAGACAGATTCATTCTGTACATTGGCAATACAACAGCTACTGTGGTACAATGCGTTGTCAGTAAGTGACTGCGGCCTCGTGCTGCGGCAGGATTGAATGTCCTGGTTTATCACAGATGATTCATATTGCTATTGGATATGATGCACTAACACAAAACAAGATACTCTGTTATCAGTATCACAATATCACAGGCTAACACAGACCATAATTGTGTTTAGTTTATTCCATTCTCCATTATAAATATATGTTTCCTGTCATAAAAGAGCGAGCATCTGTGGGAGGAGTTTTTATTCTATTTTGAAGATGGATTTGGGCTTTGGTTGCGGGGTGTGCAGGGAAGTGAAAGAGAAAACGTAAGGTATACAGACACTGACTGAAAATGTCTGAGACAGATAATTAGAAAAGGACTGAGAATGTGTACTCGCGGTGTGCTTTTCTCTTCCCGATCCGTGGCCACCTTAATAGAGATTAGGATCATGCTCAGTCAGATCTGATAGGCCTGTTGCTGTGGAACGGAAGGCCAGCCAGTCAGTTATCAGCGAGGACACAGACTCAGTCACTTAGCATAATGGAACCTGCATCAAATGAACTGGAAGCTCAACGAGAAAAATGTCATTAACAGAGCTGAAATGATTTTGTGTGATGGTAAAATCAGCAAATTAAATCAAGGTGCATTTGCAGGCTTTATGACAGAAACAGATGCACATAACGTGTTATCCAGCAGCCTCATTTACAAGGTTACATGGCATTTATACAGCATGTGCTTCTTTCTTTGGACCCATTACTTATGATATGTGTACGTTGATGTTCCAGTGTTAGCAGCACAGGGTTGTGAATTCTTGCAATAGCCTAAAAACAACTTCGGATTGATTGTCAAAAAAACACTTGAACATGCTGTAAAGTGTGCTGAATGGAAATATATAGTGATGACTGCATTAGGTACACAATGAGGCACTGACAGAGACTGTATCACACCTCGTAAAACTCTGAAGCACACCTATTATGAAGAAGCAGGAGGCTGCGAGATGTGAAAACTGCACCAGATGGATAGAACAACAGAAAATCATAACACCTCTTATTCAGTCCCTGCAGGCCACCCTCTTATATCCTGTGTCTGCTTTTCTCGTTTAGTTGCAAGCAGAGGGAAAGAATGCAACAAAAACAGCTGCATAGGTTGACCGTTAAAGCATGTGCCAATCTAAAACAACGACACAAAAGGCCACAAGAATTATGAATTTATATGTGGTATATTCTTTGTCTTTGTCTGGTTAGTCACAGATATGTGTGATGCAGGATTTTTAGATTTTTTACATACATGTCATATTGATTACAACTTTGTTTATTTAGTCAAGGTCCAGAAAGGAGAAAAGAAATGGAATTTCTTTCCTCCACATCTCCTTGAGCCTTTTATAACCATAGTAAAAACCATTTAGCGAGCCGTCGTTGAATATTGACTCTGAGACTTTTCTCATTTACAGCCCAGGCCTGTCGAGGAAAAGGGTTTGCAACTATCCAGCTCTTGGGCCAGAATACAGCTATTGTTTTATTGATTGCTCGTCCTCTTTTATTTGTGGGGGAAAAAATACTCCGGGGACACAATGTCCCTCAGCTTCTTCTCCTATGCTTCTCTAAATGCCCACACTAATTTCTGCTGTGACTCAGAAAACTTATGCATGGATTGCTGCAAGTTTATCCTGCTTTCCCCTCTTCCTCCTAGTGAACTTTTTTTTTCTGCTTGTAGAAATTACATAAAAAATCATTTTAGGGCTCATGCATTTTGGATTTGGAAGTACCGCAGAAATGGATTTTTCTGTTATGCTTCTCCCTGCTGATGGCTCAGCTGATGTTTACTAAAGACAAGAGTCTGAGTTTCATTTAGTTCTTCCTGTATTGGGCACACATTTCTAAATATGTTGTCATATGTTTCCAACCCCAGGCACCCTAATTTAAAGCATTACTTGACTCACTAACCTTACAGACTTGAGGTCCCAGGTCTGTTTTATGACTAAGCATAGCATGAAAGGGTGCAGCAGTGCCTGAAGGCACCCTGCAGTTGGCCTTCATGAAGTGAGTTTCTAAGTAAAATGCGCATTATGCCGTGTGACAGTTTCAACACCCCAATCGCTGCTCCACAGGGCACCACTTCACTCATTCCAGCATCTGTCTCCATAGAGTTAATGCGGCATTTAGCTCAGTGGCATTCTGACTCTTTTTTAAAAAAACATACATATCTTCCCTCAGTCTCAGTTGGTATCGCTTGGCTGCTTTTGCTCTTTTGACAAGGTTTTAACTTAACAGCACAGACAGCTGATCTTTACTCAAAATGACCAACTATGTGTATTGACAAAAAAATGACCTGATGTTACAAGACATATTAAGAGCAAAGGGACAGGCAATATTAAGAAACTGAGATAGAAGAGTTTCAGACCAAAGAGATAATTGGATCAAAAGAGACAGAGAAGGCCATGTGCTACCAAGCATGTCCTTATCAGCAGCAATTTTCTCTGCTTTGCCCACACAGCTCTGTATCAGCTGCTTGCAGAGTGATTAGGGTGCCCTGCTAATATCGTCACAACCAATGATTGACAGGGCTGGAAAAAGCTCTGATATTTAAAGGTGTAACCTCCTGTTTTTTGAGGGGGGGGTATCTCTTAAGCAGCCGTTGTTTGTGTGTGCGTTGGGCTTTGTGTTGGGGTGTGTGTTGTTGAATGTGTGTCACTGAGTGGGTCTTGTTTTGATTCATAAATGCCTTTTTCAGACGAAGCAAAGGAAAGGAGCAACCTACATCCCACATTCACCTTTTTCTTCTCTGCTGCTGTTCTCAGGGAGATTTGGAAATATAATTAGTAGAAAGAGAGATTCGAGAAAAGGAGGAATGATGGTAATAAGGGAAAAAATGTTTTCATTATGCCTGAGAGAGGTAGTGAGGGAACATTTTGGGCAACTTGTTATGTGGGCCTGACAAAGAGAAATAAATCAAGACTTAGTACAAGAGTCTTTCTGACACTAGATTAAGACGCTGCAGGTTAGGTGCTAAATGCTGAACATGTTCACATGCTAAGGTGGAAAAGTTTATCTGGCATCTACCAGATATATTAATTAATATTATATATATTATAAGCATCCTAACATTTGCTATTGTGCATACAAAGCAAATTATAGGCTGTTTTCATCTGATCATGGCACTAGATGATACAGGAAAGTAATTATCCAGTACGAAATATGAAGGTGTGTAGCAAATTTTACAAATTCATTTATTAAGCAATCAGGAAACATACTGGTTAATCTGCTGGCTTGAGGTGTGCTAAAGGCTCTGGCCAGTTTGGGGGATTTTGGGTGTAGCCAGCACATATCCTGGCAAAGATCTTAAGTTCTGTGCAGAAATTGCTAAAGCAGAAAAATGTAAAAATTTGTAATAAAAAACTAAATGGTCACCAGATTATAGCTAGTCATTATCCAGTGCATTTTGGCAAAAGCCAGCCCTCATTTGCACTGAGCATGGACTGTTAACTTGCATGCAATCAAAGCCTGCTGTGACTTGACTGATCAGTAGGGCATGGACTGCAGTGTACTTGCACTTTTCTAGTCTTGCTGATCACTCAAAGACTACAAGCTACATTCATACGGCGCTTTATTCTGCACACTTCAACCACTCAATCGGCCTTGGAATCATTCACGTCTTCAGACTGTGGGAGGAATACCCGGAAACCCGCGCAGGCACAGGGAGAACATGCCTGCTCCACACAGAAAGACGCCAGCTGGGTTTGAACCAGGAACCTTGTTGCTGTGAGGTGACAGTGCTAACTACTGCAGCACCATGCTGCCAAAAATGAACTAAGAAAAGAAAACAGATTTTTTTCCCACCAAAAACGTGTTGATTCCACTAAAAACAAAAGAATTTAGCATTATTTCAAACACAATACATACAGTTTTTTAAATGGCAAAATAAGTTTGCATTGCAACTGCTCAGTATTATGGTGGATTCACTAACTGCCTGACCAGTTCTGCCATTGCTAGAGCCATGCCCTCTTAGCAGCACAGTAACATGTCAGCAGTAAAATGCACGCTATTTCCTTTTATCATTTGTTTCTAGCGTTTAAACTAACTCTACCTCTGTCTAATATATTTGTCTTGAGGGTTAAACATTTATCTGTTAGAGGTTTTCCAGGGTAAATTTGGAAGCTCATCTCTGGCCCAGCAGCCCAACAAGTTCCTGACCTACTTTCACAAACACTGTAGAGTGGTAGTTATCTCTTCTCATCTTTCTCCTCTGCTGATTTGTGCTGGTGGCGAGGTTGGTGTGATGTCAGTTTACTTTGGATCATTCTCAGACAGTGAACACGCATTAACCTTCCCTCCTTTTCCCCTCCCTGCTTTGCTATCTTTTCTTTTCCTTTCCTCGTGTCTCTTTTAGGTTTCACTTTTTTCTTTTAATCCTCATTTCTATATCTATGGTAATTTGCTACGAAGAGTGTCCTGAAAACGTCCTGGAAAAGGATATCCATTGCTTCACAACAGATAATTGTTTTTAATGATTAAGAATCACAGACGCATGTCGAGGCCTAATAGCTGTTAGATCACAGAGGCAGTGTTATAAAGATAGGCACTTATCACCAGTCTCTGAATATCTTTGCTAGGTTACAGTTGTTTCAAATTGGCACTTTGCCTCTCTATTCCCATGCTGTTCTCCTGTCTCTCTTTTTCCCCTTTTTTTCCCCTCTCTTCGTCTTTTTGAGTCGTCTTTGGCTGTCCTCCAGAATCAATCCGTCACCTCTTTAAAGGGAGACGTTCTCGGATTTTGGCTTCTGTTTCTATAAAGAGCCTAAAGCGACAGGGTGCCTCATTCATGTCCACTTCATTGTCTTTTAATAATCAAACCATGATGGATTACCACCATACAGATATTCGTTTCAAAGCAGCATCTGAGGGATGAAAAATGAAGGAGGAACAGGAAAACACCAGTATGCTTTTTGATAGCTCAAGGATTGTTGTAGGAGTATGCATGCTAGTGTGTGTCTGTCTGTGTGTGTTTATATTGGATGCTAGTTTGGCTCTTGGTCTCAGAAAGACAGACAAGTTCCTCCTTCTCACTCTCTTTCCATTCGCTCTTCTTATCACGGCCTCTTGGGTTCAGGCAGACAGCTCCTCCTGTCTTTTCTCTCTGATTATCAGGCCAGGACTGACAAGGTAAACACCTGGCAAGGTATCCTCCCCATTTGGGAGCCCTAGGTGGTTGGATGTGTTCCATTTTTTTATTCCCATATGGTGGATCAATGCATTGCTCTCACCTGTCTGTCTTTTCAACCTTCTCTACCTGGTCCGATTCTCATCTGCTTTCACACTTCACCTCCAAACAGCATTTCTTCCAGCAGGCCTGTGAACAGGTGACATAGTGGATAGTAGTGGCATCTCGGTTAGGGTTTAGCAATATGATATTTTTGTGGCTGTGTTGTAAAAGCGTCTGGTTTTAGTGCGGTCTGGTGATGTGATTTGTGCTGTGTTAACACGCGTGTGTAAAGCCTGTTTCTTCTCTTTAACGCTGGGAGATTGTCACACAACAGAAACTTCTGAAGTTGTTGGAATTACCCTGCTGTCACTCATTCGCCTGTAAAATCACTTTAGCTTTCATTGGGTTCCAGCAACTCTGAAAAGCAACAACCATACAAAGTACTACTTACTCTCAGACATACTTTTTTTTTTTTTTTTTTTTACTGGTTTTACTGATGTTTGAACCCTTGCTTTATCTCTTGTTTGGAGGTATTTTGTCAGTTCTGATTCCATTTGTCCAGGTTTTGACCCCTCTCTTTTTACTTTTCTGCCTCTACCCAAGCACACTGCAGGTGACTCAAATCACAGAAACACAAAATGACTTTAAAAAAAAACACACACACACATAATAGTTTCTCTTCTTCACAGAACATGTGTCAACAATTTTCTTTGGAACTATTTCTTCAGGAGTAGTTCCAAAAGGACTACACGTAATTAGGCCAACACTTTCATTACTACTGAAAATTCACAAAAGAGATAAAACGAATACTAATGTGGCCTCCATTATGTATATTGTGAAATTCCAATTACAGATACAAATGGCTGCAACTGCTGTAAATGTGGTGACTGACCATAATTACAGACACGTACCAGCACATTGCCAGTAAGCTACCCTTCTCTTTGGTATTCCTGTCATCTGTAAAACCTTCAAAACCAATCTGTGGACATTACCCAGATTGCCAAATATAAACACAAGCAGATTGC
Organism: Simochromis diagramma; assembly: GCF_900408965.1. Lineage (NCBI taxonomy): Eukaryota > Metazoa > Chordata > Actinopteri > Cichliformes > Cichlidae > Simochromis > Simochromis diagramma. The sequence continues at coordinate 7,416,873 of NW_024387200.1, read as the reverse complement.
GCTCGTATCAAAGCTGTCAGACAGCATTTACCAGAAGCTGTTACTTTAAAACCTTTATATGGAACACGTCCTCCATTCCTTGAGATGATCAAAAAGCCAATTGCAAAAACAAATGTCTCTTATACTCTGTAATGACAATGAGATGTTTGAAAATATCATCATCTCTGCTGTGTAATTTGTCTGATGAGAGAACATTAGGCACACCCACACAAGAGGACTGTTCTGTAAAGCTGTGCCTTGTAAATCCACCTATACGTAGCAGCAATCCAAAGGCAAGGTCTCAAGTACAGACTGATGGCCGTGAAGTGAAGTTAAGTGCGAACGATCAAACACAAATACATGAGTATCCGGCATGAGTATCCACAGGAGTGTGCAGCAATTGCAGCAAAGCTATCATAAATAAACTCCTATCTGATCATACAGCGCTACAGTTACACTTGGTTAACGCTAACACACAGTTTGGGTCAAAATGTAGGAAACCAAAATAAAAAGCTGCCTTTTGTGTTAAATTCTGCTTTTTGTGGACCCGTCCACCCACCCAGACAGCTTCCCTCTTCAGGCTGTATGGCTTTGTACCAATTTCACATCACACTCTTCTGATAGACAATCCTCCTATATGGCTTTGTCTCTCAACAAAATTGTTGTTTTTTAGCTAACAGACTGTCGCTGCTGTTTCTCTTGGGCTACCAGCAAATTCAGAAGCATCAGTCTTTCATCAGCCGGTCTCCTCCACATGTAATTGAATGGCAGTCTCTCACTCCACTGCAATTAGCAAAGTGGGGACTTCAGAAGATGAACATTTGGGACCTTGTCAAGGCTAACTAGGTGTGTAGGTGTGTGATTGTGTGCTTTACGTTTGTTTGTAGATTTAACGAGACCGACAAACAAACCTATAGCTAAATCTTGCCCAACATTTCCTTCCCGTTCATCACCTAAAGCGCACTCTGGCTGACCTTGTCTTTATAATAAATGTGTGTTATTGTGTTCATGTTTAAGCTCCAAGCAACCATAGTTAACATGTTGATGCAACAGCAGCAATAACATAATTAGGCAGCTAATTTGTTTATTGTTAAAGGTAATGCAGCTTGGGTCAGCTGCCCCCACGGGTAGCTGCCTGCATCTGTGATTGTTTGTCTTCTTCGAGATGTATGCGTTTGCTTATTGCTTTATCACTGGGATTGATGTGTGTTTTTTCAGGCTCTCTGCTTCTAGTTTTGCGCACCACAAGGCAACTGAGCGTGAATGTGCCCGCATGCACATGTGTGTTATTCATAAGATGATGTGGTACGGCGAGGGATTCTGGGGGGTCCTTGTGTTTTTATTACCTGCTGGCGGCCTCCTGCCAACATCCAGCTTGATTAACTCCACCCCCTCTCTCGCGCGCACACACAAAGTGCTACTTTATCACTACAAGTCTGCAGGAGTTGTAAAGGAGCAGCAGCTAAGGTTCTCAAAATGTTATTAGCTATTAAAAGCCTGAGTAGGAGACAAAGGGATCCACTGTTCCACTTTATTTCTTACGACACTTTGTCAACGAGAGCTTTTACAAAAGAGGAAATCCACACGCTCCCACCTGTGCGATTCAGATGTTTGCTAGCAGGTAATTTATTACCAAAGCTTGAATTGCGGGATGTTCTCGGTTTGCGCGCGTCTTTACAGATGTCTACAGTACTTTATAAAGGTAACATTTTAAATAAGAGTCTAAGGCACACACGGTAACACTCTCACACAAGGAAGCAATTTGCTCTTCCATAGAACGAGTGTAATTTGGTAAAGACAGTGTCCCGCTGCCTCCTGTTACTCATGTGTGGCAGCTGGTAATGAAAGGGCCACTGGAAGTCTTAGGGGTTTCACTTAAGCCATTTTGTGCTCAATTTATTTTGTGTATCAGAGTAGGCAGTGTGAGATGGTTTGCCTAACAGTTTTTTACAACCCACTGATATAGATGGACGATGCGCCTCTCCTTAGGCGTCCACTGATTAAAAGAAATGTCTACCATATGATTAATCTCTTGATGTTTAAAAAAAATACAAGTACAGGATCTACGTGGAAGAAACAGGTATTTCCGACATAATTAGGTCCTATCTAAAAATACAATTATAGTTATTCCTCCTTACTGTACAGCGCTCACATCTTGATTTCATGGTCAGTGCAGCCTCCATCCATCATCCATTGAGTTAGGTCCCTATAGGGTAACCCCTCTGTCTTATGCCACTTTCTGCTCATCAATCAGTCAATTACTGGAGGAGTTCAGAGTCAAAACTCAGGCCAGACATACATTTAAGCCCTCTAGTTGTTCATTGTACTGTGTAGAAAAAGCCCATTTTTATTTACAATTTGTATAAAGTCGCAGTGTGCAGTGCAAGCTCAGCTCAGTCAGCCTGTACTGTATGATGAAGGAAAGCTGCAGGAAAAATCAGTTTTTGTATTTTTTTCCCTTCATAAAATATAGTAGTACATAAAAAAACGAGTGTAAGGATAAGAGGACTAGACCAGGGAGTGAGAAAGGAGGGAGGGGAATGGAGCGGCTTGTGAGATCAAGGTCGTATCCAGGCTTTAGTATTGGTATTCTCCTCAGTGTTAAAATGATTCTACCAGTGAATAGTGTTTTCATTCCTCTCCTGAATGAGATTCACAGGAGCATGGAGAGAGAAAGGGGGAACAGGAGATGGAGAGAGAGCGAGAGAGGGAGACATGACAAAGAAAAGAGAAAGCTACCCCTCCCCTCTCCCTCTTTTTTTCTCCCCCCTTCCTCCCTACAGTTTGTGCTCCCCTTGGACATACAATAGCAAATGAAAATACAGCGTGGGATAAACAACTTTTATCAGACTGGAGCAAATGAAATCGACTATTTTATTCAATTCTTCATCCCTGAAGCATCCCTTACTCCATTTACCCAGCAACCTCACCCCTGCAGTTTCATCAGAGAAAAAAAAAGAAGGTGCTTTATGCAAATCAAATGCTTTATCCTTGATTAGATTACAGACGCAATAATTGTCTTGGATGATTTATGGTTGTAATTGGTTGCCACAAACTGCTGCAACAAAAGCTCAGTTGCCATGGTTTGTGCTATGAAGACATTACATCAACAGATTTTAGGGTATCTCCTATAAAATCCACTTCTGCAGGCACATATAAGTTACATTAGAAAAATTAACTTGCTGAGCATGTGGAGTTTTCTAGGTTTTTTATTACTTAAGTTAAATGATGATGTCCACAGTTGCACTTTTCCCCCCACAGACCATATAAAAGATGGACAAGGTTTAAAGGTCTGAAAATGAAAGTTTCTTAAATTTCCATGTGTTTAATGACCAGCAGGGCCCACTTCTCTGGTTGCAAAAAGACTTTTAGTTGTATAGACGTCTATGGGAAAAGGGCTACGGCTCCTGTGCTTTATGACCTCAGTAAATGCTTTATGTGCTAAATGACTAATTTCAGGTCATACTGAATAGAACATGAAGGCTTTTCTATAAATTATGGTAATTCTAAGAGTCAGGAAAGAGAATTATCCAGAATATGTTAATTAGCTACTGACTTGTGCTTGACAAGTTGTTAGCCTAGTCCCAGTCCCTTATCTGTCATAGCGCCAGAAATGATTGCTGCAAAAAAGGCCTCGCTAACCAGTGGGTGATGTAACTATGGTTACGTTCACTTTTTGTATAGTGTCTTTGGTTTTTGCACATGAGGGATCTCCCTTCACCTCAGCTTTGGAAGATCAATGGCCAAGCTACGAGACCTGGAGTGGTTAATTAATTTTCCCAAGGGGCCACAAGAAAAACTGGGGTTATTGTGGAGGGCCTCAGCAAGAAGCTTATAAAGAGATAAAATTAATAATGAGCCGAACTGGGTTCCTTTTAGGGTTGTGGCCCTCCACAACAGTCCCAGTTTCTCATGTGGCCCCATGGTGAATTGAATTGCTCACTCCTGTATTAGACAGTGCCACAATAGATGATTAAAATTGACTCTCCCTCTCCTACAGCCTCCTACATCATGCAAACACTAAGCTGAACCTGATTGGTTGAAAGCCTCATGGTGGCTGTCTTCTCATGGATTATAAAATGTAACCAACATGGTGGATCTTTGACAAACTTTTGAGTCTGGCAAAATTGTTTTTGAAAACACTGGAAAGAAATGAGGAGAGTTGAGAATCAACTTTCATTTTACATCGACAATGGATGGATAAAAAGTTTGGGGGGAGTTTCCAGAGTCATACTATACATCCCTAACTTGCATAAATGAGGAGCAAATGACTCGACAGCCCATCGTTTGAAACCCAACACAACCCTATCAGCATGCATTGCTCGGCTGGAATAGAAGCGATGAATGGTAAAGCATGGAAATGATGAATCCTGTGAACAGATACCACGTGTGGAGACCAAATGCAAAAATAAAAAAGATGAATAGGAAATAATGGAAACAGTTCTCCAACCAGAGCAGTGCTGAAAATGAAATATTTAATAGCCAGACTGGTAATTGAGTCCGTAGAAGTCATCAACCTGTAGGAGTTAGGACATGGGATTGCTACCTTTGTAAGAGACAAGTGGCAAATTAGGTGCCTGCCATTCCTTTCCATTATCAGGTGCTGCTGATACTTCTCAGCAGGCTAATCTCACCGAGAGCTCTTACACTTCACTAAGACCCTGTCACAGACAGAGTCAGTGAGAGAGAGAGAGAGGCACAGAGATCTTCTCTGCTTGACATCGATCTGTGACGCATATCACCACCCCTAATCCAATTAATTTTGTTTTGCTTCCATCGTGGCTTACTTGAGTCATCAAAATTGCATACACAAATACATCTCTGGCACACTGCATTGGGCCATACAAAATGCACAAACAGCTAAATCTGGTAGAGTGAAAATTCTTTGGGTAATTCCTTTCTGTTTCTGCCTGTGATCGCGTCTCCAGCCTTCCTCATTACTTTGTTTCATGCAGAACCCAAGAAGGAAAGCAATTTATGAAAGAGTTAATTGAAAACACTGTTTGACAAACTCCTTTTTTCCCTCCTTTCTTCCCCTTCTGTCATCCCTCTCCACCTCCTCCTTGTCCACCACTTCTGCCTCTCTTTGTACAGGCTGAGGCAAATCTCTAGTAGAGGACCAGCAGCAGCAGTGTTGGTGCGACCATGAGGTCAGAGGCCTTGTTACTCTACTTCACACTACTGCAAATAGCCGGGGCGGGCTTCCCCGAAGACAGTGAGCCTATTAGCATCTCACACGGCAACTGTAAGTATATCCTTTTTCTTGCTTCTCTTCACTTTCTTTATGTCTTTCTTTCGTTCTCTGCTTGAGCACCGTCCCTTCTCTCATTACAAGTCCTCCCTCGCTCTCTGCGTGCACTCTTTTCCCTTTCCTCTTTGTTTTGTACTTCGCAAATCCCCTTCTCGATATCTGTGTCACTTGTTCTATCCTTTTTCACTCGTCCACATCCCTCTCAACACTTCTTTCCTCAGCAACCCCCACCATCCCCTACACTCAACGCATTCTGAAGGCATGGAGTGTAATTTGGCGCCCAAGGATAGCCCCTCTACACACACAAAAACGAAAGACTTAAGGCAGAATTTGAAATGGAGCCCACCCTACATCAAAGGATAATCCGCTATTTTTCTGTTGGGCTCCTAATGCTGTGTGTGATAGTGTAAATGCTGTGGCAGGCTATAAAGATATGGTCATTGTTTCTGCTGATTCTCTCTGTGTCTCTCCCTGTCCTGTCCTGCTGTGCTCACTTTGGGCTTAACGCTGTCCGAGGGAACTGAAACGCAGGCCAGAAAGCCTCACATAGACCTGCGCTCCTCTATCACAGTGTTTATTCAAACTAAGCGCTTTCATCCAAAGCCACTAACAATAGAACGATTGCATGGTACAGTGCAGCATATTTTTAGCCTACAATTTATGGTTACACGAGAGCCTCAGCTGACAATTGCGGTGGCGTTTTCTTATCCAGCAAAGACACATAGGTTGACATTTGACCCCAAACTCCTGGGACGTATGACAAAAGCTTTGAAAGCCAAATTACAAAATCCCTCACACGAGCTACAATAAGTGGGCACACACAGGGATTAATTTTTGTCCTCCTTCTTGCAGACACAAAGCAGTATCCAGCATTTGTAGGCCACAAACCTGGAAGGAACAACACGCAGCGGCACAAACTGGACATTCAGCTCATCATGATTATGAACAGGACATTATACATCGCTGCCAGGTGGGTGATAGTACCTCAATTTGTGCAGTTTTAGAGAGACAGGCATTAATTCTGCTTTCATTTATGGAATAATTACAAGGAATAAATTCAGGCCATTGTAAGTTAAGCATCTTCAGGATTATTTTATTCTTTATGACCTAATACTAATTACAGTTGCTTTGTGAACTCCTGTTTTAGCTCAATAAATGTAAAACCCTCACATTTTGAACCATCAAGCTGAACTTCGGGGGCCTGCTGCGCTGGTTTCTTTTAAAGTTTTGGTTAATCAGGAGGGAATAATTCAGAGCAAAATGCTGAGACCTGAAATCACTTAGCAGTCTGGACTTTTTCCCTTCATTACCTCTTTGTTGTTTTCTATTTTCAGCTCACCGTCTGCCAAATCCCTCTTTGCCTTGTACGATGTCCCTATAGACTCGTGCCCTGTTTTTTAAAAAAAAAAAAACATCCAAACACACAAACACAGAGATAAACTGCAGATAAGTTAAAAACTAATGTCAAAGAAAACCATTTTTTTCCTGCTTTTTGTGTTGTCAATAAACAGCAATACAGGACATACAAAAGGTATTCCTTCATTTTATGGTGGCCTAGTTGCTCTCAAAAATCGATTTTTTTTTAAAACTCTTTGTTGCTTTGTCTGGCTGACCCCCACTCCCCAGTCTGTCACCTACCTTTATTGCTTTTTGTCCATCCATCAATGGGTTTTTCACCTGTGCATCTTTATTTGGGTGTGACTCATTTTTCCTGATATAATATAACTCACTTACAGCATCTGGAGCCATGGAGAAAATCAATATTGATTTTTGTCTTTCCTCTTGTCATCAGTATTTTTTAAAAATGGCGATGTTGCTTCGCTTCATTGCAAAGTGAGTGGTTTGACAACCAGTCAGCTCCATTAACAGGCAGGTTTACCTTCAGCATATAACATTACAGTAGCATTAAAAAGGCCTTAATAAAACTGATCCTTATGTGCTTGTTCTCTGCCCTCCATAGCTAATTGAGTGGCAGGCTTGATTGGATCCTGTTGAAAGCCACAATAGGGGTCTTTCTTTGTTTCCCTCCGAAGCATGTCAAATTAAGTGGCTGAGGGAGGCTGCTGCTTTAAGAGAGCTGTTTTTTTAACATATCTCTGGTCATTAAGAGGAGGTGTATGGAGAGCGAGAAAAACCAGACTAAAAAGAGAGAGAGACTGTGTGTGTGTGTGTGTGTGTGTGTGTGTGTGTGTGTGTGTAGTGATTTTTCCAGAGACTTTGGTCTGCCTGTCGCCCACCTGCTCCACATGGGGTGGCAGGGCCTTAGGGATAAGGGAGGGAAATGAGACACATGGGGTTTATTGGAGGGGCTTGACTGTGTGTGTGTGTGTGTGTGTGTTTGTGTGTAAGAGAGTGAGTGAAAGAGGGTGTGTATATGTGTCAAGTTTAGTATGCTGACCAGTTGTCTGATGGCCACATGTGTGTAAATAAATATATACATTCAAGGGTAGTGAACATGTGTGCTGGTGGGTGTGGAAGCTAGTCTGTGATCGTGTCTGCAGTGGCTTGCATGTGTGAGGTGACCCGGTGCAACAGTCCTACACTTGCTAAAAGCAGACACATGGCCGAGGTATGTGACCCCCGAATGACTGGAATGGCTGCCTCAGATTAGACTGAGTCGGATGACCGCCATTGATCCGGACACAGAGAAGAATGCTGGGAGTCGATAAAATGGACACACAAACGACGGCCCTTCCTCAAACATCCATCGGCTCTAACAGAATGTCGATAAAGACACGTGAAAGTTAAATGACAAACAGTTTAAGGCAAACAGCACAGACAATTACCACTTCAGAAATCAATGTGAAAGTGAGCCAGCAGTTCACCCAGCAAGACTCATGCCACGAAACAACGCACAATGGTGGAAACGAGCCCCCCCACAAAAAAAACTAGGCAACATCAATAGTTGCTTTTATGACGGTTGTCCAGTCAAATGGCTTGTTTATTCTGGAGCCAGCGTCACACAGCTCTGCCATCATGCCTCTAGACCAGTGAGCCTCAGTTCTTGGTGTGCAGCAGCTTGCAGATGGCCACTGTGAACGCAGTCCAAAGCCCAACACTGTTTCAGGCTGTTTTTTGAATGACTGCTCAGTGTATTAAATCCCTTTGGCTCCTGTTTTGATGCTGGCAAAAAAATCACAAGATTTTTAAGCTGTGAGATGCATACAAACATAGCAACTAATGAAATTGTAAATAGACAAAAGTGCCTTAATCCATAGAGAGAAAGAGTCAAGTCTTTGGCAATGTGTGAACTGAGCAACAGATGCAGCGATTGATAATTTATCCTTAGTTTTAAGTCTTGAATGAAGTGTATTGATATGGTGAAATCAGGCGATCGAGCCCTGTTTTAGCCAGTGTGTCTGTACAAGTGTAAAGAAAATAGCCTCTGCTGATGAGGTCATATATCTCTTCTAATATTTGTAAAACACCATTAGCCTTATTAGACTCTTATATATTGGGTGTTAATTATGTATTCAGTTCATGACTGCTGTAGGTTTTTAATATTATGAATATGATTCCATGGCCAAGTTTCTATCAAGCGCATTATCCAGAGGGATCCTACAGCTTGATAACATATCTGACTGCAGTCTTTTCATATGCAGCCTTTCAAAAGCCCTCTTGTTTGTTAGGATTTAATAAGACTGGCACTGGATTGAGTATAGTATTGATTTCTTTCACTTTAACTTAAATATTTTCTCTTATCAAAAGGGATGCATAGCAGATCTTCTGCTAATAAGATCTTAAAGAGAAATAAAGTAGAATAGAAATGCAACATGGAAGTTATGCCAAGAGGTGTTTGTAAAGTCATACTAATGACCATTAGATTCAGCCTTGGAGCAAACTAATTGCTTTGAAGCAATCAACAATACATTATCCATGATAAACTGAGACATGGTATATATTAAAGTGCAGGTAATGAACATGAAAACATCTTAACGTGCAAGCTTGGTGGTTTATGCGTGTCTGCTGTCATGTGTATTTTAGATGTTTAGCAGCAGAGTCACGTTTGGTAAAAGCAATAATTTGTTCAGTGAGAGACGGACGCGGGAGGACTCGCATCCCAGAGGTCCATATTTCATGGTCAGGGTACACGGTGTACTCCATTCAGAGGGAATTCATCATAGTGCAGTGGGAGATTCATCATTGTGATCTTTGCACGTGTGTGTGTGTGTCAGAGTAATATGGTTTTGTGTGTGTGTCTTCAGCTGTAAACAAAATAGCTCGTCACAAACCTCCACTTTCATGAGAACTGCTTTTTAGTTTGGAAACTTTGCAAACTAAGTCTAACCTTAAAGAGACTCGGTTACTTAAACATTTATTTTATTGTTTTATTACTTTTTGTTTAGATCAAGTTCTTTTGGGATATATTTTTTGTAGTTTTCAGTGACATCTTGGCAAATTTTGTTAATCCTGTGCTCCCCAGTGAAATTGCTGGACTCTGGAGAATGTTTGATTAGGTGAAACAGATAGACCGGCTCTTCACATGCGAATATATGAAAGAAATGGGATCATCAAGACTTTCTGTTTGGATGCTTTAAAAAAAGCTGTTGTTCAAGGTAACCACTGTTTTTGCCAATTGCTCTCCACAACTGTTTGCCTGCATGCAACCAAAGACTGCCCAAACCTGTTTGATCAACAGAACTCAGACTATAAGCAGTTTCCAGTACCAGACGTCTCATCGACTGCCTACAGATTCTCTATATTCATAAGGAGACAGTCTTATTAACACTCTGCTTTTATCCCCTCACAATGTCTAACCACCTTTATTTGGAGGTAAATAGAAAGGATAAGGGCAAAATAGTGGTCATAATCACCCACTGCTCAGCAAAACCGTGTGTGTGTGTGTCTGTGTTTGTGGACATCAAAGGCAGGTGCAATACTTCAACTTTGGATGAAGAAGTCAGTCTAGAAATTTCAGAATTGCTTACAGAAGATAGACGTATGGTTTATATATATATATATTTTATTTGGCACATAAGTTAAACTGACATGGATATTTGTTTAAAGTCTGTACGATCATGTCACGGCCTGTTTCCAATATGTCGTTTGCCTAGTGTTGCCAAAGGACGTGATGGCTGAAACTATGAATAGGTGTCTCAAAGGTTCACGCCAGCTGGAGAAAAGACATGGAGAGAATGATAAAGACAGTCCATACATGCTTGTGCTTGTGGGTATGTTTGAACGCGTTGCTATATACCCTGCCTTGCGAGCATATCCTAGACCTCTCCACATGCAGGGCATAGTCGCCATTCCTAGGCCACAGTCACCCTTCACCATGGTAACGCCAACCACACTCTGTTTACACCCCTCTATGAGGCTGCGAAGCATGGGAATCAGAGAGACAGAATGTGTATGTGTGGGACGGACAGAGAGAGAGGGAAAGAGAGAGTGATCGCCGTGAGTGAAAGACCAAAACTTGTGATTACAGCGAGACGCGCTTACAGACGCGCACTCAAAAATCCTGATTACCTTGTCTCCGTTGAATCCTCTAGAACAGCCATGCCTCTGTGGCTGCTGTTCTTCCCTGTTGGGTCTCTTTGGGTCTCGCAGTGGAGGCCACTAGAGTCTCTATTATTGTAGCTCCACCAAATCCTGTTAAAACCCACTAATGATGGGGATTACACGGTTGCCTCCTCTCCCTCTCCTCGCAGCACCGACGACATCCAGCTATGTCCACCCTCTGAACCAACTTTTGCAGCTTCGGTAATCATAATCACCTGAAATGAAAATTGGAACAAGTTTAGTTTCATAAAATAACTCTGCAAGCATGTAGAAAAAAATGTCCTTTCACCCATTCTTTGGACATTTGCTGCTGATCATATGAGAAAAATATTTACACAGCCTGGCTGGAGTATACTCCTGCACTAGAATTAGTGCCACATTGTTCTCATAGCTTGTCTGGTTAGCTAGTGAGGAGTATCCTGGGTAATAGCAAAAGGCACTGAGATGCTACAAAAACTTTATGTGAGAGTATATGAAAATGTATGGTATCCTGATAAATGCACGTATAGAATATGAATTTAAATTAATGTAGTTTAAAAGTTAAAACTATCATGTTGAAATGTGTTAGACAACAGAACATCTTCAGCATTATTTTACTGTATGTTAACAATTTGCTTAATTGCATGTTCTTGGAATTGGGGTGCACAGGCAATTCACAATTTAATTACAAGGGAATAAAAAAAACAGTTAATTAAAAATTAGGAATGACAAACAAAATATTTCCCATACTGATCTCCTTGGAAGTTAAATGTAAGATTACTGGGTAAGGTTCAGTAAAGAAATCACATCTTATACTGTGATTATGCATATCTGCTTAATTGTTCCAAGAGTGCATCCTCAACACATGCCCCTTACCATACTGAAGCAGCCACGCACAAAAAACACACATACAGTCACATACAAATACACACAAAAGGAAAGGTGGAGGGAATGCTGAAAACCATAATGAGATATTCAACCTTCGAAAAGAACAACCTGCCTCAGCCTGGGGGTGAGTGAACCCTGGCTTGTTGGATTTCATGCCACCACATCACCGAGGGCCTCTCGATGCCCTCAACCCATTCAGAACTTCAACAGCTCCCTTCACAGCCTGAAGGTGCCTGCTGGCTTCCCCAGTTCCCTCCCGCCTACTTTGTGAAGAGGATTTGAACCAGTGAAAGCCAAAACAATGCAGAACGGGCCATCCTCCACCACCCATGATCCAGTTATGAAGAAAGGGGAATATAGGTGAAGAGGGTGACGAGAGAGAAAGTGTGGGAGGGTGGATTGCAGGAATTAGGTTTGCGGAAAGTGGACTGGTGGATTAAGGTGCGGGGCGCATGCTAATTGTGTTCCCCTATTTTCTGCCACTGGAGTGGGAGATAGTTTCACAAAGGCCCAGCAGATGGACCGCGCTGGCCTGTGGTTACCCCAGAAGAAATGCGCTGTTATGAAAACGACATTCCTCCACACAAAGAGCCTGTGTTCTCGTGGCCACGCATGGCTACATGTCCGACGCAGACCCTTTCTGTCATTCTGTTGCACTCAATCTCACACTCTTGCCCACGCTCAGTTAGTCTACTGTTCTGACTGGATCATTCAGCTCTTCCTCACTGTGTACCCATCTTTTTACAGTGTCTCCATCTTTGTCCCTAAGAGGATATTTGCATACCTTCCATCCTACTCACGCATTTTTTGTCCCAGGATTTCGGGAAATGAGAAGCCCACGCCAAGTGATTCACATTGATACCCAATGTGTCGCGTTCATCCACTGTCAAAGACGCCTGTTATTTCTCGTTCCTCACAATCTCACGGTGTTTCTAATTTCATCATCTGCACCACAGCGCTATAGAACCGCTTCCTTTGTGTTAAAGTACTGTGCCATCCTCAGGCTGTTTGATTTACAGCTGAAAGCAGGAAAATTATGGGAAAGTGAATGACTTGCAGCAAAGCACCCTGTGGATTTTAGTTAAAAAGTTACTAAAGTTTTAACCAAGTAAAGACCGTGTCAAACGCATTCGCTTTTAAAAAATCTCACTGGACTGTAAATTTTAACATCAGAACAAGCAGAACTTGTAAAGAGCATGGCAAAGATTTCAAGATGTGACGAGTACCTCTTGAGGAGGTTATTGGGAGGAGGAGGAGAAAGAGTCGGCAGAGGGCACGAGACAAATATACTGCCTAAACTAAAAGATACAGGTGCATACTGGTCTTTTAAAAACAATGAGAGGTTTGCTCAGGGTTACCTCTCACAGTTACTGCAGCAGATTCTCCTTGTAAACACTTTTGAATTCGTAGCTGATTGTTGCAAGTTGTGTCAAAACTGTAACTTTAAACACACTCACACAAATTGAGCATCTTACAGGATCTGGAGATGTAATTATTTATCTCCCACATTCAGCATGAATAAACATCTATGAATCTCATGAGAAATAAGAGAAAAACAAAACTCCTGCCAACTCCACGACTTGCATGGGAATGATTAGGCTTTTCTCAGTTTCTTCACTACCAAAGTAATCCAGTGATAGTTTTGTATCTACAGTTACACTGCAGAGCCGCCAAGTGCAGATATTTCATTCTTTTAATGTTGCCAATTTGCCAAACAAATGTAGGCTAACACAACACGGCTCAAGTTGTAGCCCACAGTAAATCTTAATTTTTAAAGTATTGAAGTTCAGAAAAGCAATAAAGCGTAGACTATACCAATACCATGACTTTTTATATTCCTGAAGTTAGAGAAAGAAGGGTGAAGTGGTTTGGATGTACGGAGGAGGGATAGTGGATATAATGGGCAAAGGATGTGTAACAGGGAGCTGCCAGGCAGGAGGAAGAGAGGAGGAATACAGAGAAGGTTCATGGATGTAGTGAAAGACGAAGGCTGGTGTGACAGAAGAAGATGCTGGTAATAGGATGAGATGGAGGCAGATGATCCAGTGTGGTAACTCCTAAAGGGAGCAGAGCAAAGAAGAAATTCTGTGGACAATCTATGTGAGCTAAGAGTCATTATTACTTATGCCATGCTCTCTAATTCTTTACAAAACTTGATTCTAAGACACTTATCTGATCTAAAGCACCTGGATTAAGCTGCATACTGCATGCAAATTAAACAGAGTATCACATTTTTCATTCTCATAAATAATTTTACAAGTAAAATTTGTACATCAGTACGGCAAATGGATTCCAAGCCTGAAAACAATAGACAATGGGACACCTATTTTTGTATTCTCAGTGAACTGCTCAGCACATATGGAAATGGGCTGTTGCATAATAAAATTGGTCTTTGCCATACTTTTGCCCCAGCAGAACAAAAGCTTTTACTCACAACAGGTTGTTTAGTCTGTACTGTGCTCAGCAGGCAAGAGCGTCTTTGAAATCAGAATATGTTGCGGGGTTATTTTGGGGGGCTAAAATATTTGCAAACCATCAGGTGAAATGCTGAAATATATTCAAAGTGACATCTACGATGAAGGTGTCCTATTTTGTAGTAACATAAAAATAGTAGTAAAACGTTTCCTGGTTATTTTCCTGAGGGTTTTTCAAATGAATGACTTCCCTTCAACCCACCACAATCTGAAAAAGAAAATCAATTTATGTGCCGTTCTCGAAGACTTTAGAGTGAAAAGTTTATACAGGGAGTGCAGAATTATTAGGCAAGTTGTATTTTTGAGGAATAATTTTATTATTGAACAACAACCATGTTCTCAATGAACCCAAAAAACTCATTAATATCAAAGCTGAATGTTTTTGGAAGTAGTTTTTAGTTTGTTTTTAGTTTTAGCTATTTTAGGGGGATATCTGTGTGTGCAGGTGACTATTACTGTGCATAATTATTAGGCAACTTAACAAAAAACAAATATATACCCATTTCAATTATTTATTTCTACCAGTGAAACCAATATAACATCTCCACATTCACAAATATACATTTCTGACATTCAAAAACAAAACAAAAACAAATCAGCGACCAATATAGCCACCTTTCTTTGCAAGGACACTCAAAAGCCTGCCATCCATGGATTCTGTCAGTGTTTTGATCTGTTCACCATCAACATTGCGTGCAGCAGCAACCACAGCCTCCCAGACACTGTTCAGAGAGGTGTACTGTTTTCCCTCCTTGTAAATCTCACATTTGATGATGGACCACAGGTTCTCAATGGGGTTCAGATCAGGTGAACAAGGAGGCCATGTCATTAGTTTTTCTTCTTTTATACCCTTTCTTGCCAGCCACGCTGTGGAGTACTTGGACGCGTGTGATGGAGCATTGTCCTGCATGAAAATCATGTTTTTCTTGAAGGATGCAGACTTCTTCCTGTACCACTGCTTGAAGAAGGTGTCTTCCAGAAACTGGCAGTAGGACTGGGAGTTGAGCTTGACTCCATCCTCAACCCGAAAAGGCCCCACAAGCTCATCTTTGATGATACCAGCCCAAACCAGTACTCCACCTCCACCTTGCTGGCGTCTGAGTCGGACTGGAGCTCTCTGCCCATTACCAATCCAGCCACGGGCCCATCCATCTGGCCCATCAAGACTCACTCTCATTTCATCAGTCCATAAAACCTTAGAAAAACCAGTCTTGAGATATTTCTTGGCCCAGTCTTGACGTTTCAGCTTGTGTGTCTTGTTCAGTGGTGGTCGTCTTTCAGCCTTTCTTACCTTGGCCATGTCTCTGAGTATTGCACACCTTGTGCTTTTGGGCACTCCAGTGATGTTGCAGCTCTGAAATATGGCCAAACTGGTGGCAAGTGGCATCTTGGCAGCTGCACGCTTGACTTTTCTCAGTTCATGGGCAGTTATTTTGCGCCTTGGTTTTTCCACATGCTTCTTGCGACCCTGTTGACTATTTTGAATGAAACACTTGATTGTTCGATGATCACGCTTCAGAAGCTTTGCAATTTTGAGACTGCTGCATCCCTCTGCAAGATATCTCACTATTTTTGACTTTTCTGAGCCTGTCAAGTCCTTCTTTTGACCCATTTTGCCAAAGGAAAGGAAGTTGCCTAATAATTATGCACACCTGATATAGGGTGTTGATGTCATTAGACCACACCCCTTCTCATTACAGAGATGCACATCACCTAATATGCTTAATTGGTAGTAGGCTTTCGAGCCTATACAGCTTGGAGTAAGACAACATGCATGAAGAGGATGATGTGGACAAAATACTCATTTGCCTAATAATTCTGCACTCCCTGTATGAAGCCTTTATAATACAAGAATCAATTTTTTCAGCAATTATTTTTAAAAAAAAGAAAAGAAAAATCCATTATTCATTTCAGGTATGTTTTCAAGAAAATATGTCAAAAGATTCTCTGGCTGTGTGAAGTGTGTGCTGTTTTTCTCAGAACTTATCCTGTTAAGAAAATATGCATTGGATATTTTGTGGGTGAGTTTACATGACAAGAAAAATGTACATTTTAGGGGGTCCGTATTGGAAACAACCATTTTTTGTCATAACATAAGCTGAACGTTAATCAATTAATCAAGAATGAAATAATAGCAACAGTTTTAAAGTGTTTAAAAGCTCGGATCATACGTCATGACAATAACTAATAACAAATTAGCAACAATGTGACTGTGATGGATCATGTGTTTTATGCAGGTTTCATCTCTGGAAGTTGACTTTCATATAATAAAAGATAAATATAACTTGGAATACTGAATGCCTGGAACGTAGATAATTGATTTTAAAACTTCAAATTAAAAAAAACAGTACTGATGTTTACAACATCCAGTTTAATGTTGCACAGATACATGTTGTACTCCGCCTCTGCTTCTTTTCTTTCTTCTGAGTGTTTCATTGATGTGACTCAGAGACCACAAGGAAGTGACTGTGTTGTAATATGAGTTCAGGTGCAGGGCTGAATAGGGGAAAGGGTGCATGTGAAATTTTGTTGGGGTAAAGACTCGGGGGTGGGGGGGTTGTTCCATGCACGTGTGTGTGTGTGTTTGGAAAGCTGGTGTTGACACAGACACAGCCGCTCCATTGTACTCCCCCATCTCCAGTCAGGATGTTTGAGGAACGCCTCATCGCTTGGCTCGCTCTAATCTCTGCTGGAACCAGAAACCTGCGGCGGGAAGGCCTCAGCCCAGAGGACTTTGTCAGCACCGGGATAAGAGAGGCACAAGTCAGGGAGAATCGCTGGGATGGTTACTACTGAAAATTATGGAGAAGTCAATTACAGATTGCTCGTGAGCTGCTTTAAATTTGCAGACAGTAAAATAACCCAGGGGACTGCAATAAATCCGCTAAGTAATCCTTTGATTTAATAGCTTTTGATTTATTTAGGTCTTTTTCAATATGAAGTTTGAATTTTAATATAAAGATAAAACAAGTTAACTTGCTGAACTTAAGGAGACAAATCAGAACATTTTAGTGATCATCGTCCACCGTTTTTATCACCTCGTGTGTTTCATCTCCATTTAAACGTGTCTCTGTTTTTCCACTATTTTAAATGTAGTGGTGCTGATTTTTTTATAAGCCAGCTTTTTAAATATTCACATTTACTCTAGAACATGTAATTCTGACTGCAGTGAAAGGGATACTGAAAAAGGCAAGACCGACTGACCCGGGAAAATCAGTCCAGAACAATTAGCACAGAGCAGTTCAATGGCAGTGGAACCAGTTAGGCCTAATGAAAAACATTTTGGAGGGGAGATTGTGGTTTTGGCCTGAGCCGCAACAACCTGTAACTTGTTGTTGCTCAGTTTTTAATCATGGCAGACTGCGCAGCGACAGGCAGCATCTGGCATTTGCTTGAGCAAAGGAACTTGGAAGGAAGGCCACGGGATGAATCTGAGTGACCTAAAGCTGACTTTGCTCTTGGCTTTTTTCATGAAAAGGGTTTTCTTTTCATTTCAGCTGAAAGCAGTAATCACAAACATCTAGCTATGAGAGGTAATCCACAGGCCAACTTTGAAATTAGTCAGTATTGTCCATAAAAATGGACTTTTGAGTGCGCTGTTGTGGAAAATTAGTTTGAGAAGGGATGAAAAACGCGTGACATTTTTTGTTTTTAAATGTTAAATGGCAATTTGCTAAAGGAATTTTTGTGCTTTACATGACAGTGATGATATTGATTATGTATATTTTCTTTTATACTGATAGGTCTGATAAGTGGACAGTTACTATAGAAACCATAAACAGCCTCAGTGTGTAGAAATGAAAAAAAGAAAACAGGCATTCCTATGATGTATTTTACAGTTTCTTTGAGAAATTTCAGAAGTTAAACCGACAGAAAAAACAGGTATTTAGCCCCCGGCCTCTCTGGAAATGTGATGAAAGCTGAAATGTTTTCCTAATTTCAACCACTCTTAAAGATTAATTATTCAATTTAAGAATTGTGGCTGATAATGTACAGTAGACTGGGTTTTATCCTCGATGAGACTGAGGTGGCCCCCAGGAAAGCGATATAAGTGGATTCATTTCAAGATGCCTGTTCCTCCAAAGACTTTATTAGATTTAGTTAATGAGAGAGCAAGGCAGGCAGGCTGGCTAAGCGCAGGTTGGGGAGCTGGAATATAATTAAGCCGTGAGTCAGATGATGCCACTGTTACACACTTTGATTAAAAACACGTTCAACAGCTAATCTTCAACAAATTAAAGCGGTTACATCGTTTGGCACGGTCACCTTTGGTTCTCTCCTCAAAAGAAAGCTTTTCTTTCTGACTCTTCCGTTCATGCCACCTCTACACCTTCTACCTCCCACCTCTACACCATTGTATCCTCCCTCTCAATGTCCGCACCCCAATTCTCCACGGTAAGAAGGTGTAGTGGCATGGCTGGTCAACTAGCCTTGTCTGTCTGTCTGAGATGTAGTTAACCCTTGTGATTTTTATGTCTTCCATATGCCCTGCTGGGGCCTTTATGGCTGGACTGTGTAACGCAGGAGAAGCTTGTATATTTCCAGGCCAACACACATAAGTCTTCTTGTCTGAGCTATAATGAGTGTTAGTATAGATTTCCTGTGGCTCAAACACTAGGCTTAATTGACCTGAACAGCTCTGAGTGACTTGGCACCTCCCGTCTCAAGCCTTCCCTCCTCCCTCACCCCCCACCAAGACCTTTCTCTGGGACAAAGAGGCTTTTGTCCCCAGGCCTGCGCCACGGTGCTCCGAACCTTTGTTGACTGTTTCTGTCTGACAGAGCAAATAGATCTGGCCTCCTTTTGTTTATTGTCATTTTTTGAAGTTTGAACAAAGTTTATACAAAGCCCCATTTTCTGACGCTGTTTGCTGCCTGCAGGGGGAAAACAGAGAGGGAAGAAAAGAAATGGGTTTATTGTTTGTTGAATTTTGACTGTCTGCTGCTGTCTGACCTCTTCTCATCTCTCCCTCTTCTTTCTCCCAATCTCTTTCTCCCTTCCTCACTCGCTTTCCCTCAATCACTCGCAGGGATCATATATACACAGTGGACACAGACACTGCCAACAGTGAAGAGATATTTTTCAGTAAGGTGAGTGAGACGTCTGACTCTTTGAGGATGTGTTGTTCTCTGCGTGATTGACAGCGTAACCTCACTCTGACTGCAACAGTGTGTACGTATGTGCATGTGGGTGCATTTGTGTGCCTGCCAGCAGTCTTACTCACCCGCTCACCGATTGGACCTGGCGCGTTCGCAATGGTGACCCTGTTAAGAAGATTATTTAATCAATCAGCTAGCTTGCGTCATCCACGCTCATCAGTGGGACAGCTAGAGGTCTGATGGGTGCGTAACGGAAGCTGAGGGGACAGCGGAAGAAGAGCGAGAGGGAGGAAGGAGAAGGGGGGAGGAGCAGGAAATGGAGAGCGAAAGCAAAGGTTAGATGAGTAGCAGAAGAAAGACAATATGGATGCAGAGGTGAAGAAGATCCCATTGTATAGTTTCAAATTATTCAAAAAAGGGGCCTCATATTTACATAGGGCCTCGACTGTAATAACCCACTCTTTATTCCATTTCAACCACTCTTTGCTGGCATCGCATGCCCTAAACATAATGCATGCAAACAGAATTCAGACAAGGCCATTCTCGTGTATGCAACAACCAGCAATCCCTCCACCTCATCCACTTCAATGTCAGAGCCTGGCAAGTGGGTCTTAATGAGAGCAGGCTGCAGATGAAAGGCTGGTGGGAGACGCGCAGATTGATTGATGACTGAGGGTCTTTAATCAGTGGCTGAGCTCCAAACATGTTGTACAACAGCGGCAGGTACATAGTGGTCTGAACCTGTGGCTGGGAGCTGACCCTCAGGTGACACAGGCCAGGGACGCACGTGGTGTGTATGTGTGTGTACATTTGTGTGCATGGCTATAACTTAAGTATAATTACCCGTATGTCTGTTTGTAGTCCAGTGACAAGTAAAAGAGGGCTGATCCACAGGTCAAGGCAGTGCGTGTGTGTGTGAGTATGTGCACACGCAAGGATGGCAAGCCTATTAATCCACAGATTTGTCCACGGATCTGTCCTTGGACAGTCTGTTCTGATCCGGGGTCAGTATTGTATTTCCTTCCCTCTGGCAGAAAATTCGATGTTCAAGGAGGTAAAATGATCTCCAAACAAACTTAGAATAAAGTTTGCCTCAGAGCAGGTGCCCCATGAGAGAAATCAATGATGTAGAATCTCAAATGATGATTATTGATCTTAATATAGATGGGTTATTGAGCTCCATAGTACTGTCTGTTTTTTTTTTCCCCTCCCACCTCACTGTTTAACCTGCTTTCTTTGTGACTCGCTATTTTTCTCTTTAGCTTCAGTTAAACTTCCATCTTTTTCCACAGAAAATGACATGGAAGTCCAGACAGGGAGATGTGGACACTTGCAGAATGAAAGGGAAGCATAAGGTAAGGAAAACACACACTACAACATCATTTGTAGAGCAAACGTCACTCGAGTTTTTCCAATTTTTTTTGTCAGTCACACACTGTGCATGGCAGACAACCTGTAACTGATGTAATTGCGCACAGTCTCTGTTTCATTGTCTTGCTCTCTCTCTCTCCCTCACACACACAGACACTCTTAACACACATTTTAAAGACACAAGATCCTGAAGGTGCAATAACACACTTCTTGCAGTTCATATAACCTTCTGCTGTCAGAATTTATAGAGCATATCAGTGGGAATCTTCATATCTCGTGGTTGTATAACTTAATTTTTTTCCTGAACTTAATAACACTTTCATTATTGTTTGAGAAGACGTTAAATGGCACATTAAAATCTCCTGCGGATTTGCCTTTATGTGCCGTGATCAAATGCATGTCACGATACTGTGTTTGTTACATATGCCTCTCCCTGCTCACCGCGTGCCACATGCTGCACTTCAAAAGACAGAAAAGCAAAAAAATAACAGCCCACATGTGGCTACAGATACAGATGTCACCATGGACTTCCTTTCTTCTTTTTCTCTTTCTTTTTTTCCTGCCCTGCTCTCCCTGAAGGATGAGTGTCACAATTTCATCAAAGTCCTTCTGCAGCAAAATGAAGACACCTTATTTGTTTGTGGAACAAATGCTTTCAACCCCTCCTGTCGGACCTACAAGGTAGGAAAACACACACACACACACACACACACACACACACACACACACACACACACACGAATGACTATTTTTGTGCTCTTGCCCACTTTTGTTTTATCTCAGTGACATTTTTCACATCTATCATTTTGCTCTTTCACACACACACGCACATAACACACACTTATAGGATTTTTGACCCCAGCCCTGTGAGAGTTTAGAGGGGGTGGGCTATGGAGCCACGGACATAGATGGATGACTTTCACAACTCAGCAGGCCGTCCTCCTGTGCCTTTACCTCCAGGTGTACTTTGACAAACTCAGTTCAGAAGCAGAGAAAACTACTCAATCTTACCTGCTTTCATGCATGCTCGCACATTGCCAGATCTGTTTTAACCTTTTCCTGAAAGCATATTTCCGGGCATATTCAATTTATGGAATAGCTTCAAGATTCCTTCAGGAAAAGTAAAACCACGAAAAGAAATGGTGCATTTTATTTCCTATGAGTCACTAAGGAGAGCACAGGTACACATTAAGATTGACTTTGTGCACCAAAATAGAGATGCCAATAAAAAAGCAGATGCAGAGAGATGATTAAAGTTTGGCATACGTGGAAGCAGATGAACAAACGTTAAAAGCAGATGGGCTATGTTCAAATTGAACCTTTTTTATTTGCTGTCGACATAAATCTGATGTTTCTGATGCTCCAGTGTGAAAAAGTGAACATAATTGCCATTATAGTCTTAGTTCGTTCAGCTTGGCTGACCTACTAAGTTTGCTAAGCAATAGTTGAAAATATTGCAAAATATTAAAGTTTTAATTGGTATTTGTCTAATTTTTTTTTAGCATACTCTATGACAAATCTTCTGGAAACCAATCAAAGATCAGTATCAGAGGTTTAATCATAGTAATACTGTACAAATACTATGCACTGCTGTCCGGACAGACCCAGTATGAAGGACACCTTACAGAAAAGGAAGAATGTGGGACAGTGGGACAGTCGGATAGACATGCAGACAGTAATAGAGACAAAAGGACAGGGAGACTTGGTAGCAGTCCTGTCCTGAAGGGTGTTGTTCTGTGGTTTATAAGGATGTGTTGTGATGGTCAAAGCACACAGAGATGTTATCTAGGTGGCCTGTGGGGAAAACGCCCCTGCTTTGGTTCAGCAGATCTGCTTACCAGAAAAGCAAGACCTCTTCGCTCCACTGCCTTTGTGGTTCAGCATGCTAAGCACACAAAGTGGACGTCTTTCAATTCACTGACTCCTCCAATAGGGAAAGTGGAATTTATGTCTCTGCATTTATCAGGCATGGTTAGCTTTTATAGCGCCTCCGGTTATGGTTTCAAGGTTTGTGTTTTAGCTGTTGCTGCACTGATGTCGCTGCTAGTCGGCTGAAGTTAATGGGAAGGGAGGGGAAGTGTTGTACATCAGTGTGAGGTTTGGTAAAAGAACTCCACATTTACACACAGCCTTATATGCACCTGTGGTATAAAAATGATGCTTTTTATTGATCACTTATGTTAAAAGTCAAACTTCAGTCAATAACGGTATGATAAAAAAGGCAACTATTGTTCTTTAAAGAACACCGATCATTAAAATTCATGTTTCGTATTTGCTCAGTCCCTGCCCTACCTTACCCAAGTGAATTTGTGTGTTTGCAACTGCCCTTCCACACCTACTAAAACACTCATGTTTAGTTGAATAAAATAGCTGTTTTAGCCAGGAAACAACTGAGTTATTACCAAAATCATTACAAGAAAGTCTTGACACCTTTTAAAATGCAAGAAATATGACTGATTATGGGCGCAAAGATACAAATCCACACGAAACACATATACAAGAAAATGTGCACCCATGCAAACACTGACTGTGAACTGTGTACATTTTAAAATAGGCATCTCTCTCTCTCACACACACACACACACAGACACACACACACTGTACTGCTGGCAGGCTGGCAAACTCTCTGGGCAGATACCAGACCTTTGATGGCGTGCTGGGCTCATCCACTTCGCTTGGTCAGAAGTGTATTTGTGTGTGTTTGTGTGTGCGTATATGTGTTTGTGGTTAAATCCACCTTGGCCACAGTTTGCCTCTCCATCTCCCCAGTGTGACAGCACTGAAAAGAGCTTCTGTTTCGGGGCCAGCCTCATCCCACATTAATCAACAGCGCTGCGAGGGCAAGCGGGAGGGAAAGGGAGGCATGGAAGGGGAGAAAAGGTGGTGGAAGACAGAGGAGGGAGACAGAGGGGGCAGGGAGGGCAACCGCCCAAACCAGCAACACCTCATGTTGGTTTTTGTGTTGTTTTTTCCATCAACCCCCTGCCTGGTTACCTCTGATTTTACCTGACTTTGAGTTTCTGACATTTATTTTTATTTATTTCTTTTTTAAACAAACCTACCAATTTTCTCTCTTTATTAGCTGCTTCTTCAATTGGTGGTGTCAACATTAAAAAAAAACATGCACTGTCACAGATGCATTCATATAGAAAAAACACAGGCAGACACCTCGGCAGCATGGCACAGCCCTCTCCCTTAGCACCACACAGCACCCAACTCCCTTTTTTCTTCTATTCATCCTCCCTCCTACCTCTCCTCTTCTCCCGCCAGCCTTAATCCCCCCCCTCCACTTCTCCCACCACTCCGCCATCTTTCCCTCTGTTGCTTTCTCCCTCTGTCACTCCCTTGCTGTGTTGTAATAATAAACACTCCGTCCAGCTGGGCTGATATATGACTGGAGTCAGTTTCATCGCCTGTTGCCGGGTGAAGCAGGGGGAATCAGTGGGGAGTCTTGGAGGCAGTGACTCCCAGGTGATGCGTCTTAGACCTGATACCGGCTAACCGAGGTGTACTGGGAAATTTCATCTCTTCTTCTTTGCATTTGAAATGACGAGGTGAAAATGCTTCCATGCATGCCATTTTTTGCTGCAGCTTTTCCAGAGGCTGTCTGACTGACACGTAATAAAAGACAATACAAATTTAATACACTGCAAAAGCATTAATTAATTAATGAATACTTTTCAATAGTAACCACACATAATTAACAAAAGCAATTGTTATATTTGTGTAGTGATTCTTCAGCAAAGTGTATTCATAAAGATCAGTAATTTTAGTTTATATATATATATATTTTATTTCCCCCATAAAACAAACTAAACACGTATCTCTTTCAGCAGCTGCTTAAATTCCTTAAATTTCCTGCTCTGGTGTAAAAGGTGGTTGGGGAAAGTTTTCACCCTCCCACTGCTCAGAAACAGGTTGAAGAGAAATGGGCCATGACTATTAATCTCCCCAGGAGATATGTCCTTGTTTGGTTTATACAACTGCTCCTGGTCCAGGTGTGAACTTGTACACTTGACCTTTATAGATGTGGAAGGTTGTTGCAGGTGTATGGATGGCATACAAATAAATTTTCTGGGTCTAAAAGCGTGCTACTAACTTTAGGTCACCATGTAAAAATGTATCAGTATGCCAGTGCCAGTACAGTCTGACAGTGGCTGGCCTTTCATGAGGTGCCTAAGTCATGCATTATTTTGGAAGCGCAGTTTTGCAAATGGATATGTCTCAGTAAATATGCCCTTTACTGTGCTTATTCTATTAAATAAACAAGTCTGGGATATTTCAAGGAAGCTGTTCGGAGCAAACACTTCATAAGTGGGACGCCGGTTCAGTTTACCCCATGTTTGTCCTCAGTAAGATTTCACAAATCCCTCAGCAATGATAAATAAAGCCCATAAAAGCGTCCTCATAAAAACAACAGAGACATGGAATCAGAACATGTCCCTCACCCCCCGAATACTGGTGCTGATGCTGAACCAATTAAAACACTCCTGATGGGCATGTTTTGGATCTACATTGTATTTGTCTAATTAATTAGCATATAGCCTATGGAACACACCAATGCGCTGTTGTAGTAATTAATTCATCTAGATGCACTGCGCTCCCAGCCAAGGTTGCTGTACATTCTTCTGCTAAGCTACAGTAGATCCCTATAGATCAGTGCGCTTTTAAGGCGGGCCTGACAAAGTGTGACAGCGCCACTGTTCAAATTACTTTGAATTGTGCTCCCACTAAGTTGAAGCACTTCTTTCTTTTTTGCAGAAAGTGGAGTTGACAGTATAATAACATTTTCTGGGTAAACAAGGTAAAGGAATAAGAATCCATCTTGCCGCTTAGACATCAAATTTCTTCATGGTAGCGTTTAAAAAAACATTGTGGTTTAGTGTGGCTGCTTTATAGATTTCTTTTGCCCTTTCAAAAAAAAACACTGGTTATTGCTTTAGACAACGACATGGAAGTCGGCTGTTGTTTCTCTTCACATGCAAACTTGACAGGAGACTGAAGCCATGCGCTATCTGCGGCTGGGTAGGGAGTGTCTTCCCCTGTTCAAACGGCAGGAATAGATTAATGACAGCCAGCCAAACCCAGTAGACAAAGGTCACTACCTTGGTGAAATCCAGCGGAGGAGATGGAGTGCTGGGGGTTGCTCCTTTGGTATGAGAGTATGTGAGTGTGCGTTTGTGATGTGTCAGAGAAGGAGGGAGCGTTTGTGTTAGGTAGCTGACACAGAAGCTGCTGACGTTTCAAGCTTAACTAAGTTCCCATGTCACTCTGTACACACAGACGCTGTGATTCAGTAGACACACATGACCTTCAGCTACTCACGTCTCTTATGATTAACTCAGTCTAATCTATAATTACAGCCCCCTCCCCCCAATCTAATAACAATATATGTCCAGCTTGCTTCCATATATTGTCTTTCCACAATTTCTGGAGAAACAGAAGGAATGAGAAATCGAGAAATACACTGCCGCTGGTGGCTCTGTGTTTGTTGTAAAAGGTCACTTGTAATATTCTCTGCCAAATCAGCCTCAACAATTTCTCTGGCAAGCTTTTTTAGCGTTGCGCCGGAGTGTGTGTGTGTGTGTGTGTGACCTTTTTAGTGGGCAGATGATAACCGTTTCCGCCGAGACAGGAATAGAAAACAAAATGACCTGTTTAGAAACCAGAAAGGGCGGCGTAAGCAGTTTGCAGCCTTGGCAAGCTACGGACCTCTTTGTCGAGAGCAAGGGAAGCAAGGAAGAAGAGTATGGGATAGATAGAAGCAGCGATAGAGAAGAAAAATGACTATGTATTCGTGAACTGTTGGGTAAGTGTGTGTATTGTAATCTTCTTTGACCTCAGCTTCTGGTCAGCGCAGCGCAGCCTGTCCTCTGTGTGCATGTGTGTGTTTCCCTGAGCTTAAGCCATAGAAAGTGTCCTGAGGCATGCTGGGGAAGACAAGCCTACCCACGGTGGGATGATAGTGACCTCTCACCCACATCTGATTTTCTGCCATGCTCTGCCAATTGCACTGTAACCAAACTGGACTGGACTCCAGTTCACAGTGATCAACGCGCTAAGGAGGCCCAAACTAGCACTTTTTAAACAATGAACAATGGCTCGAAATAGTTCTAAGAAACGAGACTGCTGAGTGACTGAATAACAAAATTGAATTACTTAACTCACAATGCTGAGAAAAGACAACTTTCAGATTGTCTAGGGGCAGAATTAAAATTAGTATGTCTTATGAAATATACAAAATCAGGAGGTAAGCATTGCCCAAGGAAGAGCTCTTAGCACATGAAAAAGTTTGTGCTGCAAAATACGACTTAAAAAACGGCAGCCGTACTCTGGTTTTGTGAAAAATTCTCACATTCCCAGCTCAGGGCTGTGTGCTAATTTATTTTTCCTCTCTTCAGAACAAAAGCGCAAGCTTTAGAAATCAGGACAGGGGAAAGCGGTGCTGTAAATGGGCTGAAGATCGGTCTTCAGGGTCATTATAACGCTTCTTTAAAACGAGTACAGCTGAAGGATAAAGGATGACGGGGGAAGCGAACCACTACTGTGAAACGGGGTGCTGCGGAAATGTCTTTTTTTTTTCCCCCCTCCATGACAGTTTTGAGATTTTCCCAGTTGCTTTGGCAGCCCTCAGCAGGACACCAGAATGGCATACAAGTGATATTAGTTAGATTGATACACTCTCGGGCTGCTTTTTGAGGGCTGTTTTATTATGACTCACACTTCAACACTTTTTAAGTGCTGCCTATAGTTTTTGATTGTCTTGACATTTTGACACATTTCCTCTGCTAGAGTTTTACCTCCAACTGGGAACCAAGACTCTCTAAGTTTTTTTCAAGTACATTGTTTTGTTTGACACCGCACACCACTTTGCTTTGACCCCCTCTTGACCTTTCATCTCATTCCTGACCTTAGATTGACACCTTGGAGGCTCAGGGAGAGGAGATCAGTGGAATGGCGCGCTGTCCGTATGATGCCAAGCACGCCAACGTTGCCCTCTTTGCTGGTAAGATTAAACATTTCTGCGCATGCTAAACTGAAAGTGATCTGTAATGCATTTAACATCACTGTGATTTTTAAACTTCAGTCACTGTCCTTTGGGTTAAAATGAAAGAAACCCAAATTTCCATAAGGTTAAAATAGTTTATGTGATATTTCTACTCTTCATTCGATGCCATGAGGCAAAAACATTAATCCCAATTTTCTCCTATCTGCAGTTACTTAACGCTGGGAACAGTTTGAGCTAGATGGGAAAGTTGAGTGTATTTGAGTGAGGGATTAGTTGCGGTTGTATTTAATATTCTTCTTAATACCCTGCGGTTTACTCTAATGGCAATACTCTGACATGTCAAAAAAGAAAGCCAATCTATGTTACATGCACTAGAGCAAGTCATTCGATTTGGCGCTACATTGCTCTTCTTATTGGAGCCTTTTGGAAACACTTTAATAGTACTGTGGTAACAGATTCATCTGTCTGCGCCTTCTATTGTACTTTTCTGTCATTCTCTTTGTCTCTCATTCACTTCCATTCAAAATGCTCAAGATTAACATAAGTCACACATGGATGTGACCAGAATGAGTCATCTTTCCGTCGGCGTGGTGAGATTCTTCTGGTGCAATGAACCCACGGGCTGCTAAAGACATCCAGTCCCTATACACATTTGCTGTGAAGCGATTTATGGCAGTATTGATGATCTGTCCCTGCCGGTTTAAAGTAGAGGACAAGAGTAAATGCCTAGCTTGACCAGTTAATGTGTAGCAGAGCTGCTTGGAAGAAGCTGGAAGCACTGAGTAATCAACAGGGTTCCTCTGACTGCTATCCTTTCAATTATGTAGTTTGAGTTTCCACTGTGGTTATAGCTGAGGCAGGCTGAGGTCATGCTAGCGGTGGATTGTGTTTGTGAAGAATGTGTGTGTATGTATGTGCATGTAAGCGTGCGACTTTGGCTTTCTGTGGTGCTCGAAGACTGTATGTGAGTGCAGGGCTACAGTGTTTGTGCTTTTGGAGAGTGTTTGCAAGATTGGCCAATTACAAATGTTTAAGTGCGTACAGCCTGTTTGTTGTCCATCAAAGAGTGCCTTCTGGTTGTGTGATTCATTCATTTTCCAGGTCTGAATCATCTGAAACATGTTTGTGTATCTCACCACAGGGAGCAGGAATCTCTGGGTGGCTTCATGCATTTCTGTCTTGATTAACTTTACTCTCTTCACCTTTTTTTCTTTTCCTTTATGTCTCTCTGTGTCTTTCGCTTTTTGTCCATCCTCCTCCCTCTTCGTCTACATCTTTCTTCCTTATTGCTCTTTCTCCCTCTGTGTTCGCTCACCAGATGGCAAGCTGTACTCGGCCACCGTTACAGACTTTCTAGCGATCGATGCGGTCATCTATCGTAGCCTTGGAGACAGCCCGACTCTGCGCACTGTCAAACATGACTCCAAATGGCTGAAAGGTGAGTGGGGGACACAAACACAGTCCCTGTGGTCGGAAAGTGCCAGGCTGACTGACAAGTTAGAAAAAAAAAAACTAGGGTTCGGACATGCATGCTTGACCACGTGTTTGTATTTTATGATTCATGTGCAAACATGTGTTTGTCCCTCTGTGTATGAATGACGGTATGAAGAGCTGGAGCATTTATGCTACATGCTCTGTTTGATGCAGTCATGTTGCCAGCCTGCACAAGTAGTGTTGAAATTACTCTGCCCCGGGGAGAAACAAGCACAAGTCCAGTCTGTCAAAACTCAATAGAGAAATCCGCCTTTTCTCGCATGTGAATTGTTTTGCTAATATGATGGATGATAGTTTGAGGCTCTCAAGGCTCGCAGTCGCTACCTTTCTGCATAATATGACAGATATTCTGGCGGTTTACTGTGAAATATGGTGTCAGAACTGTTTTGTCACAGCAAAAATGCTTCTTTGACTCATAATAGTTTTTCTTTTTCCCTTCGCAGAGCCCTACTTCGTCCAAGCAGTCAATTATGGAGACTTCATTTATTTCTTCTTTAGGGAAATTGCTATGGAGTACAATACAATGGGAAAGGTAAGCACATACACTATTGTTTTAAACTCTAATCAGAGGTGACTTCCTATTTACAGGGAGAATCAGGAAGCGCCCGAGGAAACTAACAGGATATGGGTAACGCATAACGGGAAGGAGGCTTTTAGGAGCAGTAAAGTGGACAAACCCTTTTCCAGCAACAGATAAACACTAGGCAGGAAACGGCACCTAAAATAGGTTCAAAAAGAAAATATATGGATGTCTTGAGATCCCATTTTGAAGTCTAAATATATTACTTGAATTGCACGTCCGCATCCATCCTGCATTGCTCCCATTTGGCCTACCCTCTCAGTGTTTCCCATGAGAAAAACCGCCCAAGTGTCTCTTAGAAGTGAGACAAAGTATCAGAAGAAGACGGGAAAAAAACCCAAGCTTTTCTCAGGTATTACACCATAGGGACAGAAACGTTTCTATTAATCTCTTCATTCCAGGTTTGGGCCCTGTCCTGCAAAAGTTTAATTGGACACCAGGTAGAAGAAAATACGTTATGCAAATGAATCACTCTTTTTATATTGTGCAGAATAAATGAAAGAAAACACATAAGAGAGAGTGAGAAAGACAGAGGGGACGAGATGAGAACAGAGCGGAGGTAACATAGAAATAATGGATTCACTGCCAGAAGTGACAGCCATGTGTTATTGCAGAGCATGAATACAGATCAGGCCTCTCAATCTGCCGGGTGTTTTGAAAGCAGTGTCAGTATAATTATGTATGTGGTGGTAGAACTGATGGCGCAGAGAGCAATTTAACATTTAGTGAATTGATATCTCTTTATTATTACGAAAAAGACTGGCCTACCCTGACAATGTAAACAGTCGTCTGTGCTTTATGGCAAACTGATAAATCCGCTGTGGCGAGTTGTTTGCTTTAGGTTTAATGTCGGGTTGTTACATTGTTATCTAGAAAATACAAAAGGATAAACCTTTCAGTGCACAAGTGAATTAAAAAGCCTCCACTAAGGCGTTTGTTTGGCGAAGCGATGTGTATATTTGGACCATTTATGTATATGCGTGTATCGAGTTGCGTCCAAGTCGCTCACAGATTAGCGAGTGCAGAAATGTGACCCACTGATACACTGTGTAATCTCAGTAATCTAAAATTTCACACTGAACGGGCCTGTGCAGGTTCTAGAGTCTTAGCTGGAATTGCTGCATTGCTTAATTCATATTTGTGCATGGTTCAATGGGAAAGCGGAGGGTCGTGGTGTGTTTGCAAGAGTGAGGGTGTGTGTGTGGTTGTCTGTGGGTGTGTGAGTAGGGATCTGTTTTAAATGCATGGTTGTTCCCATTCACACCATCAATTTCAGTTCAGGGCAAGATTTATAGCTGTTAAGTATAGTGTCACAACAACTAATTACAATTCTGGCTACGCGAACTTACGACAGAGTTGTAATTACAGAGGTCGGGCCTATTTGAAGCCGTATACTTTAAACTTTCTGTTGCCAGGTGCTGACTGTTTAACAGCATATCAAATGCACCACTTTTCTTCTGTCTTTAATTTGCTATAACGTGACGAAACCCTAGATTAACACATTGTGGTGTACCTACAATTTCTCCCATTCAAAAAGGCCTTATAGCAATAAGATTATCGATGTGAAATGTGTGACTGTAGAAATCTCAAGGTGAAATCTTAAGCTTCTTAAATATAACCCACGTTTGACTTCTTCAGGTGGTGTTTCCACGGGTGGCGAGGGTTTGTAAGAACGACCGAGGCGGATCGCCGCGTGTTCTGGAGAAGCAGTGGACCTCGTTTTTAAAGTCTCGCCTGAACTGCTCCATCCCTGGCGACTCCCATTTCTACTTCAACATCCTGCAGGCTGTGACCGATGTCATTCACATCAATGGGAGGGATGTAGTGATGGCAACTTTCTCCACGCCTTACAACAGGTAATGACGACAGAAGGTAAAAGTAAACAAGCAGTGAAAAGTGAGCAATAAACTGGTTTTGCTGAGGGTATTTTTTCCAGCGTTTCCCAGCATCTCAGATAAATTCACATGCACCAGCACATGAACTTTCCCTTTATTAAACCGATTATCTTTCTCAGTTTGAAAGACATTTTGAAATTCATCAACACTTTGACAGTCTGACCTTTGTTAACGTTGGTAGCGTGTGTCCCTGCCGTGCCTCTTGGCGGCGTGTAATTTCTAAACCCAGTGGGTCAACATTCACATCTTCTGTCAAAACAGTGTTGTTGCCCTTTTGACATGCAGGTGCTTAATCTTATTTTCCCTCTTATAATTCATATTCTGCACGGCTTTCATGTTCGCAGTCAGTGGGAGTTTTTATCTAAATTGAAAATTACCACAAAGCCATACAGCTTGGCTGATAGCTCACACATATTGTAATTTTCCATTTTATGGCTGCTTTTTAGCAGATAAGACAATTGCTTGTGACAACGCAATTGAGCATGGTTAATGGACATTAAAACCCAATGAAGCAGTGCCTCTGAAAATTTCTATAAGCGGGAGTTTTGATCCTAGCATTAATTTTCCATTTCATAGGGGGTGAAGGGAGCACATTCAGACAGTAGGCAGCACTCAGGGTTTTGTGTCATTCGATTGTCTTGCTGAGTTGCTTCACGGCCCAGACTTTTGCTAACCGGCCAGCTAATTCTGTCTCGTTAGCAGCCCGATATAAACAGACATACGACTGTCTAACTTTTTGTACATATTCAATGCAGAGGGTAATTACTGTAATTTAGTAGCTAAGCCAAGAATTAACAGCTTTCTGACCTTGCTCTCAATAATGCTACCCTTGTGTCTGCTGTCTTCCAAATGTCTACATGATGAGTTTAACCCATGATGTAACAGCATGGAAATCCAGCAAGCTGAGAGAGAAAGAGAGGTTTCTTTCTGTAAACAGCCCTTAGTTTTTATTTCTGGACACAAAAAAAGCATAAAAAATAGAAAAGTGACTCAGTAATCTGCTATGCATTGATTTCACACAGACACAAAGAAATCAGTGGCTCCACTGCAATCATAAGATGGGTATTTTTCCCCTTAAAATGAAAAGTGATAATAAGATAATCTGTTGCCCATATTTGGCCCCAAGCGTGGACTGGTGATGAACTTTGATGCCTGGAGGCTTTCGGGGAAAGTCAGTGTTAGAGGTTACTGTACGGGAATGTGTGAACCCGTAAATCACTACATTCAATAACACATAAGTGAATGCACGAAAGCTCTGACATGGTGATCAGTAGAGAACAAAAGAAATAAATGCTTTTATTAATGAAAAAAATTGATCAAATTATGTTAAAAAAATAGAGGAAAGTGTAAAGTGTCTTCTTGTATACCTAAGGGAAGTGAGGATAAACAACGCGCCTCTTTTTTTTTTTTAATCTGGCAGAACCTTCACAACACTCAAAACTTGACTGTATCACCCAGTGTAAACAGGCAACAGCTAAAATAAGCCATCCTCAAGGGATTTAACCCTTCTGAGAAGGGATTGTAAATCCATTTTTCTGTCTCCTGGTGATAGCAAGGTGTTTCTTTGATATGCTCAGTCAAGAGGATTGTTTATTTAGTTGTGTGTGCTTGTGTGTGCCGTCGCAGTATTCCAGGTTCGGCAGTGTGTGCCTATGACATGGCGGAGGTGGCCAACACGTTCACAGGGCGTTTCAAAGAACAGAAATCACCAGACTCCACCTGGACACCTTTTCCTGAAGAGAAGGTTCCCAAGCCAAGGTACAGCAGCAGTTAATTAACCAGCGA
This sequence comes from Simochromis diagramma, assembly GCF_900408965.1. Classification (NCBI taxonomy): domain Eukaryota; kingdom Metazoa; phylum Chordata; class Actinopteri; order Cichliformes; family Cichlidae; genus Simochromis; species Simochromis diagramma. The sequence continues at coordinate 7,383,567 of NW_024387200.1, read as the reverse complement.
GCACACTTGCATACACGCAGGCACGCACAGGATTTAAGGCAGCACACACACCAGTCACAGAGTGTTTCTCTTCCTGCGTTTCTCCTCATTCCTGGCTGTCTCACACGTGCACGCACAGACAAGATATGTAACTATGCAGTCAATTCCTAACACTTGTTATACCACAATGTGATAATAATCACTTATTCTTAACTCATGTTGCCTCATATTTTAGTGCATCGCTAATTTCGTCAGAAAACGCTCATCATGTGTCAAATTGTGTCACACGCAGCACGCACCTACTCATGTAGAGACCACCTTTTTTCACAGTTGCACTCATATCCCATTACCTCACCTTACCGCTGCCACCCACGCCTCACACGCAGCTAATTTAGTATCAATAAACGAAGCATGACGACATTTTACAGATGGCTGGCTAATTCCACAAATGTACCAACCTGATCAATCTCCCATCTATTGCAAACTAATTAGTGCACTAACAGGATGCTGTCCTTTCCTCCAGAAAAGAGAGAGAGAGAGATTTGCAACAAAGATCTGGGCCGTGATAAATGTGTGTGTGTGTGTGTGTGTGTCCCATATGGCTGAGGACACAGTTCCTCACCATCAGAGAGCCCGTACTGTATTTTGTGCATTAATCTCCATGCATTGTGTGAATGTGCGTATCTGTGTGAGTGCACGCACTTACCTCAATTAGCATGTAATTACTACTTTATGTTCAACAAGGTCAGACGCTTCAAAGAGCAGGTACAGCCACCATTGTTTTTGTAGTAACTGATGTGATTGATTTCATTTCCATCCCTTGGTTCTTTCAGACCTTTTATCACTGAGCAAACAGACGGAGAGTTGTAACAAAGCCACCTAGGTCTGGCTCCGCAGCAGACTGTTACTCCATGTGTTAGACACTCATACTGAATCATTTACAGATTTTCGTATTTAAGAGATGTCTGCTTTCGTTCTGCTGCCCATATGCGCCCGGACGTAAATGCAGTAACAGAAATGTTAGAATTCTAGCACAAACTATTATTCTCTTCTTTTACAGTGAAGCAGTAATACTTTTGAGAATAGCTTAACATTAGAATCAGCTGACATGTTTTCTATTGTGTTCCCTAAAGTCCTGTAAGTTGATGTTTATATCTGGTGTGTTCAAGTTATTATCTTGCGCACCCGAGATAATTTGCTATAAACGACTTCAGATGCACACAGCCGCCATATAATACAGAAAATTCTGCTAATCATGTTCAGCCCACAAGGTAATTTGTTGTAAATTCACATGCGTGTCTAATGGCTTTAGATGCACACAGCTGCCATATAATGGAGATCACTTGTCTAATCAAATTTTTGTTTTGCACCAGAATGCCATACAGTGAAGTTTTTGCATGTAAACGTGGGGATTTCATTAGCACGAATGAATTTCTATTTCATACAAATCAGCAAAGGTTTCACTGCATCATTCTGTCAATAAAATTCTAATTAAATAAATTAAAAATAACATGTGCATATACACATAGTAAGGTTTGTATATTTTTATAACAGACTATAGGGTTTTGTCTTTTCATGTCACACATTTAGTGGCCAGATGGCTAATATTTCTGGGATCTGTTGTGGATTATATGCTATGGCAGGGTATCAAAGACCAAGCAGTAAAGGGTTTTAAAGGCTCTCAGAGGTGAGATGGCTGCAAAGGGGATATGCTATCAAAAGAAGCTTCTCTTTTACAAGAAGCTCACCAACTCCCCGTAAAAGGATCAGATAGATACAATGCTTCAGTGCTTTAGGCTGAAGCCACAGAAAAGGAGACATCTTGCGCCCTCCTATGTGACCAAAAGCCTCTTGGAATGAGAGTTTAGTCATTTAAAGCAGCACTTTCATTGATTTTAAGAAAGTAGAACTTTCTTTCCTCCGTTGAAGCTCTTACCATGAAAAATGGCTCATTCCTACTGCGGTCAAAGTGGTGGTTTTTCATTTGTGCTTTTTTCCATATTCTATTCACTATTTTTTTCCCTCTGCCATTATCGCTCCTCTTCATTACCTTGCTCTGCCTCCACTCCATTTGTAGGCCTGGCAACTGTGCTGGTACTCCACCGATGGAGAGGTATAAGGTATCCAATGAGTTCCCCGATGACACACTCAACTTCATCAAGATGCATCCTCTGATGGACGAGGCCGTACCCTCCATTGCTAACAGGCCCTGGTTTCTCAAGACCATGGTTCGGTAAGTATCGCACACTCCAGAGGCCATCATCATCATCAAGGCTACGAACCCCTTCAGCCCAGGACAATGATTACATGAAGTGCTGCTGTGAGAATCAGGCTCATTAAAAGAAAGCCTGAAGGTACTCCAGCCACTGACCTATTTTCATTGTAGTAGAGGAAACACCTATCTATACTAGCTTTCTCTCTGAGTGACAGCGTGGTGATGTCATGAAGACAACGCAAACAGTTTGAATCCTTAGTGATGCTTATCTTCATGCTGAAACGTGTCATTTGCACGAGAACAATGAGTTCAGCTCTTTGTCACTTGTTTAAAATCCTCTTGGGAGATTTCACAGGGAAAAAACAAAAACTGATTTTTTTTTTTTGTTCAGTGGTGACTTTTCCTTTGAGTTTCTGTAGTTGAGCCCATTTCTCAAAAGCCAGTGCACTGTGGCTGATGCCGTTTGATCATAAAGGTCTGTCTGGCTTTTACTTGCACTACACACAGACATTTCAGCCTCTGGGGGGAACGCGACAGCACACCGCCATCCCATCGGCAGGGCAAAAGTAGCTGACAGAGCATTTGGTAAAAAGTAGAAGATCTAGTTTTTCATTTGGACTTGGATATGGATTACAGCTGCTCAAGATTTAAAGTTGGGCTTGCCAGATCCTTGACAGGCCTCAGTGGTGGTAATATCACTTTAAAGATAGCTACATAAAGAATTCTTCATACGTTTTACAAGTTATTTGCATCATATCACATCTTGCTGCTCCTTTGCCGAGGTCTGACCTACATACTGCAGTGGCTTAGTCAGAATATGAACAGCTTTCATCAAGGTTATCCCTACAACTCTGTGTTCATTAGTGTGCTTTATCACAAGAATACATTATGAGTGACACGCTTTTTTTTCTTTATCTTTACATAATCAGCAATCAGACGATTTGATTTGATTTGAAATGTCATCACAGCGAGCACAGCGAGCTTGTAGGGAAGTCAGAGGCGGTTCTTGAAAGTATTATGTAGGCCCAAAAAGCAGCATGAAAGCATATGCGGTGGAAGAGGAGTGAGGCTTCTTATGATATCTGTCAGGGTTTCAATGTGGAATACTGTTCTTCAGCTGAAGTCAATTGGAAATGAAATCGGTAATAGGATTTGATCCTTGTTACACCCCAGAGGGGACACCTCAATACACAGAAAGAAGTTCAAATTTGAAAAATCTTTTCCATCTTGAGACCGCATGAGACTTGCTGTGCAGTGGCACAGACCTCAGCTGTCTGGGCACAATGAGTCACCAAGACGGGTGAGACAGTGAAGAATCCCCTTCTTGTGATTTTTATTATCTTGAGTAGGAAAGACAGTGAACGTCTTATTCTTTGAGATTGTATTATTTAACTGGGATCAGCCTAATTGAAATGGTTATTGGAGCATCTGTTATGAATGAATAGATCAAATTCAAATTAAATCTTCAGACCGGTGGTAATGTTGACAAGATAAAGCTGGAGGCACAGAGCATTTCAAAGGATATACTGTATAAAGAAAACAAAAACAGTGAATGGGATAAGAGGATGTGGCTTTGTTTATTATTTTTTTTAATGGGCTCATGGTGTAAAACTGTACTCAAGTAGGGTTAAGTTTAGTCTCATTACCCCCAAATAAATATGATCTGATGACAAACTTTTTCACCTAGACAGTATCTAGTAAACATTAACGAGGACAAAACAAACTTCCAAGATTTCTGAATACACTCTCATCTTTAGCTCACATATACTTCAATTAAAAATAATTGGTGATTATTGGTGTTCACATAGGCAGCATGCCTTTGTGATTACTTAAACAGTATCTTAGTTAGATATTTGCATCAGTCGGTAAGAGTAAACAGCCTCAGGAGGTATTTCTAAAACCTGTTCACCCACGAGGATAACAGGGCGCCGGTCCAGATCTCACTGACTGGCAGGTGTCTAATTTTCCAACCTTAAAGTGTTTGGTATGCTTCTGAGTTTTATGCACATCCAACTGGTGCTAAGCCAAACTCTGCGATCAGCAACTGTCAATTAGAAATTGAAAGTAGAGCTTGTTATCTTTTGCTTGAGCAACTTCTTTGCAGTGTTTTTACTTGAGGAACCACCTGACGGGCCCTATGGCAATCTGATTGTGAGCTTCTAATCAAATGACAATCAGTTAGTGAGATTAATGCACGCCCCCTGCTGTTCTTTAGTCTATTTTAGACCTCTGACATGCGTGGTGGAAGGTACGTTAATTGATTGGCTGATTAGGTAATTATTATCTGGAAAATGACATCCCCCTATTTTTTTTTATTTTATTTTGTTCTTTGGCTAACTTTTTCCAGTGGCCCAGATGTGGAAGAAAAAGTTGAAAACAGTTGCATTAGGTCCCTGCTGTTGGTGTTGCTTTTCTAGTGAGCAAACATTTTCCTCTGCTTGCAGGCTAACAGACTAATTAATTGACTGATTGGTTTCTTTTACCTGCTGCTCCTTTTTCAGGTATCGTCTGACGCGCATTGTGGTGGACAATGAGGCAGGGCCGTATAAAAACCACACAGTAGTATTTCTGGGGTCTGAGAAAGGCATCATCCTCAAATTCTTGGCCAAGATGAACAACGGCTTCCTCAACGAGAGCCTGTTTCTTGAGGAGCTCAGTGTCTACAACCCTGACAAGTATGTAAAACCGAGCATACGTGTATATGCAATGGACAGAAATAGAGAAACACATGGATACAGTTGCTATAAACACAGAAAGTACAGTTATTGCATGCGTGTGTGCTCTGTAGAGAGCGAATGTGTTTAATTTTGCTTGTTTCCACCATCTATCGGCTCAGCCAACCCACCAACCCACCAGCTCCATCACTACCAGTCCGTTCCCCTGACCCAAGCTATGTTGCGAAGCCAGCCAACCAGATGGCTACTCTATCATTTAAAAGAGTTTTATCAGGTTACACTCTGCCCAGCCACAGCTACTAAATTAAAGACATAGACCCTAAGGCTCTGGATAACGTAGCACTGTGGTTCGCAACCACAGCAGAGCCAAAACCTTGGCTGATTAAAGGAAGCACACGCATAGAAACTCACACTGAGGTCTGTGTGTGTCTCAGAGCCAGCCTCTCTCGCTAATACATTACACATCTGTTGGTGCATGTATGGATGTAAGTCTGTTTGTGTGTGTGTGTGTGAGTGTGTGTGTGTTCATGAACTTGGTACAGAGGGTCGAGCTGGGTATTGTTGTACATCTGAAGTATAAGTTAATAAGGAAAAATCAGCCACAGTTTCACTCTGCCAAAACAAATATTTGGTTGAGAGGTAATGGATGGAAGCATAAACACAGGAGGGAGAGAGAAGAGTGGTAAAGACCAGAGGGAAGAGATGGGAAGACTAGAGGCTTGTGTTAGGAAGCAGAGAAGAATACGGGAAGGAGACGGAAGGCTTGATGGGAGGGCTTTCAAGGCTCCTACTGTTGATTATCCAACATGCTGCGACCATGTGATGGGCCATATGTCCGGGATGCAGGGCAGGCCCTCGCTTCTACTTCTTCACTTCTACTTGCTGTGTCTCCTTTTGCCTTCTCCCAGTATCGCCTCTCTTTGTTTCCCTTCTCTCCTGTTCTGTGTCTCTCTGGCTGGGACCGAGCATTCGTGGGCTGATGGCCATCTGGCTTTAGCCGCATACGGCGTGTGACTTTGCCTGCCTGCTTCCCTGCCTGGCCGGCCGGATCAGTGTAGGCCTGATTGCTGTGCATTACCCGGTGTAGATGAACTGTAAGCCCCAATTTAGAGCGTTAATACAGGACCAAAGCTCTGCGAAGGAAAGATTAAATCCCAGGAGTTGGATGGTAGAATAGACAGAGGAACAGAGGGAACGAGAGAGAAGGGATAGAGTGATGCTTGACACGCCCCAGAGGGATTACAGTGCACTCCTGTGGGGCTGTTGAGACAAAGAAGACTAGCTGAGATAGAGGAATGTTGGAGCTGGGGGGGGCTTTGAGTTAGTGTTAGAGGATTCTCCAGTTAAGTGCAGTGTTATTGCTGACTGCTCACAGTGCCCATCTGTCTGTTTATCTGTTGTATCTGTATCACCCTTTTCTTTATCTCTCTTTATCTCCCGCTCTGTTTGTGACCTCATGTTCCCAAGTCCAGCATTATCTCTGTCCTCCCTGACCTCACAGTTTGTCTCTCTGCCACATCCTAATCTTCCCCTTTCTTTCATTAAATAAGCTAAATCTCATTTTACGATGCCCAACTTTTCTCTACTCTGTCTTTAAACTACCATATAGTTAAGGGCGATATACTCTAGATCAGCTTTGCTAATGTTCCTCATTTATCTTATGCTGGCCCTTTAGTTCATTCCATGAAATGAAACAAAGAGTTTTAGCTGCTCCGAGTCTGCTCCTTAAACCAACTTTTTCTGCTTGCCTACCCCTTGCAAACAGGAGAGTTAAAGAGCAGGTAATTTCTTGCGATCACAGTCAGAACTGTGCTTGATAAGACCTGATTACAGATATCCACTCTCTTTGGCACCATGTGGATCCAAGACCCGATGAAACTGTGAAATTTATTTGAAATTTTGCCTGTATTTTATTGAGCATTCACCATTTTAACAGCATCTACTGAAAAGCACAATAAATCAGCTGAAAAAGAAAATACAAAGTAATCAGTTTTTGTCTTCTTTTCCTCCTCTAGGTGCAGCATAGATGGAGTAGAAGATAAGCGCATCGTAGGTATACAGATAGACAGCAAGAGTCACGCCCTGTGGGTCGCCTTCACCTCCTGTGTGGTTAAAGTGCCGCTCTCTCGGTGTGAAAGGCACGGGCGGTGCAAGAAGTAAGTTTGCTACTCTATTAAATCATCATTCCTACTCAAGTGGTTGAGCTATGTGCATTCCTTCTGAAAGAAGAAAACAGTATGTGCAGAATGGGCCTAATGGTGTGTGCAATTCTTCTCCAGGTCCTGTATAGCCTCCAGAGACCCATATTGTGGTTGGGTCCCAGAAGGAGCCTGCAGACAGGTGGTTGGCAACACTAAGTAAGTAATAAAGACAATCGAAGTCAAAGGAGCTGCATGCTTTGGGTATTTGGCTCCATGAAAATGTATTAAATTGCATTCAATAACTTAGTTGTATACGTTAGTAAGCTGGTTAATATGCTCTGTGGAAATTTAGCACTTTTTTGTTAGCTTTCTGCTGCTCTTCCTTTTCCTCCAACTGGAGTTGAGGCTCATGGGTATTGTAGTATTTAGATGCACGTACTATGCCCACAACATCATCTCATAATACATTTATCTCTAACAGTGTATTTTTTCATTTAAACTGTTACTGTGGACTGCTTTGGAATTGGCTGAATCGAACTAGTAAAACAGCATTTCGCCTTTTTGTCATACCTGGTGCCAGTCCCTCTCCCTGCTTGTCATATCTGTGATCTTTCTAATTTTATGGTTTGTAACTGCAATTTCCTTCAGCTGAAGGGGCTATTGGAAGGATGAATGGAAGGAAAGTGTTGTTTGCAGCGGGCTCGGGGTTTGGTACGCAGCGCTCGGGAAAGCTGGATGGTCGCAGTAACTATAATTTGTGGCTGTAGTCATGACACAGAACCACTTTATGCTTTCTGAACAAACAGCATATGGAGTTTTGTGGTGGGAAAAAACATTTTGCAGATGAAGTCATAACAAAAGGCGCGGTGCTCCACTGGCTATTTGACGATGAATGAATTTGATCCCCCTGCTGCAAAATGATTGGTCTGGCATGCCAATACACCAAAGGCACACGTTCCCGCTTGCACACACAAAACTTAGGGGAAAAAACTCACACACGCAAGCACACTGCCCATCCTATTATTACTCTGCAAAGCCAAAGCAGTGGACTGTTCTGATTGAGTTTCCACAGCAGGAGGAGCAGGAGCTGACACAAAGGCATTAGGAGGGCAGATGACCTCGCTCCTTTACTGTACAATATTTTTAAGTGAGAGAGGGACGGGATTAGATCTGATAGGAACTGCAGGTCTGTGGTGAGCCATTCAAAACATTTGCCAGGCTGGACAGAAGGATGGATAAAATAAGGGAGGGGAGAGTCGGTGACATTTTGTTGTTTGCTTACACAAATGGATCCCTGCAGAGAAGACAATTTCATTCTGCTTTTCTCACTTTCCATTCTCCTCATTAAAATTAAAAAACAAAACCCTGCTTCCTTGACTGCCTACCTAATCAGCTACGCGTTACTTGCGTATATCCATCCATGTCTGTGTTTCTATTTTTACCCATCTTTCTTTTTCTATCTTTCCTCTGACATATTCTTTCTCTCTTGTAACCCTCCCCTCCTTTCTTCTTCCATCTGGCCCTGATGCTAGTGTGCCAGCTTTCCCATGTGAAGTTATGCCTCTTATACCCGCTGCCTATAAACAGCTTGCACTCTGGTTTCCTGCAATATGGCCCCTAGTTGCCCAGTGTTCATACATTTAATTGCATATGATCCTGGATGGTACTAATTTTGTAAACAAAAAACCCAGTTATGTTGTTATGAGCATCAGCAGTGTTTTTCCACCATTGTCTAAAAAACTGCAGTGAGTTTTCTCTGGATTAAACTGAGTGAATGTGCTCTTGTGAGCCCCCTGATCCTTTGTAAATCAAAGCCATGAATCAAAATGAATGGGTGACTTTGAGGGAACATTATGCTTACTCTCTTTACACTGTACACCCAGTATATGAAATCCCTGGCCGCCCATTCACTTCTGATATGAATAATTAATGCTATTATGCCTGACCTGCATTTTCGGCAAGCAGTTCTCTGTGCAACCACATATCTCACATAATAATCACGCCCGATGCGAGGTAATATAAAACGGAGGGCTTGGCTGCCTCCAGTTATGTACAATGTTGCTTGAATCTGATTTAAATATGCATTATGTAGTTTCGGTGGGATCTTAACCCCAAGCTGAACCATCTGTAATGTCACACTTGAACAGACTGCACTTCTGTTGCTATAATGCAGCCGCCATGGGACGTGAACCCGTTAACTAAAGGTTCGCACTTTGGTTCATTCACTTTTATATGTGCCAAGAAAAGCCCAGACACTGCATCTGTATTGCATGTCTGCTCATTACTAATTCACCCTCCTTGGTGCTATTATAAGTCTGAATTGGAAACCATGACGCACCTGTGTTTTGCAGGCCAAATAATATTTTGTGATAGGGTGGGACGAGGTAATGATGTTGTTGAGGAAAATCCAGCAGATTCCTAGAGTGCCTGGACTGTATTTGTGCTTAGACAGGTTCAAATGTGCAACTCTGCATCCGCTTTGTGATTATGACTGTGGATGATAAGCAAATCTGATAAGCTGATTAACTGTACCCCCAGATATGAAGAGAGGATACTGCTATTGTGTAGTGGTTGTTGTTGTTGTTGTGCTTGAAACTGAAGGGGGAAATTAGCAATCAAATCTGTAAAATTAACCCTCTCCTTTCAAATTAAGGGTCTGTTAAACTGGGGCAAAAAAAAAAAAAAGGAATAGTAAATTAATTTGTGACTATATTTCAAAACATATGATCTGAGTATCAAATAACAGGGCTCCAACTGTCCGTTCTTCCTAAATGTGCTGCTTTTTTCACATATTTTCGACTCGGATCAGGCCACAAAGGTTGGCTGATGCTGTTTTAGAAAATAATTCTTTATTCTGTAATTGCGACCAGCGGAGGGTGAAGAAGGTGGGAGGCGGGTGGACAAGCAGGAGGAGGTGGAGCAGCAGCAGAGGATGGGTGGGGAGTGGGGGTAGGCTAAGGAGGACTGTGAAGAGCTGTCATGCGTGATCGTGATCCTGCTTGACGGTTGGTCCGCTCTGTTTCACAGATCTTCTTACTGTCTGCTCGGTGGTCTTTCGGGGAGAAAACAGGTCTTGGTGCAGATTGCATCAGAAAATCACATCTCTAAACTCTCTCCCTCTGTGTCATATGATGGCCCTCAAGCACGGTTACCCCTCACTGCTCTGGTCTTGGCCCATGTGATTGTAACTACACACTCATCTCCTCTAAAGCGAGTTGAGTCACACACTGCATTCTGTAATAGAAGACAAGACTGTGCAAAGTGAAGTTCTGGTGAAAGCAGTAAATTGGGAAATACACCCTTATGCTTTCTTTCTAAGAGTACGGTGAGATTAAAACTTCCATCGCAGCTATATGATGATTATGAAGCTGGAGCAAGCTTATCTTAACCGGAAGTGCTGTTTCCAAAATAGCATGCTTTCACGTTAATAATAAAGCTCACTTTATATTTCAAATATATTCCATATCAATTGATATTAAGTCTTTCATCAAACAACATATATGCTGGTAATGACTGAGCAATAGGCTATTTCTCCATGTTTTTCCACATATGTTATTGCACTAAGTTGGGTTAGCTAGCTTCACATTCACCTTCTAGATGAAGAAATCAGTCACATCTAGCTCCCAGCACGGAAGCAATTAGGGATACAAATTGTTGAACAGTTTTTTTTAAGCTTTAGAGCATGAGATAATAGTTTTCATTGCAATCGCATAAAAGAAAATCTGTTTTTATCAACACTACTGGCAATACGTCTTGTGCCAGCTATGGATTTACTAACCTGCTTGCATTCTTCATAGCCACTGATTTTAGGTCTCCGGGGCACCTGCTAGGTGTTCTTTGATTCTGATCCAGCAAAGGGCTTTCTGCAGCTCAAACTGTGTGTTAGCATAGAATATGCTGCGATTGGTGGTGTTTTTTGTAGTTGCTTTCCTATAGCTTTGTTACTTTGTTAGGTGTGGCGAGCCTGCATGGCCTGGCCTGTTTTCCACTGCTGACCATGATGTCTCTGTTCCCTGCAGATCAGCCTTTGAGCAGGACGTGGAGCATGGCAACACAGATGGCCTGGGTGACTGCCAAAGTAAGCAGGCCCTCTTCACTCTTATCTTTCCTCCTTCACTCTGTACCCCCACCAGCACCACCAACACAACCACCCCCACCACCATTCCTCTCTTCTTTGTTAACTCCATCTCCCTCTTCTCTCGGCTCTCCGTGTGCTTCTTTGCTGCCGTTACCTTTTTCCCATCCGCCTGTTCCACCCTCACAATCCTCTCTTTCACCCACTTCCATCCATCTGTCCTTTCGGCCCTCAGCCTCCTCTGTTGTTTTCCCGCTGCTTTTTGGTCCCCCCGGTCAATAGAGCGCTGTGTCCTATTGCCGAAAGACTGAGGTTCCTTCTTGCAAATCACTTCGAAAACACAACACAAACATTCAGAGAAACACAGGGAAGGGATTTCGCTTGTGAGCAGTCACAGGGTTCATTTTGAAACACAAAACAAGAAGGGGCTCTCAACCGAGTCAGGCCAAAAAGTCTCGAAAAGGCCTCTTTTACTCTACAACAGTGAATGGCGCATATACAGAGACAGTATTTCTTATCTTTTCATGTCCAAAATAAAAGCTTGGTTTCTCCAACGGGAAACCTTGTTGATATTCTAGTGAGCAGCTCAGTTTGCGAAAGAAACTTCAAAACAATTTGATATTAAATCATTCATTTTGGTTCATCTCATCTCAATTTCAACTGTTTACTGAGAGTAAATAAAGGCTATGCATTTTCCCTCTGGTTTCATTAGTATGTTTAGTCAAGGGAACCCATAGTGTTGGACTTTCATTAGCTTTAGAAGCTATATAGATCACCACTGATTAGGGCTGGGAGAATATCGAGCAGCCAGTCGATTTTAAATTACTTTAAAAGTCATGGCTTTTGATCATGTTAAAGCATAAGCTCCCTTTACTGCAAGCAATAACAGGTTTCTCCCTCGTTTCTTTTCTTTTTCTTCCAGATACATTTGTGGCCCTGAATGGTAAGTACCCCACATGTCCTGCACAGGCAATCCAATAAAAGACAGGAGCTGCATTTCATCTCCTTTTAGTCTTTAACTTCAGCCACACCTTTTCGTCTAGTCAGTCAATCATCCCCTCTCAAGGAAATGAAAACTCCTCCCACACGTATAAAGAAGGGTTATTAATGACTCAAGGTTTTAACTGAATTGATTTCACTCCTTCTTTTTGATAGACGTCCCTTCCAGTTACGAAGGTAATGAAACATTAAAGTACACTCGGTCACTTTCATTGCTCATATTATTTCTCCCCGTGCTCCTCGCAGTGTTTAGAATAAAGGTCGTAGTGATAGAAATCAGAATTAAAGGTCTTTAATGCTGATTGTGATTCTATTAGTTCTCTTTTCCCCCTCCTTGTTCCCAGTGCCCAATCGCCTTATCCCCATGTGCAACAGCATCGATTATCCTTGACCTTTGCTTTGCTAATTGGATAGATCTAGTTGTTAGTGGTTAAAGGCCTTGGTGGTAACGAAATACTTCAGCATGCGCATTATACAGGATATGTGCTGACAGAGAGAGAGAGAGCGAGAAATAAAACCGGCCTGTTTCGAGTCTGGAAATATGTTCCCGCTAACTGCACAGACTCTTTGCACAGTTTGAGATGCTTAATTCAAAAGGGCTAATGTAAACATGCACAGACATACATGCACACTGTTCTACGGCTGGCTTCCTTTCCTAGCAGATATGTTTACTCTCTTAATCCCACAACACAATATTACGATTACACTTCACTGCCGCCGATTGATACCATTTTCCTCACTGAAGTCTCTTTAAGGAATGATAAACAGATGTGATTAGCCTGCAGTAAAGTCCCTTTTATCCATATCACCCACACCTACGCGCACATCCACCTTATTTTTATCTAATCGGAGGAGGCATTAGTTTTGTTTTTAGTGAATCTCTTTCTCTCTCACACACATACCTCGCAGCTGCCAGATCAAAACAGCCAGATCCATACAGAATGACAAGAATAGATATTTTGAAGCCGTACCAGAAAGCCCAGCACTTTCTCTCGCTAACCCTCCTGTGGCTGTACCCCCACTGTGAATCTCCCTCCTTTTGGAAATCCAGGGTCATGGAAAAAGCATCTGTGTTGGTGTACACCCCTGTAGCGCTGAATATGCTCCCACAGGCTGGGCTGTGTGTTTTCAGGCACACACTTAAACACACCTAGTTTACAACACCCTCCCCCCAAACAAAGTCTCAGCCCTTCCATCTATCTGTCAGTGGTTGATATGGATTTGAAGATAAATAAATGCCCTTTCTCTATTCTCCTCTCTCCTACTCCAGACTAGACTTCCTTGCCTCTCTTTTAATCTGTAGAGAGAGAGAGATGTGCATCCGTCGGCAGTTTAGGCCCCTTTTTTTTTCTCCCCTGATCCGTGGAGGAGCTCTGAGGCTCCGAGCTCTCTCTATGTGTGTCATCTGCCTAAATTGCACTTCCCCTGGCGGTGGGGGAATGAATTATAAAATAGGCCTGTCACACTAATCTCTCAGCCTTGGGCCAATAGTTAAATAAATCATTTTAATGATTGCCACGCCACACAGAAGAGGAGGAGGCTCTGGGTGGTGTTGTGTAGGTGCCTGTTGTGCGTACTCTACCAGCAGCATCAACCTTAGCCTTTTGAAATGCCTCCCCACCTTCAAACACACGCCTAAACACATATTGAAAAGGAACACACATGCGCATGCACACACACACACGCACATTGCTGTCACCTCCTTCACGCAGATAGCGTGTCAAAATGGTAACTGGGGGCTGAGCTCCACAAGAGGCTGTTGATAAAAGTGTTGTCACTCTGCATCTAGGGATGATCAAAAAACAAAAAAACAAAAAACACGCGGCTCATTACATTAAACACAATGTATAGCTTCTTCAGAATTGTGTAGGGTGGCTTAACTGTAAGCATGTGGGATGGTAATGTGATTAGCATGGTTCAAAAATAAACTCTTCAGCAAAGCTTATGTACAGATTTTGCCTATGAAACAAAATGAGAAAACTTAAGACTGACAGAGACAGGCAAGCACAGACTGTATGAGTTATACGCAAAGCTGGACACAGGAGGGGGGTATGATCCATCCTCCACAAACGAAAGAGTACTGTGTTGCAGTAGCACTGCATTTATTTCCTCTGAGATACAGCTGGTGTATTTTGTTCAGTGTTAATGGGTACATTTACATGGAGCCTGATATTCTGCTTATAATCAGTTTAAAAGCCCAAATAGAATAAAAGTGCTCCACAAAAATCACCTCAGTTAAAATAAACGGTGGAATTCAATGAGTTTCCGAGGGGTGTAAGAAGCATCTGATCAGTAGGAAAACTGTACCAGGTAAACAGTTTATCAGATACTTTCAGGCTGCATTTTATTCTGAGCGTGCCCTCTGTGTTGACTCAGATGCACGGGGACATACGCAACATTGGTTTCCAAAGATGGCAGCTTTCCAAGCCAAACTTCTCCTCTGCAGATGGTTTGGTTTTAATACAAACTCAAAGATAATTAAAGAATTAAGAGCAATGCAAAAACAGCAGCTTCTCCACCGCGCAGAGGATAGACATGTGTTTGTTTCAGAAACTGATAAAACACCTGCCAAAGAGTTTGACATTTTTATGCATGCCACACTTTTTCAGTTAAGTGTATTGAAGTATGTAAACACTATGTCATAACGATATGATATCCTATCTAAGCAGTGAAGACAAGATGAAAATAATTTGCATTCTGTGCAGTTACTTAACGTATTGTCTGAAAAAACCCTAATTATTAAATTGCATGTTTTTCTTTTGCACACTATTACATTCAGTAACTAAAAGCAGTGAATCTTAACGGTCTGGAACTAGAGCTGCAAAATATTTAGGATTTTGGCTTGAAAATGATTTAAAAAATGGTTGCAGAATGAATATTAATTTTCTTTCAGCTGCTGTTTAATACAGACTGCAATTTTGAGTTGGAGAAGCCATCGGTGCACATCGAAATGAATTAAACATTGCTCCAGAAATGATTGGAAAGCCAGATTTAAAGTTAGCTTGAGAAAAGGAGCAGGATGAACATGAGCAGAGTTAGAACCACTTTAGCTGGAGAAAAGTTACAGGCAGACTTCTTGACAGGAGCGATGGAAAAGAAATTTTGTCTCTTGTCCTTCATATCAAAGGCAGGCACCCTACGGTGATTGTAGAGAAATACAATTGTACTCTTTTCAACTGTGACGGGCCCAACAGTGTCAGTCAGAACAGGAGGGGGGAGAATGATAAAGATATAGAGACTCTGAGAATGACAGACGAATAGAAACACACACACATTCACTAATGAGTTGCCTAGGGTCACACTTTGTTGCCTTACACAGCCCAGCAAGTGTGTGTTAGTGTGTGTGTGTGTGTGTGTGTGTAAGCACCCCTGCTGTGCTTTCATGCACTGAATCTGTTCCCTGACTGCCACGAGAGTCAGTTAACCTGTGTTGTGTCCGGCAGGCCACCATCACCACCGTCACCACCACACCCTCTCCCTTCCCACCTCGGCCCTGCCTGAGGCCGCGGATGGCCCCCTGGGCCGGGGCCGCATGGTGGAGCGGAAGGACCCCCCCATGAGTTCAGACAAAGGGGAGGACCCCTACATGGCCGTACCCTCTCAGACTCAGCCAGAAGCCAATGGTAAGCCTTGGAACGTCACAATAGCAGTCAGTTTGGTCCATTGTCACCTGTGGCAAGGGAGGGGGAAGGGAGGGATAAAGGGGAAGGGAAGGGTTTGCGTAATTGAGATTTACGGCCGCCTAGCTGCTTCCAGCTGACGAAGTGTAGAGATGGCGGATCGCTTCCTCTCTAGGGGACAAATCGCTTCACACTGTGCACATAAACCCCCCACTGAAACATATGCGCACACATTTACATTTGTAGGTACATGCACATAGACATTCGGTGGTCATAAGGTAGCATATAGGCTATGTACACACCAACCTTCATGCACACACCACTCTGTAGGATGGATTTATTGTCCGTGGATTGTAATGCCCCACAGGAGATGTAATATCCAGACCATTACACTCTGAAAAGGAAGATGGCGATGTATTTATTTCCTCGGGAAGATGGCCCAGTCCCCAGCTCTGTCATGCTTTGCGACACGGTGACATGACATTGAACGCCCTTTTCTCCTGTGTTAACAACCTGCCTAATGCTGTACCGCCTCAAGGACGGCTCACTGGATAAATGAGTCAGAGTGAAAAGGGAGGAAGGGGAGGAGACGAGAGGGACAACCCACATCGTAGAGGGAAAGAAAAAAAGGTCACTGCGGTGCTGCCAATCCAGCCTGCTCTTTACTGTCACAGACAAAGCTTAGAAGCCATTACAGCAACATGCAACATGTTTCTGCTAGTTTGTGCGGTCCATGCTAACACAGGCATTACCCCGAAACATTAATTGAAATGACATTAATATTTTCATTCTGACTGTGGCCTGAAAGATGCAGTAGCATACTCTCTACAAACATACTAAATGTAAAGAAAGACAGAAAGATCAGCTAACGAGCGGAGTCTAAAATGTCTCCTTACTGAAGTCAGTGTTTAAAAAAAACATGCATGCCTCTTTCAGTTACCCAGGGCATAAATGCAGTTTCAACCTAAGAAAGAACGTACAGAATACTTTCTCATTCACAGGCTTGGAAGAGACTTTGAAGATGCTGAAGTGTTGACAAGTGAGATTGACGGGTTGATTTTACCTGCGCTGAATAAATACATTTCAAAAGAGTTTAAAAATACATGACGATATGACTCAAATGCAGTGTCTTCACAAGAGAACCATAAACTGGGGCTAGCTAAAGTCACTAGTGCACATTTTAAATGTCTCCTGTCTAGCAGTGATTGAAGCACGTCAGCTGGAAGCAGTTAAGCACCACTTGGTAGATCCAAGCACAATGGTGGCAGAGACTTCAGACAGCATGCCTACAACCAGCATCACAACATGCTGTCGCTCCCCTTGTTGCCTTTGCCTGAGCAGGTGTAACCCGACGAGGAATGGCAAGAAATGCTGAGAATCAAACGTAACGAGAGCCAAAGCTGTCTTACGGTAATAGCTTTTTCCAAGAATAACATTCTGATTTCGGGAGATTTGTGGGTAACTCCGTGCTCAGGTAACTGCAAGACGACTTCATATTTCAATACAATGCTTCCTGCTGTTGTTGTTTTTTTTTCTTTCTGTATGGTCATTTTTATTATTATTCTTATTATTATCATTTTATGAGACACTTTTGCAGCTTGTGTCACTATTTATCTGTTCAATTTTAGCTCTACAGCTTTTTCTTTTCCCTTCGTTATGAAAGTCGGCTCTGATGATATTTTTTTTCTTATTTTACTGATTTGCGTGGTTTCTTGTGAGCAGTTCTTGATATTTTGCATGGCTTGATCTCACACTACGTCTTTTTTTGCTATTTATATATTTGCCTTTCTTCCTGTGTTGATTGCTTTGATGGTATTAAGCACAGTTTTGCCTCCATACAGCTTAATGCTTTCAGCATGGCAAATTGAGCACCACAATCAAGAGTACTCATTTCCCGCTCCACCCATCCTTCCTCCTGTTCCTTCCTGTCTCCCTCAGTGTGATTGGCTTCAGGTGTCAACTGTACTGTGAAAACTTAGCAAACTGCATGTATGAGAGTGAAAACCCAAACATGAATAAGCTATATTAGAAAAAGAAAGCAAAGAAGTCATTTTATCGGCATTTTAATTGCAAAGCAACACATCCACGCAGCCTATTTTGCAGAAGAAATCGGGGATAAACATTTAACCGATCAATCTCAAGTTTATGCTTGAGTGAAAATGTATTAGCTCATATCCAAAGTCTTTTGCGAGCTTATTTGTGATTTAAAACAAATTACAATTACGTCCCTAACTTTTTCATTTGCAGTTGAGACATTGTGGAATCTTATCTGCTAATGAATATTACAGTGCTGCCAATATGTATTAGTCGAGCACCACCAGAGTAATTAGAAATGCTGCAAAGTGATGAGTATTTGCACGCGAATGATATTCAGCACCCAACAGCATCACTATCTGCCATTCCAGTGGGGCCATCACAGTAGTCAGGTGGCTGCTTGTGTTTCACAGTACATTTGAGCTCAGGGTCTGTTTGTGTGTCTGGGCATCATCTGTTATATTTTCTTCTACTTCTGTCATTCCACCATACACTCGTCGTCTGTCCTCCCGTCGCTCATCCAAACCCCAAAACCACCACCAGCTCTGCCTTTTCCACCATCTGCTGCCATTGTGATCAGTCTCCCTTCCACAGGACCTCTCATCTGACTGGGATGGCATGTTCCAAGGCTATACCTTACCTTAGCGCAAATTAATTCCTGAACCAATTTATGGAGAAACCTTCCTCAAATGTCCCCCCACCCTCTCTTCCTCCACCATCTCTGTATCTCTTCCTCTTCAGTTTCTCCCCTTGCAGTCTGCCTCTTCTCCAACTGTAGTCATATCTCTTCCCCCGTCTGCAGGAATGAATCCTTGCTCTGCTCCCCACTTTGCTCTCTCTCCTTTTTTTTCTACCTGTCTCCCTTTCTCTGGCAGGCTCAGATCTACCCACCTCATTCCCTACTTACATCCACCCCTCCCCCTTTAAACCCGACCTGTAGCCACCGCTGTGTTGCTCCAATTTATGGGTTCATTACAGCAGCTATCCAAGGGAAAAGGAAAGTGGAGAGGTGGAAGGAAAGGGGGATGGAGCGAGACAAGAGGGGAAAGAGACTTGGGAAATGAAGGGACTGAGGTACACATGATAAAGATTTATTAGACAGAACAGGGCAATAATGTAACATTGAACAAAGCGGTAAACAGACAGCAGGTGAATGAACTAGCTGAAAGATCTGAACAGAAAAGATGAGGGACAGGTGAATCAGAGAGGAAATAATATATTGTAGTTAAACAAAGTGAACAATATTGTTTCTCTCTATCCCTTTCAGTCTATATTTTATGCTTAGTTAGCTAACGCTAAAAGAGCTGAATGTGAAAAAAAGAATCAAACTGAACATCTGGTGAAACTGAAACAAATTGCTCTAAAAATACAGGATGTTGTCTGCAGTAATGTAGCATTTTCTGTGACTCAGGTTCTGAACAGTACGTGCTGATGCTTTTGAGAAGCAAAACATGAACAGCAAGCACTTATTACTTTTTACAGTTTAATATCACTTTTGCTAAATATTTAATTTTCAGTCATTAGTTAGCATATTGTTATGGTTAATTCAGTTAGGTTGCATTTACACTTGAACACTGGTTTCGTGTTAAAGTCTAGTTGGGCCACAACAAGAGTCTGGTAGTGATTAATCATGTTGAAGGTCTTTGTTAAAATAATAATTACATTAGCATTCCTGTAAACATGGGTATGGGAATTTCAGCCAAACTGATATCTTGTCATACTTCAAGACAGAAAACTGAATTCAGTTAAATTAACCTACAAATGCTTTTTACAGCATATTTATTTTTGTAAAACAAACAAACAATCAAACACCCAGATTATCAACAGAATAGATTTATTAATTACAATTAATAACAATAAAAGGTTTTCAAATTAAGTATTTTAGTTGTGGTCAACAAAATATGGCCACAATAGTCCAGTTCAGTTTTAACGTAAAGGCTTGTGTTAAGCTTTAGGGTCATGTTAAGGAACCCCAAGGAAGCCTTTAAAAAGTCAGCACCAACATGAAGCAGGAGACAGTTTAATTAATGAATTTACATAACCCCTAACCACCACAGATGTGGTAGCAAAAGGATGTGTAATAGAAGAAACTATTTTGGTTGCTCCCTTATATTCAATGGGTCAACTTATCATTTAGCTCCACGTGTTTGTTTTGGTGGTTTATTTTCCACTTTTTAAGTGAAAATAAAAACAACTTTAATAACACAACATGTATTAAAATTAGTAACAAAAACACATTAGTAATGTTCTAACAATAACAAACTGTACAAGTTTGATTTAAAGTGCTTAATGCTTTTTATAACAAATCTTATCCATGTTTCCTAACAGTCTTTTTTTATTTTGTTTGTTTTGTTTTTTTTATTAACTATTAATCCTGTGACTCCATAGTGTACTGGTTAACACATTGACGTAACACATAAAAGATCCCAGATTTTAGACCAGTAGAAACTAAATCCCGAGGATGGCTGCATATGCATATGGTGTGTAAACCATAAGACAAATAAGGGGGCAGCCAAAAGAAGCTTACTTATGAATATGTTATGTAGTCTAACTTCCTAATGATGTTCTTCATATTTTAATAAGACAATTATTATTTCCTTATTACCAATTAACTAATGTGTGGAGCTTGAAGTTAAGTGTTATCCCTTCAAGAAACTACGACTTGAGTGTAAAGTATAGCATATAGACATTTCTACACAAGCTTTAATGCCTGAGTATTACACATAATCCAGGCAACAAGTGCAATTCTTACTATAGACTAACTAAGAAAGTATTCAAAAGTAATAAGAGACTAAATGCAAGTATTAGGGGCCATAATTATCTGATGCAATGTTTTGCTCTGTTGTGTAGTACCATTAAGTATTGGTTTACCACACTGATTCAGAAGAGGAAACAGGACGAAGAAAACTTCTTTTTGGATTTAATGTGTTTCTTGTACAGCATTAAATTTTTATTTTTATTTTTTATTTTTAATGTTACAAAACAACAACTGTACTTTTCTAGCGTATGCTTTCCCTCAGTGTCAGGTTTTCACATTAATAGCTGTTGTCATCTGACAGCTGCTCTGCAAGGGTTATTTTCAGCTGCAGGCAGCTCTCTGACACCTGTGTGCCAAGGTGAGGCTGCTATGATAGAAGGAGAGTATGACCCTGCTCAGACAGGATTGCAGCACAATTCTTTCTATGACAGAAAGTCTTCAATTTGACTTCATCTCAGTTGCTGGAAAGCAGTTGACTGAACATCTCACCGTAGTTACTGGGGATGCCCTGTCAATCTTAAATGTTAACTTTATTTTCGCCAGGAAAAATGTTCAATTATGCAGCAGAGAAAATAGCACGTTTGTTTACAGTCAAACAATTGTTCCAAACATTACTGTATTGCACTCTATTTTATTAATTTTAATGATGCATAAGGATGGCTTTAACCATTGATTTGTCTTTATATTAGCTTTACAATTCATTCAAAAACAACTAGTGCTAAATAGATGAAGAGGGCATAGTCATATTCGCGAATGTGACCAGTAATGATCACCTTTTACCATGTAGCTGCGTTTCTTTTGCAACCTGTGAGCAACAAAAAAAAGATAAAAGATTATTTCCTTGGTTGTGTGATTATTATGGGTATGGCTCTTGTTTCAGAATGCCCTCTTTTGTAGGTGAGCCAAGAGGTTTTGAGGTAACAGAGGCTTAGACTTAGTTTACCACGAACTCTGCTCACTGTCAGATAATGCACTTGGCTCCTGAAGTTTTTAAGGAGCCTATGAGGTTTAGCAGATTTGGAAATTTAATGTTAGTAGTTTCATATGTCCTTGCAGTTGAATGATAGGATTAAGGTTAATCCTGTAAAGTAGGATGATAGGATTTAAGTTAAAAGTTTATGGAGTGGCCCTTTAGGGCAGGCTGAATGTCTCTGTGTGTGGCAAAGACTAAAAAAAATTTTAATTAAATGTTCCCACAACCCATGTTCCTGTCATTCCAACACCTTCGCAATTAAGTAGTGGATTTCGGTTCAGTGTTTCTTACTGGTCAAAGATTGGGCTGGATCTTTGTGAAGCAGATGAATTATTCGCAGCTCATTGTGAATCATAATAGAAACAGCGAACTGGATGCGTTCCCAGCATTACGCACTTCCCGGACTGACGTCAAGCCATAAGCCATAATTTCCTCCACTGATTAGCTTATTGTTCTCTCAAACTGCTTTTGTTTAAAACACACATTCGCTGCTTACTTTTCCACTTTTATGTTTTGGTTACGCTTTTTAATAAGTCCCCCTAACCGTTGACGGTTCGTACAAGAGCTTTGCTTTGTCTCTCGCCCATGTGAGACTGAATCTCATATCACTGCGGCTCATCCCTTTGTGCTCTTGAAGCTTGTCTAACCCACATTCAGCTGTCATTATTATACTTTGAACTGGATTTAAACAGTTATGTTCACGTTGTCCATGAGTGAGCCCTCATCAAGTAGATACAAGCCGAGGCTTTGTTCTCTTGTTGAGCACTAAAACATTTCTAAACAATTACCAATGGCTGCCTTTATGGATTCAATGAAATGCAATGCGTATTAGCACACACATAGCACTCCAGTGATACACAGAAGTCATTTTCTGCAGCCCACATGGTGAAATACACTTCGGTGGGTCACCAGCTGTATTACGGTGATTCATCGAGATTGAATATTAATTGAAAGAACTCGAGATTATAAACACGAATGCACACATAATTTAAAAGTCTACATTGTTTAAATAGTGACAAGCTGTTTTAACAGTTGCACTTAAACTCTAATGTGAGGGACCTTTTTGCGTTAGGTATATCAGCATGTAAAAATCTATCACCCAGTAATCCGAACGGGAGCGCTGTCAAGTCGAGGCATCAAATAGCTGATGAAAAATGGGATGTTTAATTTATGCTGATATCTTGTGACTATTAAATATTACAGTTTGTATGCAGGGAGTTGGATAGGTTAGTACATCAATGTTAATACCTCAGGTGCTGAATAACATAATTAGGGGTTTAATTATATCTTAACTCGCTCATCAGTATGCATTGCTCCGACTCAGGATTGTCTGATGAATGCTTTAATATTGAATAACACCATTAATGCAAGTGGCTCTTAACCCAAACATACACAAGACTTAATGGGATAATTTGCTAACAGGGAATTTAAATAGAAGTTAATGAATTGTTGTCACCATCCAAATACCAGTGTCCTTTTTAAAAGATGACAACAAACTGGTTCCTAATGAAAAAATAGGGCGTTTTTCGAGCTCTCGCGTCAGAGTAAATAAATGCACACCACTTAACATTATCTGCTTTTTCATCCTTCCTTCTGTCTGTAGTCGGTAAAGTCCACTGTTTCATCTTTCAGCGAGTGAAGCATAGTAAGTAGCAGTTAAGTCCAATTAAGATTTTTATCATTTTGCAGACAATGTCTTTATGCAGTCGCTCGCAGTCAGAGGTTAGTGCCCTCTCTGTAACCCCTCTGTGATTTTTAACTACCTTTGAAGTTTTCTTTGCAACAACACAAAGACAAGCTCTGTGGGCTTAAGTCAGTTGGTGCGTCTCAAAAGATTAAAAGAGTGGAAGAGCATCTGTGTGTGTCAGACAGATAGAGAGAGCATTCACAAGTTCCAGTCACAATAGATTACAATGTTTCTGATTTATAAGTAAGTGTTGCCGACCCGGCCTGTTTTGACAGCAAGACATATCTGAGTATCTGAGATATGTGTTTAATATCTGAATGTTGAGGCTCGAGGCGGTGTGAAATTCAAATCAATTCATCCGCTGAGAGAAGTGTTGAACTGCAGGATGCCTTATGATGCATTCTGGGGGCGAGGCAAGAGCGAAACCAGAAGATTATAAGTCACTGTATAGTCAGAACCTCAACAAGATGAGACTAAAGCGGAAAATCTGTGAGTTTTAGCAACACTTTGATACTTTTCAAGGTCAAGTAGTGGAAGTTTTAGAAAGTTTACAAAGATCACAAATGATCAGAAATGAGCGGCATAGCCATCTTGATTCAAAACCCTGAGGTCCCGTGATTCAACTGAGACGGCCTTGGTGTCCTCTGTGGCAACTTTCATCCTCTTTGATGTCAAGATGAGAAACAATTCCTCACTTGAAAGATGGAAGTCTTCAAAGTTTAGCTTTTTTTTTTCTTTGTGTTTTACCCGAGGCCTTGGGCTAAGTACCTTCTGGAAATGTCTGCGTGTGCAGGAGAAGTGAGTGATGGAGGAAGGAGAGGAGAAAAAGAATAAAAGCTTCAAAAGAAAAAAAAAAGGAGCCTTACAGGGCAGGTTAAATAGGGTTTTAACTTTAGCTCACACACCCACGAGAGAAGACAAAGATCCAGCTCCACAGTTCACCTCCTTCACCAGAATGGACAACCACTTGGCTCTGCCGCCCTCCGGCTTTGTTATTCAATATGAAGTCCAAACGCTCAATCGCAGAAAGTTAGCCTTTAGCAGTTATAAATTCACTGTCATGAAAATTCATAACAGTTTTGATTTCCTCTTTTCAGCTTCAATGTGAGCTCCACAGACAGAGACATATGAAAGTATTTACTTTTAACAAGGATTATGGAAAAACGAGAGATTTGCCAATGTATTTGTTTATGCTTGCACTTTTATTTTCCTACATAACTGTCCTTTGGAGATTTCCAGGTCTCCTGATCTCAAGTGAAACTGAATTCCTTCCGTGTTCGCTGAAATATTTAACCCAGCAACTCTCAAAGAGCAGCCAGCCCCCACCGCCGTTGTTGTTTCTGCTAAAGGGTGATAACTTAGAAAGATCACAAGGTTGTAATTACAGCCTTCCCGGTCTCCACTGAATTGAACACTTACCATATGGAGGCTGAATGGTGTGAAAGAAAAAGAAAGTCAAAAAAGTGATTCATTGTTTCTGCAAAGGAGAGAAGTGGCAGAAAGTGTGAATGAAAGATCTAAGTGAGGACAGTGGAAAGTCAAAGTTAAAGATAGCAGCGCAGAAAAGTATCTCTCTCGTTCTCAGATGTTACAGGATGAGATGGGAAGCAGATGTTTCATCAGACAGGCCGGCCATTTGATCACGCAAGTTCGCAGCGTAACACTCGTCAAACGTGGATGCTGCGCTGCAGATAACGCTCATCACTTCTCACACTATCCACACGGCTGAGCGTGTCCTCGATAAGGAAAGGTTTTGGCCGGGAAAGATGCTTTTTTAAACCTTTTGTTTAACTTTTAGTGAGTTATGGCTGTGCTGCATGTTGTCAGCACTCTATTAAGGAGAAAAGTGAAGTTTTGTTTTTACAATAAATGAGGAATGATCTGGGTAAATGTAAGTGTCCTTTCTTATCCAGGTTGAGCTTCAAAGTCCAGACAGAGACTAAAGAGTGCTTAACTCCGGCTTGGAAAAAGGGGCTTTAACTCATGTTGTTGGGCTAATGAAGTATGACTGCAGCGAGTGAGATTATGGATGTTAGTTTAAGACAGTGTGGATTTCAGATCCATGAGAAAAGATTACCATGCTTTCTCTGTGTCTGTGTTATGTCTCACTGAGGAAATGCAGAAAGAAGATACTCTCCAAGTACATCCTCAGTGACACCACTGAGCTGAAAAGCCAAACATGATTACCCAGCTCCTTCAGGATTTCGGAGAATTATTGGAACTAATGTTTGTTCTGTGGAAACTGCTTTTGAAAAATTACAGGGCAAATTGAAAAATTTGCAAGGAAGACGAAGAAAGTGACTCGTGAAGACGGCAAACTGTAAAAGGACGAAATTACTTGTTGCTTGTTGACAACTGTTGTTCAGCTTGCCTGTGAACAAATGTTTATATTCATGCAGCCACTGTATATTTCATTATCTGCAATAATACTCAGGCAGTCAGCAAAAACTGAATTTCAAAATATCAGAAAAAAAAGATTAACAAGACAGTCTGAAGTTGGCAGCAGAAATATTTTATTAATGCACTTCAGTAAGAGCAATCTCAAAGAAGTGAAACAAAAGGAACAAAAAACACATTTTCATCCAATTTTTCCACCTGTAGCTGGATTAGTACTAAATGAAAATGTCTGATTTGTAAAAGCTGTTGTACAAATCATATCACCCACCTACTGCTTATTTTAGAACACCGATTCATTGTAAACAAACCTCCTCTGTACAGGAAAGACTCACGGATATCAGCTTAAATTACTTCACATACATTCCAGCTTGTTTTGGATTTTTTTTCCAGCATTTTGGGGTAAAGATTCCTCAGTGTTGAGGAATCTATACATGCCTTACACATGTGAAACTGAGTCACGTTGCGGAGACGAGCGATGCCCCTGCTGTAGCCCCTTTACACGATAGAGCCCACCTGCCTAATCCTCTATCTGTGGTAACTGATCTGTACGGGCCACAGGTCATGTGTGAAGGCATTATAAATCTCTCGGCTGTGGACCGGTGTGTTTAACCCAAAGAATAGTGTGCTGCATTAGATGTCTGCGTTCATCCACAGGCTGCAGGCTATCATCTTTGAGCATGCATGTGTGGGAGGTGCATGTGTCCACGCTCGTGTGTGCGTGCGTGCAGTCTGTTGTTGACCCTGTTTTATTAAATACAACCTGCCGCTCCCGCTCACCCACCGCTAAAATGCTCCATAGCATCCTTTATTGAATTATCTTTTATTTGGCCGTATCACAGTGCGTCTTTGCCAGTCTTTGAAAGTGGCGCTTTCATAAGACACTGATGACACAGCTCATTGGATTTAGCGCCTAATCAGAGGCTTTTTAATGTATTCGCTGTGATTCATGAGATTGGATCCAAGCTTTATGAAAAGTCTTCCATTTGCATCTATGAGAAGAAAGGGCTCGGGTATTTCAGGTTCCTTTATCGGAGCTCATATCTTTTTTCATTTCAGCAGAAGGTTTTATCTGGGATTTAAAATGTGAATCATAATCACCCCTCCAAAACACATTTTCACTCTGAGATTGGATTTTGGGGGAAACACTGAATCTTGATACTTGAAGCTACAATTTTGAATAGATGTTTCCTATGATGGAATAAATCCTTCTGCATTTGCATGTTTTTCGTGAAATTATTTAAACCGTTAATCTTTTTGCCCAGAAGATATCTTAATTATTGTAACTGTTTTTTATGTTTTGCTTCATCTTTTAAGAAGAATCTTTTCCAACATCTCTTTTATTTTCTTTGAAACAATTGGCTTCAAAGCATCTCTTTTTTAGTCTGCCTGTCTGAATGTCATCTCTGTGTCTCTCTGCAGGCGTGATCCGTGAGAGCTACCAGAAGGGTCGTGACCAGCTGGTTCCTGTAACCCTCTTGGCCATCGCCGTTATCCTAGCATTTGCCATGGGCGCCATCTTTTCTGGCATCATTGTCTACTGCGTCTGTGACCATCGTCGTCGAGACATGGACCTGACGGGCCGTAAAGAAAAGGACACCCACCACCTCCACTCCCGCCGGGGATCCATGAACAGCGTAACCAAGCTGACGGGTCTGTTTGAGACGCAGGCCAAAGAAGGTCGCCCCGAGGCAATTCTCACACCTTTGATGCACAATGGAAGACTGACGCCAAATGGGAAGATGCTCATAAAAGCAGACCAACACCACCTGGACCTTGCGGCTCTGCCAACACCTGAATCCACCCCCATGCAGCCGCGTCGTAAGCCCAGCCGGGGAAGCCGTGAGTGGGAGAGAAACCAGAACCTCATCAACGCGTGCACCAAGGACATGCCACCAATGGGGTCACCTGTTATCTCTACCGACCTGCCGCTGAGGGCCTCACCAGGGCACATCCCTAGCGTTGTAGTCCTACCTTTGCAGCAGCATCAGCACCAGCTTCAGCCTCATCTGCAACAGCACCAGCAGTCCTACCAACATGAGTATGTGGAGCAGCCCCATCACAGTGATATGAGCATGGGCCACGGTGTACTGGACGACCAGGGGGCTACCCTGGAGTACAAGACAAGCAAGAGCCCGTGCCACAACCTCAACATGGCTGATCCAGATGCGGTGCTGCCACCTCGTGTGCCCCAGCGGGAGGCCTCTCTCACCATCCCACCTGCTGTCCCACAGATGGGCAAACGCCTGGAGGTCCACTCGTCAGTCTACGGGCTTCGGAAAGGATCAGCATCTGGTGCTTGTGGATCCTCCGCCCTCAAGAAACACAACACCAACTCCTCTAACTCCTCCCATTTGGCGAGACATCACAGCTTCAACCGTGTTGAGACTCCACCACCTGCACCTCAGAGGGTGGACTCCATACAAATGACAGCACAGGGCATATCTCTGTCAAGGCAGCCTGGAATGAGCTCCTACGGATCACTGCCTCGAACGGGCGTCAAATATCTCAAGCCTGATGTCCCCCCCAAACCCTCTGTAGTCTCGCTCTCCACAAAAGTCAAGTCCAGTGACTCTGGCACATAGTTGGGTTGTTAGCCTGTCGGTCCAATGTGAACAGACAGTAGTGAAAGGCGTTTTCTGGCAGAGAGAAAAAACAGGGAATACTGTACAACTTGCATCTCCTTTTTGTGTTTTTGTTTGTTTTTTGGTGTACAGTACAGTGGAAATGCAACACAGTTTTTTTTCTTAAAGAAAACACTTTCTTTTTATATAAATATGTAAATATTATACCATGGTTGTTGTCGGTTGTGGCAGTCATCGAGCTCATGCTCTGGCTGGCACACAGCTCCTCTGTAAACACACATGGGAACATGTGCTACTGAAAAAGAAGATGATGCTTGTCCTGAATATTTCATCCATTGGCACCCTGTAGCATTCAAGACAGTGGCTCTCTTGTTTGTGGTGTCTTTGTTTACTGAGACTTGATTCGATACTTCGTCATGCTGGTAAAAGCACACACGAAGACGTCACAAGGGGGTTGGAGAATAATTGTTGTACAATACCTTGAGGACAGGAGGATCTGAGCAAACAAGCACTCAGAGAGAACGAGTTCGGACTGAAAGGACAGACAGCTGCCTGAGTTCTGGCGGAAACTGTGAAAAGCCTCTCAGTGTTACAGCAATCAAGTCCTGCCTGGGCATGACTGAAAGCCTGGGTCAGAAGAATCTTCTACTGTACTGGTGACTGAATAACACATGACTGTTAATACTAATAGCTTGTTGTATTTATTTTTATTAAGTGCTTTTGAAAAACAAACAGACTGACTTTCTAGGCTTGGAGAGAAAGAGGACAAAGAAGAGATCTTTTAATATTAATTAATCAAGAGTGAGGAAGAAAATATTTAAAGTCATTAAACTGGAGCCAGTAGAACTTTCTTAATGACTAAAGTTCAACTAGGTCTTACTGTGTGCTCAGTGGGACCTGCAGCTTGAGAATATACGTGACCTCTGTGACGACGAGGAGATATTTATTTAAACTGTGCCAGACCAGGACTTTTACTTTTACGGACCAGAATCTCCTTTGTTTTAGACCAATCATTTAAGAAAAAAAAAGAAAAGAAATCCTGAACCTCACCCTTTCACTCCTGCAATCAGCACTGTGGTTTTGTGTGAGTCCCAAACATTTGTCCTGATTGGTTGTTGGCTTACTGGTGCCATCACAGCTCACTGTTGCATGTTGCAAATATAAGAGAAGCAGCTGCAGCAACCGCACGGGGGGATCTGCATACAAAAGGAAGCTGTAAGTGAGGCTGCAAGCAAACGAGCGGTGCCTCCATCTTGGAACGTATCGTCTTTTCTAGCGGCGTCACGCGGAAGAGCGGGCGAAAAAAAGGAAATTATAGGAACATCTGTCTTGCCTGCTTCTTTTTCCACATGTAAATTTGTGCCTTACACCCTGAAGTAGTGACAATGTTTTCTTTAATAGCTGTTAACTCTGTCTCCTTGTTGTATTTTTTTATTTTCTTTTATTTTCTTATGTCATGATATTTCCCTTGTTTGATAAAAATGCAATTAAAGAATGTAGGTGTTATTGTTGTAATTCTGGTCCCTAGACAAAACACACTTACAGACCAGAGGGAAGAGAGGAAGGAGCAATTCCTTTCTTCATTCACACACTCTCGCTCTCTCTCGCTCTCTGGCACACACACATAAACACATGCACACACACACACACACACTCATCTTTGTGATTCATTTCTGATTGTGCCATTAATGCGCTTAAAACGACCCTTTATGTTGTGCTGGCAGTGTCGATAAAGACTTTGTGAGTGTTTTTCATTTCCTGTTTTATACAAAGTCCTGGTATTTGTTTTTACTTGTTTTTGGTGTTCGTTTGGAGTGATGGTTAATTGGTTAACGGAACAATTAACATTTGTTGCTTAAGGAGGCCAACGTAGGTGTATCTTCCCTTGGTGCACTGCGATAGCACCATAGCAAGCGTACAGTACGAGATACACGTGAACACCCAGCGTACTAACACGAGTCGAGGCTTCTTGCGCGCATTGAAACGTTCACTTGTTAGACGGTTGCATAAACAGGCTGGTTCCTGTGGAAAAGAAAAAAAAAAGATGACATTTTGAAACAACACTATTAAAAACTGTACATTATTTAACCCCCTTTTTGTAAGCGAACACAGTTTGGGAAGTTTAGAGATTTTTTTTTATTTTTATTTTGCCTCACTAACTCTCATTATCAAAGCCTTATGAATGGCTGAGAGTTTAACTAATCAGATGATTTCACTTCCTTTTTACTTGAGGGTTTTTATGGATCACCCCACACTGAAACACTTAAGTCATTGGAGCACTCCCTTAGTGTTGTATGTGTAGATAGGTTAAAGTTTTCTCGATATCAATATTCTTTCTGGAGGAAAGCCAAGAGTGTCTCAGTCCACAGCTCGAATAAGATTGACATGCAGGATCTGGGACCTGACTCGTGTACATAGATGCTCGAAGGGGATGGTTGCACGTGACGAGGTCATGGGCAATGGATTAGTTCAAAATATGAACCGAGAGGAACGCGTCCCATCTAAAACATGGTCCGGGATAAAGCTGCAACAGTTATAGCATCGATTAACTTGAAGCGAGGACCTTCAAAGTTCAGATAAGCATAGACGTGTGTTCACTCCAGACTTTCATAAAACTACTTTGCTTTAAATTAGTGTCTGAACACCTTACTTACACCCTCCGGTGCACTGAGTGCATGAACCAGCAACATTCCCACGCCTGGGGTAAGGCTTATCCTCAGCTGAGTATTTCTGGTTTTGAAATGCTCAGTTGCGTTGTCTCCCACCTGGATGAATTGTCATGTCCACACTGAATGTGAACAAGAGAACCTGTCTAGGTTTGAAGGTTAAATGTCCACATCCTGTGTAGACAAGTGCTTTTGGCTGTGGGTGCATTTATGATTCAGCAACATCAAGTGTTTTGATATTAGAGAAAAGTTGAGCGTTTTAAAGGCTGAAGGCTGCTGTGGACAGTGAGGTTCTTTGGTGTGTGCCTTTTTGTCTTTCACCCTTGTCATAATACACTGCTGTTAGATGCAAATCTACTCTCTTCTCAACTTCTCAAACTTTTGAACTTTGTAAGCTTGTAAGATATCGTGACGTCACAAAGTTTTTTGCCCTACTCTCTCCACTTCCTTAACATCTGATTCACAGCTTAATGTATGTTGTAAAGAAAAAAAAAGAACTCTTTAATTTAATGCAAAATGTAATAAAAAAAAAAGAAAATAAAATTCTTGTCATGAAGACTGTGATATGTCCTTGACTCTTTCCACTTGTTTCCTAGCCCGAGGTTATCTTTATTCTGGGAACATCTTTAGTTGCTGGATTTTGTGCAACACTGTCTGGGGAAAACCAAGCCTTGGTTTTGCCCAGGATTTAAATGTTCTTTTGATAGAAGATCCCTTTTAAGAAAATATTGTACTTTTATGACCTGAAGTACACTATTCTATTTTTGCTTGTAATACCACCACCAACCCCTTGAGATCTGACAAACATTTCCTACAAAGCAAGCGTGAGCTGATAAAAGGAAACTTAAATTTAAGTAGTTCTCAACTTCATTATAGATAAGTGAAAAAAGAGAAAGGTTATGAGCAGAGGGAAGAAGCCTGTACTCCATTTCTATGGTTGATCATGTTGGTTAAATGAAGCAGGCAGCTTGATGGACTGAAAGCAGATTTCTGTATGCAGGTTGGTACTCTGAGCACTCCAAATGACCTTTAAACCTAGAAGGAGCTCGGCCCATTATACTTTTGGTGTAATCCATTTGATGCCATACAGGCAATCAACAGAATTCTTCACAGATGTTCTGAAGGCAAATGAAATAGAGAGATTTCTTTCACTTCCATTCAAAAACCTTGCAAGTTTTGTGTACGTGGACTTTTAAGTGAAATCAATTCAATCCCTTCTCGAGGGCAGAGTCAGATGGCTCGACTTTGGAAACGCAGATAAAAGCATTACCTGTTAACTTCTCAAAATGACAGTAATCAATATTGTTATCAAATGACTATGAGAGGCAGGTGGACACTAGAGATTAACCCACAGAGAGTGATCCCCCAAATCCATTCACAGTATCCCATCAGCCCACAGAGTACTACAATGTCTTGGAGTTACTACTAAAATAAAAGTAATATATTACACATTACTTATTACCTCTCTTTAAAACAATGTGGTATATAACCTAATGACTCAATGAAGAAAATAATTTGTTACACTACTTGTTACATTAATTTCATATATTGCTCTGTAAT
The DNA here is from genome assembly GCF_900408965.1 of Simochromis diagramma. NCBI lineage: Eukaryota > Metazoa > Chordata > Actinopteri > Cichliformes > Cichlidae > Simochromis > Simochromis diagramma. Next base: position 7,351,206 of record NW_024387200.1, on the reverse strand, counting down.
TAATATCAAGCTAATGCTTCAGCGGAAAGTCTATCTGTAACTTACAACATATGAAGAAATCCTTCTTAACCCTACGCTGTAACCCTCAGCACAACCTGACGTGCACTTCTCGAGAAATGTAACTAAACGTGAGGTCAACGCAGCAACGACTCTGACTGGCGTAGAAGAGGGTTGCAGGCTTAACAGGGGTTTCCAGTTACTTCGTAAGTTACGACATAGATAATGACACAAATCTTCATCATAACAAAGAACATTCAAGATTTTTGTTCTAGTGTTTTATTTTTTGCTTCTAGTGCTTAAGGTTGAACACAAAAGTCAACAACACAAGGAAAAGTTTATCCTTACAAAGAGTCGAGTTGGAGTCAGCAGAATGTTTCCATTTTGGACACCGATTGCATTTTACATCACACTCTTGTCCTTTTGTACAATAACGATAAATTTAATTTCCACATCTCCAGACCTCAGAGGTTGTGGACGACATCATCATTTTCTTCACCATGAACTAACATCAGCTGTTTGTAGTGCAGGAAAAAACAGTCATGTTTGATGTTTTTATTGGGTTTTTTTTCCTATCATACCATCATTCAGATAATTGAAGAACCTTTATAATGGAAGTAAGAACATAATTCTATCTCCAGTGTAATTACAGTATTCAGTACAGTTACATTACCACGTTACTGAAAAATATAATGTGATTTCAGTAATGCTGTACTTTTGAATGCACTGACTTTAATTTATGTTTTTTTCAGGCACATATCTTGTTTTATCAACAGCACTAAAAACTAACATTAGAGTCCATTTTCTTAGCGCATATAAACCAATATAAAAAGAGGTCAAATAATGGACTTGCAATTATCAAGTGTACATGAACACTGTGAACTATATTGTCTTGCAATTTTGAATAAGACTCAAACATGATTCCCAAGATTCTAACACATGTTATGTTTTATGCTGTCATGATTTTTCACAGTGTCTCTCTGGTTCCCTGAAGGTTCTCTTTATTGAGTTAAATAATGTTTAAGGGCATGCTTAATTCAAGCCATCACTCAGTAGTATCAGGTGGATGATTTGTGTAAGAGATTATTGTTTTTCAGTGCATGAGAATGAATCAAGGCATCAGATGAGCCTTCTTAGGTTTCACATAAAAGGAGACAAAGGAGAAAACCACAGTTCAAAACTTCACCTCAAATTCCCCTACTGACAGTCAGTCTGACCTTATAATACCTGCAGTATAACTTTCATTAGATTCCTCACTCACAGATCATGAAAACAAATCTCATTACCTGCAGATGATCACTGCTGACTAACACTGACCAGAAAAGCTCCCATTTCAAATAAGGGTCTCCAGTTTCGCACTCTAGCACTTTTTTCTTACTGCTTTGTCATGAAATGTGGCTTTGGCATGTAGTTTGACACTCTGCCTTTGATCTTGAGGTGAGTCACGAGTCTCAATCATTGGTATAAGTCAGCCTTTGCATGGAGATCAGATAACCAGGATGCGGTGTAGCTAATGAGGCCTGTCGCTGCCTTCACAATGCTGCATTGTGAAGTTTCCTTTCAGGCACCCCTGTGTTGTTGCACTACTCAGAGATCAAGATTCAGATATTCACCACTAAGTCTTCTCTAACATGACAAGCATACAATTGTATCTAATGATGACTAGTGTGAGCTGGTATTTTCACAGAGCTAGTCAGAGTGTACTTCAAAGGTTAACTTTCAAGGAGTCAAAACTGGGGTATGGTTGAGGGGCAGATTGATGGTGAGAGATAAAGACAGCAAGCAATACATAATAATGGAATTCTAACACTGTGATCAGCAGGACACACAAGCAGTATATTTTATATATTATAGAATCATGGAAAAATATGGAGCTCTGCGATATATTGGTTACCTGTCCAGGGTCTACCCCGTCTTGTCACCCTACAGCAGCTCCCTCCCAACCCTTAATTGGATAAGCAGGAGAAAATGGACGGATGGACAGAGGAAAGAAAGAAAATGTTGTTTCCTTTCAAATAATTAAGAATCATTTTAATGCATTCAGAGTTTTTTCTATGGAGCCTGCAACTTAAGTGGATGAGACAACAGCTAGTTTTATCTGTCACTCCTGAGAGTGATCCAGAGATCTCCGTTGTAGTTGCAAGATGAATAGACAATAAAGTGCCTATTATCTGTGATTATTGACAACAGATTCTTTAATAGAACTTATTTTATAATAAGTTTTGATAATAGCAATTCAAGTCATGAATAGAAAATTAGCATGAATATTACCAAAGAGCGTGTTGTTTATACGTTTATGTTACTATACTTCTTCTTCTTCTTATTTTTTTTACTAAAGGAGTCATGGTGTAGGGCACCTCTGTACTGGCTTCACGTTTAAGACCCTGCAGCTTCATCCATCTTTTTAAGCCTGCAGCTTATCGGGAGGTCTCTTGTAATTTAGTTATTTCTTCCACCTCAGAACTATTTTCAGACTAATTTTTTTTCTAAATCCATAACATCTAGAAAAAGTTCTTCAAGGCTTTGTTACACCTAAACTGTGCTACTTTAAACGACTGTAAACTGGAACTGATGAATCGTCTTTTGCTTTGTTTACAATTAGTCCAAATGCTGCAGGCACGTTACTGACTGGGAAAACAAAAGCAGACCAGAATACTCCTGTGTTAGCAGCTTTGCTCTGTACTCTGTGTCTTATAGAATCCAGAAAAAAGTGACAAAATTTATTTTTTACTTAAATGCTCTTTCATCTCCATATACCAGTCAAAAGTTTTAGAAAACTCTATTTTTTCCAGTTATTTATTGCAATTCACTTTGAAGTCCAATGAACAGCTTGAAATGGTAAAAGGGTAAGCGGTGAACTGCCAGAGTTAAAAAAAAAAAAACCTGTAAGGTTACTCAAAACTGAAAAATAATGTACATTTCAGAATTATACAAAAAGGCCTTTTCAGGGAACGCAAACTGGGTTAACAATTTAAAGCTGTTCTGCAGCAGCTGGTGCTACTAATTCCTACAGGTGTTCCAATTTCTTTGGACTACTTACAACCCCTCTGTCTGCATAAAAACAGTGTTGGAGCACACTGTGATACCATACCCTCGTAGTGTGTTGCTACAAAAATGGTGAGAAAAAGCTATTAACAATGGTAGAGAGACAGACCATCATAACACTTACAAATGTAGGTCTTTCCTGCAGAGAAATTACAAAGAAAGTCAATGTGTCAGTGAGTACAGTTTCTTTCACCATCAAAAGGCACTCAGGAACTGGGGCAAACTCTGGGAGGAAGAGGTCTGGCAGACCCAAAGATACAACTGAATCAGAGGACAAATTTCTGAGAGTAAACAGCTTGCGTGATAGGTGGCTCACAGGACAACAGCTTCAAGGATGTCGTAGTACGCAAGTCTTAGTTTTAACTGTGAAGCGAAGACTTTGAGTTGGAGCAAGAAAGCCATCGTTAAGACGTCAGAATAAGACAGAGAGGCTTGCCTGGGCCATGAAACACCATCACTGGACTACCGAAGACTGGAAGAAGTTATTATGGACTGATGAATCAAAAAATGAAATCTTTGGTTCATCACTCAGGATCTTTGTACGCCATCCAGTAGGTGAAAGGATGCCTCCACAGTGTGTGGCATGAACTGTCAAACAAAGAGGAGGAAGTGTGATGGTCTGGGGCTGTTTTGCTGGATCCAGGGTCGGTGACCTGTACAGAGTGAGAGGCACCATGAACCAAAACAGCTACTGCAGTGCCATGCAGTACCCTCTGGTATGCAGCTAGTTGGTCAGGGATTCAACCTACTGCAAAATAATGGCCCAAAACATTAGTCCAAACTATGCCAGAACTACCTCAAGAAAAAAGAACAAGAAGTCAAGCTTGAAAACATGGAGTCTTCCACAGTCTCCAGACTTAACCCCCATCGAGTTGGTTTGGGATGAACTGGGCAGAAGAGTGAAAGCAAAGCAACCTACAAGTGCCACACATTTATGGAAGCGTCTGTGACAGATATGGGGAGAACTTTTTAAGAAATATTTGGTTTATATTGTAGAAAGAATGCTACAGGTGTGTTCAGCCATTATATCTGCCAAAGGTGGCTACTTTTATGAGTCAAAAGTTTAGAATACAATCTGGTCTATAAAGTGATTTTATGATTTCTCAAATTGCTCATTTGTACTATGTTTTAATTTGAGTGTGCAAAGAGGCACCAGACTGCATAACTTTCAATAAAAAACTGTAAAAATTGGGGTGTTCTAAAATTTTTGACCAATAGTGTGGTTGACATGGTGCATCCGTATATACCCTCCAGATCATTAAGGTTTGCATGCCAATAACTTTTGACCATCCCACAACTGAAGCTTATAACAAAAAATGGGACGAGTTTTTGCCCTCATTGCGCCAAGACCCTGGAATGATCTCTGAAGTGGTCTGAGACATGCTGCTGATCTCTGCTGATCGAGGTTGATCGAGATGGTTTGTTGTTGTGTTATTTGTGCAAGTAGTATGAATGCGGGTTGAGAGAGTCATCTGGAAAACCTTCTCTTTTTCTTATTGGGAAACACTTTGGTTTAAAATGTGCTACATAACTCAATTTACTTAATTATTTGACTGTATTTAGTTTAAACTGCATGTTTCTAATTAATTTAACTTTGACTGTGGATGCCAGAGAGATTCTATTTAAATCGCTCAATGATTAGCTGCTTGGGAAATACCACATGCTGTAAATCTTTCTGGTTTAAATCTAAATGAATCAATCAAAGCTGCCTCATAACCTGACATTATGACTTGTTGATCCAGAGCTTGGTGGCTATTTTCCCCAACAGATGGCAGCCTGATGGGCTTTCAATGAGCCAACAATCCAACCTCCTACCAGCAGACCAGTAAACCAACCAACAAACCAGCCGTTAAAACCCTTCAGACAAGTTGCTTTTAAGTTAACCTAGTCATTCATGGAGCCAGCAGGCCCCCCACCCCCTCCAGACCCTCACAGCTCTAATCCACCTTGCTTGCCTAGAAGTGCTCATTTCGAGTGCCCCACAATCTGTGGTCACAACAAGCTTAGCTGCGTGCTAATCTGCCTTGTTCCATCCAGCAAATCATTATCCTCTCACTGATACTGTCTACACCCGTTACTGCTCTTAATGGCATACATCCTAATGTTTTTTTCATGCATCTTTCTGCCAAAATATGGTTTCTCCTACAATGACTCAGAGAAAAAAAGAAAAAAGAGTAGACACAAAGACACACGTGCACGCACGCACACACGCACACACACACACACACACACACAAAAGAAAACAGACAAATAAACAAGCGGCGGGAATAATTACCTGCCAAAAGGACCATGGATTTAAAGTCAAAATAGACAGCAAAGCAGACAGACAAACAGATTTCTGCTCTCACACACGCATTAACACGATAAATTATGTGTCCCTTGTGAATTTATATTGCTCTCTATGAGTCATTAATGGGGGTCAGTAGGTCCCTAAATGCCCATTCCCATGTTGGCTGGTTTGTCATTAATGTATCACGGTCAGTGTCATAATGGAGTCTGCTTTACAATCGTGTGTGTGTGCTCGTGTTATAGTCTGGGATCATACTGATGAGGACGCTCAGGTCATGTCATCTGTAATTATTCTGGCAATTTGAGGCTTTGAGAAACACAGTTTACATTCCAAAGTAAAAAAAAAAATTGCTTAATTTAAAATAAACAAAAAGAAAAAAAAAACCTGTTTAAATCTAGAGGGGAGAAAAACAATAAAGAAGTATTCGAATGTGTCAGTTTATTCTTGAGAGCATAGGAAAGAGAATATTTGCACATTATATGCACATTATGTCAAATGATCTCAAATGAAAGTACATGACTTTAACTGATTTCACTGGTTTGTTAATAGTAATCAAAGTGTATTAAAAAAAAACGAGAGATAATTCCCATTTCAATCCAAGCTTATTTATTAGGCATATTTGAATAACCAGATCACAACAGTCACCTTAAGGCACTTTATACTCCAAGGTAAAGACCTTCTAGTGTTATAGAGAAAAACCCCAACAATAAGACTAACTACTATGAGCAAGCATTCGGTGATGGTGGGAAGTAAAAACTCCCTTTTAACACAAAAAAAATCTTGAAATCTTGCAACCTGTAGGGCGATTAGGGGAAAATGAAAAGAAAAAGGAGAGCCTTCTCTCTCACTATGAGAGAGAAGATGTAATTTAATGACAGGTGGCAGCGGGAGTAGTAGATCTGTTTAATTTTGGGGTTATTTTTATTTACGTATTTCCTGTATTGCTGAAAAATTGTGAAAAATAAATGACAAGGAAACAGATCATAAGCTACCATGTTTCCAAGCAGTAAATACAAGGAGTGATAAAGTTACATGGATATAATATTATGGAATAAATACTGCAGGGATAGACTGTACATAAAGGCTGGATGAAATCACCATGCTCCCAGCTGACTTAGGTGTGCTTTAGATGCATGTTGATGCATGTACAGGCCACTTCAAATTTCTGGGATGATGCAAAAAAACATGAAGGCTCATGTTTAAAATAAGTAAATCCCAGGTTAGGTTGGGAAATATGCTCCTGGATCTAATTCAAGGTCATATCAAGGTCATCCTTCTCTTTCTTTTTCTGCATTTGGGGAAGTTTGCTTTACCCAGTTTTACCCTTTAGATAGCATTATATTATATGCATATTTCTTAATCCTCATTATAACGCCTTATCTTGTTCAATGTGACGACCAGATATATCAAACACATTTGGATAAAAAAGGGAGGCGGAAGCTAAAAAAGATTATGTGAAAGTTAAATAACGGAGACACTCTACACTGCAGCATCAACACTTTCTGTTAAAAAGTCAGCCTGAAACACCAAAAAGTAGTCTGGAGGCAAACACTTCAAAGCAGCAGTGTCAGCTTAATTAGCTAGCTAGCCAGAGCTGTTAAAACCTGCCAGAAACAGTTAGCCAGAACAAAAAAGTCAGAATGCAAGGGGGCTTTTGTTTACCTGTTTAACATAATTTCACCACTCTGTCAAATAAATGTAAATATATGAAGTAAATTAGAGCCTAACCTTGCGTCTACATATTTATCTCAAAGAACGTTTTTTCTTTCTGTTTATTACGCTGTCTGTGCATATGGCTGCATGGGCCCAGTAATTCTGTCTTTATGAATTCTAGAATCTGGGACTCCTTGAAAACAAAAATTATTTTCCTGTGAACTTGCCCTGTTTTTGCTGTTGTGCTGTAAACAGCCCCACAAGATACTCCTACAATTAAACAAAAATATTAATCAAATACTGGATTAATTTTTGATGGTGTTACTTTTTCTGTACCTTCATTAAGTTCTTGATGACATATAATGCCAAACAATACATTTGTTATCAATTCGAAAGCAAATGGAATAATTATTATAAAAAAAGAGTGGCAGTAAGGACCGCAGCAGTAATCCATACTTGGCGGAGGATCTCTTGCAGCAGCAATATTTCACATGGCACCTGGTGCCTTGTGCACTAAACACTGTCTACAGTAATTCATATTAAGCTGAAATAAGTCTTGCAATAATCTGGATGCTGGCCAAAATTCAGTGCAGAGCAGACGTTATTGCCTTGTAGAATACATAAAAGTACACTAGAGACATTTTACCCTTGTAGGAAGCACATTAACACATCTCAAGCACTTAAACAGCACTAAATGTACCTTTAAGGCATTTAGGTGGCCTTGTTGTGAAGTGGGAGAAACCTGGAAAGGTTTAAACAATGAAATAGGTCTCCAAGCAGCTCGTGCAATTGAATCATGAAGTCTGGCAGCCACAGAAAACAGAGTCAAATGTGGAAATACAAAAACATAAAAATAGATGGAAGAAAATAGATTATGACCTTATCCAGACACAAAACTGTGAAGATGAGAGTCACTGTATTAAACTACAATACAGTGAATCATTGTATGACCAGTAGCCACTCTCATTTTTTGTCCATATTTATACAATGTTAATTTCTAGAATTCCCGGCCCGCACCCGGTCCATTTACTTTAACCAGGAATCCATTAAAATTTCCTTTAAAGGGTGTTATGATATGATGGTTCAGTGAGAAGGCAGAAAGATGCAGCATAGCATGCCGAACACTGTCATGGCGATAACAGCCTATTCTTGTATGATTTCCAGTGCACTGAATCATGTATCATTCAGCTCAAACTTCTCTGAACCCAAAAAGTATCCAGCCGAAGAGTCTCAGCAAGGATTTGCAGGAACCAGGGCGAGAGCAACTGTCTCTCACGCTTTTGAAAAAAGCCTTAGGCTGTAAAGAAGCAGCAAGAGAAGTATACCTCTGAGAGTTCTGATGGCAAAGTGAACCGGGGAAAGAGCCAAGCCTTGCTCTGCTGTTATAAGCCCTGAACTGCATACGCTGACGTACAAGCAGGGGAGAAATTGGGAGTGGGAATAAGGGCAACACAGTGTAAATTTGGAGCACAAAAGGCTTAAGGGGACACTGCGCATTCATCCCTGTGGCCCTGCACACACACATTCAGTACAGTATGCATGGGGCTTAAGAGGTGGCTGTGGAGAATGGCTGGTGAGGAGATCAAAACAAAGCCCATGGGTGATGTTGGAGGGGAGCTCTGAGAATTGGGATGGAAGTCTGCTCCTCATCTTCTGGTCTTATCCACAGTGGCATGTGCACACACTCACACATATATTCACTAAGAGCATAATGACCATAAGAAAAAGGGAGATAACCCAAAAAGGCACACCAGCAGGAGAGAAAGCTGAAATCCACATGCACCACCAGCACAAGGCTTTAACTGGCTGATATTGCCAGGAGTTCCAAGGATAATCCTGTGAAACTGTGTTTGTGGGGAGAAACTTGCTTTCAGTGGCCAGGAGAAAACACCCTCCAAATGTTGAGTGAAGATGCCAATCAACTTCATACCACAGTCATAATCTGTGACCTGGTTTCTCAGTGTTGTCGGCCTCTTTGAGGGGTGAAAAATAACAGCAAAACAGCTCCATCCAATTATTTTTGTTCCATGGCATTTCAACATTTTCTGCAAACATGTCTGGTGTTTTCATAGTCACAGCTCAGAGCTACGATTGGCCTGATCTGAACACCATATGTATATATAGCGTGGAACAAATAGTGTGAGTTGTATTTGCACAAGCCCTTAGTGCGATAAAGACTGCCACCAGAGTAGGTGCACTCTGCAGCAGGGAAATGTGGCCAAAAATGACAGAATTTATGGGAGTGCAACCTCTATAAATTGTGTCACCCTGCAAGGGGCCAAGAACCACAACTGAGGTGACAAAGATAGAAATGGGAAATGCCATTTGATTTATGAATTCACATATGTTGTTAATTTTGCACAGGACAGACTCATCACTGCGTTTGCACATAAACAACTTACTCCCAAAGCTGTAAACTGGTGTAGAGGGACTGTTGAGGGAATGTGAAACAGATCTTTGCGGGAATTACAGTTTTAACAAAATTAACAAAACTATCAGCTTGATGTCTGAGGATCTGTTTTGCAAGTCTCAGTGAGATAACACAGAAGACGGTTTGTATTTGTGTTCAGACGTAAAGCTGATTTCACACATAAACTCCAGATCAGGACATTGTCTGAAACTGATCTTCTTTACACACAAACACCACCACAAGTTCTTGCCAGTGGAAATATTTCATTTGTTTTAAGCGAGGATAATGCTGGGATGGACACAGGATGGAGGAGGCAAGACACTAGCTGGCTGCAGTCCTCACAAGCACTCTATCAGACATCAGACAGACTTTGTTCGGGAGCTGGCAGAGGCAAGGCCGCAAATGTCCAAGTCGACTGTATTGGATTAATCTAATATTCACCTCCACTGGGTAATGTCTAGAAAAGTTTAAAGCTTTAGCTCTGACTTTCTGTTATATGGCTTGACTTCAGCACTGTTGGTACAATCAGCAGCAGAAAGAAATCGTGATCATTTCAAGGGTAAAATTCATAATTTATGGGAAAAGAGCTCCTCTTAATGGCGTCATCACAGGAGGAACCAAGAGCCGCAACTGGGGTGACAAAACCTTCAGTATTGCAAATATTCATAACATCATTATGCTTCGACTCGTCTGACTGCTCATCAGATGTTGGAACGGCATCTGAAACCTCCTTCCTCCGTGCCTTTTGGTATCAGAACTGGGGGAAATGAATCCAGCAATCATTCGTTTCTGAAACCAATCCAACGTTCACTTCATGAAGTAATTAGCCGGGCGTGCAGAGGTTAGAAAACAACCAAGGTTTCTCTACTTTTTCACAGTTATCTCATGCAGCTCTGTATATCCCTACAATCAAACATTGGTCAAATGTGTTTACTATTTGATTGATTATCATCATTAATGCTATTTCCTATTACAGTAGAGTTTATTTTTCTTTTGCTAACCTCATAACCCCCTGGAATGCAGTTATCAGATGTGAGTAATACACTACTTATTCTTATATATCATCTAATGAATTTTTAAAATATTTTAATTTCAGTGTCACAAAACAATTGCCTCCCTAATCACTGCTTAAATAGAAAATTAGACCTTGTAACCACTATTTACTGCTGACATCAATGGAGCTTCTGTTCTGTTTAGGAAGTGAGCCTTAATTATTGTGATTAGTGACACCTGTGGTTGCCTTATAGTGCCACAGTTTCACATCAACATGAACACTTTAAAAAATGTCTATCATTTTGTCATCGTGTGTAAAATTGCCATCACACAGTCTATGCCAAACAAGTCAATGCAGGCAGAGAAGCTGCTTGATCCTTCAGACCGAGAAGCAATAAAACAAGAGCAGCTTAAATAGAGGGACTTGGTTTCTTTTTGTTTGAACTGTCATTGTAGTCCTCGCCCCAAAACCTGTTTTATGTCTTTGCAGTCAACAAAAATGTGAGAGGAAGAGGTCATAAGAGTAGTTTGCTGAAAGTCTCTCCTTCCTCCCTCCCTCTCAGGCATCTGCCACAGGGGACAGAAGTGAAAACACGCATGTGTGAAAGCTGTCACGTATTTGTTAATTTGCTGACAGGTTTTTCATCCATCTACACTGAAGGGGTTGTGATCCGGTCTTTCCCGTCCCTGTGAAAACGTACAATAACATCTTTCTTTAGTTAAGTTCTATCTTTTTTAATCCTTTGTCTGGGTTTATTTTATATAATCTTTCACTGTGTATTTATTTTGCAGAGGCCTTGCCCCGGTGTTGCTCTCGCTGTTGCTTGACCAAATTTCCAGGATAACATCAACATAGAAAATTGATGAAGCTGTCATCAATGATTAAGTATCAAAGGGATTCATGGCTGTTTACTTTTTACTCCCCTCTTCAAGTGCCAGTCATTCAACTGAGGAGAGAAGGAGTGTGAAAAAAAAGATGAAAAAAGCGGTTGGTGAACATTTAGAGACAGATTCCTTTTAGAGACAGATAAAATATATAGCAAATCTGCACCCAGCTTGAAATTTGATTCATGAATTTCAGTATATATGGGTCTGTGAGGTTCCACAGTGCAGTTCTGATCTAGGCTAATATCAGGATGATAGCACCACATTCCAGTGATAATGTGACCTGTTAAGTATAGGAGTGAAATATTTGTCTAAATAACCAAAGATTGGCCTTTTTTACTGTAATAAGGCTGGAAACAGGAGTATGAATGAATAAAGTCCAAGGAAAAAACAAAAAAACTTCAACCCAGTATTATATAAGGAAAACACAAGACTATTTACAGAAAAGAGACATGGAGAAATATAACAGATGCCATGACAAAGACTAAGGGGAAGCTGGGACTTTTTATACACAGAAGGCTGATCAGAAGGGCAAACAAGATTGTGGTGAGACATGGGTGCAAGCAATCATACACAAGTGATGATAATCAGGAAAATCATGAGACAACAGAGAGGAAGTGGAAGAAATAAGAAAAAGACAAATTATCAGACAAGAGACTCACATTAATATGAACACAGAGACAGATGAACACAGGTATTCAAAACTACTAGCACAGCAAATCATAAACAGATCTCCAAAAATACTTAACATCACAGCGGCCGAAAATCAACAATGCAATAAGGCTGGACAACATGCTAACAATTATGTAGTAAAGACTGAAATCAAAGAAATAAAAATATCTCTAGGAATCAGATTCACTATTAGAATAACAAAGAATAAAGGACTCCGAACTCAACCTACCAGGACAAATTGTCCTGGGCACGATATTAAACTGTAGCCAGAGGCTTCGGCTCTGGTTTGGTAAGTTCAGAGCTCTGGAGAAAATCGAGTAGTCCCTTAATTGCCACTGTTCCCAGTTTTGCTCTGGCCCAGAATGAGGGCTTCACCTATGGTTTAAATAGTCAGCCTGTCAGCATAGCATTTGGCGGCAGCCCAGCCAACTGGGATTGGGTAGACAAGGCTTGTTAACCTTGGTGGGTAGCTCATCTAAAAATGAAGGAAAATGCTACTTTCAAACCTCTGATACATTGTGGCAACACTCATATGTGGGAAAGGCCTCAAGAGTCCACCACAACAGAAAAAATCTAGAGTAGGAGTCCCAAACGCTGCTTGAGGCCCCACACTTCAATGATCTGGCAACTCCTGCAATGTTGCTGGAAAGTGTATTGGATTTCATCTTTCCAATAGACCATTTCAGCGACTTTGGAGACGGAGTACACACCACATGGGTGAGCTTGTCCTCCATATCCACCAAGCACTATGTCATGTTTTGCTTGGGAATCAAATCGTTAGTTCACTACCATGAATTATGTTCATTTCTTTGTAAGTGAGAAAACGTCAACATTCAGCAGGGGATCAAATAATTATTTCCACCGCTGTATCTGGGCTTCGTGCACGGGCGAGGTCACTGCAGCGTCAGTATGCCGTGTCGTCACAACATCAGCAGTCTGCCAGTGATGACAAATAGCCCTAACTGAGACTGATGTGTATGCCATTAGTTCAAGTACTCAATCAAAAATCAAACTGTTGGATACGTTAAAAAGGACTATTGCTCTACACATGAGGACTGAAGTGATAATAACTCCTATGGGAAACATTGGCAAGTGATTTTTATAGATCAGTGGCAATGAAAGATGGAAAGGGAGTCACCAAAGTCAAAATATTTCATCATACTGACACCATAAACATATGAGTCAAACTTAGTAATGCTGGATAGGTGGGAAATTGACTCCAGGTGCTGTTAGACAGAAAAAACAAACATATATATATATTCTGGAGATGCTGTTGTTGCAAATCTCTGGTGGACTTACAGATCAGCTCATGCCATTGTACAGCCATGATGCACATTTGGAAAGACCTCCTGTCGAAGAGTGCAGTCATTCATTCATCTTACACAGTGGTCATTCATCCAGGAAATATATGGCTGTTGATAGCTGCTGTTGGATGAGAATGCCTGGGCTTGTCAGTCACAAGAGTAAAAAGAAACATGTTGTTTCGCGAGTGTGATTACTCTTCTCTTTTAGCAGCCATACCCTAAAAAACAAGAACATCCTGTTGAGATCACAAAGGGATTTGTAAGCAGGCTTTGAGCCACCAGTCATCCCCACTGGGTCAGAACATCTTGTTAAGAAAAAAGTAGTTTCATGATTCAAGTTATTCTATGGCTTCAGCAAAGATCAAGAGTGCCTTAATAGCATTTCAGCCGCCTCACATGTTTGAAAAGAAAACTGTCTGAACTCGTGACACCTGGCAACTGTTGTCTAAGGAGATTGTCTGGTTTGTCTGACTCAGACATCCACATTAAGCTTTATAAAACTGAAAATATAAAGGGCTTGTCATGATAATCATTTCACTCAGTCTCTGTCGCGCTGAGCCTTTCACTTTATCTAAGTTACAACTTGAAAAGAACAGCCTTGATGTTGAGACGGACAGGCACAAACTATCTAAATATCTTTGGCACAGAAAGGTTATGATTGAGCTTGTTTGTAATAAAAGCCTAAATAAAATATGTGACATGCCAGCAATACCATCTTTGGCTTGGATGAAGAATTGATCATTATTATGTTGAAGGCTAAATTCTTTTAAGTTGATATTAGTGCAAATATGTCCTCAGTAGATCATATTTGGATGGAATTAGAGGCAGAGGAGCCTTCGTGACCATTTTGTGAACTGCACTGAAACTGTGTTAGGAAGAGACGAGGAGTTCAACGGCTCTGAGTATTGAAACAGCAGCATGAGTGAGAAAAATATTACAGTACGTGGGAAGGATGCTTGTGTGCTTGTGTAACATCTTTGGCTCTGACACAGTCGAGAGGAGTCAGCCTCGGACTGAGGAATGGGTTATGCTGAAACACGCCCACAAGACTGCAATTACTTTAGTGTACAGAGAGGAGTGGAAAGGTCATCGGAAGTTATTTTCTCCAAGATATGATGTAAAAGGGAGACGAATTCAAGTACAGAAGCAGGTAATGTAGAAAGATATTGCAGGGATGGCTGTAGATGTGCAAATAAAAGGAACATTTAGATTCAGATTTATCGTGCAAATGAAGGAGAGACTCACGTGTTTGAAAGCAAAATGATTGTCTCCACATAAAGATTTATGGTTGGTTTTAAACGATTATACACATAATTTTATCATTACATATCTTTTTAAGCATATGTGTGCAAATCAGATGTTTTTTTCCATCATAAGGAGACTCCCCATTTTCCAAAATGTGTTCCCGGGAGAAATATACAAAAAAACAGTTTTCTTAAAATACAGGCCTGCGTAAGCAGATCCCCTCTTCCAGATGATCCACCTCCCATATCTTCACACATTACAGCCTCGCCGTGATATCAGCTCAGCATGTGCGAATGCAGATGCAGCCGTGTGTAGTGGTGGCAGTCGTCCCAAACTGCAGTTCTGATATCAGAAAAGGGATATTTTACTAACCACAGATGTGGCCACTTAAAGCAGTCGCTCTGCTCCCAAGAGGGAGGCTTTTTCAATAAGCAAAATCCAACATAAGTACTGCAGCTCTAAGAAATGTGAGAAGAAGCAGGCGAAGCAATTTAAAGCAGGTGTGGGTAAAACATTTCAAAACAAACTTTCCATCACACGATAAATAACATTTTTAATCTTACTCTTCTTCTAGAGATGCAGTCCCAAGTGTTTCAGATATAGCCTCGCATGCAAAGGGGCAACAACATTTTACATTTCAAGTGATATAGAACAGATTTCTATTTTGTTCCAGCTATTGGTTCATTTGAAAACCATCATCGGAACAGAGAGACCACAGATATCAGAGTCCCAGCTGATGCCCTAGTTGCACGAGTGCTCTTGAATACTGCAACAAGTCTGGCTTGCTGAGTTCTTTCCTTCTTGCCATGCTGGCCATCAAAGGTCCGTTTCTAATTCAGATTTTCAGACATGATCCCAAATCAGTTTGAATCTAACACATGAAGGATGAGACCCACAGCCCTTGTGTGTAAACATACATGGAAAGATCTGAAGCCTTTAAGGGTAGCAGCTGAGTGCTTCCTTTCCTCAACTACACGACCCGGCATGAAGAACAGTGAGAAATGTCTTCAAAAAGAGTGGAACTGCAGATGAAATACATTTTGTTTTACAGATAAAACCTCATATGAACATCTGACTTATGGTGGTTTGTATGTGTGTCCTTTAAATCTTATTTCGAAAGCACTTCAGGGATTAATCCTTTAATGGTAAGCATGACGCTAAGGAACCAGCTGGCACACCCAGTATTTGATAGCTGTTATTTGATTGTGATGCTTTCACATCTGCACTCTCTGGTGGTGATGTCACTGAGTATTGTTTGTTGGTTTGGGGTTTCTTCTTCACAGCTCAAAGACATTTTTTCTGTCATCAGCTGCAGTTGCTTTATGTGGGCGATCTGCCCTGTGTTTATTCTGAACTCAGCCAGCTGTGTCTTTTTTCTTTCAAACCTTCCACGTCACGCTCCTTGATATAGATTTTCTGCGCTGAGGTTCTTTTCTGCTTCCTCTTTTTTCTCAATGAACTGTTTTTCTTTTAGATCTACAGTCTCCATTTTAATGTGTGTGTTGTTTTTTTGTTTTTTTTTTCCTTCAATCACAACAAATGAAGAGATGACTAAAGTAAAGTCTGGACACCAACTGGCCTTTTATGTGTGAAGGAAAAGAGATGTGGTTAATAGGAAATAAGTCAGTACTTAATTAACTTTTGCACACTTGAAAGTGGGGACAGTTGACACAACATAGCCATTTCTGTGGGATGGTATTTAAAATAATGGTAAAAACACCAAATGTCCCCTACTGTTAAAACACTTTTGAAAGATGGTACTTATGTGCCACTGAAGGATTAAGGTAGCATCATGGTGTCTTATATTTTTGGCTGGCTGCTGAGTGGCTGTGTGCGGTGAGTGTGTGTCATGTCTGCCACTGTCAACGCTCCGTACAATCCATCAGCTCACAGCTGTGACTGCCTGTTGGTTGGTCAAGGTCGCGTCTCTGCTACAAACACACATACACAGACTGTCCTTGCATATTGATGTTCATGATATATATATATATAGATCATATCTGTGTTATAACTGCACCTCAGTGAGTCCAAACTTTGGGAAACATACTTTGAGCTTTTAAAATTCTATGTGTTTTTTTTCTCTACCTTATGTTTATAAAGCATTTTCTTTTTGAGGTTTGGAGCATGTTTAATTTAATGTCTTTTTCTGAATGTTTCCTCAGTATGTAATTAAACTGTGACTGTCCATCAGCCAATCAGAGCCCACGGCCCCGCCTCTTGAAATGGCTGAGCTCAGTCTGAAGATTACCACAGTCTGAACAAATTTGTCCTTGTCATAATGTCTGTCCAATTAATTTACCTTTTGCAGCTGAGGCTTTGTGCAGATCTTGGCTAATTGCTGCCGCCTCAGTCAAAGTCGTCACAAACACAGAACCAGAGAAGAACGGGCCATCTGCACAGTCTGTTCAAGCAGTGACGCAGTTAGTGAAACACAAAATAAAACCCAACAGGTCCACGGTATAGACGAACCACCATCTCTTTATTGAAGCTACAAGCACCAATTTAGCCTGTGTGAAAGTGAGGTCTGGACATTTCAATTTAAAACATTTAAATGTTAGAAGTGCAGAGTTAAAGAGTAACTGGATAAATTGAAAGCAAATTGTTGTCATCTTTACAAGGTACAAGTGATTTAATTGAGTTTGATAATTCCCAATTGTTATAATTTTCAGTTTTACAGAAGCTGGTAATAACAATATTAGCTCATTTTGTTTCCAGCAAAGCCCAGACACGAGTAATATGAGATGTTCCACCGTGTCCGGGTTTACCTTTGTCACCACCTATGTTGATGCTGTATGGTCCTTGACGATGGGGGTGGGGCGAAGGGGGTGCATGTCTATGTTTAATTCAATTCAATGTTGGTGATAATTGCATGGATTACCTGAAGCCATAATCACATGATGCGTGACGATGGGAAGGTAAAATTCAGGCCATCTGGTCTGCCTGGGTGTGGCTGAGATAAAGCACACACACACACACACACACACACACACACACACACACACACACACACACACACACACACACACACACACACTGTGTGTATGTGGAGGCAATGCATGTAGGAAAATCTCCAGTTATTCCAGTAATGAATTATACCAAGATTTGAACTCAATATATGTCCAAACATATGAAGAAAGTATGTATTCTTCTTTCCTTCTTAATTTTTTCAACAAAATGTATCCAAGCATCGACTTTACTATATTATATAAAAAGTAGGTCAATTTTACGCTATCTCAACAAAGCATGTTTCATCAGCATACATTTAAATTGATTGTTTTAATTTTTTTTCTCCATTTTTGTGCTTGTCTCTTCAATTATTGTACCACAGCAAGGAAGCAACTCTTAAAGAGATTTTATTTTCTATTAAGAGAGCTTGATATGTGACAAAATGTACCTTTATGTATGTTGCATATGTTGATTAACAGAGACTTTAGCCTACAACTATCAGAAGTCAAAACTCTCAAATATACCAAAACAAGCAAACATATTAGAAAATCACAGGCAAGCAGTAACATATTTGTATTATTCATATGCATCCGCAGACTGTATCTGTCCTCGCATCACTTTTTAAGCCCTCCACACTCAGCTGTATTTCTATCTATTGTTTCTACCTATCTCCTCACCTCCCCTCATCACTATTGCATCATCTTTCTTGCTCCACCCTATTATCACATCCCTACAACTCACTCCTGTTCCTCCTCCCTCTTATCAGCTCAGTCACCAACCTGCCACTTATTCCTCAGAGCAATAGGACACAGCTGCTGGGTATTTGTAACCTCAATACACATGCACACGCATGTGATTGTCCCCTTCTGCCACTCTGGGCTGTAATCAGTGGTGTCTCAGCTGCAGGTATGACCATCTCTTCTCTGAGGACTGCAGAGATCAGTTTCCCCTCCTGGGGAATGACAGTATGTGTGTGTTTGTGTATGTACTACAATTTTCAAACATTTGAGGACAAATTTAGGGTTTAAATTAATTGCCCTGTCTAATTAGCGAAAAAACTGGTGTCCCCAAATACTTTTTACTGCAGCTGCATTCAATATTAACTAAAACAATTTGGATTATCTGAGCATTTCATTCTGAAAACCTTTTAAAACAATGTGCAGTGATGTTTGTTTGGCTCCACATCAGACTGACCTGCTGACTCATGAAACTCTGTGGCACTTAATAAATTCACCATATCTCATAACTCCATCAGCCAAACTCAGCCTGATTGATGATTATTTTGTGGGGGAGGTTTTCTGCTGTTCACTGAGCTGGTTATATATGAAGATTTCCATTCACATGTGATCAGAAATCCTGTAATTCAAAGTTAAAAACAAACGAGTAAAATATGAATCACAATTTAAACACAAGCAGTAAATGCTTACAATGAAAAACAAAACAAAACAATAAGTTGAAAGATGCTGAAATACTGAACTGCAAAGTTTTGTCAACCATGATTATTAACAACTAATAATAATGATTTTTTTCAAAAAGGCCACTCATCCAATGAATGTTTCATATTCTGGGGAAGAAAGTGACCTTTTTTATTCCATTCCTGCATTATTATTATGCATTTTATGGAGTAGTTAGGTCAACGTGTCAGTGTAATTCTCCTAGAAGGAGATTTAAAACAGGGTGCATATCTGAGAGACAGCTTTTGAAGAAATTCATTAATCTGAGCGTGTGTGTGTATATGTGCAAGCTACTGTGTGTTTGTCTGCCTATCCATATTATACGTGCATGAATGCACACATGTCAGTGCCTGTGTAAGTTCTGATCCCTGAAGGTCAGCGGTGAGGTGATTATGCTTCAGCTACATCCAGGTCTGGAGCACAAATGTCTGAACTTCCACATTGATTTCCTGTCACTCCAGATGGAAATTCGTACTGTATGCCAGATTGGACTCCACAGCCCCACCTCAACCTCTCTTTCTTGCTCTCTCTCACACACAGACGCGCACATAAACACACATGCAGACTAATCATCCTCAAACTGATGAATCATTTCAAAGTTGGCGGTTAAAAGGTGAAGGATCGGTCTGTGTTTGTGACAGGCTGCTGATGGTTTTTGTGGATGGGTGGAAATGTATTCTCTTGGATCTGGATGAACTGTCAAATGAGGTTATAGGAAACGGTTTCATCTGGAATTTTAATTCTGAAATTTTAAACGTCTGACATGTTATTGAAATTCAAATGACCACCTCCCCAGTATTTCTCAATCTTACCACATGAATATGAATGGAGCAATAGCCTCCATCTGATTCTTCCTTAATATGCATGAGAGCAGAAGACTTGATGAATTGCTAAAATCTGTGTACTGATCTCTATTTGCGATTATTGGACCAAGAAACCAATTGTTCTATAATGAGAACCATTTACGCTTGCTCCGAATGGACTTTTAATGTTATTTGGTTTCCATACTGACCTTATATGAGAGGTCAAGGGTCGTACTTTTTGTGAAGGGAGCATCCGTCACACTTGACATTTTGTACTGACCTCTGTAGAGAGCGCGCTGAGGAAGCTGTGAGGGTGGGGAAGCTGCTGACAGTTCATCAGCAAAGGTGCAACGAATGGAAGCGCACATAAACACAAGACACACATGCATACACGCACACACGCTTTCCAGTTTCAAACGGCACGTCTTCCATCCCACACGTGTTTTAAAAGCTTTTCATTTCAAACAGTGATTGTGGGCTTTAAACACAATTTGTGAATGGGGACCACCATTACGCGTTGTTCATTGCTGTGCTAACAGCCCTGCTCCCGGTGACATGTCAGGGCTGAGTAAGTGGAGCCACATAAGTGATGAAGTGGCGCAGGATGAAGTCAATGCCTAATTTCTATGCAAAAAGCTTTGCTGCAAATGAAAATCATCATTTGGCATCATGCCATGTAATGAATTTCAACCCGCCATATTTGACCCGCAGTCTATAATTTTACTCTTTCTTCATTTTTTCGATTATTTTAGACTCTAAATCTCAGCAAGTTGGATTCGATAACCATTTTCTTTAGAACATAAAATCGGTGGTGGATGCTGTATTTAACGTGAAGCTGCGGGGTACTTTTTACTGGTGTGACTGGGTGAGGTCACCTGTGAGCTGGACTCTTATGGTGGCTGCAGGACACATCTGTGATGTACACAGGTCTAAGATTGTGGTTTGCAAACTGCTTTCTAACACTTTAAGGAATGAGCAAAATAATATACTAAAATGTTATAAACATGCAGTGAGCATACAAGTAATGAGATGCATAAATGCATTAGTGGAAATTAACATTTCTTCAAATGTTGAAATTTTTATATATTGCTGGGTAAATGTAACATTAAAATCAGGCACCTCATTAAAATGCTGCTCATATGTTATTGCATCAGCAATCAGAGATGAGAGAAGGTATTCAATCAGAAACACCTCTTCTGACACACCTAAGTAGATGTTGGTGTGTAAAATTATAATTTAAAAATCCTCTTGCAATACAAAGTTATAACAGTTGGCAATTATACTGAGCTATAATAATGGTACGGCACAAGAGTTCAAATAAAGAGTTAAATACATATTTTTGAGCATACCAATTTCAAATGAGTGATAGCTTGAACCTTTCTACTTATAACGTATTTTTTCTTATTTTAATTGTAACCACAGTATCTGGTTACCTTTCCCATCACTTCATTTAACTGCAAATTTGAACTATTGTGTCTTTGTGCTGCAGTGGTAATGATTTCCCCCTCAAAGAAAGAAAAGTTTAGTGCTGGAATAAGGTTGATTGGAGCATTTGTGTCTTTGCAGGGAGGGTTAGATGGACACGACCAGTGCATTTGTGCAGGAGCTTTCCTCACAGACACAGACACACACAAACACACACTTTCATAATTGATGTGGGAGAAGGGACTCCCTAAGGGTCATCTCCTCTCTCTTCATCCCTCCCAATTTCCCCAGCTGTTCTTGGCTGTCTCCCACTCACTTTCGCCTCTCCTTCTTCCTCGTCTTTACATTTTCAACCCTTCATCCCCTGCCTTTCATCTTGTCCATCCATTTACATGCCTACTGGCTCTCAGCCATTTAATGCACTGACAGAGCTAGAGGTTACCCGTTTGAATCCAGAAAACCACTCATAGCAACATGCTTTTCTTTTTCACCTCCGCATTGCTTGCGCTTCTCCCTTGGCGTCTCTGCACCTAGTGCATATATGTATCTCCAAATAAATTCACCCTCCCCCACAGGCATGAATTCACACAAAACCCTCAGCTTGCAATTTACTCATGGATAGACGCTCAGACATATAAGCACCTTGTATTCTCTGACTATCTCTCTCTCTCTCACTCTCTCCTCGGGGGCTTTTATCCACCATACCTGGGTCCCTATCCAGATGTTAAGTGTCTTGCTGGCTGGTGGAGATAGGAGTAAGGAGAAGTGAGGCAAGAGGAAACACACAAAAACACACACTGGATATAGATATCCATGGTATGGTAGGGACCACCAGCACCTCACACACATATACGTTTACGGAGACAGACTAAGACATTAGTTTAGATCTTGCTGAAATCTTATATATAATATACATATATATGCATATACATATATATGTATGTATATATATACATACATATATACATATATATATATATATATATATATATATACATATATATATATATATATATATATATATATATATATATATATATATATATATATATATGTATATATGTATGTATGTATATACATACATATATATGCATATGCATATATATGTATATATATATATATATATATATATATATATATATATGTATGTATGTATATACATACATATATATGCATATGCATATATATATATATATATATATATATATATATATATAAAGAAATTATTTGTATATAACATTACAAATGGTGCGTCTCAGTTTATCAGACGTGACAGTCATACTTTCTTCAGCAGTAATTGTGGCACTACGAGTTGATGTTGCATTAAAATTCTTTTTATTGGATTTATTATCGTGGTTGCTGAAATGGAACATGTTTTATTGTGGAAGTGAAAAAAAAATACACACCTCATAAAATCACTCCGACTGAGTGAGAAGATCTGTTACATTCTAACACACAAAAATCTTATTCTATTCCTTGTGCAGAAGCTCATCAAAAATACTGTGATAAATGGAACATGGATGTGTGAAAGAGTTTGGGGAAGTGTAGGAGGCTCAACTTGTTCAATAATTGAAAGTGAACTTAACTGAATTAAAATGCAATTAGATGCCTCCCTTAATTTTCCAAAGTCTATTTCCTTTTGTCCTCTTCACTTTAATGTTGGCAGTTTGATTTTGTCAGTCTAAATGAATGAACTCGCTGTTGTTCTGCTGCTGATTTCAGCTGGAAAAAGGTTGATAGCAACCGAGTTGCCTTCTATTATTACAGCATGTTTGAAAAAAAGAAAAAACAAAGAAAAACACAGGGCACAGTTGATCTTTTTGCTCAAGGTTGCTGAGCCTGTGTGTACAACCTGAAAGGAAGACCTGCAAACACTGTTCAAGGCTGGGAACAGGTTTTATTTTGAGATGCTTGTAGGGATGTCAGATGTCAATTATTTTGCATGCACAGCCATTTTGAATAATTTATTTTGCACCTAATTGATTTAAATGTTTCAAAAATAAAGCAAACCACAATAAGCACCCATTTCTCTTTTAAATGACAATGCTTGGGTGGGTTATGGGTCACACCATAGCCTGAGGAGACTGTCTGGAGACTCTGTCTGGTTAGGGTGCCTCGCAGGCAGCCCCAGAGCCCAAGGAGGGTCCCTGCTCCCTGGGGACCATATGACCAACCTCCAATCACTAAACCAACAGATGGTGGAGCACTGATTGATATGAACTCTCCGCTGAAATGGTCTATAAAAACAAGTGATATAAGTGAAAACACAGCCACACCGAGGAGCAACAATGAATAAAACATAGGGCTGTGACTCCTATTTGACTCCTTTCTGTTGACATTTTTTCTGTTAAAAAAAAAAAAAAAGAAAAAGGAAAGAAAGACAAGCTCTTCAGTACAAGAGTCAGGGGAGATTGGGTAAATTTACATGCAGTAGATATACTGAAATGATTTTATGTGACAGGAGAAACTGACGATTATGAGACACCTCTGCTTTAATACTAGACAGCAGGAGAGGGAGTAACAGGGACGATGGGCACCGGGAGATGTGAAACAATGTCTTTGAGTTGGTATCAAACCTGCAAAACCCCAAAAACTCATGTACACAGAAAACACGAGGTTTGCTCTGTCAAAACACAGGAAAACAATCTTTTTCACTTGAACTGGAATTTTTTAAATTTAATAATATTATAATAAAGCTCTACGCTGTCATGGCAGAGGCAAGTTTAAACTTCATCTCTCTTCTAGCTCCTAATAGGCCAAAGTTTTTGATGATGATCTATTGCAGCAACAACAACTTAGTTTCTATTAACTTTGAAGAATGCAAACTTTGTCCTTGTAGTCCTCTGGAGTAAATTAACATCAGAGTTTGAGAAACAGTTAACGGGATAAGTCATGCTTGTAGTGTTCAAGTGTGTTCAAGTGTTCAAGAGATTAGGTGTGCTGCTGGAAAATTACTAACACATTTACTGAATGGAATTCTAAATATGAATGTAGTCTTTGTTTCAGTACGAGTTTGCAGCATTTGTAGCTGAAGTAAAGATGAAAATAATAACATGGTGCTTAATTGCTTCAATAACTGATGTTCATAACATAATCGAGCATATACTTATTTAAACAGTTTAACTTTTCAGGGTGACACTCACAGTACTTCATCAAAAACAGCTGAGAAAAGAGGGTTAAATTTGCAAATGTACATCAGTGCATCAGCCTGCATTCCCAATGGGTTTCACACATGGGTCCCGCACATGCTGCATATTAGCTGATGGATCACACGATTACAGGAGTTCACGCCGGTTGAATGGGTGGTAATCATGCATGTTGCAAAGTGTTTTTCACCACTGTATTAGTTGCAGGGCCCACATCTGCTAAGCCTGAGAGAACAAATGGCTCCATCTGAAATATTCGATCAGACACGCATGCTTACAAACACACACACACACACACACTGAGTTATGTTTACTCCGCAGAGACAAGCTCATTTACAACAAATGTGTAGCAGCTTTTACCATCTCTCACATAGTTCATGATCATCTAAATATTGTGAAGTGTGTGGAGAGGTTCATGGCACGGTAGCGCTGATGGATGGGGTGAAGCTCCCAGAGTCCTTCCTGCTCATATTGGATTAACACAAACACACTCAAAAATAGAGCTTCCCAAATCACTGAAATGGTCCTTTCACATGTGATAAATCAGAAACAACAAATATGCAAAGAAAGAGGTGATTTGATTATAGCTGACACCAGTAAGTGTTGTTTTGATACAATAACAGAGGCCAAATCTGCTTGATATCATTTAGTTTAACTGGCTATTTATCTTCCTCAGTTTACCGCCAGTTACTAAAAAGGTCTCTGTCCCTCCATTGCAGCTGCCATGCACCCAATTAATTTATATTTCAGAGGTTGATGAAACCTTCAGCAAGATAGTGTTTGTGTTTCCCCATTTTGAGAATCAACCCTACCTGCAGGCTTATACTGAGATGAAAACCGTTGCACTTGTTATAACCCGAGACCACTCAGTGAAAGATGGCTAAGGGGGTTCAGGCTGAAGGTTAATAAGGAAGAGGGAAGAATGAATGTGTTAGAAATGCGCGCGCGCACACACACACTTCTTTCTTTGTGAGGACAGTCTTTGACACATTGTGTTTCTTGACTCCATAAAGGGTGCGTACACAGGAAAAGACTAGCCTTTCTGCTGTGATATTTGCGTGGTAGGGTCAAAACTTAATTAACATTAACAACATGAAAGCATGGATCCATCCTGCCTTATATGAACAGTTCAGGCTGGTGATACTGGTGTAGAAGAATATCTTCTTTACCTCCTTTGATTTTCTCATTAGTGGCCCTTTTTTATTGGGTGACTGTGGCTCAGGAGGTAGAGTGGGTTGTCTAATATTAGTTATTTTACTTAGATGTAGGAGTCATTAGTGCAGACTATGGGTGACTGTGGCAATCTGCTAAGAACCAAAGCAATCACAAGGAGGGTTTTTTAGTGCCGTACCCTTGTGACAGACAGCAACTACTAGAAACCAGTTAGTCTACTTGGAAAGAAGAGACTTGGTCTCCAGCCTACATGCTGAAGTATCCTTAGACAAGATGTGTGTGAATGTTAGCAGTGTGTGTGTGTGTGTGTGAGAGAGAGAGTGAGTGAGTGTACCAATCCATTTACTATTAAGTATCAACTGAGTATTGTTTAAATGCCGCATCATAGTCTTTTATGTCACAGCAAAATGATAATTTCTTAACCTAATTTTAATCAAGTGAAGTTTAATCCTTAAACACTCTTTGAAGGAGTGACACAAAGTAAGAACCTGCTAAAATGTATCACTTTTCTCATTTTACCTGAGAACTGAAAGTGCTTGACCCAACATTCATGCCCTGTTTACCTGCTAAGTTACAGCTGCTCTGCTTCCTCACTCAGGAGGTCTATAAGGGTAAATACTCTGACGCAGACACAGACAGCTGCAGACAGCTGCAGTAATCATTCCTGCCTTGTTTTATTCAGGACATGTGCAAAGAGCATCGTGCCCACCATGTGATTTTTTTAAACATGGAAACAAGTAGACCCTTGTGCACTCACAGGCAGCGATACTCTAACACCTATCCAAAAATCCAACCGGTCCTCAAAAAGATAGGTGCACGGGCTAACACACACTTTGAGGGGGAAGAGTGAATGTGGAGGATTGCTCTCACTTGTCAAAGACCTATTTTTGTTCCCATCATTTTTACAGTTTTAGGACTATCCAAATGCCAAAATCCAGACGGGAGAAGGGCTGAGTTGATCAAAATGCAAAAACTCTCATCTGAGTCACCTTGAGTTATTACTCTGTGCTCACAGATTTAAGCTTTACAAGCACTAGCAAATCATTTTGTGGATCTTTGTGCCCCGTGGCAACATTCAGCACAAGCTACCCTACAAGGAAGACTGCAGGTCACTACTTAAAGCGATAAAAGTCATCCAACTGTTCGGCATTGTTTTTGCAGAAATAGATCATCAGAGATTCATAAGTGAAAGATAATGGCACAAAGATAGCATTCTTTATCTTACTCAGTGAGCTGCATGCAGCATGGCTCCTGCTTAGTGGTGTTGTCAGTCTCATTAGAACACACATGCTTTCCAAGTGCTTGGAAAACACATATCTTTGCTATGGATGGGGACTTTACACACAAATAGGAGTGCTTTGGAAAATATAGGCAGACAGAGTAAGAGACAGAAGGCATAAGCGCAACGATCCATGCAATCTTTCTGAAATCCCATGATGTTAATAAAGCACTTACAGGTATTTAGTTGAGCCGAGAGCACAGAATATCTTCCACATACTCTCATTTACACACACACAACATAATCCATGCTGTTGGCACTGGAGTCTTGGAGCAGTTGCCGTGCTGCACACACTGAAACATCATCTGGCTACTGAGAAAAGCCTGTCAGCTATCACACATTTGGACAGACGTGTACAATCCTGAACTTGCACATCCACATACAAGTACAGTCACACACTCTCGAAATGTCACAAGCACCCACATCACGCAATAAATTATGAAGTAAGCTGTGCAGATTGAATGTAGGTGATCTTCTCTTCTCTCTTAGAAAGGAACACTTGAGCTGCACAGCAATGAATACGACCTCATGAATTCTTCACTAAAACTCTATCAATAAACAAACAGAACAATAAATAAACCACTAAGTTTAGTTGCAGCAAGACAACAGACTGGCAGGAAGGCAGGCAAAGAAAGGCACGGAGTGTCCCATTTGTCTGTTAGCTTTTTGTGTCTGCTTGAGATATTCTGCACAACAATGCACGCAGTAATAAACTTGAGACATTGTTGATTATAGATGGGGTGCAGGGATTTAGAGAGTGATTTACAGGAGAAAACATCCGGGAAGGCAAGCTGGAAGGAGACAAAGGCAGTCTGGAGGACAGTGGATGCCTGTATGCTAAATCATATGGAGAAATGTGCAGCACCAATAGGATTTTCTCAGAGGAGTCCAAGGTAGTGGGATTTGGGCAACAGGATTAGCTGCTGTGTAATAATGTGGATGTGATGGGGGCAGCATGCTCAGAAGGTTCAGCCCATGTGGTGTGTGTGTGTGTGTGTGTGTGTGTGGAGCGGGGGGTTGAAGAGAGCAGTCAAAGGGATTAGGATGGTCCTGAGAATGAAATGTTCTTCTCCGTCTTCCTTTCCCAGTTGACAGATTTGATGTATCCATCCCAATTTTAGGGCGTAATGTAACAAGAATGAGGCCGGCTTGGTTTGCTGGCTTGGGGCCGTTCTCATCTCTCTCTCTCTCTCTCTCTCTCTCTCTCTCTCTCTCTCTCTCTCTCCCTCTCCCCCCCCCCTCTCTCTCTTCCCTCTCTCTCTCTCATGCAGCCTACACATGCACACTGACACAAACAAGACCAGCCCAAACACAGGACTAAGCCTCCCAGTACAACAAGTATTAATTTTAGAGTGAAAATAAAAATAATCCCCAGTGTTTTTTGATTCCCCCACATCACAACAGGTAAAAACTCTGAGGTGAACACAAGAAACAGTTATCAACAAATTAAAAATAAGAAATGATAAAATACTTTTCAGATGCAGTCAAGAAAAACATTTCCAAACAATTCCTGCTCTGATCCTTGAGAGCAGATTTTTCTAATTTGGGCATTTTTTTCAACAACTGAAGAAAACATCATCACATTTATGAATTCTGTTACTGGGAGTAACCACCATGGAAATTCACACTCGGGAGGCAGACAGAGTAAACAAAGAGCACACCTTTATTGGTGTGCAATCAAAAGAAACAAAGTCCGTGAACAAAGTAACCTACATTGAGGAGAAATTCTGGGAAACACAACAAGAGGTTATACAGACACTGTAACAAAGGACAAAGGGAATATGGCAGTATTTATACACACAGACACACTAAAGGGAATAGGAAACACTTGGATAACAAGCCACAGATGAAAACAATCAAAACAACAAGACACAATGGAACCTCAAGGGCACAGATACAGACAAAAAGGAGGGAGGGGGTTGTCAGGTATTTGCATGACAGATGTCAACTTCTGTGCCAACACTTGCAAAATATTCTGAGCTGTAATTAAAGTTGCATCTTTTGACTTTGAAGGCAATGGTCGCCGTTCCTGGTTTGCATTGATCTTTTATAGCTTCGCCACCTTTCTGTTTGCAGACGTTTGGTAGTTGGCATTGTCCGTGAAAATTACTGCCGACTGTGGCAACCTGCTTGAGACCAAGAAAATTGCAACTAGGTTTTCACTGCACTACCAGGAATTTCACACTAGTGACTGCCAGCAACCACTTGCCAAACACTTGCCAACCAGTTGGGGAATATAGATTTTTCCCTTGCAAAGTCCTTCTCTGAGAGGTTGAAAGAGCGGCAAAACAAAAATAAAAAATGTTTGGACTTTTCTCAGAGGAACCTAATATTTTTTTTTTTTAAACTTGCTCAGTCAATCCTATCTGAATCCATTATCACCATAGCTGTTATTGTTCCTGCTGTTTTGTTTTTCAGTGTTCCTACTCAAAAACTGTTCACACCTGATAAATGTTTAGCCAGCCTGAGGACTGCTTTGTTAGAAAACAAATAAAATAGAAAGACATGAGATTATTGACATTCTGTAAACCACTCACCAGGGCTATATTATCTGCTGACACATAGTAAAGCTAAATATCTGAAGTACTGGATTGCGGGGAGACATTTTAACTAAGAAGACATGAAAAACATGTTTAAATCATGCTGATCTGGAAACCCAGTCAGTGGAGTATTTGTTAAAGACATCCTGTTTTCCACCACAGCAGGAAGAATGTCCGGACCAATGTCTAAATCCCAATTAAACAGAAAAATAACCTAAAAACTGTGGAAGAAATGCACCACTGACACACTTTTCCTTGTCAGCTAGAAGTGCACTTAAATGCAATTAAAGAATGATCTTTTTTATGCTAACTGTGCCTTTTAAAGCAGAGACACTCAAAAAAAAAAAAGACAATTTAAATGTATTGATTATATAACTAAATACATTGTGTCATTTTTAGACTGTCATGCCTGTTGCACAAATCATCAAGAGAAAAAGCAGAAACATTTACCAAGTAAAAATGCAGGAGCTTCCTTATTTTGTCAGTGTAACAGACGCTGATAGCATTATCTGCTGTGAAGCATGTATTGTCTACAGTTTCTGTCCAGATCAGACAATAATCACCATCAGAAAACCCAAACTATGAGTCAAGGTCAGACTGAAATTTGCTGAGACTAATCAAGTGGTTGTGACATGTACCTCTTGACCTTTGCATGTTATTACATTCCTCTCTGCAATCCCATATCTTTTTCTCCACTGAAAACCAACTAATAGAAAGAACTTCAGAGGAATCATATCCTAAAATATCATCTGACTTTCTGCCTATCTTTTCATATCTCTGTTTACTATTGCTGTGCTTTGAAGCACATATATTAAAATAAGTAGATGGAAGTGATATTGCTGTATTTTCACCTCAAGATACCTGCAGATAAAGAAATACAGGCACAGGGAAAATGAATCTAGATGAATGGAAGAAATAAAAGAAAGTCAGTTTGCATTACTGTGGTCTACACAATACTAACATGGTTGTCCCTGGATCCACTCTGCCTTTGTTCTTGCCTGTGCTTCATTTAATATCACTGCTAGAAAAAAAACCCCACAATAAACACAAATGTGTCATCTCATATCTGAAATAGGTTGACTTCAATACCTGTACTTTCTGCTCTCTCAGTTAACAAGCTAAACTCTCTCTCTCAAATATTTGCATCCTATCATCAATGTAAGTGCATTTTTAAAATTGCATCTCAAAACCTCTATTTTTGTTTTTTGGGGGGCAGTACACTGCAAAAGTCTTGACCCAACCCTCAATTATATTTATTTTGTTTCCAAGGAGCCAGACCAGACTTAATTGTAATTTTTTAAAGTGGTCTTAAGCAATAGTTCTCCAAACCACTTCTTCATTCATTCATCATTCACATTCATTTTCAGTCCGGTCCTTAAAAAAATAGTAGGGGACTGGATAAGTGGAGGACAAAAGATCAACAGTATCTAAAAGTATTGTCCTTAAGAAATAGGAAAAATTCAGCAAAGACCTGACACAGGATCTGAGAGTTGCATCTGGCACTTCATTCCATGTGCTGTTCGCTAAAGCTCAATCAAAAAAGGATCAATCGTGAAGCCCGGAGAACTATCCCTGAAGACTACTTAAAGAAATATCGAGAAAGCTTGCATAAGAGGGTTCAGGTTGCGTTAAAGAACAAAGGTGGTCATGCCAAATATCGACTTTCAAGCTCATTAGAAACGTACAAACCTTGTTTTTGCCTTATATAAAATATTTCTTGTATGTTCGCACGTTTCAATAAAGTGCTGAACCTGCTTCTGATTTTTCTTGCAAAATATACAAAAATGAGGCGTGCTTGAGTTTTTTGGCACAGTATTGTGGAAAAATGAGTCCATTAGACCACCTAATTTACTGTCCAGTTGTGATTGCTTGTGATTCAGAAGTTGTCCAAATGAGAGATATTTATTAAAAATTATTTCTAGGCTTTTCTTTTTCTTTCACTAATGCCCCCATGTTGGAATCCAAAATACACCCTCATTTCTCTCAGTACAATCCCTCCAGCTCCAAACCCAAAGGTTTTCAGTTATATTCATAAACAGCAGGGGAATGTAAAATACCCGAGAGCCTTGAATCCAAACATATTTTGCTTTGTTTCCTCAATGCAGGAACCGATAATCAAAATCATTGCTATTCTGCTTCCAATCAATTAAGTGAAAAATATACCCTTCTTTTTATGTGTAGAATGTTCAATACAAGCTGTAAACAGAGCTATTTATCTTTAGTTGTTTATGTATGTTTTTATTTAGTTTGTTCCTTATCAACTCTTAGAACGGTATATCTTAGAAAAGGCATCATATGTATGTATGATTTGTACTTTTTTCCTTGTGTTGCCAGGTTTTAAAGTGTAACCACCAGATATTCTGTCTTGATTCCTTTTATTCATTGTGATTTTGTTGGTTTATTCAAGTCCTGAAATATTTCATTCCTCATAATTTATGAGTTAACAGTAAAGTAAAAGATTCATCGTGACAACATCTAATCAAACTTAGCAGGTTCTACTGGAAGAGAAGCAATCACTTGACTGAAAATTTAATTTCCTATCCATAACTTCAGGAAACTCTGTGTTGAATTGGCTGGATTGGTTTGTAACACACCATGTTCACTGAACTAGGGAGCAGAACTTCCCCATCAGGTCCAAATGCAAGACCAGCTACAGCTGCAAAATACCCAGAAGGATGTAACAGTCAGTCATCCCTCTGTCCTACTTTCCCTGTTTTCATATTCCTCCTCCTTCTCCTCCTCCTCTCACATCTTCCCACTCTCTAACTCCATCCCTCCATTTTACTCATTCAATGCAAGAAAATAGCATCACTGGTCTGATTGCTCTAAAGTGGCATCAATAAAAATAAAAACGCCACTTTGTGGATGTATCTGGGAAAATTCGCCAGAACGCTGAAGGTTGTTCTGGCTGGCTTGGATCATTGGATATTAAATTACAGATGCCCTTCATGGGAGACAATTTGGGTAGCAATTCTCTAGTTCTCACTTCATATGTGCAGTAGCTAAATATTAGAAATGAAATAAATTATAAATACGCACAAAGGGTAACTAAAGAGTAGATGCGTGAGAGTCATTCCAATATTGATAAATCTCAAAATGAACAAGCTGCAGAAACACGTACGTTTATTTCTCATTTCTTTCTTTTCTCTGTTCAAAGAAAAAGTGCCGAACAACCAAGAAAGGAAGTCAGTATAGAGGCCTGCAGTGTATTAAACTGGTAACTACACATGTAGTATTTAAAACAGCAACTTATGCAAATCATTCATACACATTTTTTTTTTTTTTTTACAAATGTTAAAGCTTTTTTTAAGATGTGCACACATCGCTGTAACTCTCTGCTCTGATGGGTTTTTTTAAAGACACATGGGCTACACAACAAAGCCTATTTCAGTCTGCAGAATAGTCAGGAAATTGTATTTATTTATTCGTGTTTTCTCAAAGAAATTGTAATACTTCCAAATCCAAAGAACAATAAAGTCTGCATATTGAGGCAAGATTTTGAGTCAGAGCCAGAAGTCATTCATTTAATAGACTTGACTTTAAATCCCAGCAGCAATCTTATAATACCAATAATAGCAAGCTTTGGCTGTCATCCTCTGTTTACCCTCTTTTTCACTTGATATTTGGTTAGGTTGATTAGCTTTTGGCACCAAGAACTAGATCATGTTCTGAGTTAAAATAAAACTTCTACCAATCACTTTGTTAGGTGCAGCTTGCTGGTATGGTTTTGGCCCCACTTTTGTCTTCAAACTGCTTCATGGCAAAGATTCAACAAGGTGTTGGAAACATTCCTCTTAGATTTTGGTCCATATTGACATGATAGCATCAAAGTAGCCGCAGATTCTAAATTGATACTGAGGGGCTCAAAGTGTGCCAAGAAAATATCCCCCACACAATTACACCACCGGCAGCCTGAACCATTAATGCAAGGCTGGATGGATCCATGCTTTCATGCTGTTTCTTGCCAAATTTTGATCATTGCAGCAGAAATCAATACTCAACAGACCAGGCAATGTTTTTTACATTTTTTGTTGCCCAATTTTGGGGAGCCAGTGAGAGCTGTGGCCCCAGTTTCCAGTTCTTAGCTGACAGGAGTGGCACCGCATGAGGTCTTCTGCTGCCTAAGCCCATCTGCTTCAAGGTTCGACATGCTGTTTGTTGTAACGAGGGTTTATTTGATACTCTTACTGTTGCTTTCCTCTCAGCTTGGAGCCTGGCCATTCTCTTCTGACCTTTGGCACCAATAAAGCGTTTTTTCCCAGTGAACTGCCCCTTAGTGGATATTTTCTCTTTTTTAAACCATTCTCTGTAGACCCCAGAGATGGTTGTGTGGGAAAAATCCCAGTAGATCAGCAGTTTCCGAAATGCTCAGACCAGCCACCCTGACACCAACAAACATATCATGTTCAAAGTCACATAAATCACCTTTCTTCCCCATTCTGATGATCGGTTTGAACTTCAGCGGGCCATCTTGTCCATATCTACATGCCTACAATGTGTGTACAACTATCTTCCCACAACTTGTATATGGAACAAAAATGTAACCCTTCCATTCCAGAAGAGCATAACCAGCAAAAATCATGTCTGGTTTATGAATGTGGGACACAGGATTCAAGATTTTAATGGTGAATAAAGTAATTATTTGCCAATTATGCTTTAACTGTGCTGGACATACGAAAACTACAGAGATGCAGACAGACAGACACAGAGAAAGACAGCGTGGCAGACCAATAGAGGCAAGGTCAGCAGGTGCAGAAGACAGGAAGAAACACAGAGAGGAAGGGACATTGACAGACATATAAGACAGAGAAAGACGAAAGGCAGGAAGAGAGGAGGATGGTGAGCTCCCCTGGCTGTGAACCTGCCATGTGTAGAGGCATGCTGCACCATCTGTGTTGAGACTGTTTACGTAACACACCGCTGCCGCAGAAACCCTGCAGATGCACACCCCGTACCACCTTGCCTAGGACATCACAGGGCAGGGCGGTGCCATGCTTCACTTCCCAGAGCAATGAAAACAACAACAAAAAACATCCACAGCAAAATCCAATGAAAACAAAAATAAAAGTCAGGATATACACTAGACTACAAACACATGAGAAAAGAGGATATAAAGTTTTACATTAAAACATATGTTTTTTTTAGATTTCAAGAAAGCACTGGCAATAAAGTCAAAGCTAACAACAGTCAAGAGGGAAAGAAATCGTGCAATAAAAATGAAAGAACTCGACAGCCTGATACTGCCAACACTCGTCACCCTGAAACAAAACATGACCCTAAACAGCAGTGACAGCCATTGACTGTTGTCTGTCATTAGACCCAGAATCACAGCTGTAAACAATGACCCAAGATACAACCACCACATTATCTGCTGAAGCTACGCACTGAGAACAAAGAGAATCAAGACAGTGAAAGAAAGAACAAGACAGAAAGAACAAACAACAGAAGTGATGTCACACATATTGACAGAGAGGGCAAGACAAGGCAAGACGTGAGTTTTGTGAGAAGGGAGCCTAACAAGTGTGAGAGGAGGCAGGGCAAGTGGGGTAAAAGTAGACCATGAAAAAATCGCCAGGGAGGCAGGGAGAGTCTAGTGCGTGTTGACAGTGCTGTAGTGTCTTGGCAGTGCCAGTTAGACTCTGGAGACGTCTTCAGCAGACATCGCCGCTTTTTGTCCAGAACCGAACCAATGTCCACAGGGAGGTGGTGGTAATTATGGTGGCCTCTTAGACTTATTTTGCCGTCAAGCAAAATATTAAAATTTTCACTTCATTTTCATTCCGTTTATTTATATAACAACAATTCAAGACAATAGTTGGCTCGAGATGTTTTATTTATTTAGTAGGCTAGAGCCCTTACTTAGTCACTTAGTACTTAGTGACAGTGGGAAGGAAAAACTCTATTTTGACAGGAAGAACCAACAAGGACAAGGGTCAAGAAGGGCCAGCCATCTGTCATGACTGGTTGGAGGTGAGGGGAAAGTGAAGAAAGTATAGGCAGACAGGGCAAAAGAGACATTATAGAGTTAAATAATTACTAATGCTGGTTTAAACCTCTAAACGCAATAGTGGTGTATAAACACATTAAGAACGAAAGGAGGTGAGTGAAGGAGAAATGCTCAGTTCAGTGGGAATGCCCCTCCCACCAGAAGCGTACCTGATCGTGAACCATCTCTTAGCTTTATCTAAAAGGAAAGTTTGAAGTCTGATCTTGTGAGTAGAGAGTGTGTGTCTTCCAAAACCAAACTAGAGGCAGGTTCCACAGCAGAGAGGCCTAATAGCTGAAGGCTCATGCTGTTCTTAGCTTTTCAGCATCACTTCGAGACAGGATGTTTCTAATTTTAGACTGCAGTAGGAGGCACAAGAAGGCAATCCTACATATTTGTTTAATGAATCCGTTGAAGGACATATCCTGGTCAGAACTGCAGATTCCTTAG
Organism: Simochromis diagramma; assembly: GCF_900408965.1. Lineage (NCBI taxonomy): Eukaryota > Metazoa > Chordata > Actinopteri > Cichliformes > Cichlidae > Simochromis > Simochromis diagramma. The sequence goes on along the minus strand of NW_024387200.1, from coordinate 7,315,510 downwards.
CTAAGTAATGTTGTGCATTGCAGCGAGGAGTGCTCAGACCTCCGCATAGGAAAAACCAAATAGCCACCCCATAAATGCATGGCACAACATAGACGAGCCTCCTCGACAGGACAAGACTCTGCCGTACATCTGCATCTAAAGGATAAAGGTCACAGATTGTTTAAAAGAGGCACAAAAGAGGCCATGCAAATCCACTGTGGACAACCATTTTTGAACAGTGGCTGTGGTTTATGACACCAACTGTCTACCATACACAGCGCAGTTTTGAGATTAGAACTGAAGAAGCTAGCATTTGTGGTAATTGAGCATAGTGTTGGATTAGATAGGCCACCGAACTAATCCTTCAAATATGGTACATGAGCAGGGAACAGTAGGCTTTAGTTCATGCCCTTCTGTTCATTATTTTAACAAATCTAATCTGGCATCTCTTATTTAAGTTCCCTTAGCCTGACTGCAGTTGGTGCTGATTCTGCAAGCAGCTTTGCAAGCCACCTCCAATTCCAGCTTTTCCTCTTCACATTGTGTCTTATTTAATCAATGTCATGTCTGTTCTGCTGTGGTAGCTGATCTGCTCCCTTCACATACCAGTAAGGCAGGGCTGGGAGTTCCCAGAATGGAGTATTTACTAAAAAAATTACTGTAGATGAAAATAAATACCTACTTTTGACTAAAGTGGTCCAGACTGACAAAAAAAAAAAGATTTTAGCAATATCTGCATTAACACAACAATAGCTAATGGCATTATTTTGTGGAGCTTGAGGTTTTGTTAGAAGAAAAAAGGACAGAGACAAGAGTATCTAAGTCTAAGTTAGTTAATCAGTCCTGGATTCAATGTGCACCGTTTTTATTTGTGGACATAAATTAAACAGTGTTTATTGACATGAAATTAAAATGATGGGTGTTATAAGAAATTGGTCATTTTAGCCCAATTTGGTAAGTGGTTGTACATATTCTGATTCTGATTTTGATATCATAAAGACATAAAATGTGATGTAGAAAAGACTCTTCAAGGTCTACAATATACTTGTATGCCAAGTTCGGCTGCCCATTTGATGTGCAGGACTAAAGAGAAGCAACTGTGTTCTAGAGTCTGATATCTTTATCCTAAAATCCTTCCCTGATTCTGTTACATTTTTCTTACTCATTACTGTTGTTAGGGGCAAAACAGCTAAAAAACCTTGGCTTTTCTTTCATCTTCTCTACACGGATCATCACCTGTAATAGATAAAACCCTTTAGTAGGACTGAGTTTTTAATCACTCTGCGAGCACTTGCTCAGAGCAGCCTTCTGTTTCTTGTTTTGCTCTAACGCTTATTTCTGTTTTGTTTTGTCAATCAGCTCCTTTTTCTGGTCCGTGAACCTGACTTCCTGTTTTTCCCACCATTGTGATTTACATTCCCTTCCTTATTGTGTGTCTCCAGTGTTTTTCCCTTGTCGTATTTGTTTCCCTGATATTGATTCCCCACCTGTATACTAATCCCTACTTGCCCACTAAAGACTTGCCCTGCCTTGTCCTGTTTTGCAGTCGTCTGGTTGTTAGACAACTACCAGAGTTAAGTAGCTAAAATAAGCTTTCATGAGTGAAACATGAAAAGCTGCTTCTCTGCACATGTTGATAGGATACAAAAGGTTATTTGATTAAAAATCTGATTAAAAATAGTAATATCATAAGACCTAGGTAAATACAGCACCCGAGTGCATTGACAGAAGCTGAAACTGAATATGAATGTCCTATAAAGTCAAAGGGACATGCAGTATCAAGGTTTCTGTTTCACTGAGAGATGCAGAGCACCATATGTGAGACAAACCTGCTTCAATGGCATATATAATTCATCAAAACACACAGAAAACTGCATAAAAATATTCTTATGCCACAGTAGCAAACTTCTTTCATTTATGCCAGGTGAACTTTGCCTGCGCCAAGGTCGTCTCCATAATATCATATCGCAAGATCAAAACCGCAACTTGTTTATTGGAAAATCTGCCCATCTGGCTAAGCATCATGGCTGGCAGCAAGATGAAAAGATGACTCACAGAAATAATGTTGGGGAATGAGGGAAAAGCAAACGATGTGAATCATGAGTATAGCCTGGCAGCACCCGATTGGCTCTATAATGGAAACCAGACTATACTCAGCCAGACGAGGCTGGGTGCCCAGCATTGCCACCTAGGGCAGTGGACCAGCAGAGAGGCACTAGCTGAATGAACATGCCTATTCAATTTGCCAACTGTGCAGCCAGCTAGGCAGAGCATGGAGGCAGAAACAGAGAGAGACAGAGAGAGATGAGAGTTTGAGAAAGACATCATGGTCATAGCTAGAAGGGTTTGGAAGAGCAAAGACTTTGAAAAAAAGTGGGGATGGAAAGGAGGACAGGAAGTTTTGTTTTAAAAGAAATAATGATGTATCTGCTTTGAACAATGTGGACAGCACGACAGAAGCAGAGCTATGACCTTTCAATGGAGCGGCCTTTGTGGTGTTTCCTGTGCTATGCTTTTTAGTGATGAAACTTTGACAAGTTTAAGTACTATGCAGGAAGCTCAGCAGGCTTTAGTGTCGTAGCAACACTGCATATGTAAAGATTTCAGACCCTTTCTGCAAGTTTTCTGCATTTTGGTTTTACACTAATCTTACACTAATCATGGAGTGGGGGGTGGGGTATCTATGCACCGTCATTTTTTTTTTTTTTCCAAGATGCTGTATTGGGGTCAGGCTTGAATTCTGGCTGTGGCACACTTGGACATTCACTAAGTTTTCCTGAAGCCCATCCTGAGCTTTCTTGGCTGTATGTTTCTGGTTGTTCTTTAGTTGGAAAAATGAAAACCTTTTCTCTAGTTTCAGCTCCTGGACAATCTGGCTTAACATTTTTTTTCTGCATCCATCTTTCCCCTCTGTCCTAACCACTCTCCCAGTCCTTGTCACAAAACAACATCCCCAGAGCATGATGCCCCCTCCCCTGGGTTTGACTGCTGTATTGCTTCCTTTCAGATATGACAAAAGGGATGCATGTAACAATATGTTGTGCTATGAAACTCTAGTAGATAGGAGGCAAGTGGAAGCAGGGCGTACCAAAAGAAGAAAACTGCAGTTCAAAAAGAGAGTTATTCCCCATACTGTCAAAATACCTATAAGGAAAAAAAACGTTGCCAGCCTAGCACCAAAAATGGTTGATATCTAATTTTGCTCGGCTACTCTTATGGGACACAGTTTGGAATCACATTCTTGCTTCAACTGTATTTAGGTAAATAGCTGAGAGCATTTACACTTTTAACGACAGATAGGTGCCAATAGCAATCTGGGTTAGCAGAAAAAAGCCTTTTCTTTCTCTCAAAAGAACATGGTAGCATTGGTAGTATTCCAGTGTCTAATGTAAGGCCACCTATCTGAGTACTAAAGTTTCAGTTATTGCTGCGAAAGGTGGTTCTTGGAGTTACTGAATGATTAAGGTGAAGTTTTTCACAGGACTACATAGAAAGTCCTGAAAATTAGCTTTAATAGCTAGCTGTCTGCTAGATGTTCCCTTAGCTAACTCAAGTCACTGAGCTGGATTTCATGAACCAGTTGGTGACCTCATGGTATATGCACCCACTTTTTACAGACAGCTACACTGAAAACTGTGTTCATTGCGGATTTTTAAAAAAATCTGTCATATTATTATTACATGGTAATTAAAGTACCGCTGTTTAAAAAAATCCCCACTTTCTGTTAAATTCATGGAAGCTCTGAGTTTTGAGTTTGTCTCAAATCCACTTAATTTTTGATGTCCTTCCTTGCTCGTTTTAGTCTCCTGAATTCTTGAAACTTGTACTAATTAAAGCAGGACCTCCTGATTGCTGCTTCTCAAACTGTGATCTTCCTCAGAAACAATCCCATGAAACAGTTGTCAGAGAAGTCCCTGCTTACATTTGCATTACCACAAGCGTAAATGCAGCTTTGGCAAGAAAATAAAGGTGACTCATTGCCAACTGTGATAGATGTCACGCCAACTTCCAGCATCTACGAGATAGTTTTCATATTTTACTATCATGAATGAAACAAATGACTCCCTGCAAGGTAGAAAACAAATCAGTGAACTTGTGTTCGAAGATGCCTGGCAGCAACATAAAGTACATGATTTGTAGTTAATGGGCTAAAACAGACCTTTCATGCATCCCACTGTGGAAAAACAACAACACAGTTAGCATATTGAACTGTTTCAGCATGTTGCAAAGGTTAAAGGAGCATCAGTTTATTATCTTTAATTTTATTGACAGTTATTTATCATGCTTTGCCATGTCTAACTTAAAAAAAAAAAAGAAATTAAAAATTTATATATTGGAGCAGTTCAATGTCCACATTTTTGCAGACATAAGCTAAGAAAGTTGAGTTTGAAAAGGGAAAGCTGGAGAAGGAGTTTTAACATCCCCTGTCTAGAGGAGGAAGACTTGGTTCTGAAGCTAGAGAGGAGCTTATATGTGTAGAGCAGACAGAGTTTGGAAAGTCACGAGAGAATGTTGTAAAAATCAAGACGATGGGATACGAGAAGATAGAACCTGCGAGAAGCTGAGTGCCCCAGTTCATTTTTAAAAAAACGAGATGAAACTCCATTCAAGTCAGCAACTTTCATATAAACATGCAAGGAAGATACCGCTGCTATAACTTTTCCTGTCTGTGCCCCGCAGCAAGATGTTAATTCTACAAGGATAATAACAGAGTGGAAAAAAGAAGAAATACATAATACATACATAATTGGAAAGAAGAGAGTTTTAGAATAGAAGGGAAAATCATAATTTGCAAAACATTTGTTTGTGTGAGGACTGACCACAGGTGGATTATTGGGGCTTAAGGTTGAACGGCCAGTTTGGAAAGAAAACAAACGTAGAGCACCACTGAATATCTGATGTGGCGATTCTGCTCGAAACAGCCAGAGGAATGATATATGACCATTTATCACCGTGAGACCATGAGAAAAGTAGTGCATTCTCCTAAAACATTCCCAAATTCCTAAATTAAACCAGCTACAAGTCCAGAACTATAAATCATGTAACAGGACAGAACCCCTGAAGGGTCACAAAGGTAAAACATTGATACCTTAGCTTGCAAAAACGTTTGCATTTCTTACAAGAAAGCTCAGCTGTATGATACAGTAGGCTATTATGTACAGTAGATTGCCTCTTGTTGTACAGTACAGCCGGAGTAACTGCACTCTCAGCTCTAGCAGCACCGGCACAAGTTTGCACCATTGCATTTAGAAACAAAACCAAAGGAAGTCACTGACCAGCTCTCAGACTGTAGGTTAGATTATGACTGCAGCCTTGAAAAATATGGCCAGGTAGACAAAAGTACCTGCCATGATTCAGCAGTTTGTAACAGCAATAGCAAATTTACTCTCTTCTTTTTGACTTTATCTGTCTGTCACATTATTGTGGAGGAATTTTGGCTCGCTCCTCTTTATAACGTTGCTTCAGTTCATTAATGTTTGAGAACATTTTCTTATGGAGCCATTGCAACACCTTGATTCTTTTCTCTTGTTGCAGATGCATATCCCAGTTCAGCCCAAACTTTAGCTGTCAGCCTCACGTTTGACTACAGTCATGGTGCCCAGGTCCTATTGCTACAAATCATTCCTAAATCATGATCCCTCCACACTGTGTTTCATGGTGAGTATGAGCCAAACGTGTCACTGTGACCAAACATCTCCACTTTGGTCATGTTTTAAACATGCTACCTGAGCCCTGAAGAGTCTGAGATGTAGTTTTTGCAGTTTTTGTGATCAGTGCATGGGTGAATTTGCAATAGGAACTACACTCCTGGGGCACGCACACACGAAACGAATGACAGACTTGCTACTGGCCCAAACTTATGCTTTTATGCAGGTGGTCGCTCTTACTGATAATCAATCAACTTTGATTATCAGCACCTGGCTGCTACTTACAGTCTTAATTCCTATGGAAGCAGCAAAGGTACACTTTCTTTTTCACATTACTGTAGCTGTCATAGTGATCTATCGCTGGGGCTTATCACAGCAAAAGAGATAAAAAGGAAAATAAAAAGCTATTTATGCATCATTTCTAGCACTATACTCAGAGGTTAAAGTGGATTGGAACAAGGGCTGCTGTCCTTCTACAGAAGAGGAGCCGGCATAAAGAGAGTAGTAATGTTTTGTGGCAGTTTATTTCAAATGCAATTTTCTAACAGCTCAACAAATATCAGCAAACACACAAACTGTGTCTGTTCAGCGTGATACACAATGTGCCTGCTAGCTAAAGGTACGGCTGCTTTATTTCCCAGGGAGAAAAAAGAGAGTGTGATAACTTCACTCAGCGATGGAAAAAGATGTGAGAAAGAAAGATTATTAGTTTTTTAAAGGCAAGCGCTGCCCAGTGACATTTGATAAACTGGAAATTTAAAGCTTACACGTAATGTCCTCATTCATTCTATTTTTTGAAAATAAATCTGATATTGGATGTGCACATGATGGGAAAAATCCTGCAAAACAAATTGAGGTAACACAATAACTTTGGGTTATTCAAAGGTGCATAAAAATAGTTTGCAGTTTAGTGCAGGCTACAGTGTTTAGTTTGCAGTGCTGTGGGGAATTTATAATAATAGACTATGTTGGACTGGTGCAGAGAGGCTGTGGTGTTCAGCGTCAGTGTTACATCAAGCGTAGCAAACATCAGTTTGAATTTAAGCTGATGTTGGTGGTTAGATTCACTCACTTTGCACCTTTGCACTGTCTAGATGTTGGAAATCAGCCATGATAGAGCTCATGTAACCTGTAATCTGTCCATATTTTGATGAATTGAGCTGTGTAAATCCACAATGAGCAATAACCCTCAGAGCAGCAGCACCAACACATGTCAGCTGATCACAGCCTGTACACAAAGAATATCTACTTTCACTCAATAATGTGAATTAATGTGACATTTTTCTATTTTATTTGTTTCCTCCCATATTGCACTACAAGACCCATCTGCCACATTAAACCCTGACTGTATTCAGTTTTCTGTTCAGGTGTGGAGGTAAAGTGACTTTACTTTTTCACTTTTACTCCAGTAAAGAAGTTGGATCAGTACCTTAACTTTTACCTGGGCATTTTCTTTACAACACATGTATCTGTACTTCGGCTTGCCTGTATTTATGTGACACCTGCCATAAACTGTGCCAAAGGATGAGCCACAGCTTCACCATCAGATCCAAACCACTTAATAATAAATACCTTCATTTAGAAACTATATTTTGTGTTTACTTGTGTCATCTGTGTCTAATATTTAAGTGTATTTGATGATCTGAAACATTTAAGTGTGACAAACACTTAAATGGAAATCAGTTTGTCACACCTCTGAATGCAAAACATAGTTTTTTCGACCTTGTTGTAAATTTATCAGCTGTAACTGTTACTGACTCTGAAGCGGAAATCAAGCAAAACAGTGCTTGACAGCAACCTTCTAAAAAAGGTTGCATAGCTGATACAGACTGGTCCCAGTACAGCAATTTCCAAGTTAAAAGGTGGTAAAAGTTGCACAACCTAAATGTGTGAAGACACTTTTGCGCGGCGTATAACTGTATACCTTAAGCTGTGGAAGCAGTGTGTAAGATTAAAAAAAAAAGTGTGTGTGACAGGCAGTAAAGGGGAGAGGAAGTGGCATAAAAACAACTGTTAACAAGTGAAGAGTGAAAAAACAAATAAAAGCAACTGAAAGTGCAAAGTTTAAAAGGAAATAATGAGTTTAATGAAGAACTATCAGACCTGCTTTTAAAACTATTGCATGGATGTATCATTGAAGTCCAACCTCAGAGGTGAGTGTAAAGTTCAGATGTTTAACTGTTTTCATATTTGTCTCAGAGTTGAATGTGTCCACTGGTTTCCAACTCTGCTGTAGATTAAAAATAATATCTGCACTTCTTGATCCACGCAATTTGAGCTGGGATCATGATACAGCTTTTCTAATGGCTCGAGCTGACAACGTGCCCTTAAATCGCATCAACCCCAGAATGCCTCAGATATGTCACAAAAAGGCTACGGGGGCAGGGTGACATGTCTCAAGGTTGCAGATTACACGAAGAAAGTAGCCTGATCTACATTATTACTAATTTATTTCACATTAGATATCCCTCAGCCCATTTCAGAGCTTGTTGGAAGCCAAAAGGAGTTGAGCTGTGAATCTCAAAGTAACTCAAAGTTTTAATAATTCAGTTCTCACAGATTCTGTGACAGGAAAGAACCTCTTCACTCGAATGCTCGTCATCTCTTAAATAAACAAAACAGTCAAAATAAACGTACCTTATTAAAGAGCTGTCCTTATTTGATAAGCTGTTGTTTTTGCTTCATGTTCTTTACTGGCTCTGAGTTATTGTATTTGCACAGTGGTTGCAGCTTTAGACATTCATGATGTCTTAATAGGCACAAGGTGATAGATAATGTGCACTGGAAATAAGTAGCTGCAAGGGTTTTAGGAATCACTCAGACTCTAAAGATGCATCAGGAGAAATGCTGTTCCCTGTCATTCGTAGGTGGAATTGCCTATATACTACAGTTGTGTACATCGCCTGTAAATGCTCTCAGTGTGTTATAGCCTTAGGAGAAATTATATTACTTGTCAGTTTTTGCAGGTGTTTCACATTTTGCAGCATCATGCCTTAACACGCCTCAAGAAACACATCAATTCAGAAACGTGTTCGGATATTTTTGTGCCTCAGCGGTAACAAAATCACTTGCACAGTGCATCTGTTCAATAAACCTGACGGCAGCCAATCAAATTGCTTGAGAAAGACATCACTTGTTCATGGTTGGAGGAGAATAGAACTTCTTTATCTTGCGCTAATAAAACCTGAAACTTCTTTAACCCTGTCATATTACTGTTTATGACCTTTTAACTAACCAAATATGCCCCAAATAAAGAGTTTTGAGTTATATTTGTTTGTAGTGTCATGCATACAGTGCACTTCATTCTGATGTGTTCAGTATTTTACCATACATGCGGAACATCAGCTGTTAAACAGTCATAATTGTGATGATTTTGTGCTTTTGGGTGTGTGAGAATAAGTTGAGAAAATACTTTAAAACTAAAACCACAGTCTGAATATTTGCAGTAAAATGAGAACTCATTTTAAAAGGTGAATAAATACATCAATCAATCATTAATTCATCAATCTTACACTGGCTTTCCTGAGCCGGCTGAGAGATGCAGTCACGGTAAAGACAAAGTACACTCTCCCAGTACTATAATAAAAACAAATAACTAGTCTTTATCAGGTCTTAAAATACTGGCTCACACTTCTTTACGACTTTGCTTCAGTTCATTTTGGTTTGTGGGCATTTATTTAAGCACAGCTCCCACCACAGCATTTCAATCAGGCTGAGGTTTGGACTTTGACTCAAAAACTGGAATACTTTGATTCTATTGTAGATTTGCTTGTTTGCTCTCTTTTTCTCATTGCACTGTCCTGTCACGTGAACAGAGGCTTGTAGACTCCCTCTTAAGTTTTTTGCAGCTTCTCTGAGCATTTCACTGTCTGACCTTGAGGTTAATTTGCTGGGACATCCATTCCTGAGAAGGTTGGCAACTGTCTTGAACGTTTTCCACTTACGAACAATCTTTCTCGCTGTAGAATGATAGATTTCAAATTGTTTGGAAATGGACTTATAACCTTTCCCAGATTGATGGGCAGCAACAATTCCTCCTTGGCATTGTGTTAACACACACCTAAATGCTTCAGACCAGCAAACCGCCCAAATGTCTGCTTTGATAAAGGTGGCCACACTTGGTGATGATCATTTAATAATGAGCACCTGGCTGCTACTTACCCTCTTAATTCCCTTGCTTAGTTTTCCACACTCTGCTTCTGCATTTTTGGCTTAGTTTTGTTAAATAAATAATGACACTGTGTAATATGCCATGTGGTGCTGTTCATCAGAGGTTATATTTAACTAATTTTAAAACCTGGCAAGGACCAGATTATTTTTATTATGTTTTGATAAGTGGGTGTACTTTCCTTTTACCTTGAATATATAATCACTCTAGAAGTTTCTGGGCTTGCCCCGGGGCCTCCTGCCAGCTGCATATGCAGGAAACCCTTCAAGGGGAGCTGGATGCCACCTTAGCTGTCTCCTATCAGCGTGAAGGAACATTAGCTCTATTCTGACCTCTCTGCTGACGTCTGTGCTCCTCACCTTAGCTTCAAGTCTGAACCCAGCCACAATCTCACTCTCTCCTTCTTTTTTAAGCACTACTAAGTTGAGGATTGGAAGTTGGGTTGGAAATACTTCAGCGTCCCACTCAGCGGTCTCTTCACCACAACGGTCTGCTTTACACACGCTCCATCAATCCACACATCCATATCTCACACGCTACCTTCCCATTATAGAAGACGATCAGGATCTGGAGCTACTTAAACTCCTTCTCTCGAGGCAACAGCTCTTTCCAAATCAACAGGGACAAATCAGCCATTTTCATCAGAGAACTGTGGCCTCAGATTCAGAGTTACAGGCACTAATTCCAGTCACTTCATACTCAGCTGAAAAGTGCTCCAGTCCATCTTAAAGGTCACATTTTGATAAAAACCAACCAAAAAACAAGAACGTGAGTTTGCACTCTCTAAAATAAATATATATTCCTTGAGATTCTGTCTATGGTAATCACAAGAATGATGGCAGACAGGGGGCAACCCTCTCAGAGTCCAACACCCACTGAAAATATATCTGACTACCTGCCAAGGACACAGAATGGCAAAAACAGTTCTGGAAATGTGGGAGGTATAGAGGTAGGTCAAGCTGGTCCTTTTATAACTCCACTTTCTACTGGAAAGAACATTTTAAACGTTTTAACAACCAAGCACACATAAGAGACAATGACATGCAAAAACAAACTGCTCTTGACACGACACAGATTTATTATGACTACCTCTCTCCCCGCCATTGTTCACTTTCTATTAGCTGCTCATGGCGTGCGTGTCCATTGTGAAGGGTTGCTCGTCATAAAAGACTGGTGCTATCTGTGCAACTTAATACTACTGTTGTGACTCTCAGCCGTTGTTCATCTCTTACAAAAGACACTCATGATCTTGTTTCCTTTGTTGTTGGAAAGTAGCAGTTGTCAAGCAGGCCCGAGACAAGCGTAGCTGTAGAGACGGGGATTAGACATGTGAACTTACTGTACACACACACAAGCATGTAGTTCATTGTCCACTGTTTAGACATAACGCCTTTATAAAATATAATAATTATACAGACAAATGCAAACATCTATGCATCTATGCTGAACCAAAAAAGTTACATCTATTTTACTTCATGTACAAATTGAGCTGGACAACATGTTTTTGATATAATTGGACAAATAATCCATAAGAACCTTTCCTATGAATTATTTTTTTCTGTTAACTTGACTCTTGTACTTCCTCTTGGTCCTCTTTTTAGATTTTAGAAGATCTTGCCTGTGATAGAAGACTCTGACCAATCACAAGGCTAGATCAAGTGAACAGTGAAAAAGTCTGCATATGGAAAAAGATGCAGTTAAGCAAATAAATTTTATCTGGTTACTAGAGCTTCAAATACAAGGTGATTTCCTTTGAGTGCTTATAAAGTGTGTGCATATGCTAATCTGATGGGAAGGGCTACAAAAACAGAGGGGAGAGACGCATGATGACAGCCTATTCTGAATTTCTGCCTGTAGATTTCCTAGTTAAAAGTCAGTTAAAAAAGTAAAAGCTACCAAAGGTAATTGGATGAGTTATTGAATGCAGAGCACCTAATCTTGAATGCAGTGCATGTATAAGCTAGTTTCTAATGTAACAGTTATTCTGTACCTACAAGTCTTTGTTATTTCTGGCTCTGCATTTCTTTATTTCTACTTTTTGGTTTGCAAGACCTTACTCTATTTACATCTTTAGATATTAGCTTTTGGTCACAGCAGCTTTAAATCAGTACCCTTCAATGAAATTGCCTCAGTTTGCCCAGATCAAGTACATTCATGTGGCACTTTCACATTCCAATGTCAAAAGTTTCACCTTTTCACATGTAAATGTGCAGTGAGGACTGCTCGCCAACTACTGAGTCTGAAATTGAGAAAGCATCCAATTTTATACAGACGTGTTCTACTGACTAGGAAGCACCATCAGTAGAGTTTTCTCATTTGTAACAATTTGCCTCAAACTAAACTGGCGACATCCAATGACGAACCCCGCACAACCTGCAAGCCACCATTTCAATGAGCTTGGAATGAATTTCACAGGGAGATTTTTTTTTTGCAATGACCAGGCACTTTAAAGGGTAAGGGTAGGTTGTGTTACTGCTTCTTTTTGTATTTGCTCAGTCTGGGTTTTTCTTGGTGTAACAGCTTGCGTAAACATTGTTGCAACTTACTTTTAAAAAGCTTCCCTATCTGCAACACATAAACCTGTTTTTTTTCTACTTTACGTAGAAGGCATGACTGAGTAAAAACAAAGAGGAAAATTGAGTCAGTGTTGTGGGTAGTGGCGCACTACTGGGTTCAATTGTTTGTTGGCTTTTCTGTATCCTAGAAGGGAACTATCAGTGTCTGTCATCTGTGGCTCAGCGCTGTCAGCCCTACAGGACCACAGCCACATATGGAGGTAAGCCCATTTGAGACTTATTAAAGCTAGACAAGTACAGCATCCCCCGACTAGCTGCTTCGTAAAAAAAAGTGTGTTCCTCTCTGCGTGGTGTCCAGCCTGACTTAGTTTGCCTCATAACACACACCAGAGCAAGTAAACTGCTTTGACAAGTACACGCAGAGACCCAACTCACCAGACATTAATACACAGGCATAGACACATACTCCTCCTATTCCTCTCATTGGGACTGTGTGTGCTGTATCTTGCTGGATCTCAGTGTGAGTCTCAGTGTGTGAGTGTCTTTTTTCCTCATCTTTTTTTTTTTTTTTTTTCCAGGCATCCATCTCTGCATCTCGGCCTTGCCATCTGTTCTCCATGCTGTGGAACATGGCGCTCCCTCTGGCTGCAGGCGTTTTCACATGGTGGCAAAAATTGTCAATTGTGGAGTTTTTAAAAAAAAGGGAAAAAAAAGCTGAGGACAGAAATTGTTTAGGATGTGGTCTAAAATGCCGCAATTCAGACGTGTGTAAGGAGTGTGTGTAAACATGTCTAGTTTTGATCTTGTTTGAAAGGTGTGGGTTATTTATATATACGTCTTTGCATATTATTTTGGAAGAAATAGCAGTTTTATCTTTCCTTTTTTTGCACTATATTTAAATAGTTTAACAGTTGCTACACTAATTGGCAATTACTGGACCTACTGCAAGCAGGGTTCCCATAGTAAAGTTTTTCCATTTTAAAAGCTGGAAGTGGCAGTAATTTTGTTTGGTTGAGTGCGTATTTTTGTTTTCATCATCTGTCTACCTGCTGATTATCCTATTAACAGAGCTTGCCACCTGCTAAAGTTGGACATAATCAGCAGTAGAACCACATGAAAAGTTGCCTTCTGACTGAAGGAGAACTTTTTGAAATGCAAATATAGTTTGAGATTTATTTTTTTTAAACATTTCCAAAGCAAAGACAGGCATGAGAAGTTTCTCCTAACGTCATATTTACGACTTCATTTCTCCACCACTAATCTGGCTTTAGAGCAGCAGCTTGGGGTTAAGAAAAGCAGCTTTCCCCCCAACATCTTTCTGCCAGGAGGAACCAGAGGGGTTCCTCAGCCAGGTGGCATTTATTATCACTCTAGTGTGTTTTGCACACGACTCATGAGATGTCTCAAATGACATATCCAAGAAGCATCCTGATCCGAACCCCAAGCCATCTTAACTGGATCCTTTGAGCTCCTCACCCTCTGGCAAAGGAAAATTCCAGGCATCCAGCAAAGAAAGCGGATGTTTTTCATTTTTGAGTGTTTCTACTGATCTAAAGCCACAGCTTACTAACACCAACACAGCAATACACCACGAATCGCCGGCTGATGTTATCCTGACTCATTAACAAGACTTCTGATGTATTTGCAATACAACCTGCTCCAAAAACAATCCCAAATAATTTGTCTTCAGAGAGCCAAAGACAGAGAAACTAAGTCACAGATGGCTGGAAAGCAGCCTTACTAAATAAATGTTGGAGATCAATGTCTGAGGGCAACACATCAATATCACCAGCAAGAAGCATGAATGCTTTCTTGAAGTTAAAACGCCATCTCTTAGTAAACAAAAGAAGAATCATGACAAGGTACAATCTGTTTCTTGTATGCTCATAAATTGAACTTGTAATTAAGGCCTCAGTCACACAAGGCAAGGGGCTGGTTGGCCTGGCAACCTCTGGTTGCTAGGGAAAATCTATATTCCCCAATTGGTTGGTGAGTGGTCGCTGTCAGCCCCCGAATGAAATTGGTCACAAAGAGGCCACAGCACCCAAAGCTTCCTTGTCATGGCTTTGGTCGTTAACAGACTGGTGCAGCTGCCCATAGCTTGTATAGAAGATGTCACGATGTTTGCAAATACTTGCCAACTACTAGCTGGGCAGAAGGCAATGCTAAACAGTGTGTTGCAGTTTTCACAGTTTTGTGACTGCTCGGTTAGTAGTAAGTGTTTGTGGGCAAGTTGGTGCCTTCCATGGAAGTTTGGGCGACTATGGAAATCTGCTGGTGACTAAAGTTATTACAAGGAGGTCTCCTTTGCCACCAAATCCACCTTGTGACTGCCCGGAATCATTTTCCAATTATTTGAAGAATATACAGGCCACCCTCCCAGCCAGTGATTGGGGTCTCTGAATAGTCTCCAGGCCTGCATCACTGGGGCTTTTACAATCAATCTCACCCTAACTTCAGTCTCTAGCAACCACTTGCCAGTCTGTCAGGGAGTACACATTTTTCCCTACCGGTGGTTGCTAGATGTTGACCTACTGTTCCCTCTCTGGTGCCTAGCTGACTTAAAATTTCAAAAGCCATGTGACAAACACTACATAGGTAAACAAGTTTGAACATATACACAAATAGGAACTAACACAATATACACGCCACTGACTCTACACTTTACAAATGAAATTCTTCATTTTGCCAGACAAAAAAACCCCAGTCTAACAGATCAAATCACCAGAAAATGCAGAGAAGAGCTATTGGATAGATCTAATAAAGTAAACGGGTTCACTAAAGCTCCAGGGGAAAACAACACCTGGGAATTAGGGAACTTCTCAAGCTTTGGTTCAGTGTGGACGTGAGGAAATTATGCACATACACACATACACAAAAGGGCAGATGCACAAACAAGGACACAGTCATACACCCATGTTCTCACAGACACACAATTGTGCACACAGTCTCATACACACAATCACGCTGGAGGTCTGCTGTGCCTCCCAGAACTCCCATCTGTTGAACCAGCAGTCCAGGTTGGTCTTAATGAGAAATAATGAGCCTTCACTAAATAACAACAGCTTGGATGGATTTCACCTCCACTTCAGATTTTATTAGAATGGCATGGAGAGTAGTTCATTCTTCAAGCTACACAATGTATTTGTTGTAGTTCAAAAGACATTTTGACATTTAATTTCCTTTTTTTTTTTTTTTTTTTTTCTGAGAGTACAAAGGAAACTTGAAGCTAAATGTCTGTTGGCACATTTTCATCATCTACATCTTGTTATAAGGAATGTATAAGGAAAGCAAGCATTAATTTACTAGAGGGTGGAGAAAACATTATTAAACAAACTTGTTCAAGTACAACTCATACTGATGAATTTGGGGTAATTTCCCGCTATAAAATCCAGGCTCTGAGTAATGAGTGCAAAAAGGAGTTCAAAAGGGAACTCATTTCTTCAAACTTGACATATTTCTCAAATAAATCAGAGCACAAAATTTAATTGCTAGGCCTCTAACAGCTGCATGGCTGTCAGCAAAAACACCATTAACATATAGTTCGTGTGCTTGAGTGTGTCTGTGTGTGTGTGTGGCTGTACAAAGTCCAAAAGGCATCATGTCAGGGAATCCAGCTGTCCTTGGACGATTTCGAGCTGAAAGAAAGAGGGGAAATGATGAGTTTTTGGAGCGAATGTGTGCACAAAAGAATGACACAAAGAAGGAGAGGAAGTCTGAAAGAGATATTTAAAAAGATCGAAGTATGAAGGAGTGCAAAATGCAACATGGATACTTGGCACAAAAACACGAAGATGATGTGGCATGAAAGTGGCACAGACACACACACGAAACATAACGAAACAAACCTTGTTGTACAAATCAAGCAGTTGCTGGTGGTTAAACTCAACGAAGACATTTTCCTGAACCTGGAGAGACAGAGAGAGAAACGAGGTTAGAGACAAGCAGAGAGGCATGACATTTATGGGAGGAAACAATCGAAAAAGCAAGAAAAGTTCAGAAATATACAAAAGCAGCAGCGATGAGGAGAAGCAGCGGCGATGAAAGCACATAGGTAAGAGGCATGACGCAGATTTCTCGAGCTGGCTTCTTGCGCTTTCTATAAAAGCCTTCATTAATTATTACTGGTCTCTGACCAGTATGCACCATCTTTTAAGTCTTATCCATCAGTTGTTTAAAAATACACAGAAGAAAAAAAGCTGTCCACCATCTTGCACAGGGAAAACCCATCACTCTGTCTCCATTCTGTTGGCTTACTTTTAAAACTTGTAGACTTCTGTCACCGTGTCACCAACCGTAGTACAAAACTACACACGACTCAATAATACAGGACACTGCTTCTTCTACACTGTCAAGCATATAAACCATCATCCGCTTTCTATATTAGAATTAAATAAAGCAAATACTCTTTTTTCAGTTTATTCTTTAACAATGGTTTTTTTTTCCATTTCATAAAACAAAAAATATCAAGTAATATAGATGTGAAACACCATGAATGCAATCATGTGATAGTTTAATGAAATTAGTCCTGTTCAAGAAACATTTGCATATGCATGGTGTGACTTTTAGAGCTAAAAACATTTCGATTCATTTGTCTACATTTTTGCTTTTACCAGCAGACAGGTGTAGTGTAATGTCACAAACAGCGGGTCACCCAGGGGAAGCTCATACAGCACACTGACGTGAGGTTAGCACACTGCAGACATTCAAGAAAGAAATGTGTGATTTGAGTAATGGGGAGCCTGTGCCACAGTAGATCTTTATGTCTAACAATGCCTCTGGCTCCTGTTATAGACTCAGGAGTGAAGTCACGTTAATGATGGATCACGAAAGTTAGAGCAGCTTTTGTTTTTTTTATACATTAAATGATGCATTTTTCATCTGTGAAGCTGGAATATCAAACTAAGATACATGAACAGTCCAAGTTTGCCTTTAGTTTCATAAAGTTTATTACTTTCTGTGCTAATTCTTAGGTTAACACTGGAGCCTTTTTTCTCTGCAGACTCTGTAGAAAACTATACAGAACCAAGGGCAACCATCACTGAACTACCATCATCATCATCGTCATCATTATCCCATCAGAAACTCAGACTCAACGATAATCCACCTATGTGAGCGGGCGTAATGGGGAGACACTTTATCAACACCCATCACAGAGAAAATAGCTATAATGTGTGAAATGGATGGAGAGCACAGAATGAGAACAGCAGTTCTGTAGCCAACTAAAGTGCATTTATTGATGTTACCCTAAATGTACCAAACTCTGATCCAAGAAGGATAGCAGACAGGAGGGAAAAGACAGAATGAACGAGACCGACACAAAGGGAAAAAAAGGAATTAAATAAGTTCATGCTGAAAGGCAGTAAAACTAAATGTGGGTTTTCTGATTGTACACTCCCATCTAAAGCTCCACTCCCAGCAGTTCGGTGCTTGGAGACTAAACGGAGCTTGGGGGCTTGAAGCTAACTGGCTGGCTGGCTGGTTGGGTGGGTGGAGGGAGGCCATGTGTCATGGTAAATTAATGACAGAGATATTAATTAGAAGCTACATTAAAAGTCCATAAAAGAGAGAACAGAGGGCTGTTATCTCTTGTCAAAGCTCCCACTCGACAGCAGCTTCACAACACAAGGAAAATGTAGGACAGCCTTGAATTTAGCTACAGCTGAGGGAGCGCTGCAAGGACAGCCCAGCAGGTACTGAAACAACTAAATAAAGTGTTGTTACTGAGCGAGATAAAATGAAAAGAAGATGCACATCAAAGAAGATCTACGAGGTGATAAATCATTTCTCAGAGGAAAGACAGTTGCCGTTAGGAAATGATTTGATTTGAAGGAAAAAAATTGTGCATGCAGTGAAATTAGTTGAATGATGAACACGTTTTGCTTCCAGTAGCATTAATCAGCCTCAATTCACGCAACTCCCTCCCATTGATCTCCACTGTGGCAAACACTATTATAATGAGCAGACTCCTGTGCTGCATAATAACTTATCTCGGTTAACAGTCTTTAAGTGTGCTCGGGTCACGGCAGCACCAGGAGACTTGGTGGAAAAGCAGAAATAAACACTTGTCAGCTGGCTGAGCTGCCTATTGTTTTCCGACAGAGGTAAGACAAGGGACAGCCAAAATGACGGTTGTATGTGTGTGACTGTGATCAAAACGAACGTATGAGAAAAAGCGTACAACAAACCGCAGTAACGCTCGGTGTCTTCATGTGTTATGGTTTTGTGAATGTGAGACTGACACTGTGTTCTGATAAGATTTTCAAAAGACTGCTGCGTGTGTGTGTGTTTTATCTTGGAAAACGCATTCCTAAATGTGTATGTGTATGTGAGTGTGTGTTTGGCCCATCAAATTGTTCCTCAGGGTTGAGATTTTGCCAGGCAGTAACCCAACAAGGCTCTGACAGATCTGGGCTAACACTAATGGGGATAGGATGCATCATCCTTGTCATCACAGCCCTGTACAGCCCTAAAGAAGGCGCACGCACACAGATATACATAAACGTTTCATCTGTCGTAGTGCTAAAAAACAGAAAACAGGATAAACCCATTAACATAATCACAGATTCACTTGCATCTGGTGTTCCATATGCACTACATGTTAAACCGTATATAGGCTAGACACTGAGGGAAACCCAAAGCATGAGGGAGAATGAACAAGCAAAGGCGTAAATTAGCAAATAAATGACCTATAAAGTCATAAAATAAATCAACAAAACTCCTTGAAATATATCCTTGAAATGTAGGACAAACTTTTCTTCTCTCAGTGCTAAAAGCTCTCAACAATGTCACTTGTACAATTCTCAAGATGAGTCAACAAAGTCACAGAGGATAAAGACTCTTTGGGGATTACAGCATAACTCACCATGAGGACACCCTGTTAATTCTTTAGTCTCTGGACACTTAAAGCGAAATTACAACATGCACATGATTTCCACAGCTTTGGCCTTCAGTGCTATCAGTAATAACAATGTTAAGTCAGTTTCTCCAATCTGGATGTGTTGTTCGATAGCAGAGAAACAAAGACAGTGAGATTTTAAATGGATGCACATTATAGGAAATGTTATTTAGAAGGGAAAAAAAGGTACCATTAACGAGGAAACTGACTGTAATGTCAATGTAACATCATTATGTAATAAATGGTTACTGATATTCTGGCTGTGTTCACTTGAAGTTTTACTTTTAAATCGTGGTAATTGGCAGCTTTAAAAACTGGACCCCAAACATCCACCAGATTCACCAAATTTTTTATTGCACAAAAATTGGGTTAAAATTCTGTTGTGATTATTATTATTTTCGTCATTTCATTTTTTATATATGCCTTTTATCCCCAGGACTGCCTTAATTCTTACAGGTACTGGAAACATTCCTCAGAGATTTTAGTCCATATGGACATGATAGCATCACACAGTTGCTGCAGATTTGTCAGCTTCACATCTATGATGCAAATCTCTCATTCCATCACATCTCACAGGCGCTCTTCTGACATCTGATGACTATGGGGGCTATTTGAATACAGCGAACTCACTGTCATGTACATGAAACCAGTTTAAAATGATTTTGAAGCTTTGTGACATGACACGTTATCCTGCTGGCAGCAGCCATCAGAAAATGGGTACACTGTGGTCATGAAGGGACATGATCAGAAACAGCAGTCAGGTAGGCTGTGGTGTTTAAACGATGGTCGATTGGTACTAAAGGGCCCAAAGTGTGCCGAGGAAATATCCCCTACATCATTACACTAACACCTGGCCATACTGCAGGTACAGAGCAGGATGGATGCATGCTTTGGTTGTTGCTGTTTTTGGCAGATTCTGACCCTACCCCAGCAGAAATAAAGGCTGATAAGACCACACGCTGTTTTTCCAACCTTCTACTGGTCAGTTTTGGCGAGCCTAGGTGAACTGTATAACAATTTCCATTTCTTAGCTGACAACAATGGCACCCTTGAAGCAAACGATCTCTAGTTGCTGCTATAGCCCATTTGCTTCAAGGTTCAACTGTTGTATTCAGACATGCTCTTTCCCCTACTTTGTTTTGCAACAAGTGGTTATCTGAGTTATATCAGCTCGAAGAAGTATAGCCATTTTTCTCTGTTCCTCTTTAGCAATACCACCCTTTCTCTGAGAGATCTGCCACTCACTGAAAATTTTCTCTTTTACCTTTTTCCCCTTCTGATGCTGGATTAGATATAAGCTATTTGTATTAAGGATAAACTGTGGCTGTTGCTCAGGAGGCAGAGCAGGTCATCTACTAATCGGAAGGTTGGTGTTTCGTTCCCTGGCTGCTCCAGTCTGCATGCTAAATATCCTTGGGCATGATACTGTGAATGTGTGCAAATGTTAGACAGAAAGCACTTAAGCACAAAAAGGGCTTATATGAATGCATGAATGGGGTATGTTGTATAAAGAGCTTTGAGTCCTCGAGTAGAAATATATAAGAACCAGTTGCACAAGTGTACCTAATGAAGTGGCTGGTGAGTGTATATAGTTTTCAGAGATGGATTTCTATGAACTTGCCACATACATTTGTTGCACCCAGGTGAGGAAACCTAGTAGCTCCAGTCATCCCCTGACTTTGTATCCAGAGCTGCAAACACCAAATCTTTAAATCTTTCACAAATACACTGAAATATTTCAAAATTAGATGTTGGAATTCGTTTCTTTTTCCACCAGCATGACATTTGTGATTCATAGTGCAGGTCTGGATGAACCTTAGATAAACTTCTTAGGGTGACCCGACTTTACTGGTCCATTGACTTTCCATCGACTGTCACAATCAGGTCAAATAAATATCGGCATATTTGTATGACAGGTGTGTTTTCTTTATGACCTCAGAGAGTCACGAGTGTGAATGCAGACTCTGTCTTGTTCTCATACAACCTGTTTACTCTTGGCCTTCTGAGTTTTTTGGGGGGGGTTTTGGCTTGTCATATTTTATTTTACAGATCTTAGTATTTCTGATCTGAGACATTACTCCGAGGAACACAACAAAATTTGACCATGACCTAAAACCTAAACCCAAACTGAAGCATTTTAAACAAGAATTTCCCCTTTAAATAAATATGAAATGGAAAAACACTACTCCTCCTGAAGCTCAGAGAGGCAATCATCTACTGTCATCTAGACCAACAACGGGTAACTGCAGCACTGACGTTGAGAACAGAGCAATTTCGTGTTATTCAGCTTAAAGAGGTTTGTTGTATTCTTGAGTGCTCCAATCAATGTGTTCCAATTGATAAAGAAAACGACACTTTCAACAAATGGTGCTTTTATCTCATCAAGTTGTTACTGTAGCCAGTTCTAACAATTTTAAAGAGACTGTGGTGGACAACATGGAGCAGTAGCGGCTTTTAATTCACACGAGTTCATTGGAATGGGGCTAGGAGGACGCAAAAACGCACTCTTCATAAATTATTTGCTCCAGTACAATAAAGTAAAGCTTGGATTTGAAACACTTGTCAAAGGAGTGATTTTTTTCTTTCCTGGGTGCTACACAAAAACTGGATTTCTTACTTCTGACAAATATAAAACAAAGAAGGGCATGGTGGGAATAAGGAACGGGAGAGTGAGTACAACATGAAAAGAAAAATAGAATGACAAAAAAAGAGAGGATGGGAGAAATGAGCAGCATACTGAAAGAGTAGAGTCTGAAAGACAGAATAGTATCTTAAAGGGCAAAAGAATTGTGATTATCTAAGAGAAGGTTCTTTGTGACAAACAAAAAAAACCTCTTCTATGACTTAAATCCAGATTTTTGCAAACCAGATATAAAAACACAGCTGTGGATAATTTCACGGAGAGCGATAGAGACTCAAAGCGGGCACTTTGTCAGGGTGAAGCTGTCTGCTGGGTGAAGCAATCTTAAAATATGCATGGCAGGGTCGATACCAGACAGACACGATGTGAAGCAAATCAGACTCAAGTGTTGAATACAAGTGACAATCAATCTTCTGCAGAATAGTTAAATGATATGTGTGGCGGTGTGAAGGGGCATCACAGTGGTGCCGCGGTGAACACTGTCACCTCACAGCAAAACAATTTTCGTGTTTGATTGAGAGCCTTCTGTGTGGAGTCTGCGTGCCGTTCCTGTGCCCGTACAGGTTAATTGACCATAATCTCAAGTGTGAGTGAGAAGGGTTTGTACTCTCGCATTTTTGGAAGATTGTTTGCAAATTCAAAGTTAGGTTCTCAGAACAGCAGTTTTTTTGTGTTTGTGTGTCTATTTTCAAGGCACATTCTGTGAAGTTCAGGGTTGACAGCACTCACAGTCCTCTGTGCAAAAACATGCTCACTGTACAGCTTTGTTTTGCTGCTGCGCTCACGACAGTTTCAGCTGAAAATAGTTGTGAAATACGACTGCGCTCGTCTGTATCACTTCTCAAGAAGTGGCGGCATTTACAATACAAACACTGTCCTGTCACGTCTGAGGTGAAACTAATCCTAACTGTGACTAACCTAATTATTTTGATCTACTGAACAAAATACTTTTTAACCTTCTAAAAACAAGCTGTTTTCAAAAAAAGCCCCTAAACAAACAAGGTCATTAGAGATTCCAGTGCCTGTGAACACAGACCCTTAAATTTTTCTGCAAGATGAATTCACGAGTTATTTTTTTAATTCTGGTGCAGCGATCATCACGTGATTACTTTCTGTAACTTCTCAGCCTGCCTCTGTCTCTGTGTGTGTAGAACCAACCAGCTGTGCCATAGACATGACAGTTGGGAAAGAAAAAGCATTTCCCCAGATAAGCGTTTTCCCTCTGGGGCACCCAGATACCCATGTGGAAGGTTTTTAACATGAAACTTGGCATATCTTCCAGAAATGATGTCACATTCATGAGAGGTCTTAATTAGCAGAAAGAAAAAAAAACATGAAGGTTGTGAAAAATTAAAAAGAAAAGACTCATCCTCTTGGTATTTACACAAACTGTAAAGAGTATAAAATATTTTTAGGCCTTGATATGTCCCACATGTTTATGGCAACTGACATAAATGATTTAAGAAGTTTTGAAGCCACTGATTCTGACAGATTTTGAGAACATTAAAGTTGAAATATTTAGCACGAAAAAATGTTTTGCAGTTCATCTCAACCAAAACAAATGTGATGCAAAAGTTTTAATGAAAAACTTTCGAATAAAAGTGCTATTAACCTGCCTTTCTGGTTCCTTTAATACGACACAAGAAAGAAAGAGTTGCTCTCATTTCACCAGCTGAAGAGCTCTGCAGTAAGAGGATACGGTACAATCTCTATGACTTTGCTGCATTACAAGTTTTCTGTGACTATGAGCTCTTTCAAAGTTTGTTCAATCGGCAGACTCTAATGCCGTCTCTCTGTTGACTTTTCCAGACAAAGAAATCTCTACTCTGAAAGACAAATAGATAGATAGAAAGGGAGATGGAATATGCAGGAGGTTAAGCTGTTGGATTTTCCAGGCCCTATTCTCACCACACACACACTTGTAATTAGTGACCATCTTTTGATGGGAATACACCAGCTGTGACACCGGTGAGCTCTTGGACCTCAACTACTGTGGAAAATATTATATTTTAATATACATAAAATGATTTTAAAAAATTTAAAAAAACTACAGTGGCCTTGAGAGGTCAAACACATTGCAGCGTAAGAAAACACCCGCAAATAGAACAATGCTGGAAAAACCTTGCAATACACAGCGGAAATGATTAGGGAAGATAATGATGCTACAAACACTCTGTAAATGGCAGAAATTGAAATGTGTGAAAGATTATACTGAGACACACTTAAAAGGAAGTGGAGGATTCATCGGTACTGTGAGGGGGAAAATATGCACGTTAATGTGTGTTCTTATTGCTTTATTCAGATAATACTGTAGTTACAGGCAGCTGCTCCAGCTCATTGTTGGCTCCTCTATATCACTTCTTTTTTTCTGTTAATTTGCTGGTGTTTTCTTCAGTTTCAGTGCGTTTGACCCAAGGTAAGATGACCATGGGATCGTTGCCTGTCCCACAAGGCTGTGAAAAAAAATGTAGGTACTCAATAAAACGAATTGATATTAAAAATTACTATTGGATTAGGTATGCATTTGTAACAGCAACAGTCCCGTCTTCACCTCCTCCAGTTAAACGACTTATAACCAGCATGTTTGCAGACTGGCAGGCACTCGCAGTGGAAGTAGTTCATACCAAGTTAAGCCCCAGTCACCCAGGTTTAGATAGTGACCTAGTAGCAACCCGAAATCCTTGCGATGTCCGGTAATTGCTAAATGACCGAAATAAAAATTTTCATTTGCTAGCTTATTTTCCATTTGCGGTTGGTGTGTTGGAATACACATTTTTCCCTAGCGACCATTGGTTGCCAACCCGTCACTAGGCCTGAGTGCTCGGGGCTTTACTCAGTACTCATATCTCAGACCAGATCCATCTTCAGACTTTAACTTCCTTTGAAACCACAGCTGTAAAATTTGGGCTTTGCATAACTAGCGCTGTTATTGTGTTGACAAACTCTATCTGGACAGACCGACATAAAAACATCTGCCAAAGTGCTCAAAACCCTCTTTGTCCTTCTTTGCCCCTCCAGGGCCAGACTTTGTCGAGATGACACACAGACACACAAGGTGAAAACAATACAAGCTTTGCTTTGGTGGGTGGTTACAAATACACCCTTCCCTTTCCTGGTTGCTATACGGTATTTTAAAATACACATATGTTCTTTGTTTCAGCTTGGCTTCACTGAACATACAGAGCATTAACAAAAAAAAACAAAAAGGAGCAACAATGGAATGAGTGTTGGTTTATCTTATTCTTGTGGCTCCAAGTTGTCTTTATGCTTGACTGATGTCCTGTCTCTCTGTAGCCAGTTTACAGTAAGTCCTCTATACACCCCTGTTTGTCAGTTAGCCTAAAGTGCACGCATCACTGCAAACCTGTCTGCTTCTCTGTGTTCGTGCAAGCCAAATTTCACAAGCTCTACCTGGCGTCTCTGTTTCTTTCCGTCATCTTGCTGAAGGGTGATCAGCAGGAGTTACTGAAAGAGGATACGCTCGTCCTTCAGTGTGCATGCAGACAGGTGATAAAACTGTGGCATAAAGACTGAGTGGCGTTTAGGAGAAAACAGCAATTACATCAAATACGCTGGAATCTCATCATTGTTGATGTACTTAATAAAGTTGCATACTAAAACTTCCTTTAATATCCAAATTAACAAACAAAACACATCTGTTGCATCACAGCAAAGAAACAAAGTCAAAATCAAGTGTGAGCCTAGTTTATTTATATATAAGAGTGCTTTTGGTTTGTTTGGTGACGCATGTGTTTCCATGTACATGGTTGTAAGGGTGCAAAGCTGTCTGTCACTAACAACTCAAATACTGGCAGGTGTGCTGACAAAACAGTCTTTAAACCTCTCAAACATTTTTGTTGTTTGCAGCACAGCCACAGGTGTGCTACATCCTGTTTCATGCCACGAGTGCTTCTGTCAATGTGTCTATCTCATCAACACTTCTGAGATTTGCCTAGATTGCAGCCACCTGATTCACCTTGTTGGATGAAGAACTCAGGTGGGAAAATCAGAGACAGGTCAAAGTTGCAGCTGAGGAGAAAAACTAATTTGTTTAAGCATTATACTGTGCTGGGGAGCTTTAAACTCATTATGGCACACCAATCAAACAAAATGTAATGTATCATAAATCTAACATGTGCTGTAACTACATTTTCGGAACAAGCACAGGGTGCCATAATAAGACAATTACAAAATGGTGACTACTGACCCTTAAAACTTCCAAAATGTCATGATCTATTAGAGCCAGCATTTCTCAAATTAAGGCATGTTGCTGGGTATTCCCTCAGCCAGTTAGTGGACAGGCATAAATACATGGTATTAGTATTCAGAAGGTTTTTTGGGGTAAAGCATGATTTGCAAGTAAATGGTCACTACTGATTACAAGACGTAATTAATACAAAGATGTTTCTACTCAACAACTCCACCCAGTGAACTGAAAACTGCCCACAGGTTACAGATTATAGTATTATCCTATCCTAGCATCCAACATTTGCACTATTTTTGCGTTAACAAAAGTGCTACCTACATAGAACTTCAATAAAGTATGACATCCTATCTCTGCAAAACCACAAGACAATTACCTGCTTTTTTGTTTTGCTATTACTTGCAAAAAGGGCGGCAAGGTTAAAGATTGTTTCATCTCCCTGAGCCGTCAGTGTCTGACATTTTTGTCCTCACATACACCACCATTAGGCAAAGATCAGAGTAGTTCAGTGCTCTTCAGTGCTCTGATCTAACTTTCGTTTTAGATATCTGATTGCCAGAAAAGTGAGTCGAAAACACTGAAATACTGGTATTATTTTAACTTTTTATTTTATATTGTAGTAGTAAAATGCACAAATAATAATAGAACTGTGAAAAGCACATTTTCAGTAACATTAAATCTTTCTTTTAAAAACATACAGTGTAACAGTACACAATAGCTCTTATGTTCAGACATTTAAAAAAACAGAAATCACCAGCTCAATAATTAACCATGTTTAATCTTCCCATGACCCATTGAGACCATAGCCATTGAGAAAAAGCAGTCTATAGGAGCCACATATGCTCTGTGCATAAATGCTGAAAGAGGGGCAACCATTAACTGGTATCCACTCTACAACACTGCCCTGTAGCCATCACACAGTGACAGACATGGAACCTCAAAACGTCAGCCATTCACCAAAAGCCCGTTGAGTGCAACAAATAAGAGCTGTCAAAGCCAAACACTAGAAACTGTCAATCACCTCTGGTATTTATAACAGAAACGGGCACGAGCAGATATGCGCGTACACGTGCACTCCCCACACAAATACATAGAGAAGAAAAGTTATTTTCCAAAGCTCTGTCAGACTTATGACATACAATAGATGACATGATGGAAAACCCATCCTGCAAACGGTAAGTCAGGGGCCTTCTGAAAACATGTAATGGGGCCAACACGTCACTCAGACTTTCTAATTTCTTTGATTTGGAAAAAAAAAGAAGAAGAAAAAAAAAGCATCGAGCAATAAACTGGCCCACTGACTTTATCCCTCTTAATATTTTCTTCCTTTTCCAACTGTCCTTTTGATAAAACCCTCATTTTCTCTAAACTCTGAAAACCACAGGGAGTAACTAAAAGCATAGAAGAGCGGAGTGCACGTCAGGGGAGACAGTGGGAACTTTGACGACAATAAAAAGATAAATAAAGAAGGCAACACAATAAACAAACTGTAGCTCTTGTTTTGGTATGAAGACAAGAGGAAGCAGCAGGTTCTAAGCCCAGCGGGTAGGATTCCTGAAAGCACACCAGGACACACACATCTCTAACTAGCCCCCACGACAACAAACAAAACATAACACATATATTATAGGCTCGTGGGGACATATATACACAAGCATGCATGGGTACAAAAGCTCACCCACCCAATAACACAAAAAATAACCATATACATATTTAGGAGGAAGTAACATAGAAGAGTTGCTTTTATGTTAAAATGCTATAAAAAGCACCGTTTGTTTGCATGTACACTAACACATCAATTACCCTCTGGATGTTATATTAGGCCATTTATTATTTAAAAGCGGTTGCTGCAATGATACAAATAAATAATTAATATTTTCCGTGTTGGTCTGGGTGAATATGTCAGTGGCCATTAATTTCTGATGAAGGACACCTGCTAAGTGGTTCCAGTTAAGCTGTCTGTTCATTGTTCTTGATTAATGGGTAGCCTCTATCTAAAGTAGGTTAAAGTTTGCCACCGTGTTACAACAGTTAGCGAGTTAACCAGACGATACCAAATTAAATAATTCACACAAAGCACGGTCTAGAACAACGCTCACAACTGTCAGAGATCTGGTTTTTTGTTCTTATTGTAACACCAAGCATTACACTGTAGAATCCTACGTCAAGGTCTTGGAGCAGCTGCTCCCTGAATTTCCTCCTGATGAAACATCTGCTTGAAAGATTGGGAAGTCCTGTGTTCAGAAAGTCGAGCGAATTTCTGCCCACTTCCACCAGGAAATTCTTACCCAACTTCAAAACGTTGGCTCAGGTGGCACTAAAACTAATTCTAGTTTTGAGTGGGGCAGTAAAGCCTAAACTCATAGTTTAGAAATTATAAATTAAACTGGACATGAAAAGCAGTCACTCTGGGGCCAAAACTTGAAAGCAAATGACAATCACCTCTGTAGGCAACCTCTTTCAAGTAAGCATCTACTTCAAGTCTTTCTTTTTTATCAAAACTGCTTGTTTAAGCACAAAGACTGTGGTGTTTTAGTAACATGGGAAAAAAATCATCTGCTTTCATGTGATGCCTCATTTTCATCTCTTCTGTCTATCCCCTTACAAATGCACACTCTGTTCTCCATCTATCCATTTTCTTTCGCTTATCAGGGTTTCTGAGAGGCTGGACCTATCCCAGCTGTCATGGGGTGGGGTGCAGCCTGGACTGGTCACCAAAGAGACAGACAACCATTCATGCTCGCATTCACATTTACGGTCCATTTAGAATCACCAGAGATTATTAGGAGAGCATGTAAACTGCACACAGAGTTGGAGCTGGTAGATTTGAACCCAGGACCCCTCTTACTGGGCCATGACAATCCTAACCGCCACACCACTGTTCCACTAATGCGCATATCTTTATACTCTGTCTGCTATGTTGGTTATCATTGTGATTGTTTCTTTTAAACTACTTCAAGTATACAAGAATTGGGATGCAACTAATAAAACAATAAAACTGTGAAATGTGCAGTTAATACACCGAGAGTCCTTCTAGCACATAGAAATGAAGCATCTCCCCTATGAAAAACTGCACTGCCGACGCTCTGAATGTGAAACTACAGGAGTTTAAAACTGCTGTGCACTCCAACAAGTCAGATAAAAAGTACAGTGTTACCAACCTACTCTTCTAGTAACCATAGTTTAACTAGATTTAATGTCAAGACTAGAAACGAGGTGTTTAAAGCCAGACAAGTGTGTTACATTATAAGTGGTGAAGAGACCAACCTCCACCCCTCCAACCTCCCTGCATCTCTTTCTATCAGTACATCCCTCTGCCTGGTTACAAAAATGTTGTTTGACATCCAACTGTTTTTTTGGCTCTGCCTGACAGGATGGGCAAGTGAGCAAACCATCTTTCATCCTCCACAGAGATGGAGTCAGCCTGGTGCACAGTCAACAAACTAAGAATCATAAAAACTAGACTAACGCCCACAAGGAAAACCCAAGAGGCTTTTCTGTTTGAAGAGTCTAATGATCTGCTCAAATCTGATACAATCTTTAAGAAATATATTCCTAAATATGTCCATCAGGTGCCAAATGACGAGACAGTAGGTGTCTACTGCGTCACGTACACATAATGTCTCTTGATATAAAAAACATGACAGGCTTAGACTAAATATTGTCTCCTCCACCCCCAAACCTATGAAATATCCTTATTATTTAACACCTTAGGCATTTACCCAAACCCCAACATTCAAAGCAATGCTTCGGGTCAGCCCTCTGACACAGGCCCAGAGAGCTATCAGATAATGTCAAGACATTAATGTGAGGGCAGCCTGCAGGCTCACTGGCCCCCATCACTGTGGGAGAGATGAGCACAGAGTCGTGGCTTGTCATATTCCAATGTGCCAAAAAGCAGTACCCACCATGGCCAGCTGACAGCTGACTAACAACCTGCTTCATAGGTCACTCAGTTTTCTAGTTTTTAGTCTTACTCAATGCAAGATTATGTTAATTTTGTAAATTATGGTTCCTGTTATTGTCAGAAAGGAGGATGAAGCAACTTTAGGGTTGGTCGACCTGCAGATTGACAAGTTGCTACCACGCGGGCATGCAATGTCCCTCAGTTTCTTAGTCACTTCTACCACTTACTCGTCATGACTAGTTTCAAAAGCGCTCAGCTAAATGCTTTAAAAAGTTATCTGAATAACAAATGGGTGATGTCACAATTGCAAGGTTCATCTCTTGCATACAGTCTATGCTACATTTTACTAAGCATTTCAACACATTTGCATGTTCTAAATATTTACTTAATGTATTTTAACTAGGAATATATTTAATTTAACTACCTAAAATGTACTTTTAGCTGTTATTGTCAGCTAAGTAGTTCTGACGCAGGTTATTATTGTTCCAAATAACTGGCAGCCAAGTTGGTATCAGCTGAGCTTTGAACATCTCCTGTGGTAAACCCAGTTAGAAAGCGTCGCACACACAAATCACAAGTTTGCAGACTCACAGAGATACATCACTGCTAGTACGTGACCTCCTTCCTGTCACACATGCCATGTGGTTTCACAATCACTGCCCTCAGATTGCAGTAGCATGAGGTGAGGTTTTGCTCCGTCTCCTTCTTCCTGTTGAGGTAATTTCTGCCTCCCTGTCCCGCTTTCATCTTTCCCCCATCTCTCACTGGCAAGAAACACTACCCTTTCTTGATGTATGCTTTTTTCTTTATCTCTGTAACTTCGCCTCATCTCCTGTCTTGCCTTGCATTAAGTGACGTCTTGTTATAAACAGCCCATCAGTGAGCTGTCCATCCGTAACCCGCCCGTGGACTGACATTTATTAGGAGTCAGCTTTGCCTGCAGTCTCCCTGCCTCGTTCTGCATCCCCACATGAATACAGAGAACCAATTAGAGAAAGAACAGGGCATATGTAACGTCTACATGCTCAGAGAGGTTAAGCCACATACACAAACAGATATCTAAACAGAGACAGCAGACAGATGGAGGAATGGACAGAGAAGAAGAGGAGAAGGGGACAGAGAGCAGATGAAAGAAGATGGGAGTAGATGAGAAAGAAAAAGGTGCAGGGGAGGATTTGAATGGACCTCAATAAATAGAGAAATAGAAATACTACCTACGGTGCTAAATGGCTGCTGCAACAAAGGCAGAGAACGGAAACACACTAGCTAAATAAACACACAGCACCTTTATTCAAGAGATTAAAAACACTGGGAGACTGCGGACAAGTAAATTGTGCAGCAAACTCTCATTCAGCAATGATGAGTCTTGACATTTACCATGAGCAGCAGGAAGCAGCTCCTGGGGCTATACAAATAATGTCCTCAGTGGTGGACTGAATAGAACGAGGGATATTTTGCCTATTGGTTTAGTCCCACATGGATGAGGTCACCTATGTCCTGCCTGTCCAGTTTCGGTGTTTGTGCTTGTTCCTTATTTGTTTGTGTGTGTGTGTGTACAGTCCACCACATCCTGTGTTGTGGCTAGAGACAATGGGACATGACTAGGTTTCCACATCCGCCTCTTGAACCTTCGCATGCTATGCAGCAAAACACAGCGCAACACAAACACAAACACAAGTGACTTATTGATGATGAGCTCCATGTGACGGATTAATTTAGGCATGAATCACACTCGGACGAGGCAGGGAGACACAGAAAGAAATAAACTCCAGTTAGGTATGACATCTGGAACAAACATTGTTCTGTCTGCCTTAACCTTACACGAACAGGCCTTCACTTTGAAAAAGTTCCTTCTGAGCCTAAAAGATCAGAAATGCAACACAGAAAGTTTATTGCAGGCACAAGTTGAGAGACTGTTTGCATTCCTTACAGCCATCACATTATCTCCCCCTGAACAAGCAAAGACTTTTCTATTACACATACATTTTCTTCCACATGTGCAACTTTGATCACGTACCTTGCAGAAGTCTAATGCCTTCAGAGTAAATCTCCCACTTTGAAAAGGATTCTGTGATCAGCTTTTTTACCTAAATTGTGAGGTTTAAGAATGTAAAATTTTAATCTAGGTTTCCAGTGACAGCCTTTGAAAATATATGGTCATTGAACTTTAATTAAAATCCCTACATACGCCGTTTACTCGCCAGCGTTTTTCCTTAATACTCCTCTTCTCGGGACGGTATAAGCAAAAGTGCTGACTGATACGTTGTGTTTTCATCATAATCGAGCTACGAAAACACATCACAAAAGACTGCCTGAAATGCAGTGAACTGGAAAAGTTATTTTAGTTACCTGTCTCATACAGCGTGCAGGATCATTTAATTTCTTTGCGTTGGGATAGACTGTTTAATGTCTGAGGTTTCTGTAAGCACTATACCTATTAAAGCAGAGACACACACAGGAACAATATACCTAATATGGATACTTCTATTTTATTACCAACTATTATCACCACATTGAAAAATATTATCCCTAATCACAGATTTTTCTCACATCATGCAGGCTGTTATTAGTTTATGTTCACGGCATAGTACCGCACAATTTTATTCTGACTGGAGGATTAATTAGCATGATGATTGAAAACGTGGAGTGTGTGCAGGACCTTTAATCCTGCTACGAGCAATGCTTTTCACTCCGCACGTAGTAAACTTTATTAACAGGTAGAGTGGGTATAAACATGTGGAAAATAAATGGTTTATGTACTAATAAGTGCAAGCACACCGGCAAAGGTTTTATTTAGATTCTTAATAGTAAACCTAAATGTCTAAAAACTAAAGAGCGTGAATTACTGCGTACACAGTAGTAGTTATGTAGGTAAACAATAAATAAACAGTGGAAGCCACTTGATCAGCGAATTCTCTGCTAAAGGCAGTGCCAATCCTAACGCTGTATCTCAAAAGTTTAACGAAAGTGATGCCAACACACACAAAAATTGATTTAGACTTCTGTGGGAAATCTACATCTTCACTCACGTAGTAACCGGAAACTTCTTATATGCCTACACTGCAACCTTCTACACCATGCAAGTTGTAATGGTATGTGTCGACCCAATGTGTGGTTACATTTCTTGGGAGGTGCACATCAGGTTACGTAGATGGTTGTTGTGTAGGGTTAAAATGGGCTTCTGGTTATGGCGTAAGTTTTTATGACTTGTTTTGGCTCATTGCACTGACCAGAGGAAAACAGGCAGAATTTACATGGATGCTGAGATAATAGTCTAACCACACAGTCAGTGTAATGCCTGAGGAAAGAGTGTACAGAGGGACACAAAGACAAACAGAAAGAGACAGACAGGCAGCAACAGTGGAGCTGGGTCTGAGAGAGAACAGTGCAGCGCCTGCCAGAGGTCATTTGTCAGGCCATTAGGTTCACCAGTTAATGCAATAAAGGAATAATAACAAATTCCCCTGTAATGTCCAACACAGAGACTGGCTGTTAGTGTGGAGTCCTTTTTCACCCACCACTTCCCATCCTACACACATATGAATACATGTACACACACACACACGCACACACACACACACACAAGCACTGTCTTTTCTTTCTGGGTTTCTTTCTTTCTTGCACACATACACACAGAGCTGACAGTCTCTAGGTGGGCAAGGGTGGGATTTTCACACGCCTCACTCCCCAGAGCACATTCAGTACAGTACAGAGCGTGGCAGCAGGACATTCACACAAAGGCTGGGATTGTCGGCACCCCATAAGCCACTCACTGAACTAGAATGACAGAAACACACTGAAGCAAGGATGCACACACATACACAGGCTCCTTGGGGGCATGCCTGAACACACACACACACACACACACAGAATTCAGATTCACATTTTTCAGAAGTCAGCAGAGCAAAAGCTTTGCCTTTTGGGGCCCCACGACAAGAATGAAGACATCGCCATACAGATTCATTATTTCATCAAAAAAAAAAAAAAAAAAAAAAAAAAAAAAGCTAATTATGCAGCAATGCAATCACTCAACAACATTAAACTCACACACTCACTCACTCTTTGGCGAGCTTTGGACTCAGGCATGTTGTTTACAAGCTCAACAAACACAATTTCAAAGAGAACCAATACTCTATATGCAAATAATACCCTTATCAACCTGCAGTCAAGCCTTTGCTAACTTTAATGCATTTTGACAAAAGTTCAGCTGTTCCACTTTGATGGCCCTCCTGCAGAGTCATAAATTTTTTAGGCATTTTTAGCAGTTAATTCATAAATAATGACCAAGGCCACAAAGGACTCTGGAACCTAACTGAAATAAACATCCAAATCTCACTTACTGTTCGCTGAATAAAATATTCTGCTCTCCTTATTTTATCAAGCATGGCAATATGAAATGCTCCCTGTATCTCTGTCAAACATGGATGGTTTCTTTCAGGACTGGCTGTTGACATGCTGTGCTGAAAGATTCATAGAGAATGGATAAATAGTAGAGAGTGGCATATGCACTAAGAGTGCTAATTGTTAAATTTCCTTTCAAAGTGTGGTTTGTGCAGTTTGTTACAGACAACACTTCAGTTTTGTTTTTTTTTTACATTTTAAGTACATTCTTATTCTTTTCTTACTTCTTTACTTCATCCCTCAGTAGTTTAGTGTCTTTCCATTAAAGGCATTATTTAACTTTTGATGCTTTTTCTAGAAGCAAAGTGACACACTGAAAACAGCATGCCAAAATATGCTAAAAACAACAAAACTGAAATAACAAAAGTATAGATTAGCTGTCTAATAACTGACATTATCACTTCTCCAAGAAAATAAATAGAAAGATTCTTTCCGCTGCTCCCCTCCTCACAAGGCGTTCGCATACTTGATCTGGCAGATTTTATG
Organism: Simochromis diagramma; assembly: GCF_900408965.1. NCBI lineage: Eukaryota > Metazoa > Chordata > Actinopteri > Cichliformes > Cichlidae > Simochromis > Simochromis diagramma. The sequence continues at coordinate 7,280,662 of NW_024387200.1, read as the reverse complement.
CTGAATGCCCTTCCTGACATAACCCCCCAAAGGATTTGTGTCTCCTCCCTGTCTCGAACTGGAGACCTTCCACTTCACAGCCAAATGTGTAAACCGCTAACTATGGACTATGGGCCACTGCAAGAAGGAAAATAAGTCACCCTTGAAAGATCAAATTCAAGTGCCTACAGTAATTGATCTACTTCACATGCAATGACTCCACAGGAACACAATTAAGAGGTAATAATCAGCATCCAAGCAGATTATGAGCATCTGAACTTTTAGCCTTTGTCGACCTCAATGAATACTTAAAAAGACACTGTAATTATTAATTACTGTAATGTTAACAAGTCACTTGGGGAATCAAACCCTGGACCTTTGAATCCTCCGAGAAAATTACTCACTTGTATCTCTGGGAGATGTTATTTTTCTCACTACCTACAAGTTGAGGCAATGGTATCAGATGTCCAAAACTATTTACAGTTAAAAATGCTAACAAATGTCAAATGAGTGAAAAAAAACACATAATTCTGCTTGTTTTGAATGGACTGTCAAATACTTTGGTGAGGTTTGGTGAGGTTTGATAAAAAATAAATAAAAATGCTGTGCATACGGTACTAATTACAGTAAGGAGGGATTCTGCCAGTGTGTTACAAACCCCAAGAACCACCAGACTGACCCGTTGGCTTAAGACCCAGGAGATTTAGTACTTTAAGATCTTTACGGATATAAACTGCAACTGCTAAGTCAGCTAATGTATCTTATTAGCTAGTCTAACCTGAAAGGATTATTAAAACTATAAAGAAAAGAAAAAGCAGTTTTAAAAGGAACCAAACAGATGTTATGTCTAATAACTGTGTTGCTAAAGTGGTTCATCAATATAGGCTGCGTTACATTTATATTTATGAAGTGGGAAATGAACTCCCTATTGTATCTCTCACTCTTTGCATCAGCAGGAGTACATCAGCTGAGTCGTAAGACCTGCACCTATGCAGCTCTGCATATTTTAGAGCAGATGACCAACAGAGCAAAGATGCAGATGATCCCTGAGTTTTGTGGGCTGAGTAGAGGCTAGAACCAGGATCTGACACTGCATTTGCATCATATGTGTGCATTGGACATGTACACAAAACATGATATTAGTATGTGACTTTAAGTTAAATGAAAGGCACAGGTGACCCAAAATCAAAAATTTCAGACTTTTCCTCTGGCCTGTAGTACTAATCCTTCTACCTTATTTTATCGAGGGTTGCTTATATTTTGAAATACAGGCTGTAGCTCTACCTTCTTCACTGTAGCTAGCCCAACACTAATACTGATTTCTCTGCTCTGCACTGATGACATAACATTCACTTAATTAAAGAAGCAAAATGTCAGTTTTGGCCAGAATGTTAAGAGTTCAAATAGTTGTGTTGATAAAACTCTAACAGATAAAACGAAATTAATCATTTTAAACACCAAAGCTTCCATCTAACACTGGATCTGATGAGAAATCTTATCATGGAAGATAATCCCTATGTCTTCCAGATAACTGTGTCATGACTTCACTGGAAGGCAAAATATCCCCGAATTCACTTAACGTTTCATTAAATGAGCCAAAGCCATAGCCTGCAGGTGCAAAAATGCAATGTGGATTTTAAAGCAAGATAAATACAAGCTGACAGATACGTTTGTCTGCTTGTGATGAGACGAAGGGTTTCTAGTGACTTTCATAAATGGGTGAATGTCAAGCCATGATGTTTTGGAATAAATCTGGTTCACATCTTGCAGGGGCGTGCACTCGTGGTGCTTCAGAGGCAGCATCTGTGCTGATCAGTGGCCTCTTTGAGGCTAAATGACGATGACTGGGACTACCGCATCACTTCTACATCCTTTATGCATGTCTGTCACTGCTTAGCAGCCTCAACTTTAATCAAAAACACAAAAACATGCTCGGCCACAAAAAACTTCTGTGGGGTTAAAAGCAATGCAGTAGTTTTTGTGGTGCCAGTGACTCTTGTGAACTTCCATGACAAATGTTCCGATTTCTCTCCTCCTTCCGTGAACTCTGTTTCTCCAACTTCACTCAAGTGAGGTACAGCCAAATTATTATTCATCCACATGGGAATCTCTCTCTTCTTGCTCTAGAGAAATATGACAGTTCCTCAATCCCTCTATCCTACTCCTACTCCTCCCTCCCGACTGTGGTCACTGTTGAATAGAAACAGAGCCTGGTTCTGATCATTCTTCTAGCACGTCTGCAATGCGTCATCTGCCATATGCTGCGGTTGCTGGGTTCTCCATGGCTTCACAGGCTCTAAGCCTAAACCAATATACAAGGAATAAGTGCTTGTGTTATTGATTGGCTGCATTTTCACTGCCTAATGTTAATATGCATCCCCACTGCCTAAAGATTAAACCAGAAATCAATAATTCAAGCTTTCAGCGATGAGAGTTTTTCCTTAAAAAACACCACGATGTTATTTTAGACTGGCTGTGGTGGGTTTTTTCATTCATTTATTCATTTATTAATTTACTTTTTTTGCTTGGTCATTTTCTCTGCCTAATAACTGTCCTTATACCAAGCCTCATGTGTCAGCCAGGTTCGATTATGCTTCCAGGCAGCATCGCCCAAAGCTGAGCCAACGGCAGCAAAAAGCAAACAATACACACCATAGCATCTACAAAACAGCTTTTAAATTTTTAATAACTGAATCTGGGGCACTTTCTTCATTTTTTAGAACACACTGAAATACTTATTGAGGTTTCATATCAAAAACATCCCATCCATTTTATATATAGTACATTTATTTCTATGCTTTCTGCTGTACTGAGTACATTTTAATTCTGTGCCTGACACACTATACTTTGATATATCAGTAATTCCCCCTTTGAAGCCCAGCGTCTGATGCATGACTGATAACTGCTCACAATAAAAGAAAATACATGCAGAAGGCTTTATTAGACTCTAATTAAACCTCTCCATATGTGGTGCGGGAAGAAGCAGTGAAAGCCATTAAGTTTTTTCTACATCAAACCAGTCCCCAAACCACCTAAGCTTGACAATCTTAATGTGACAAACCAGAGCAGTTCATGACTATTTCATTGATGTATGAACTTGAAAATTTGTAACAAAAGCCTCCAGAGAGTCTTTAAATCCAAGTGCACCCTTAAAAACTCATCTGAGACAAGGCTCTGGCACCTTTTCATCATCGCAAGAGGAATCCTGAGGTTTCAACCCTGTAGTAAATTTCTGTACTGTGAGATGCACAAAGCAAGAAAAAAATACATTCAGCTCCCACCTACAAACCTCCAACTTGTATTTCACGCTCTTTAAATTCGCCCCTTGTTGTATCTTCCAAAAAACAAGCGCTGTTTAAGCTACTACCAAAGTATTTTACTCATTCACTCTGTTGTTCTGCTGTGGAGCTTATGAATATGGGATTCACAGAAAGAAAGCTGCACTTTGAGAGGAATTTGGTCAAGATGAGAAAGTCAGCTTAATGCCAGCTTAACATAAGTGGAAGCTTGTGTTTAGGCACTATGTTGTGTCTGCAAAAATCTTCTCGGTACCTGACCTCATTTTAAATATTTTCTCAACAAAGTAAATCATGAAATGACAAACTGGAGCATTAAAAGATAGAAGATACTAGGGAAAAAGAGACAAAGAGAGCATGGAAGAGGACGTGAAAATAATCCGAGAGCTGGGACAGCAAACTGATGGAAGAGGACAAAGAGAGAAGCCCAAAGATGAGCAATTTCATTTTGATTGTAAGAGAAAAAAAAGTTAATCCATTTCATAGTCACCCACCACACCACCCATCATATGTGGTCTGTGGGAGTGGCAAGGGCTGGGCTGGCCTAGATACATGCAAAATGAATAAAGCTATATTATCCTTTGATACAAGTCTTTGAAACACGTTCAGCTTCGAGCAGCATCTGTTCCCACTTTTAATCTGGTTAGGGTATTTCTCTAAATACAGCCAAGTATTATCGTCATCAGCAGGCGTTACGGATAGGGGGATGTGACATGATCAATGGAGTGCACTAATTTAGTGGAAAATAATGTCAATAATCCTTGTTAATTCAATTTCTCAGTGTACATTTTTAACTCTGTCAGCGACTGTGAGATCCGTATAGGAGCACCGGAGGAAAAACAAAACCCATATAAACACAATAATGTTGATGAATAATAAAACAGCTAATTTGGGTGTAAATCTGAGAGAAAATAGGTTTGCTATTTGGCTCATACTGTGCTCTATATCTCCAACAATCTCCCCTATGTGGCCTATTTAGCCCAACTAACATCCAGCATCTGAAAAGGACCAGACCTCAAAGTGTGTGAAGCCTCTCCCCGTGCTCGTCATTACCATGTTTGTTTATCTACTGCTCACTCCCTCAAAGGAACACCCAGCCTTGTTAAGGAGGGAGAAGAAAGCTTTAAAAGTGGAAATAAGGCATACATTTGAGTCCGATCCCAGGACGATGCGCAGCGCCGAGCTATTTCCATAATGGTAGCTTAACGGGAGCTAGCCGGCTGAGCGAGGGGCACGTCGCCCTCATTAAGGCACTCGCTCAGGAACAGATTAGCGCTTCATTAACATACAGAGAGAAGCGGGGGAAATTACCACTCTCCATTTCACAGTCTGAAAGGCAGGCAAAGACCAGTTAGAGATAAGTGGTAGGGAAAAGATGGACTCAATTTAGGGGATGATAAAAATCGGTGTACGGTATAAATTTCCTATTAAAGCATCCTGAATGTCTCTGACCATAAATGTGCATGACAGAGTTTCCTGTTTCTGTCCCCATATTTCTTTCGCTCCTTGTCAATCTCTCTTTTACGCTCTCTTTTTAACAACTTTGTCACTCTTACTGCCCCATTGCTTTTAAAAAGATACCTTCATGGCCATCATTATACATTAGTTTGAAGAGAATGCGAGTAGTTGCCCTAGGCTGTATTGCTATATCCTAATACCCTAAGTTTCTGCACATCAGATGCATCAACAAAGCCAGACTTCCCTCTTCCTAATTAGCCTGATGCTAAACGGAGGAAGACGAGGCAGGACAGTGTGTTGAATAATGAACCAGCATCTGAGAAGCCAACCTGCCGTTATAGCAAGTCACACTAAACATTATGAATCTTAAATTTTACTTGTAATGAGCTCCTTTAACTATCTCAAATCAACAATGTACATATGAAGGTCGTTTGATGTTCATTTAAGTTGGAAAAAGAATACCGTTGTATCGTGGTGGGTCCCTTCTGTCAAAAGTCGAAGCTCAGGGAGCACGTTTGGCAGAAAAAGATTAATTAGCCCTTTGTGAAGAATTTTAAAAGAAACCAGAGTGGTAAAAAAAAGCCTTTTAGAAAAAATATGATTAGGCTTTCTCCAGCCAATTCTCCAAATGCATATGGACAATGTTCACAACAATTTCCTATTAACCTGCCCTTCACCAATCACAGTCTCATGTCCGATCTTTACAATGATAAATTCCGCTAAAATGTATTTACTGGTTACATTTAATGCGCCTAATTAGTGAAACTACCTGTCAGAAGACGGCAGAAATAGAAATGACCCTTTTGTTAAAAACTAAAACTTAGCTTAAAGAAGTGTCTAATTAGGGAAGCTACCTGCAACAGGACATTTGCACAAAAAGGGAGAATGAACTTTTCTCACCTCTAACTTCATGAAGCGACTTTTACACGTTTCTGCCCTCATGTTAGTGACCCTCACAAAATTCCATATTTTAACCTTTCCAGGATGTTTAATTAGGGAGAGGTCTGTCTTGGCGCTCTGGCCAATTAACACAAGGAAGATGTGAGCATATCCTGGATCCTCTCTGTATATAGGATAAGTATACAGCTATGCTAACTGATCCAAATGCAAACTGTAACAAAAATATTTTGAGCCCTGCTTGGCTCTAATTAGCCTCTGGAATCTAACAAGACAACTTAGTGCTGAAGTTAACTTACCTATTTTATTCCTTGTCCCCCCGCTGGTATTAAATAATTTACAGTAATTTCCAACCTACTTAGAGAATTTTCCCCTTTGTCGATCCGTTTGCTATTGATACTTTTCTTTCACTTTAACTCTCAACTGGACTCTTGGAGGGAAGCTTATTATCCAAAGGTTGGCAGGGTTATTATTATCTACACAGTCTGAGCTGACTTTGGCCAGACGGACTCTGACTGAACAATGTGCTCCAAGTTAATAATCTGTGCTTCATTCTATATAGAAAAGAATATATATCAAAGCTCTGTGAACTACACCTCACTGAAGCCATATATTAAACTTGCAGGAATTGTTTTAAAATCTCTGGTGACAAAAATTCTTTTTTTTTTACTTTTTCCATACACATTTTTATTAACCTAGCCAGAAGGTGAAGCGTGAGATAAAAGCACAAAAAAAAAGTAGTCTGGTGTGACACCACACTATGCCTTAACCCATCAAATTTCAAAATAATCAACAACACAGATGATTTTTGCCTTCAGGTTTCCTTTTGTTTTTGCAGCTTATGGTGAATTAAATGACCACTAAAAAGCTAATCTACTACTACAACATCACTTTAAGTTAAAAAATAAAATGTAAGAGCTACCACTCAAATTAACCCAGCACAACATGACCATGAATCGGATAAGTGAATAAGAAAATAGGTGGGTTGGCAGTAATATGTTTTTAACAATACTGGATATCAATTTGATTTCGGCTTTAAAAGCTGTCCACAGTCTTGCAGTTTGGTACTTGAAATGATTTCTCGAACATGTAGGAATATTTGCAAAGGTTGTCTGAGTAGTAAGATTCTGTGCTGCTCGTAGCTCACATAAAAACAGAGACCTGTCGGACACCAAAACAATATAATTAACATGGAGTTAGTGGTGTAAGACACACTGGACTTTAACTACAGCCTACAGATTGTGATAACTTGCAGTGCAATAATTAAAATTCACATTTTAACCTTCTCAACTCTCACAAAATTAAATGAATTAACTTCAGCTCTCATGCAGTAGTGTTCTCCTTTCCCCGAGGAGTATGTCAGTAAGACTACAGTTGGAATTAAATGATAAATGAACCATACAGGCAGCACCACTGCTGACAGTGAGAACACTGATTTACAACATAATGAGCTCAACCTGTGCAATACGGTTCATTCAAAGTGAGTCAATTGCGTCTTGCAGTATATTTTATGTTTCTCAGAGAGCAGCCACACTAGTTTATGGTAAAAGCAAGAAATCGAGTTGACTTATAACCTTGCTGTGTAATATTAAATAAATATGGGCATTTTGGGAGGTAAGTTCTTTTCAGAAGTTTTTTTCAATACCTCTCAAAGTATAAATAGTCATAACTACTTTTCTATATGGATGCGTATCGTTTAGGTTTTATCCGATACCAGTACCAAACCGGTACTTTTGAAACGGTGCCGGTGCTTAAATGGTGCTCGAACCGGTGCTCGAACCGGTGCTTAAAGAATGAAGAACACAAACTTTGTCCAAAAACCTCTCATGTTTACCTGTTTTTTTTGTAAAAGGATAACAATGTTAGCCTTTTCTGCAGCTATAGGGATTTATGGTATCACTCTTGGCTGGAAGCAGTGCTTAAACAATGGAAAAAAACAAAAACAAAAAAAACACCAACTTTGTCCAAAAACCTCTCATGTTTAGCTGTTTTCCATCTTTTCTTGGTCATTTTAGCTTTTTTGCCAGGGTGAAGTGAGTATCTGCCATCAAACAAGAAGACAGCCGCATGTAGCTATGATGATGTTTGCTAGTTCACCTTACATGCATTAATGTCAATACGTGGTTAGCCTACTCAACGTAAATACACAGGAACAACATTAAGCTACTCACGCAGAGAAGAAACGGCTGCTGCTGCATCATCATCCATCATCATTTCTGCTACACTGGCAGGGCTAGGGGCCAGGACTCTCCTCTTCGGGTTTTTGGGGGATGTTGCTAACTCCGGGTCCAATAACAGGCACCACACCCGCAGTAGATGTGCTCGGTGTGAGGTCCTTGTAGCAAGCTATCAAATACGGAGTATTTCTCGGCTTTCAAAAAAACGCTATGCTCGGCAGGGTTCATCAGATTCCAGGAGTTACCTCCTTTGCACAGTATCAGCTTAAAGCACTGTTGCAGGCTGCTGAGTTTGCGTCTTTTGCTGAAATAAACCGAAATGCACCGAAATGTTGCGCTGCTTTTTGGTCTGGTTACTACCGTTTATGTCAGAACCATTTATGTCAGAACCGGTGCCAGATACCGGTCCCATCCATACTTTTCTATTTGTTATACAATGAGATCAAATGTAATAATTAGACAGCCTTAAAGGTGTCTGCTGGCCGTTTTTGTTTTAGTTTTTCACTGAGCCAGGATAGCTGTTTTAAACTGCTTCCTACACCAAGCTAAGCTGAGCTAAAATAAACCAAGATAAGATAAGCTGAGTGGCTTTGAGCTCTTGCTTCACATTTAACACATACAGCAAGACGCCATTTCAAAGCTTGGATTTAATCGTCAACTCAAACCAGCTTTTACTCCCATATTATCCTGATTTTATCAAAATTCTCATGAACTTGAGTAGAAATCACATTAAACATCAACTCGATAGACAAAACATTCTCAACACAGGAGCCAGTAAGATAGCAGAGGTGTCCACATTTTCAATCGTATCACATGATCTTCCTTAGCAGATGGAGGTTACGCGGTTATGATGCAAGGAAACAAGTTCAATCTCACCTCCAATCTTAAAAAAGGCATCTGCTGAGCATTTTCCAACAGTTAATGTTTCCAGTGCTGTAGGTGAACTCATTTTAACTTCAATATTTCATACTGGATGTGATATAGTGATATACGGTGGCAAAACAGTTAAATTATAATAATTAGTAATTATTCTATAAAAAAAAAACTAAAACTATTTGTATCCACTGCATCATACTGAATTTATAAGTTTGCTCACGTGCAAGAAAATAATTTTTATGATTTAATTTTAATGGAGAAAGACAGAATATCCAGCTCCTGTGGACTGGCCATGTGCCCATGTGGCACAAAGATTACAATCAACTAATGCACAAGGCTGGAATATCCATCAGCAATAAGCTTGGTGAGAAGGTGACAACGCCTGGTGCGATTATTTGGGAACTTAAATAAATATAAAATGACCGTCAGTCTCACTCGGTCTGGAGCTCTGAACAAGAACCTCCTTCTTTCACCCAGAACATAACAATGACCCAAAACATACCGCCAAGACAACAAAGGCTGAGCTAAAAGAAGAAGCTTATTGAGATCACAGAGTGGCCCAGCCAGTCTCCAGACTTGAATCCTATAGAAAATCTGTGGGGGAGCTGAAAGCAGCTGCCAAGAAATCAAAAAGATTTAGAAGTTTCAGTCAAGAGTCATGTTTTTGCTTAGAGGTCAAAGAGTTATATCATTGAATAACATGCAAATCAAGTGATAACTTGTATGTATTATTTTCTTTAATTTTTGGTTGATATTCAGTCTTTCTCCATTAAAATGAAACTACCATAAAACTTAGACACTGTTTATTTCTTTGAATGTGAGCAAACTTGCAAATTCAGCATGGAATCAAACAATTATATTCCCCCCAGTTTACCTTAATCAGTATTTTTACTAGTTATTTAATATTGTTGTGAAAAAGATCCAACCTCCTCACCTAGTCTAAATAGAAGAGTAAACATTCATTCATTATTCAGATTAACTGAATAATTTCACATGCAAGGGAACATATGTCACAATTTCAGCATGCTTAAAAATGATGCATTCCTGAAATAAAATTCAACCCCATAAAATAACATCACAGACTCAGCTCATCCCAATGCAGTAGCCTAGTTTCTGTTTCTCTCTTTCAACCATCTCACAGAGGGGGGAAAAAAGATATGAAAGCTTTGATGTACTTTATCCTTGAAGTATGAAAAAGTAAACGCAGAGAGAGCGAGACCGGGGAAAAAACAGGTGGGAAAGGAGCTTTCGGTGCATCCAGATTCCACTGCTATCTTTTAGTCTTTCATGACCAAATCAACAACATATCTAGTGTCTCGTCTTTATTGTCAATCCCTTTAATGTCTTTTCCCCTGCTTCAGCTCCTCCATCCATCCATCAACCCATGTTTTTCTAACCTTAAAGCACACAAAGGCTCATGCAAAATAAACACTAAATAGTATCCCATCCATCTCACACTAACATCCATAACCACACACTTATTACGCAGAAACAACACATGCCCGTGCGCTTACACATGCACGCCTGCATATGCCACCCATTCAGAGAGCCACACACCTCAACCACCTTTAACCATTCCTGTCTCCACACTCAAGTCGTGATGGCTGCTTCCAAGATGTGGGAGACAGTAGAAGCGTAGCCTCTGCTGAGCCTCCTGAAATGCAAGAGTTGTTTTTCAGCCAGGCTTTCACGATCTCAGGTCAAATATGCTTGCTGCTGAAGGCATTTCATCATCTTCGCAAATTTTAGAAAGGTCTATGAAAGGTTTTCCCTGTTTCGAGACCAGGTTGCGTGCTGTCTCTTTCAAAAATGGATGACTTCTGTCAACTTAAGTGCCTTGCTGGAATGCAATTCCAAGCTGAACCATTTACCTGCGTGGGTGCGTTCAGGTGCTATCCAACTTTAAAAGTCTTTGTGGTGTCAGTGTTAATAAGAAACTTATTCCATGCTGCAGGTACAAAATATGAACTCAACCCTTAGACTAATGTGACAGCCATCCAATTTGAGATAGTCCAGATAACTTTGTAGGTTTAAAAAACTGTAAAAGCAAGAGTGAAACATGCCTTCAGATAGAATTAACTAAGTATTAAACCAATGGTGACAAAGATGAAGTGTTAAAATGTGGGGTGTATGTTGGGGTAACTGTCTCCCTCTGAGGGTTTCTCCCATCTCTGCTGTGACTAAAAGGATTGCAGAGACTTTTTTTTTGACGTAATAGCAGAGAGAGGAAACCAGCCTTCTGGAAGCAACTGCCAAAATGATTTTTCCATCCTTGCCACCCCCTTTACCACCTTCTCCTTTCCTCATCTCCTTCTCCTCCCCTCCTCCTCCTCACTAACCTATCTCTTCATACTGCTCTTCACACCAATGTGTCTTTTTTAGAGCCTTCAGAGGCTGGGTGTCTTATCGAGGTTTCCCAGGTCTACGGGCAAAGCTGAGGAGAAGCTACTGTCAACTCCTCTCTCTGCTATCAGCCCCGTGGGCAGTCACAACTGACACTGACATGCATACTCAAGCAAGCACCACCCACGCAACCCCCCACGCACACAAATGCACGCACGCCACCCACACTACACAAGGGAATTATCAATCCCAAACAAAAGTCTGCTTTAGACTGGAGTCATTTTCCCAGCGGGCTGCCAGCAGAAAGGAAAAATTGTGCTTAATGGACATATTGTAAAAGTGCTTTATGAAATCTGTCAAAAGGCTACCCGACCAGTAAATAGAGCAGGGTGAAGCTTACAAGAGCGCGACACCTATTCAACTAAGCTGCTGAACACATCTAAATCCTATTCCAGTTGGTGAAAAGCAATGCATAAAAGCACATTCTTGCCAAAATGATTTCAAGAAACAAAGAACAGGACCATTTATTTTTTTTCTCCTCAGTTGCCTCAAACTGATTGTAATTGACTATGTTTCTCAGTGTTAATAAGACACAAACAAAAGCCTCTTTACCAACCTGTTTTACCTCCATATATCAGCTGTTTGTTCCTTCGTTGCTGTCATTTCACGGCTAACTGTCATGTTTGTCTCTCTTAACAACAAAGAACAGTCAATGAAGAATCTAGACTGTGTTTATTATTATAAAGTGGTAACTACAAATTTGTGATGAGTCATGTCATAGACAAAAAAGTACGCTGTGAATCTTCCTGTTCCTCAAATTTACATAAGATCTCTGTGATAACCAAAAAAAAAACGAGAATGGAGAGCCATTCCAAGAATGAGGCAACATGAAAAGACATGCAGACACTTTAGTTCTTTGTCCATTGTTCTCTCACCCTTTGCCAGCGTGTTTATCAGATGAGCAATGTGAACCACTCCCACTGGCTTAATTGGTGACCCATGTATCTCATACAGTAAACAAACACTCTGAAATAACTTATTACGCCCTGTGCCATGTTATTAATGTGTGTGTGTGTTAAAGGGAGGCTGAGTTGGAAGGAGAAAAGGTGGGTGTGCTGTAGCATGACAGAGAAAAACATTCTCACAAATTAAAATTACTACACTAAAATGGGCTTCGCTTAGCAGAAGGCAGCCAAAGAAATTAACAAGCATGTCAGAAAATTCAGCCAGGATCATCTATCTATATCATCAGAGGTTCCTAACTGAGAAAGTTTGTCATTAATATTGCTTAATATAAAGAGACTTTATATATGTATATATTTATATATAAAATGAGTAATATCATAAGAGACACCACAAGCCTCCACACTTTAAGTCTTTAAGTTAATGTTAGATATGTTACATGCTCCTTGGGGAAATTTGTCTTCTTCATTTGACCCATCCATCTAATTAGAGGCAGCAGGCACTCACAGTGCAGCACCAGTGGCCAGCTCCAGCTCCTTGGTCAAGGGCAACAGCAGGAGTATTCCCAATATCTAACACGGTGTGAGAGAAAAATGGCACACACAGTTGAAAGCGAATGCAGAGAGGACAAGTAAAGTTTTTCTTCTCTCTTCTGTTCTGTTCTTTATTTAACCTACTTCTCTATATCTAGGAGAAAATTGAAAACAATATCAACTTCATGCAAAGCGAGTTAATATTGCCTTGGAGAGTTGGGGCATGTGACATTTAGCTCTGGTAACCTTTGCCTTTCTGTGGCTTTACTCTCAAAGCTGCAGGCAAAGTTAAATCCCAGCAGTTTTGTTTACACGGCGTCCAGTTTTCCTGACATGCACAACAGGATGTGTGTGGGGGGGGAATCACTTGCAGGATGCACTTAATCAATAACAACCGCTGCAAGTTGTTTGTGTAAAAGACTGTGCAACACCAACATGTGTATGTTACATGTCCAAGAAAGGTTGCCCGTTTTGCTGTTGTACAGAAACTTAAATATATATATGAGGGGCCAAAGTCTGCTGAACGTAGAGGAAGAAGACGCCTACATAAACAAGTGGGTTCTGACACTTGTACTAGACTTAGAACAATGAGGATTACTTCTCAACACCCACCAACACTGGCATGTTCTGGCCTATCTGACAAGCTGTCATCTTCTACATTGTTCACTCTGTGCAATTGCACAGTGACAATGGTATGAACAAAACTGTGTAGGAGACTAGCACAGATTTAAGAGAAAAAATGTCAAACTAAGTACATAATCTCTGCTACTGGCAATCATTTAAACAGCTAAGCTAGAGCCATGTGCACTGAATCTACCTACACATCAAATATCGAGCTGAACGCCACATCTGCACTGTCAGATATCTTCAATGGTAATCCTTCGCCATTCATATCAACTGTACAATGCTACTGCTAATATTGAAAAACAGTTGCCAACAGCTACTGCCTTTCTTTAAACAATAAGTTGGCTGTCTTTCATGCGACAGTGTCAGTTTTATTTGGCTCTCAACAACACATTATACAAACTGAAAATTAATGCACCTTCAAGCTGTTTGAACCATCACCAAGTCACAGCTGGAGCCACTTGGAAGGCTTTTATAGTTGCTTTAAAATTGGGGATATATTCAGAGCAACTAGGGGGAATTACAGCTGAGTGTGTGTGGTGTGTGTGTGTGTGTGTGTGTGTGTGTGTGTGTGTGTGTGTGTGTGTGTGTGTGTTGCAATTACTCATTTAGTGGGGACATAAATCAGTTTATATAGTCACAGTTGAAGGGCTTTCCTTTTTCTTTTTCTTTTTTAAATAAACAAGACATATGACAATAAATTAATCTAATCAAATTTTATTTTGTCCAGTCTAATGATGGCCTCCTTCACTTTCATTGATTCATTGATATTTCTTTGGAGAATTCAGTTCAACGCTTGGATCCAACTTCAGATCTTCTATCTGCTTAACTTGTCATGAAATAATGAGGGAACATGCTTCACCTGGACCTCATGACTGCTTAATTGTCCAATTAACTTTTCAGCCCTTGTGGGACTGTGTATAAAAATCACTCATTCCTCAACAGTTAATTCAAGACTTACATTAAACCCTTCAAGTTAAATGCACTCCAATCACATCTTGATGGGCTAACGACAAAATCACCAAATATTACCAAAACGTTGTGCTGTCCAAATACTTTAGGACCTCACTGCACCTGTACCTTGTTTGTGTGATGAAAAGCATGTGTGCTTGAAATGTTACAGCTGCAATAAAGAGGTGAAACTGGAGCCTTCTGATGTGTGAGCTGTGGCTTTTTTTTGCATTCAAAATGTTGACTTGCTTTGAGCCCAAAACCTTCCATGTGTTTTCTTGGTATGGATGTGTGTGTATTTTCTTCTACGTTGCTTATCTGTACCTAAAGCATAAAGTTTAGGGTACGCATCCCGATGAATGTGTCCTCGCAAACACAAGAAACCAACAAGTGCGGAGTGTGTGCATGCACATCTGTTTGCACATAATGTTTGAACACGAGAGAGTGTGTGAGTCTATGCATATGTGTGCACCATCATTAGAGGAAGGTCAGTGTGACACCCTGTATGCTTTATAAATAATGTAAAAACAGCACAGGAATTAGACTTTGTAATTATAACTCTTCACAGCACTATGGCTGCTCTTTGCATGTATACATGTGTGCATTATGAGCATCTGTGTCTTTGTGTGTGTGTGTGTGTTTGTCTAATCTCTAATTAGCTCCAAGAGAATACACTGCCTACTAAAGTGTTGCATTACTTATTGCTGGGGATGAGGGAAGTGGTGGAGGGCTTAAAAATGCCTCGGTTCATTATCATTTGTCTCGTGTAGTTTATGTGGCTGTTTTAAGAAATTCACAAAAGGAATACGTGAGAGAAAGAAAATGGGGAGAAAAGAAAGACAACATTAGAAATATGCAAGCTCACAGGCTTATACTCTATTTGTATGAATGAGCATGAGTGAATGGCTCATGTTTATAAAGTGAGCCTGGCAGTGAGTGTATGTGAGTGTTGCACTTGTAATCATATTCTATCCCTGTCAGGTCAGCCACAGTTTACACTGCCACTTTCAATCTAGCGGCTGTGACTTCGCTTTAAACAGCACACACATGGTATTTGGCTGCTATTCTAATGACATTTAACGCTGACCGATAGGGACTGCATGTCACTCTAATTAGAAGAAGCGTTCCCCTGTATGGCTAACTGTTAGACTAACATCGACTCCTCCCTGCAAATTTGGGGATGAATTATTGAAAAGGGCAAAGCTGAGCACCTTGATGAGGATGGCACATTGGCTGGCTGAACGGTCAAACTGACACAGCTCAGAGAAAGAGAATAAAGGCATCACTATCACACTAGTTCAGAGTGCAGCTTTGTGTGGAACCTGGACCCTTATCTATAGAAACTACTGGCAATCCATCCCAAAGATGACCTAAAAGCCAGAAGTTACCAAAGTTCAAATTAACATCAAATTTTGAACAGCTGCCTTCGTGGTCGTATTTATCAGAAACCAGCATTGTGGCTCAGCCACACTAGAGTAAAAACAGGATGGCAACTCCCTCGTGATTAGGAATAACTGGTGTTTGCACCAGTAATTACAATTAATTTATGTCCACATTCAGCAACAGACTGCTGGCATTTGGGGTGAACAAGTGGTTGTCCAGAGGTTGACTCACAAGACAACTGCATGGCTCACCTGGTCGGACTAAATCTGTCTTCAAACAGTCGCAGTTTGAGAACTGACTGTAATCACCTTCAGACAGACTGACGAAGATTTGCAAATAATCACAGTCTAGTTTATAAATGCAGACACTGTGCTAAACATTCAGTCAGTGTGTGCACCACAATTCATTTATGACGCATCTCTTTTCAATAACGGACTTTGCTGAACTGGTTGTCAACTGGTTGTATGAGTTTCTGGCTGAAGTTACTGCAAAGTCCCGTTTAATGAGAATTTCTATGCATACAGATGCAATACATTTGCAATTTTCACAAAGTTAATCGCCGTATGATCAGAAACAGTTCTCATATAACTGCCAACTTGACTGGATAGCGGATATATTACTAGTCATATTATTGTTTTATCGTAGTCTTGATAATTGGTCACAGTAACTTTGGTCATGCCACAGTTTCCAACCTCTGTTTTCCCTACTGTGACTAGGGCAGAGCAATTTGGCCAAAAATATTTATCACGATATATATTTGAAAATTTGCAAATACTTCACAACTCTACAACTTTATTAGTGCAAAAAAAACCCCATGAATGTATTTTCACAAGCAGCTGTGTTTTATGTGCATTAAAGTTATATAAAAATTTAACAGTGCAAATGCAAATTCCTTGCTGACAGTTTAACCAAAAGGCATTTCCAGTGGAAACTGGCCGACATATCCTCAGCATAACCATGTATAATATCCACAAAACTTAAAAAGAGGTTATACACACACACACAATACAGTAATATTATATTGAAGAACAGTACGTATTACTAGGCGAGGCTCCTGCCTACGATAGCCATAATGCTTCGACAATCCATCAAGCGGTGCGGGTTCGTAGCTTACCAAAGTCGTACCAAAACTTTTTGACAGATTTTCAAGCGCCGTGTAGCACATAAAATCGGTTCGAGGTCAGTAAGCACAACCAGAATTCATACATAAGGCACACGGGATTATAAGATTTTTCAGAAAATCAAAGGATTGATTTTAAGTGTTCCTTATTTTCCGAGAAACATGGTAATAACGACGGCCCGCTTGCATGCTCTACCAAAAACTGTGACTGTAGCATTAGGTATTAAAACGTTTTGAATGCAAAGGGTGTAGCTTCAGTGCACCTAGCAGCAAGAGCTTAATGCCCCTCATTTACTAATATGTGTGTAGAAATCTTCTTATCCTGTGCAATAACAAGTGTGTACACAAAATTACCGCCGGATTTATGAAAGGTGCACACTTGTGTATTTGGTTCTTACCACTATTTGCACATTAATAAATCAGAACCAATAGCTTCGTGTATTTTCCATACAATCTGTGTACCATCTAGATATTGCCACGACCTAATTCCTCTAAACTTGTTTGCTTCCTGGTGAAGCAAAGGCAATGTTGTGAGACAAAAATCTACACCTCGCAGGAAAGAAAGCTTGAGTGTGTGTGAGAGAGAGAGAAAGAGTGTCGAGTGTTGCGTGTGTATGTGACTTTGTCACGAAATGTACTTAAAATTGAGGGTGGCACTCCACAAAAATGCACCCCCCCCCCCCAGGAGCCAGAGGCAGACAGAGATGGATGCAGGAGAACTGGGCCATCCACAAACCCCAAGAGTACCGAAGACCTAAGGCCACACATCTCGGTGATATCTGTGCTCCCATCCTAGTAAGAGAAGGAGCCACGGCCAAGGGGTGGAAGTCCCAGAGGACCAGAGTCGACTGGTGCGAGCAGAGATCAGGGTCCCAGGGCTCCAGGCGCCCAAGAACCGCCCAGTACCCGGTAGAGCAGTTTATTAGTCAGTGTAAATGTTTTTTTGAGGACACTGTAAAAAGAACCAATACATGTGCAAGTATTAGTCTGTTTTTATAAAACCATAATATGTAAGTGAACTGCAATAAGCGATATGGTGTGTTTTTGCTGGATGTCACTGGTTAAAAGTGACATCCAGCACTGAATTCTTAAAGGCTGCAGAAAAAAGATCAGACTACCTCAAAGTGTCCGGTGAGGTGTTGATAATCAATTGTACATTCAGACATAATCGAATAAATGTACTTCTTTGTTTTCAGTAGCAAGACGCAGGGAAACAAAACAAATTCATTGATATGCCTTCAGCTACCGTGGGGACATTTACTTAAATGACTAAACTGAGATGACTGAAGATTGAAATCTAATTTGTTGCTTTGCTACATTCCAAAAGCTTTCTTACCGATCGCTTTGATGGCTGAATCCTAATTTTGCTACAGAGCAACCCAGATAACTAAAAGATTCAGTGCAGTTGTACATCCTGAATATGTGTATAAACCTCTTTCATGTGTGAGCGTGAGAGAAATAAAGAGTGTGTTAGCCGTTCCCAAGTGATGATTGACGCCGCTGATGACAGAACGGTGGCATCGGATTCTTTTCCGTCTTGCTCCCAAGGCTCCTGACCCACCTAATTGGTTTTCATTGTTTAAAAGACCAAACCATGAAAGGCACCACTGTCAATCTGACGGCTTTCACTTTCAGATTAGGCTCTCTCTATTATTTATAACTGACAAGAAACTTTCTGATATACTCTCTCAAATATACAGACAACAATCCCAACTTGTCTACACACAGACCACACTTTGGTGATCACATATGCGCACTTATGCTTTCTCTGCGAGCGTGCGCGCACACAGAGTGTAAGTACGTTCAGAGACAGCCAGCACACCCTGACACAGCAAAGAGAATATATGACCAAGGGACTTTTTCAGTGTGTCTGTGTGTGATTGTTTGTGGATGTGGTATGTTTGAGAGAGGAAAATGAAGATGGACAGTGTGTGTTTGCATATGTATGTATTTCAGAAGGAGACAGACTGATTTTGTGAGTGTGTGTATGTGTGTCTGTGTGTGTTCAAAGCCTTCATATTTTGCCTCTGTACAGACTCTGCAGAACTGCTTGACAGTGCAGAACTACCGACACTTATACAAGTTCTGTGAGAGTTTTTGCTCCAGACAATACAGAAAAGGCTCATTCTAATGATCAAAGCACTAGAATAACCCAAGGAAATGTCACTACATAATCCTGGACATTAAAAATAACCTCATAAATTCTTGTTTAACTTTGCTGAGCACAAAAATAAACACCACGCACAATGGACTCGGAGGCTTAAATGTTAAATTCCAATCAGAGAAATATTTGACATAAAATAAATGTCTCTTCCCTCAAAATGACTTTCCCATCGCCACAAATAGGCTAAACTTCAACAACTCCTCTGACAGCTACACAAACATCCTCCCGTTCAGCCTGTTCCACATCAGCACGTTAGCTAACGGCTGAAGAAATAGTCAAAACCACTACAAACAACATTTTCCTTCCTGCTATGCATCTAATCTGCACCTATCTCCCCTATCTCCACATCAGGGATACAAATTTAGCACAGATTGAGTCGTACTTTGACAGGAGGCTAGATGCTGTAAAGCTATCTTTCTAGGTTGGTGGAACCCCAGTATGCAGTCTGATAACATCAGATACATCTCAAACCAGGAGAAGGTCCGACTCCACCTACTTCCACCTACACATGTTCAAGGTATTCACTACACAAACACATACACACACCTCTTTTATCCCAAGCTCTGTTCCCTCTTTAAGATGCCAATCAAACATTGATAAGCACTTGCTTTTAGACTTACAGTGACAGCATCCTTCTCTACCTGCCTGTCTATTTTCCTTTCTTCTTTACACAGTTCTGACAATATGAGTTTTGTCAATATTGCATAGCAGCCTCTCTTTCATTCTCCCTCTTTTTTCCTACTGTGATAGTGATCCAAGCGATAAAGCTTGCCTCTATTATTAGCAGAGTAATAGAGGGCTGTGGTTGTGAGGATCTGACAAGGAGATGATAACAGAAGTGCTTACTCCTCCGTTCTCCCCGTTCTCCTCCTATATCATTTAGAAAATAGTTGCAGTGCCGCAGCAGATCATGGCTGGCTAAATGGCCTTAGAACATAACTGCTGCCACAGTAAGACACACTTACCAATTACTCAATTTGTACAGACATTAAAAACGAACATCATTAAATGTAAGAATGTATCTGTTATTTCACTACTCAAACATGCTCCAATAAATATTTGTGACCAGGCACAAGGACCAGAAGCCAAATTAAGAGGTGTAATTAAGAAAGAGTGAGACTTGAGCTGTGCAGGCCTAGGGCTGCTTTCAGGATTGAGCTTCCTATTACGAACTCGCAGCTGCTTTGTCTGAATGTGCATACCTCCTGGTTTTGGCAGCTCTCAACCAAAACATGCATCTTTTTCTTTTGAAATTGCCAGTGGGTGCATTTCCAGACATACTTATCTTCTGTTGCAAATTATTTTCTTTGGAGAAGCTCCAGATCTGACACCTGGCGACATCAAGGAGTTAAAATTAGGTCTACAACAATAAGCTTTAGGGGAGTGTGCTCATTCAGTCCCGAAATACAGATCACATTTTGTCTGCCCAGCAATGTAACATCCATGGAATAAAGTAGAGTAAAGACCCTAGTTGAAGAAGGAAACCACTTTATTTGTAGTTGGGTCTAATTTCAATAACAATATGCAAATGTAGACAAGTAAAATACTGAAATCTGAGAAAACAAAGCCAACACCGCATCACAGTAAAAGAGGGAAGGAAACAAAAGCAGTCATTGTTAGAAGAGCAAAAGTAACCATCACCAGTCAAAGTTATGGTCACTTTTAACAAACAGACTGGGTAAAACTGTTATAAATGAGTTCATCTTAGTGTATCTGAGGGTTTCTTTACAACTTGTAACATGTCACGCCTTTTGCTGTCAAGTATTTTCAATTTTATTGCTCTTATTTTATTCACTAACCTTTAGTGTA
This sequence comes from Simochromis diagramma, assembly GCF_900408965.1. NCBI lineage: Eukaryota > Metazoa > Chordata > Actinopteri > Cichliformes > Cichlidae > Simochromis > Simochromis diagramma. The sequence goes on along the minus strand of NW_024387200.1, from coordinate 7,260,089 downwards.
ATTAATTTGTATATTTTAATCAATTTTTTGTCTTTTTTTTATTAATTTAACAAAGGGTTTCTTTGAAGCTTTTTCTTAACTGCTCTTTTTTTTTTAACACTGTGTAATTTCCAGCTTGTTCAATCGTCTGTGAAGTACTCTGAAATACACTATCCTTCATAAAAGATCTTATACAGCACAAAGCCTGATTGATGTTCACTTAGTCCGTACAATGCTGTTGTTACCAGCATGAATTTTTTGTATGGCGTCCAACAACAACAGAAGACAACACAACATAATGTAGTAGTGTGGCAGTGAAGAAAAAGAATAAACAGACATGAATTAAGATTTCAGCAGACACGACGTAAAATGGACCACATCCCAGTTTGAAAATATGTGTGAAAAAGTCCTGTTAAGAACGTGTGTGAAGTTTCTCTGTTAAGCTCAGAAAAAGAACTATAAACCACGAGCTTATTTCCACAGGCTAATGATTATTACAGTCAAAGTATTCCTGAGCCTGTTCTGAGAGAAAGGTCAATAAGAGGTGCTTTTTGTACGAGTTTGGCTCTGACAGCATCACTGAAGACAACCAAAGCCTGCATAGATTTCTAGGGGGTATTTATTTGAGCGCTGTGGGTGACTATGGAAAGCGTTCAGAATAAAAAAGGAATAGTTCTCCAAGAGACCACCTGCTGTGTGTCTCTACACTATGAGTTTTCTGCTATGCATCTGTTACTTACATACACACAATTTAGGCTCGGTTTGAACACATTCACCTCAAATGGTGTGCTTCTCTGTGTGTTTGTGTGTCTGCATCGAGTCTAGCGCTCTCAAGTGTGTGTTCCACCAAGCCTAAGAAGGTGACATATCGGCGGAGCTTCCTGTATCTATAATTCATAGTGCAGCCTCTAAACAAAGAACTGAGTGCTCGACTCCCATCAGATATGCTACAGGGGAACTGACACGGTTGCAAAAGCTGCAAACAAAATATAGCTGGATAGCTAGGACCTGGAGCTAATAAGAGGTATTACAGACTGTGATAACAGAAAAGAGTACACAGACTGACAAGCAGGCTGACAGCCACATGTGGAATAAGGAATACTATTTTCTTTCTGTCTCTTTTTCTCGCTGCCTTGATGGATTTTTCTCTGACCCACATTATCAGGAAACAGACAGGCAGACGTGTAAACAAGTTCAAATATGACTCAGTGTGCTGTCTACACTGAAACAAAGGCTCTTTCAGCGCACTGCAATATTTCCTTTGTTGTGATAGACACCTGTAATCACCCCGTGCTCACAATGAGGACAATCATGCAATATTTAGAAACTCAAACTCCAATCATTCTCTGAGGGAAGATGCAACATTTATACCTGTTGTGTGCTGAGGTTTGTCTTCATGCTACACAGGTAGAGGTTTGTCACATTAGTCAAGCAAACCACTCATCCCTGCCGAAGGAAACATTGTGCACCTTTTTCTTTAAAACACAGGGTGGGGCGGGCACAGATCATTTCAAATAAGAGAACAGCCAGAGCGCAAATATTGAATATAGCACAAAGGTGAATAACTGTAGAGCTGAGAAGATGAAAAGCTTATTTGTGTGAGAAAAATTAATAATCTGCAATTCTTTTTAAATCAACTGAAATGTTTAAGTAATCTTTCATCTGTTTTATATAATTAGCCATTGAATACATGTGGATTTTACAGAGTTAATATAGATGTTCCCTCTGACCACACTGACAGAGGTATATGCAAACACTTCTAGTCTCAAAATGTGTTCATGGTGTTCTGCTTGTTGGTACTCGCAGTTGCGTGTAAAATGAACAGAGAGTTTAAGAATTTATCTTCTGCCTGCTGTTTGTAGCTGTGCATGTTTGTGAGTTTGGACATGTCTTCAACAAAAAACATGAACCCTTAAATTTATTATTTGCAGAAGTTCAGACAGACCGAAGTTAATCTTAAACAAAGATAATCAACAAATTAATATTCTGTGTTAAATCTATAAACCTATTTCAAGTTCCTACATTTGCCTTTCCTAGAAAACAAAATTTACTGGTGCAAATAATGAACACTCTAGTCACACACTCTCTGAACACTAAGATGCAATGATGGCAGCATATAGCACCAACCTCACATCTGTTCCTGTGAGTCTGTGTCCTCTTAATTAAATAGCTCCATATTGTTAATAGCAGGTGACAAATGTGATTCTCTCAACACAAATTGTCATGGGCTTCTGATAACAATGCGATGCTTGCTGCAATTATCGCACAGATGAAGGAGCCAGGCAGAAGGGAATATGTTCATTAAGACGGTACAAGGAAAAATAACCTGTTAGAAGAAGACAAAAAGAGGTGGAAAAAGAAGGATAAGTGATTGCAAAGTTGGTAAGTTACATTTAGATTGGTGTAGACGAGAGATCGGCAATGATGGAGTGGGAAAAAAAGTGGCTTTTTCACCACTGATGGAAGAATCATTCCTCGTCTATTCAGATGTAACTGGCTCATCCTTCAGTGCAGCCAAAAATAGCTTCCTCGCCAATTGCACATGGTACATTCCCCATCTCATTCATTCTGTTCAACACAATCAGAGGATGAAGGAAAGTAAAGGATGTTGGGATTATAATTCATATAAATATGTAGACATGTGCAACAGCATAAGACTAGTACAGGACTGTGATATGTTCACTACGGTGCAATAATGTTCCACAAGTGTAAGATTTTTTTATAAAATTTGCTGTGATTACTTCTGGTTGTAGAAAACTGTCACATTTGCATGAAATGATTCATTTATTTCTTTAAAAAAATCTGTTTTTATTAGTTAAATTATCATGATAACTGATAATGATTTATTAAAAATAAATAAAGCAAAACAAGCTTTCGAATGAAAAAAAAATGAATTATTAATAAACTCCCAGAAAGGTCTGTACATCAACACTCCCCATCCCAGCCAAGAGTCTGGCTGATTTTGCCAAGAAGAAAAGGAAAAAACCCAAAAGAAAGCTGTGCCAAGCTTGTAGCAAAATTTCCACAAAGACCTGAGTCAGTCAGTGCTGCCAAAGGCGGTACAACCAAGTACTAAGTAAAGGGTCTGAATACTTCATATTTTATATACCCAAATATACTGTTCTGTAGGTTTTACTGTGAGAAAATTAATACAATATAGAGTGGTGTGTTTAAATTAATGTGAAATATATTAAATTAATTAAGGTGCATATTAAATATTACAAAATTGAAAGGGTCTGAAAAAGAGCCAAGTATACAGGTATTCACTGAGTGAACACAAGACTTGATGTATTGTGCATTCAGAGTTACTCCTGCATACTTTGGTTGTAACAAGAGGCTATTTTGGTTACTGTTTCCTTCCCACTAGCTTGAAGAAGTCTGGACATTCTCCTCTGACCTCTGACATCAACAAGGTATTTTCGCCCATAGAACTACTATTCACTGGATATTTTCTCTGTTTCAGAAATGCGTCTGTAAACCACTGAAGTGGTTGTACGGGAAAATCTCTGTAGATCAATAGCTTTTTAAACAGTCAGACCAGTTGGTTCGCCACCAACAATGTCAAGTAATTTAAATCACCTTTCTATGTGACTGGCTGATTAGATACATCCATTAAAGACCAGTTGAACAGGTGTACCTAACACCTTCGTAGCCAGTGAGTGTATATAAAGCACAACTTTAAAGTTTTGCAAGTTTGTCAGTACTCCTAATGATGCTTGATATTGGCACCAAAACCAGGGTTTGGGGCAGTTATATAACACTCTTTTTAAAACGACTAGGCCATCAGGACTTATAAACACTGACAAAGGCCAAACTGTAAACAAAGGCAAGAGTAGTTGGAGAAATGTAACTAATGTGCAAGTGGAAACAGATTTAACAGCAAAAAAGCAACAAGTACAGTATATCCTATTATAATGGCACCTGTCTGGAAGTAGCCTGGTGCTTTCACATTGTTTGTTGACACCGCCCACGTTGCTTAGTTGGAGGGTGACACTGAAAGGACGCAAATCATATTAGGCACCTAAAAATTACTGAGTCCTGAACTGACTGGAGCTGGCAGCTTATCCGTGGGCAGAGGAAATGCTGCCTGTGTGGACCGTTTATCCAGTGCTATTCAGCATCTGATTTTCAGATCAACCCTCGCAATGCTTTCAGCTCATTTAGGCTATGCCCACACCAATGAGATACAATTAAAATGCCTTAAACAGGTGAAGAAGATTTTTTGGAATACTGCCTAAATTATTTTTTTTAAGTTGAGGGCACAAGGGTAGTCTTTTTAAGCAGCTTAATTTTTAAGCAGTAAAATCTTCCCTAATTAAAAACTAAATAAATAAATCAGACTTTTTAGAAGTTCAATTGAAATCAGTCAAAGTTTTTCCAATTTTCAACATCACACTTGTCTAAGTTACTCACTGGATTGGGTTTGAGTTAAGAAGTCACAAATCTTGCTCAGTGCTGAAGGAGCTCATCTTCAGCACAGATTTTGAGTTCAAACTCTCAGCAGAAGCATTTCAAAATAAAATTTCAAGTACTTCTAGTGAATTACTTTACCTCAAATGCATTCGACAGCTGAAACAGCAGTCGAAGAACAAGCCGTTTATTTCTCATAAACATTAGTATTGATCACATTTATGTATTTATCCAAAAATCTTCAATAAGCCAACTGTATTTATGATGTAATGTTAACTTTAAATTAATGTTTACTAATGCAATGAGTATTGGAACAAAAAATGAGTTATAAGAGGCATCTACCCTAAAATTATTTTCCACAAACTCAAGGCAACTAAATGCTGGCACTGCATTGTGCATCATGTGGAGCTGAAGCAAGTCGTGTGTAACTTGAAGCCACTTTTGAATTTCTCATGAACAATTACTGAATGACTTTATTAAACCATTTAAATGCGTCTCGCAGCACTGCAGACATAAACAATGCTCTTCTGGTGCCTTCCTGACAAAGTAGAAGCTTAATGAGTGTTTGTTCACTGAGCTGCACTCATTGAGCTTATTGTTAATACCAGTAAAACTGCCAAGGAAGACAATTTTGGGAGAATCAGGTCAGGATATTTTTCCACAGTTGTCCTTTCTAACATGCAGAGCACCTGCAGGAAACACACTAATTGCTTGTATATACTTCTCATTAACACTTTGTTAGAAGCTCACATCATCAGCTTGTATCGAACAGCTGCAGTTCCTTGCATTTTCACCCACATGCTGATCTAACACAGTCCGTTATTTCCTCAAATTCATACCGCGTTCTTTTTTTAAACCCACAACACTCATGTTTAAGAGCATCTAAATCAGGAGGCTTGACGCTGCGAGCCAGGGAAAATGGAGACACGATCAGCTCAAGCGCCAAGACAAACAAGCCAAGGAACACGAGCCGCTTGTGAGCCATAACAGGATCATTATGGTGGTGGCAGCTAGGTACCCTCGCCTGATATGCAGAAACAGGGAAGATGCCATGTCATGTACCAGTCTGTGCTGCCAAGCTCATACACTCGGTCTCCTTTCCAACAGGTCTGGGAAATAATGTTCCCACTGATGTGCAGCTACCACGGGAAAGCTGCAAAGACTATATATTGACTGCATGATGTGAACTAATTTAAGAGCTTTAAATTTTGGGCTCCTTTTGCATAAAACCCCCATGTTTGACAAGCCCCAAGTTGTACAAGCAAATTTAAAGTTTCCTCCATCAGACCCGATGCTCACCTCTGAATCTGCTTACTACAACATGATATCGAGACAGTACAGCTAAAAAAATCTGTGTCAAACCTTAATCATCTAAATGTGTGTGGGGTGAGTTGAGGAAGAAGTGCAGCTAGCCAACATCTTATAGCACGGGCCTTAACTAAGGCTTGGTGTGCCAGATTTGAGCATGAGAGGCACTCAACCCCTTCAGCCAGGGCCTCCATTTTGAAACAGTAGGCATTTTAATGTATTAAGTTGGCACAAGGTTAGAGTGGAGGTCATGGGTAAATGAGCTGGGTCCGTTAAGGAGAGAGAGAGAGGCTCGCAGAGGACGAGTAACGGCTGCTATTCACCACTGCAGGCCTGCTTCTCTCTGCTATGTGGCAGCCCTAGACGATTACCAAGGCAGCCACCCTGTGCCCCTATGGTATGTAGACACTGTCGCTCTCATACACAAGGAAAGAGAAGGGGGAGTACTGAAATGTGCGTGTGAGAGAGAGACAGAAAAAGAGATATGGGGTGGGGTGGGTTGAGGGGCAGTTTACAGTACAGCTTGCAAGAGACAATAGCCGTGATCCTTCCAATACAGCAAAACATTCCATCTCGACCGAACAACACAAAGCCAGATATAAATATGGTGTCATCAACAAATACTGTAGCTATGAGAAGAGACAATGAAGTGTTCCCACTTCTTTCCTGTTCTATAGTTAATGCCAAAATACAAAATCTATTTATTGAACACGGCTGGTTGGAAACCTAAAAATGTAAGTATCAAAAGGAAGGAGAAAAACAGGTATTCAGTGTCAGGTCAAGTGTAGTTTTCACTTAAAACCCCAATTTTGAAAACACGGAGATGTTTTGCAAAATGTAAAAAAACGAACAATAAAAAAACCCCAGAATGCAATGATTTGCAAATCTCATAAACTTTTGTCTTATTTACAATAGAACAAAACAATAACAATAATCGGTCATTTTTAAAACTGACGGTCTGTCTACAAACTGTGCAACAATTTCAGAATAAAGCCCCTAAACATAAAATTGAAAATTCTTTGAATAACTTATCGTCTACAGTATAATATCATCAAAGTATTCAGAGAATCTGGAGAAATCTCTGCGCGCAAAAGACAAAGTTAAACAAAAATAGTGGATCCCCGTCACTTCTGGCTTGCACTGTATTAAAAATCAGGCATGATGGAAAACACTGCACGGACTTGATGATTTCTTAAAATGATTCCAGAAATCACTAACTGTGTATACAGTTTGCTGTGCGATCCAAAAAATGCCGGTTAAAGTGCTATCAAGCAAAGAAGAAGTTATATAAGAACATGCTGCTGCCTTCTTTGGGCCAGAGCTCATTTTAAATGAACTGAGGAAAAGTGGAAAACTGTTCTGTGGTCAGATTAATCAAAATTTGAAATTATTTTTGGAAAACATCTCGTCCTCCGTGCTAAAAATTACAGAGAGACCATCTGGCTTGTTATCAGTGCTCAGTTCAAAAGGCTGCATCTCTGATCGTATGGGGGGGTGCATTAATGCCTATGGACCTAGCAGCTTGCACATTTGGAAAGGTGCCATCAGTGCTGAAAGGTATATACAGGTTTTAGAGCAACATATGCTCCCATCCAGACAACATCTCTTGCTTGGAAAGCCTTACATATTTCAGCAAGACAATGATAAACCAAATACTGCCGCTACTACACCACCATGGCTTTGCAGTAGAAGAGGTGGACCTGCAGTCCAGACCTGTCACCAACTAAAATTTCATGCATCATGAAATAAAAAATACAACAAAAAAGACTTGGACATCTTTCCTCTCCCAAAAGTCCAGAAACTGACTTCAGACGTTTACAGGCTGTTAAAAGAAAAGTGGAAGTGACACAATGGTAAATGTGGCCCTTTCCCAACGTTTTGAGACATGCTACTGCCGTCAAAAGTGAAATAACCTTGTTTGTTAAAATGTTCATTTCCTTAGTTTAGACATTTAATATGTTTTTTATGTTCTATTGTAAATAAAATATGAATTTATGAGGTTTGAAAATAAGCACTTTCTGTGATTATTTACCTTTTTACACAGCATTTTTTTGTTTGTTTTTTTGATTGGGGTTATATTTCTTTGTTCTTTAATCACTACACGTCCATGCTACAGTAGCGTTTGGCCTCTTGGTGCAGATGACTATGAAATGAAAATGATTCAAAGCTTTTTCGAGAGCTGTAGGTACATATAGGCACAAAAGAGGTCATTTTAGCCTATTACTAAGTGGTTGCTAGGAAACATGATGACATCATGATCTCTGATATGTACCTTCAGCCACCTAAGATGTACTTGCAACACACAGACAGAGATGTTGTGTATTACAGTACAATACTTGTGTGTATTTAAAATGGCCATTTCTTGTATGGCTTCCTGTTTTTAGACACCATTTGAGATGCTTGATTCATTTTTGTTAAATCAGAAAACAGGTTTTATAGAAAATCGTGTTTATTTGTCCATCTCACAAATGCAACGGATCGCATATGCTTCTGATCAGTCAATACAGCTGTCTGCACAGCAGGAGCAACATTTGGTGTTCCACTGGTGCTTTACAGTTGCAGTCAAGAGCCTAATTGAATCCATATACGTCTATACATGTGTACTGTGTATATATCTATACCCATGGTGCAGGTGAAGCAAATAAATTCCACTCTGAACATATAAAGTAATTTCAAAAGTACTGCTTTATCTTTCAACAGTCAAATACCAGTGTATCATCAAAGAGGGTGGGCATTCAATAAGAAACTGGTGACAATTTGTTGATATAGGCAGAGGGAGCAGTCTTTGCCCTATCATTGCAAGTCAGATGACAGCAGTGTCAGGCTGCAACCCACTCATTATAATCATTATTTCAAGGCAGGCAAAAAGCCTATAGCTCAGATCCTTTCATTGTGATTACATCTCGTCACAGTGTGATGCAAGCCGACAAAGACAGCTCGGAAAACAAAAGAACACAGCGACAAATACAATAGAAACCAGAAGAATAAACATCCAAACCTGTTCCTGATGCGACGATATGTCTACATTACTATCAATATCTGGCATTTGAATAAAGCAAAAACAGCCTTTTCATTCTGCATGCCTATCAGATAACTTTCACTGGAATGAATGGATGTGATTTGGCTCTATGCTTCTGCAATCAGTGCGTCTTGTTTAAACTCAAATAGTTCAGCCAAGTGGCAGAGCATCTTCTCAAAAATAAATGCCAAAAAAAATGAAACGACGAACAGAAAAAACACACACGCACATCTGAAAATGGCACTCTTAAGCATTTCCACCAGCTTCTACAAAATGGCCAACAGATTAACAGGGGATTAATGATTACTTCACAAACTGGGTGTAAAACAAAACAGGCTGAATAACCAAAGAGAAATAAAAGCTGATCACAGGAGTGGGAGATGTGAGAATAAAAGGGCGACGTTAAATCAATGAGATTTAAGTGGAAGTTGCAGTTGGATTTGCAGGGTTGACGGTTCGCCTATCTGGGTGTCAAGCATGTACCGTGGGTGTGCTAAACAACATCCAAACATACCCAAATCCCCCAGGCGCCTTTTAAGAGGCGAAAGAATTTGGGAAGGGGATTGGCTGAGGAAAAGAGGAGTGGAGGTTGGGGAGAGAGCGGGGTGGACAGGAGAGATATAGAGAGTGTGTAATGGGGAGATCGAATCAATGGGTACCCCCGGAGCAAATAGGAGCCATGACATCATCGTATGGCAAGCAGCAAGGAGTGGGGTGGCGAGAAGTTGGGGGGAGAAAGAGAGAGAGAGAGAGCGAGAGAGCGAAGGCAGAGACGAGAGGACCCACAGTCACCCATTCTGCATCTCGGGGCCCATCCACTAGAATGGATAAGAGCTGAACAATGCACTCTGAATGAATGGGATCCCAAATCCCAGAGGAGAAAAACAAATCACCAGTGGGAAAGTGGAAGGGCGAGGGAGAGATGGAGAACGAGACAGAGAGAGATGGAGAGAGAAAGGGAGACCCTTAAAAAGATGTGCACACAAAGCAACAAAGCATCTTGGGACATGTAGAGCAAGGCAAGTAGAGACTGAGACAAAGCTGCTTTTGTCCTTCCCGGCTGGTGGGTGGCTTGGTGTGAAGGATTTGAACGTGGTACCATTTACATCAAAGCTCTCAAATATATTGATTGGGCCATGTAATCCCTCAAATGGAAAAATGAAAAGGTTGGATCTACACCGGATGAGTTGTTTTTTGGGTCTACATGACGACAGCATGTGGGAGGCAAGAATGAGGCCTTACGTAACTTGTCAGGAGGACTTTGAATTGCGTTCAAAGTTTGCCCCGCATCTTCGTGATGCCGGTTTGACAGAGACACGTGAGGCAAGCAGGGATGTTCAGGGAGGCTCTGATCACAGCACCTCCTCGCAGAAGTCAAAAAGGGATGTTTAATTGCGTGCCTCATCACACAGTGTTAATAAATAAAGTCACAGCCTTCACCGAGAGGGCTCAAAACGTGTGCCGAGTGTGTATTGTTGTGTGCTTTCGAGCACAGAGCTTTCATTCCTCCTTCATTACAGCACCGGTGCTATAAGCCAAAACAGAGAAAATAAATTAGGATCACACAACAAAAAAAACTCTTTCATGTTGGATGCCTTGATAAGAAAAACAAGCAGGTTTCCACAAACTACATTTAGTTGTCTTATAGTTTGGAGCTAGCTAGGGACAACTTGACACACAAAAAAAATAATAATACAAATTTATGAGATTCACTCATAAAAAAAAAAATCACAAATAAAAGATAGGAGAGAAAAAAAAAGTAGGTCGTGAAATTTATTTGGGGATCGATAAAAAGGAAAAGTGCTGAAAGTGTGGACTGGAGTAAAACTATGCAAATTTGGAGGAATCAGACAGAATAAGACCCAGAAATGTGAATCAGGAATCAGAAATATGCTCTTTCTGAAAAGAAGCACTTGCCTAGGAATGAGCACAATTAACAGCAAGCTTATTTGATGCTTAGAAACACTCTGCCTACGAGAAAGAAGCCGCTCTTCCGAGTCCAAATTTTATAGAGAGCTGTTTAAACTACCACAGCATCATCCACCATCCTTCAGGAACAGTGACGCAAAACAAGCTCAATTGTTCCCTTTCCAGACGCTACAACAAATGGACTGTTGACTGTTTTACTTTGGTTACAGTTTTGTGTTATACTATAGTGATCTGTTTGTACTCTGTGACATTTAAGAAACAGGTGAGTGCAGTTAAAATGTAAGTGCAGTGAGCGCAGTTTAAATGACAGATGCATTTAAACACGATTTATATAGCAAAAAGCTGAGATTGTGAGGTCTAAAGCGAGTCCAGACACTGAAAAGAGGACCAGAGGAGACACTTGTTAATAAAAATCAAAATCTGTTAGTGGACTGAAATTACCTGGAGTGAAATACTGTATCTCTATGAGATCAGAGGTGCTGACCCTAATCTCTAACCTCTGAACTTCTTTTAATTAAGAAAGTATTTTCTCTACACTTACTCTAGCTACATTTTTCAATCAATTAATTGATTTGTCTACAAACTGTCAGAAACTGCAAAGCAAATATTTGTCATTTTCACTTTATAATTAGAAATTACAAAAACCCCCAAAACAAATTCCTATTATCTTGGGTGACAGACACTTAGAGAAGATCCTCCTCTAGTTTGAGCTTCTCCTCTTCTCTCCTTCATGTGTACATTTGCTTTCCCTCTTATTTATAATGGGGAGGACATCGCTAGGTTTGTTAAAACTGTCTGAGTTTAAAGAAACATTTTATTTTTATCGTTACAAGTTTTTTAGAGTGAGTTTTCCTTAACAGGATTGAGGCTCTAAGGCCAGCAGGGTGTTGTATCAACCAGTCACTTGAGCCCCATAGTGAAATGAAAAACAACAAGACTGAATGAAACAAGTACTTGGGCGGCGTCCAGTGGAAACTCCAGCTCTAGGGGAAAAGCTATTCCCGCTTACAAGTTTTTGATTGAATAGGCCATAGGAAGAACATAAGAAAAATCTGTTGGGAAAAGTCTGGGATTTGTCTCAAAGCTGCATTTAGTACATTTTTTCCCCTTTGAGGCTTAAAAACTCAGAAGAGCTTTGCTTTATCAATTCTCATCAAGTCTGTCTGAAGCTATCAAGCAAAGATATCCTTTGAAGTCGGAGCCAGCATGTAGAGGGTACATTAGCTCACTAGCTCTTACCCCGTGCTTTTGCAGCCTAGCATGTGCACAATAAATATTAAAATCGACAGAGTCTGCCTTGCAAGTGGATGTTCCGTATTATAATTTTCACCCTAGCCTCTGGTCAGCAGGGCAGTGGCTCATCCTAACGCCAAAAGATAGAGACAGACACCAAGAGCGGTAAAGGATTTTAATTTTAAGACATCAGAATTTCCGTTTGATGAATCTATGTTTAGAAAACAAACTTAAGCATCCAAAGGTTTTTTAAACGAATCAGTCTATCCTAAGGTGGTCGCAAGTAGCACCGCTAAAAGGGGTCAAAAGGCTGATTTGTAATATTGTTTTACAAGCTAACAAAAATTTTAAACAAATGCAGGCTGTGCCCACTTGAGTATAGCCACTTGTACTTTCCTCCATGGAATATCTGTCTTTTCATCGAATTATTTATCCGAGCGTTTCAAAACAGAAAAAGATCCAGTGTGCTCCTTTAAATGAGTGAGTGGATATTACATCCTTAGCAGTGCTTAAAGCCTCCTCAAAAAGCCTCCATCAGAAGTGGGTTTTCTCTCTGTCCTATTCCCAAAGCGTTGTGCCGCACAAATTAATAGTGCAACTGATTGACGTGTTTACACTAAGCTGCTTATTCTGTGGCCAAATATTTTGAGTATGACTAATGGCCCTGCAAATGCTTACCTTACATCATATGCTTAAAAGGATCGTTTGATACTGTGTCTTTATTTTTTTTTTTGTCTCATACATATACTTTAGAAATTATGGCTGCCAATACAAAACATGCCCAAAATTTCAAATAATGAAGTTGGAATATGTACAAATAATTCTTGTGCTCTAAAAACTCAGGCTTCACTCTGGTCTAAACACTGAGATTCAGACAATCTTTCTTCTATACGATGTCAAACACAGTTCCTAAATATGATCACAGTCATGGCACAATGAAGGTACACTATCTGTCAATTTAAATGTTTTATACAGGGCATACGTTTTAAAAAAATCTACTCGTACTGGTCTAAAAATTAATTCAGTGCCAACATATGGCACATTACATCACATAAAGCCATTATTTATTTAGTGTGATTAAACAAACCCCGAGATTAAACAAAACCAGCTTCAGCAGAAATAACCTGAATTGTTTGCTGTGTGACTTTAGTCGTTCAATCATTGTGAAGGAATTTTGGCGCGCTCTTTTTTACAGCTTCAGTTTATTGAGGTCATTTGTTTCCCCACAGCTCTCTTAAGGTCCTGGCACAGCACTTAAGTCAGGATGAGGTCTTGACTTTGACCGGACAACTGCAACACCTTGACTATTTCGTTTTTCAGCCATTCTGTTGCCGGTATGCTTGGCATGATTGTCCTGTACCAAAACAAAACATTGCCTAGCTTCAGCTGTCGGACAGATGGCCTCACATTAGACAGAGGAGTTCATGGTCGACTCAGTGACTATGAGGTTGCTGTGGCTGCAGAACAAACCAAAATCGTCACACCTCCAACACCATGCTTGACAACTACTTGATTTAATAAACAGTACATGGCTGCTACTTACCCTCATAACTCCTGTGAAAGCATTAACTTTACTTAGTTTTTCACACTGTCTGGTTTGCATTCAAATCCTTTGCTTTTGAGAGGCAGCCAGTGTTTCCGCACCTCAGAGATAAATAAGATAAATAAAGATGTGAATAATGCAGAGTTCCTGCAGTTTAGTTCAAGAATAATCCACTTTAATGTTTTACTTTCAGCGCCCTTTTTTATCTTTGCCTTTCTTTTATCTATTATTGAAATATTCTCCTCTTGCATGTTTGCTTTCTGTGAGCTGTGTCTTTTTACAAATTCAATAATCACAGAAAAATAATGATATCTTGTTAAATACTTTGTGGCCCAGTCATGGTGTGATCATGAAAACATATGGCTAAAAAAAGATCTCACTTCCTCAAGTTTTCAACACTTACGTTTTTGTCTCTGCTGCTGTACAAAATTGTGCCATCTGGTTTGTTGGCATGTTGGTTTGTTGTACTAGAGATGCAAATACATAAATTTATGAAACTAAGAATCTTGTTTTTTTTGTCAATTTCTTTCATTCATAACCTACCGGCATATTTGAAGATTTTCAAAAAGTTTTGCACCGAAGGATAAAGTCAGTAACTTGGAGAATGAAAGGGAGATGTCCATTTGGTGCTACAAACTCAAGCAGTCCAGTATGCATACAGCAGATGCTGGGTAGAAAGCCAGTATCTGTTTTACACATCATTATTTCTCTAAAGGCAAAAGTCTCACAAACAACACACCTCTGACATAAAATGGAAAAAACTATGCATTTATATCTCAAGGTCTATGCAGCTGGAAATGTTTAATCGGGTTATCTGCAGTCTAGCTAGCATGCCAACAAAAACCTTCTCGAAATACAGATAAAAGCAGACATTCCTGTTTCTCAGAAGCTCAGAAACACTTCCTGTCGTAAAGTCGCATGCCATACACACGACTATTAAGAGGACTTCACATAGCCTAATGCAAACTGCATAAAAAATTTCAGCAAATTCTCACTCTCATCTTTCAGTTGCCGTTCTCGAGTTTTCTTTGTAGTCTTTTCTCTATTGTTTGTCCTTGCTATCACCTTCTGCTGCATCCTGATCTTCTCCCTTCCATCATCTGCTCACATCAAGTTTTCCCCCAAACTTTTCTTTCCTTTTGACAGCAGATCAATCAAGTCATTTTTCTGTCTCAGCCCCCTCCCCACTGGGATAACAATGCAACAGGTCTTGCGTCATACCTTCACTGAACGAGGCCAATCTCACCGGTCCTTATGAGGGTAAACTAGAGCTCTCACTCCTGAAATATTAAGGAGTGCATGAGAAGACATTTATGCCTTGTGCCGATGTACTGCAGTGCTTCCTCGGTTTTCATATCTGAAACAGCAACTTTTCACCAAACCCGATACAAATTCAGTTATGAGGAAAATATCATCTCACATGGGTGAGGTCACACAATTATTGAAACAGAAACTATAATCCATAAATTCCGTGTTGGTCCACACACTTTAGAGACGGAGGGTGTTATGAAGATCTTCCCCTGATATTATATACTTCAATAAAACACAGAAACAAATATAAAAATCCACTCCACTCACTTTTAATTTCAAGTATGCCTTCTAACATCTTATCCACTCCACTGCAGATACACTGTACGTCACATATAGTTTGGAGAATGAGATATGAAGCCCCCTGGCAGTCCTCCTCCTCAGGAAGAGTGCTAATGAAGTAGGAGGCCAGTCGGATGAGAGAGTCTTACTCTCCACTTAGGTTCCGAGCAATCAATAAAACACAAAGTGCCACTGTTGCCATCCCCTTACACATCTTTTGCTTTCTGTTCTTGATCCCAATTTTCTTCAGTATTTCTATCCTCTTTAATTGTTTTACTTGTTTTCACTCCCTCTCTCACCTTTATATTTCAATATTTCTGTCCTTGTCACCTCTTAATTCTCTGCTTTCTTCCATTTGCTGTTTTCCCTTCCCCTCGCCATTAGACAGCCAGCAGTGACGGTGCTATAAATCTGTGCTGTAATTAGTATGACACTTGCAGCAGAATTTCATTTCTGTTCACAACTAATTTACTTCTCTGTCATTGCAGTGTTTTGACATCTCAAAAGTTTTACTGAGGGATTCTCAGAGTTTGGAAGCAAACAAACTTACTGTCAAGAAACTCTAATCAGAAAGCACCAATGGAAATTTAAAAGAAAAGTGCACGCTCAAAGTACCTTAATACAAACTTAAACGAGGAATCTTATCCATCTCAGACA
Organism: Simochromis diagramma; assembly: GCF_900408965.1. Taxonomy (NCBI): domain Eukaryota; kingdom Metazoa; phylum Chordata; class Actinopteri; order Cichliformes; family Cichlidae; genus Simochromis; species Simochromis diagramma. The sequence goes on along the minus strand of NW_024387200.1, from coordinate 7,244,421 downwards.
CTTCACTGCCCCTGAGGGCTGCTTACCAAACTGTGAGGCAACAGTGCCCCCTGTAGGTCAACGGTGAACGTGCACCTCAATGATGTTCAGTGAAGTTGATCCCTTTACACTTTTAACCAGCCTTGTTTTAGCCCCCCAGCTATCTCCTCCCACAAGGGAAATTGTGTAAGTGGATTTAAATAAATTAATACCTCTTCTGCAAAGCCTAGGGAGAACACAGAAGAAAACCACAAAAAAATAAAATAACGTACTGCTGTTGCATTCACAAAGATAAAGCAAAACACATATTTTTTTCTGGCTAACGCCTATAGGGCCGCATTTAAGATGACAGCAATTTGAATATGTCATGCCTAATTCTACGTTTAGACTGAGCCGACATTCTCTAGGGTCTGAATACAAAGCAGTGTGCGAGAAAGACACTTGACTAGTCAGCTGGAACACCACTATCCAGGCTGTGGGGATAATCAGTCTCACCATTCTGAGACAAAAACTGCTTTACAAGAAATCGTTCAAGTGCCCAAAGGCCAAAAATCAATTTTTAGTATCTGTGCCAACAAACAAAAGTCATGTGCAACACTCATAGTCGGCAGAATACATTTCAAGTATTTCTCAAAAAAAATAAAATAAAATAAAATAAAATCAACAACATTTCACTAAGTATGTGTTCATGTTTGAGGCTGAGCTTGTTAGGAGAATTAAATCATTAAGACTCAAGAAAATGTTTCAATTAAATCTCAAACTTCAAAGGTTGAAAATCATTTAATGTTAAAAAGACACTGTCTTTTGAGTTCTGATTGCTTCCACTGCAGCTACAGAGCTCTACCTCTCCCAGTGGAAAAAGAATAAATGAGTGAGGGAGGCTCATGAGGTCTCAGTTATCAGAGTAAGTACATGGTTTTAGCTAATTGGGATCCAAACAAACTCTGAATAAAAATAAATAGAAACAGGAAAATGCTTTGATAGAAAACAAAAAGTCAAAACAATATGTAGCTCATGCTTCTTGGCGTTTTCCTTTAGAAGAACAAATATTTAAGGTTAATTAGATTGCTGCTTAATTATTTGTCCTACTATTTGTGGGTAAAATTTGCCTATTAAGAATCTTAATGAAGAAACTCACTAGTGACCTCAATAAGGCAGGCGCCGAGACTAAATCATATTCCAACAGAGCTTAGATGCTGGGCATTCAAACAATTCAGTGCTGGTAACAAAACAATGCCCCAACACACTGACCAATTTCAACCACACAATAAGTCTCTCAAGAGAACAAAAGGACCCACGAGGTTTCTGATAACAAGCTCCCTGATCTCTGATCCATACACTACAGTTACCCTGGAGCTAGATGCAAGTCTACCTCTGGGTCAAGACAGAGACCAGAGGGATTAGCAAAAGAACAGAGAAAGACTGATGGTGCCTCTTAATTGACATTTACAAAGAACAGCTCTGTGATCAAAGTGCACAATAAGACTTGGAGCAAATAGGATGTTTACAATAGATAAGTAAAGCTATAAGAAAAGCAGACTGTCTGTATGTGTCCATACCTCAGAGTCTTCACCCTGAAGCCCCAGCTGGAGGACGGCACTGGGAGACTTCAGTCTGGCATGGCTGGACTGAGCCATCTGCAGGTTCAACTGCCAGCCAACATACTCCAGCTGAAACACACAAACAGAGTTTTAGAATTAACATAACCGTAAAAATAAAGCCTCACACTTCAGTTTAATAACTGCCTCAGGCAGCTTTTCAAAGACTTAAAAAAGTGTTTTTCCCCATAAAATAATTGCTATTTTATTATTACTTCTGCCTCATCCTCATTATCTTGGTACTTTTGACCTGATTTTTTATTATCCTTCATTTCCTTCTCATTGTTTTTCCCTCTTTTTTTTTTTTTTTACTGTTTTATGTTTCCAAAGCACTTGTTAGTCAAATTAATCAGCATTGCACTTTTTTTTTTCCAAAGTAGTTATTACTAATTTAGACTTTTCAATATTTCATCTGTTCGTGTTAACATTTTGCCATATTGCTTTGTTACAAGGACAAAGGAAAACTGAAAACTGTTTTATTTGCTGCATGGCCACATTTGTGTAGACTTTTACTTTATCCCTTCATCCAAACTTTTCTCCAACAAAAGTGAAAAAAAGACGGTCTGCGTGATGTGATGTGAACTTGTAAAACTTGCAGTGTCTCCTTATACCAACCTCACCAATTCCCCCACCTGCTTGGCTGATTTAATGACAGACACTTCACCAGTCAGCTGAAGCAGTGTGATAGATTAGCAGCGGTGAGTCAAGGTGGGGCAGTTAAGTGTTTTATGATGCAGGGAGAGGCCATAATAATAAACCATGTGTGACTTATTGGTTGTGGATGCATCACAGCACAGGTGTGAGGTGGGGAAGGACTGAAATACGTTTATTTATACTGCAGAAACATTCAAATTAGCAGGAATAAACATTACAACTCTGCGGTCGTTGGTCTTTAAGTTTCTTTACATGTAAAGGAATAAATCTGAATACATTTAATAAACACCTGCATATTTTATTATCTTGCATAAGATAGGTCAAAATAAATGAGCATTCTAATAGTACAGTACATAGGCATTGCTTTCTAACACATTTCTGCTTTTTCTGCTTGATCGTCGGTCAGTTTGCTCATTTTTAGATAAAAAAAAACAGGGAATGAAAGGAACTGTCCCGACAACCTCACGTGAAGGAAAAATTCTTAATTCTTAATTAAAACAGCAAATAGCCCATTCAATCACACAACAGCCAGTAGCAAGCATAGAGATTAACTTGAGGTCCTGTTCCCACATGTGTGATATTTATATTATTTTGGTATTTAGTTCTCACAACTATTTAGATCGCTGGGGTGATGCGGTCTGTGATTATTTGTAAGACCGTTGCTCGTTTTTGCTGTGCATTCAAAAAACTATTTACTTAATTTGTCAATCATGACACACACACGTATATTTGACACGAGCACTGAGCTTACAGCTACATCTCGCAGTTATTTTCCTTATTGATTCATCTGCTGATTGTTTTGTCATTTGCTCTGTAAAATGCCAGAACACAGGGGAAAATGTCATTTATAATTGCCCAAGGTGGGATCTTCAAATGTCAGCTTTTTGTCCAACCAACCAAAGATATTGCATTTACAATTGTGATATTATCAGTGAAGAAAAAAAAAGAACCAAGTCCTGATATTCCAGAGGCTGAACTCTACAAATTCTTTGATACGCGCAATTAATTGCTTAATCAAAAGCGATGCCAGTTAACGTTCAGTTGGTTGACTAATACTTGTAGCTTTATTTTTCACACCCAGTTTTGATATTGAGCAAGAAATAAGAAATTTATGGCTTTATGTTCAATGAGCATGTGGCAGAAATGACAAGATGCCTGCTGAATAGAAATGGTGTGTATGAATATGAGACTCAATTTAATCTCAAATGTGCATGTGAGACAAAACATATTAATTTAATTATTACAGTATTAGTATAATTATGACTCTATTCTCAAGGATCAATAGCTGTCACATCCTTCCATGTATAAATTCATTAGGGAGCGAGGGGAAGATTTGCCAGACACGAGCAGGTGAGACATATAAATGTCTGACAACAGCATAATGTGACTGATGTGTACATGCTGAGTATTTATTCCGCGTTTGATCTTAATTCCCTCGTCTCTGAAAGGAATGCTGTTTGAAGTGTCGCTCTTTAATCAAGTTATAGAGCGAAACAAGTTTAGAAATTAATGAAACAACTTGTGTGAGCTTTGAAAGAAGTCTTTGTAATCCATATGGCTGGAAAGAATTCACATAAAAGCAGGTCAGTCTTAATGTGGACAGTCTGATGCTTATTTTCAATTCAGTATCACATTATGAATTCAATAGAACTCGGCTCGCGAAAAAATAAAATAGAACGGGCGGCTTTGGGTTTCAAAGACATTATAGCAGGTGTAGTCAAAGTTCAGGTATATCAACACTAATAATGTTCCCAAAAAAATATTACACTGTGTACTGTGTTGCTTGCTTTTACTGTTCCTCCACAGACTTACTGCAACTGAAATTTCTCATTTACACCAGCACAGGCACAACTGGTGCATGAATGACAAGAATAACTGGTTTACAAGCAATGTAGTTTCTGCATCAGTGGTAAAACTCCTGTTTGGATATATTGTTTGTAAAACATAAATAACAAACTGTAAAGGGTTTGCTGTGTATATTCTGCTAAATAAAAATAAGCAGTCTGATGCTAACGAGGACAAAAAAAACCCTTAGACTGTACCTTCTTCGGGGCAAACAAATTACATTTCAGTTTCTCCACCAGTTCGGGTCCAGTAGTTGCCCAGGTCTGAGAGAACACCTCAGCCTTCTCTGGGGTTAGATGGACCATCTCCAGCTGTTGTTGCAAAGAGGCTGGCTTTACATTATGATACACTGCCTAGTAAAAGTGATGAGAGAAGAGGACAGGATGTGTTAATCAGCATCAAATGTATTCATTTATATCGGGTTATTGTGCAGTTACAGTTATAAAAGAACAATCCATTCAATCTAATACCAAACACAACATTGGAAATACAACTACTCGCAACACAACAGTGACCCCAGGTGGAGAAATAGGCTCACTGTGTGATTCAAAAGCTACAGTACACACTCCATGCCAATCTCCTCATATTAAGATATTTAGAAAATATGCAAAATGTGCATCATTTGAGTCACTTTTTATGTGCACTGCAGGAAAAACAATGTGACCACTCACTTGCTCTAATATAAAAGCAGAAGTTTCCAAGACTAGGTTGAGAGCATTTTTATCCAATGAGAGAGCAGCCTGGAGTTTTTCCTCCTCTTCCTCACTGAACGTCCGCTCTCCCTGTGTAGAAAAAAATCCAATGTAATGTAAAAGCATCCTGAAATAATAACTAAATATATGAATGAAAAGCCACTGTCTGTTTGACAATCAAAACATTTTCAGAATAAGCTTTAAAACACAGTATGTGGGTGTCAGTGTTAATCTGACAAGTCTGACAACAACAAAGGTTTTCCTTGAAAGGAGCTTATATTCATAAGCAACATACAGTATTAATCTCATGTTACTCACACTAATGTTTTGCTGCGCGCAGCTCCTCTGCTGCCACTCGTGAGTGACAGTCAGCTCAGTCAACAAACAGATTTTTATTATAGTTTTATTTTTATTTTGGATATTTTTAAAGCAAAATGTGGAACATTGCAGTATCACAATTACCAAAGTTTAGTCCTTGTCACTCTGCTTTCTTCAACTTATCCAATTCAGGGTCATATAGCAGCTAAAGCCAATGTCCTATCTCAGTAGTCATAGGGTAAGAAAGGAGGTACATCCTGGATAGGTTGCCAGTTTATCAGGGCTAACATTGAGAGACAGAGAGAAAACCATTCACACCAATGGCCAATTTAGAATTGCCAGCTAACCTAACATGAACATGGCTTTGGAGGAATCCAGAGTACCTGGACATAACCCACAAAGCAAGAACGTCACAGGTTTGAATGCTTCTGAGTTTGCAAGTTCTCTCTGGGCCTGTGAGCCAATGGTGCTAACTACTGTACCACTGTGCCACCAGTTAAGTAAATAAAGCCCCTAATCTTTATTTAATGTGGATGCTAGGTCATGGATAGACTGAGGCTTGTAGCAATTGACATCAGACATGCAAAAGGTTGAAAAACTGCTACTGTATGAATAAAAAACAAAGCATAAACTAACAAGGAGTTAAAATATTCATTCTAATTTCATAAATATCAACAAAACAATTCATCCGCTAGGCTGAATTGCAGCATAAGAACATTAAATAATATGATCGCCTGTTGATACATGTCAAAATGTCTATTTCATTAAATATTATTATTTTAAAAAGTTGCACTGCCTCCCATTAGCACTTCAAAAAAAATAAAGAAACCACGCAAAGAGTCCCTTGAATAAAACATTTAGTTTGACGAGTCAATCTTGTGACAAACCAGAAAGATTAGCAGATCCAGGTCTGCATGTGCATTAATTAGAGTCAAGTGTGAGCGATGCTCCAGTAAGTCTTTATGCATGCACGACAGCTTTGCTGCGAAGCCTCTCATCTTTGGCACAGATAACATTGTGCAGTCTCCATACCTTCAGATGAAGCTTCTGTATGATGCGGGAGATCAGTCTGGAGAACTTGTTCACATCAATTGCATTGATGAAAGTCACTGCTTCTTTTATGCTGTTTAAGAAAAAAATAAGAGTCACACGTGTTAATGACAATGATGTAGGACATTCTCAGATCTCTTAGTTAAGTATCTGAGTTCAGGGCTCAGCATGAAAGATGGTTCTCTCAGACTGTCATTGAATTTCAAAGGTGCTTCTAACTAAAAACATAAAGTCCTGATGGTTTTGTACCAAAGTAGCAGATCTCACAAGGTAAAAAAGAACATCAGCTGTAGTGTGAAGAGTGCATAGCAGCGTAAAATGAGGCTATGTACTACAGAGTGAATGTAAAATTCTGGGACAATACTAATAATAATGTGTTTTGATTTTATTGTAATTTATTTCATGTTTTAAGCCAGACAGATGCATGAATGATTCTTGTAAAAAAATAACTGAAATTTAAAGGTCTTTCATTTCTTCATCACTATATTTGAGCATCTAGCTCAAAATTAAAATTACGCACCTACTTCGGTTTACTAGCAACATATCAGTAAAATCACTGGGTACAAAAACAGCATCTTAGAGAGACAGAGACTATCAGAGGTAAAGATTGGCAGAAGTTCACCAATCTCCACAAAGAGAATCTGGAGAAATCTCTGCGCACGAGGGACAATTAAAAACAGGCGTGATTCTGTCATAGAAATCACTGCATGGGCTCAAGAATACGTCTGTGAATGCAGTTCCCATGCCATCCACAAATGCAGATTAAAGCTCTAGCATATAAGAATTCACATGTGAAGATGATCCCGAAATGCTGCTATCTTCTCTGCGCCAAAGCTTAATTCAAATCGACTGAGACAAAATGGAAAACTGCTCTGATGAATCCAGGTTTGAAATTCTTTTTGGAAAAACATGGACGCCACATCATCTGGGCTAAGAAGAAAAGGATCAATGAGCTTGTTATCAGCACTAAGGTCAAACGCCTGCTTCTCTGATGGTGGTATGTGTGTGCATATGTGCACCGGCAACTTGCACATCTGGAATGTCTAAACCCATATGTACCTTTTCAGTGCTGAAGGGTATATGCTTCCATCCAGATGATGACTTTTTCAAGGAAGGCCTTCACATATTTCAACATGACAATGGAAAACTGAATACTGCACTTAATACAACAGCACGGCTTTGTAGTAAAAGAGAACTTTCACCAACTGAAAACATCTGGAGCATCATGATTTAGAAAATACGGCAAAGAAGTCTCAGGACTGTTGAGCAGCTAAAATCCCAAAGGTCAAACAACTTGTCTCCTCAGTTGCCAGATGTTTATGTACTGTTGTTATAAGAGAGAATACCATGAAATTAACTTTCATGAAATAATGAAAAGTCTTAGTTTACAAATTTGATTTTTTTTTCTGTTATATTATTCCCAGATCATTTCCCATTGTTTTATTTAATACTGCACAATATCCCAGATAGACAGACATCTGTGCATCTATCTATGGTTGAGTGCACTGCCTCCTGGAAGAGATCCATCCTCTTGGGCTACATGGGCTAAAGGTTATCACAGAGTAAAGCCTGATGGAAACGGGAATATTAAGACTGTTACAAATACAGATAATCAATTATTTAAAAATCCAACATGCTGAAATACTGGCTGATATTTTTTTTTCTTTCAGACCCACTAAACATAAACATATTTCCCTAATTTTTATAATATGTAGTTATTTATGTACTCGTTTACACTCAGTTTGGCTCATTTATAGTATTTGTATTTCTTTCCAAAAGGGAAGTTGCAGAGTGCCCTCGGGTGGACCAGTTATGCAACATCAACACTCATAATATGGTTGAAGGGTGTTTCAGCAGTCTCTTCTTTACTCTTTCAATGTTAATTTATTAGTCGTTATAAACTGCGATACTAATAGACAGACTGCAGATAAATCAGCCAGGCTATGTCCGTTAGAACCATTTTCTCAGCGATCCTGCTTCACAACCAGATTCAAAACCTGCAAGAAAAATACCCCAAACAGCATAGTAGTGACACCACATCCCCTTATTGCAGGATTCAGGGGTTCAGGCCTTTTTGTTTTGTTTTTGTTTAGAGTTTGTTTTGTTTGTTTGTTTTTAAATCTATCTTGATCGTAAACTGGCCTTTTCTTTTCTTTCATCAAAAAGTTTAAAAAAATATTTAAATCTCTTGCAGCTATACTACATATAGTAACAGAAAGTCTAAATGGGTAAAAGTTTTTTTATTCAAATCGATTACATGATATGATTTCAACTGTCTTATTAAGTGGTTTAAAGGCGGCCAATACTTCTGCCCAGTTTCAATTTGTAGTAGTTTTGTTTTTTAAGCATAAGTAGTAACTTGTACAGACTTAACTCTAAATATATCCTTGTGGGATTTTACTTAACCCGGCAGCCTCAGTAGTATTTTTATTCTACAAAGACACTGCTTAAGTGTCATTAAGTCATTGTGCGCATAAGTTCGACCACTGTACCAAAGTATGACTCGTTTACTCCAGCCCACCAACATACTTGCTAATGTTACCATACCAGACTGAGCAAACGCGTAAGGCTAAAATGGAAGAAGGCGCATTTGTGCAATTCAATCTCACCAAAATGTAAAAAAAGATAAATATAGATACCCTTTGCTAACATGTATTAATGCAACAAATTATTAGTCGATATTAAATTACAATATCGACTTTCGGCATGCCTTCGTATGCTACAGGTAGCTCAGGCTTTGCTACAAGATAAAATGTCGTTACATGTAATTTCTTTTCGGGGGGGGGGGGGGGTCCCACCTTTGTGTTTCTTTTATAATGGAAGTCATTGTAGTCTGCGTCCTTAAAAATAGTGATTGAAGAATTGAAAAGCGTCAAAGCCACAGCAGCATCCTCACACTGTTGACATTCCGGCTTCCTGTTGTCACAAGACAAGTCATGTGACCGTCAAAGCTGCGCGGAGATGCGCAGTCACGGCAGAGAGTGGATCCGCGCTGGCTGCTGTTAGCCTGCTGGATGGAGGGAAATCATTTACTTGCATTAAAAAAAAACGAAAACTTACTGCTGACATTTGTCATCATGTCACTTTCTGCAAAATAAAGTTTCTGTGAGATTTGTTTTGCGTAAAAACTGCGCACAGTGAATCTCTGAAAATGCAACAGTCACTACGGAATCAGCGTTGGACAAATCAGTGCCTGTCCTGCAAGAAAAGCGCTAAGAAAAAAAAAAACAAAACAAAAGAAAAAACACCGGCAAAAGCACATAAAATGTATTTTATGCTTTATCTGACATTTACCAGAACAAATTTGGGGCTCTGCTGTTTTGGGTTTTTTTTGTTTTGTTTTTTTCCCCCAAACCTCCCCCTTGCAAATGGACTGTTGTTCTGATAAAAGCCCAAATGCAATCATGATAATACGTCATTTTAGTTTACTGGTTTTTGTTTTCTGTTTAACTTGTTTTTAGGCAATAAAGGCGCGACATACTGGATAAGAAGGTTTTTGGGTGAGTTTTGTATGTTTTTGTCCCAAATTTATTTTAAATTGTCCATTGCACTGTTCTTTTTCTCCACCTCCGTGGTTTAAAGTTAAGATTTGATAACCCAAAAATGTTTTATGAGTTGACTTGACAAAAGTAAAGTACAGTGGATCTGAGAATTTTGTAATAAATGTTAGGTAGCATATTTATTTTAAACATTTAGTTAAATGTAATGTACCACATACATATTTAGCCAAGTATCAGGGGTGATTTGTAGCAGGAGGAACAAGTGTGAAAGGGAAGGTCTACAAGATGATAGTGAGACTTCTTGTGATAGATGGTTTGGAGACAGTGGCACTGGCAAAAAGACACGAGGCCGAGCCAGGAGAAACTGGGATAGGGTGAGATGGAGGCAGATAATCCACCATGGTGACTCCCAACAGGAGCAGCTGACATAAGATCTTTATAAAAATGAAGTAAGCCAAGCACACAGGTTTCATTTTGACGTTTATTATGTTGAAAAAAGAAGAGAAAATAAGTCATATACACACAAAAATTAAGAGCATCATTTGGTAAGACATGGTGAATCTTTGAAAAATACTTTGCATACAAATAAAAGAAAAATCATTTCATATATATTTTTCTGTCACACAGCATATCTTCAACATAATAATCTTCTGTACCCTAAATCTCTCAATACTGTACTAAACTGGTTCCAATTTTGGATTCGAAATATTTTTGCTTTCACTTCTACTTGACTGATTCTCTTAGTCTGGAAAAAAAACAAACTCGTAAGACTGCCCCAAAAGGTCACTTCCTGCCACGCAATTCTCTTTCAAGCAAACACTTTAGCAGATTCCAGTGAGCTGAAAGTCATGAGCCAACCTTCAGTGAGGCGTAAGGAATGTACCATTCATAAATAAATACTTACTTTTACTTCAAACTGAGAAAAATAACACAAGAAGAAAGAGAAAGCACACGTACAAGGAGTGTCAGATCACACAGTACCTTGAAGATTTATAGTTTTGATAAAAGTTGGTGAATTGAGGTTGTGGTAAACAGATTGCATCACTGTAAACATTGGCTGACATCTGCAGGTTCGGGATCTCGCTGCCACTATTTGAAGGAGGGTAAATTTGGCACTTTTATGCTGATGTCACCAATGTTGATGTTTCTGGGCATTTCCGGGAGGTTCATGTTCTTTACAGCTGATACGGCACGAGCGGGCGCTCCTGCAATACCGGCCTATACACACACACACGCACAAAAAACACACACAAGGAGGGTTGATAAGACACAAACCAGTGAAGCAGAAAACATGCCGTTACAGGACGAGACACTGAAAAGTGAACACTCGACACACACAGTGCTAAACAAAGTACTAGACAATCAACTGCTGACAAAATGCAAAAGCACTGACAGCTACTGAGACAGACAACATGTGCAAATGTACATTCAGATGCCTTCATAGCTTCATACGCACATGCATTATTTTTCTTATTTTCTCGAGAATGATTGGATCACAACCAGAGCCAATTATGCGTCAACGGTGAGGACATACTGTACTACACCATTCACTGATTTTGAGCACTACTTCACATTCATCAAATGGACAAAAGGCAGCATTGCTTGGAAAGTGAACCCACCGGACTCTTGAGGACCGATAAGGTTAAAATGGAAGGAGAGAATTGGGTAAAGCAGAAGAATGGATTTTGATATGAAGACGGTAATGATGTTCGGATAGATAGGTGGGTAGATTTCAGAAAACGTACAATGTTTGCTTTAAGAGTAATAGTACAGGTGATACTATACCTCTAGTGAGTTGAATTACCTCTGGGAGCCTACACATGACAGTAGCTAACATTTTTCTGTCTAAATACATATGAACAAAAAAAAAAAAAAAAACAAAAAAAAAAAAAAAAAAAAAAAATAGTGTGTCATTTGCATGTGTGTTGTGTTAACTACTGATGATAGGAAAAGGCTGTAAGCCTACTAGCACTAAACTACAATGGGAGATCTGTTTTCAGTTACAGAGGAGGCACTTCACTCTAACACAATGAATCTCAATGTGAAATTATATAAGAGAAATTGAGCGTTTTTAAGGGAAGAATCCAGCCAAGTATAGTTTTTATGATCAATAACACAGATCTGAATACTGAATGATTTGATGTTTTTGTCTCGAGTACGAGCAGACATTTGAGAATCAGTGCGGTTAGAGAACCCCCAGCTGAATCTTTGGAAGACAGACCCAAAAATGACCAAAAGGATAGAAAACTGCATGATCGCTGCCTCGCTAGAAATGAACACCCTTGTAAATAATTTCAGAGCCTGACACGCAAGGTACGCTTGGAATGGAGATTAATCCACTTCATGTTTCATAAGGTTATTTCAATAGGCTGTTTGTCTTAGGGGGTGTCCCTCCCTCTGCCAGGAGTCAAGGAGACTTGTGTTAGATGGAAAGATGACCGTGTCGTTAATCGAAAGGAATGCTGAGCCAGCAAATTGGCTCGGCATTAACAGTGAAGGATACTTTGTTGCTTTGCAGCAGGTCGCCTGGAGGCCTGCTGTGCAAATCCATTATAGTGGGTTTTTAATAAAGTACTGCGTGACGAACACACACAGAAATAGCAACGCCAGCTTCGTGTCACATAACTGCAGTTTGATTCTGTGCTTCATGCAAATAAAAGAGCCTTTTGAAAAACTCACCCTGGGCTCAGTCTCGTTTATAAATGATATCAGTGTTAGCCTTAGCCTGTAATTTAGCATGTAGATTGAAAACCCCGGGAAACAAATGAGTTACTTTTGTCTTCTGGCTCTGGTAAAACATATGAAAAATCACCTTCCAGCTCCTCCAAAGCTCGCTGTGAATGTGTAAAAGCAATATTTCACTGTTTAAAAAGGGACATTTTTGCTAGAAATGTTCTTGGCTTGGACTTCTATTATTATATTGTTTCTGCTGCGCAACACACAATCCTACAGTAAAGTCTCGAGCCACCCCTCATTTCTTTATATTTTGCTTCCAAGCAAAAATTGGTGTTTAACAATAGTTCTCCGTGCTGCACCTAGATCCCATTTTCCAAATAAAAATAGAACTCAAGACTTTTTCATAGTAGCGAATAGCCCAGTATACAATCCCAGACAAACTGCACTTTGGTGACCTTTAGAGATGCTAGTTGGTTTTACATAGACAAGGTAAAACATTTCTTTATTTCTATCTATGCAAAGCTAAGTTATCAACCTGCTACATACAAACCACTCACACATAAAACTTGTATCTTTTTATTTTGTTTTTTTATTAGAAAGACAGCATGCTACTACATCTCTAGACTGCAATTTCAACGACCGCGACCGTTTTTGTTCCTGATTAAGGAGGGAAACATTTTTGGGTCTGCCACGAAAGATTCCTACTGTATGTTAGTGACGTCACTTTACTTCAACATGGAGGGCCATATGAAGAGACTCAAGAGGGGGGGGGGGGGGGTAAACTGCAGTTAAGGTTACAGTACTTGGTTGTAAATTTAGCAGTACCTGTGTCTACCTGTCCTGCCTGGTAGACTGAAAGATAAACGTCTGTAAAGAGAGAGAGAGAAAGAGAAGAATGGAAAGAACTGGACAGGGTCAGGAAAAAGAGGAATGAGGAATGTTAAAGCAGATTAAAGTAATTACAGTTTATCTCCACAGAAAAAAAGTGATAGGACCTATCATACACCACAACTGTAAACTGTATACTACAATTATGTATAGCTGCGAAATATAGAGATATTACGTGACAAGAACGTGCGTTTTGAAATGCGATTAATATCATAATCGTTCCTTGCCAGTCGTGGAGAAGAACGGCTCGTTCCTCGGTCTCCAGAGGCTGACCTATAATAGAACGGTGCCACTTTCAATTAGCATCAGTGTGATAAACGAACTCTGTGGTCTACGATAGGTCCAAGAGGGAAGAGACAGAGCAGCTCAGATGATCGTAGAACAGTAAAAGATCTGCTTACAGAAGGTCAATCGAAAAGGAAGAGTCTTGTCTGGTTAAAAGCACACAATGCAGCTCAGATTATTAAAAAAATATATACACTTTTAAAAAAAGAAAAGAAAAAAAGGAAATCTACTGTTAGAGCACACAATTAATCAGCCAGTTAAAAACCTGAACATGAAACCCTTCAGTTTATCAAGGAAGCAAACAAAGTAGAAACAAATTTGTATGACTTTGTGACTTTCGCTGTAAGAGTAAAACAGGATTTCACCAAAACTCTGACTCAATGCTTATACATTACTGCAGCGTGCTGCAAGTACTTTGGAAACAAAGGGCCAAATCATTAGTGCAGTTCGATTTTAGGACTATCAGATGCTACAATCCACATTATTTTGCAAATAAGTGATTTCATAAAATTGTCTCTGGCTGTCTGTCAAATTAAAATCAAATTAAACTTTTCAATTCGTAAAATGAATGTTTCTCTGCTAGCAAAAGCTGTGTGCAAAGCAAAGCAATGTCCTTGCATAGAGCAGTTATCTAAGCAAGGACACTGGCTTGTAGATGCAAGAAAACAAGTTTGAAAAGCATTTACTACAACACGGATAGCGCAGAAACTTCACATTCTCTTCTAAAATAAAGAGCATATAAAGACACAGCCTGGAACCAGCATATTTTCACTACTGTATTTCAAATATAGATGATATGGCTGATTTTATGGTCACTGAATCTGGAGGTGCTTTGGAAAATGGTACAGTTAAGTCTTTGTAGAAATGGTAGAAGTGATGACTATGGCTGTATAGTATACTGAGAGATACAGGAGAGAATATGTTGAGTCTTGATCTGAGTTGAGAGCAGTGCAGCAGCAGGAAAAGAGACCAAAAAAAAAAAAAAAAAAAAAAAAAAAAAAAAAAAAAAGAGCACAAACACTCAAGAGTGGGTAGGGAGCATCCACAAGGTCACTGGAGAATAGCATGCAGGGTGCAGCATACACACATGCCTGCATACTGTATACACCACCTCAGAGTTTGGCGGTAGCATCAAGTCATACATACAGTTGAACTGTCAGGGTCACGCTTACCTCAGACTTCTCCATCTTGTTCTGGGCATCCACCTGCGTGATGATTTCATTCATGTTGGTCTCCAGGACCATCCCACCCATTACCATCTCGGCCAGAATGTTGTGGACCTGAGAGGAATTAGACGTGAATCTAATCGTCACGCAAAGCTTTTTCCTCATACTGCAGCATTACAGTGCTGTGAGAAAGTCTTGAGACACCCCTTATTCTGTGTATTGTTCTGTATCAACATGACATGTCTCGGCATGGTGTGTGGGCCTGGATAAAGAAATGGGAAAAATCCAACAAAGACCTGACTGATACATCTGGCCCTTCGCCTGATCCATCTACTGTTTGCCAAAGCCTCATCGGAAACAGTCTGAATGCAAGGGTGGCTGCCATGAAGCCATTCATAAGGAAGGAAAATGTGGAGAAAAGACTGACGTATGCCAAACTGCACAAGAACTGGACTAAAAATCAGTGGCAACAGGTCTGATGGAGTGATAAATCCAAATGTGACATTTCTGATTCAATTCTCATCAATATGCACAGAGGAGGTGCAACAGTGAGTGTCAAAAGCCATCTTTAAAACACAGAGGAGGCTCTGTGACGGCTTTGGATCTTGACAAAATTGATGGAATTTTGGACGTAAAAAATCACCATCAAATTTCGAACCACCATGCAAAATCATCTGGAAAGCATTCAAATAAAAGCTTTGGTTGTCCTCCAAGAAGCCTGGAGAATTATTGCTGAAGATTCCTTAAAGAAATTCAAAGAAAGCTTGTCTAAGAGAGTTCAGGTTGTACCAAATATCAATTTTCAAAGCTGTTATTGCCTCACATACTTCATTTCCAAGTTTGCACCCATTTCCCATTTTCTTTGCTAAATATAAAAGTAAAGTATGTGACCTTTCTAAGTGTTTTATTCTTAAAATAACAATGCAGGGATTCTTCTGGTTTTTTTGGCTCCCCCTTAACCAAGTTTAACCAGAACCAAAGCAGTATTGCCTGAATTATCAAACAAAACAATGAGGGCGAATAGACAACATTTGTAGCCAAACTACAGTTCAATCTCAATCGGTCCCCTAAACACTGAATTAACTAGATAAGAACAAAAATGCCGCTATACAACATGTTATGGAACAAGGCAGGTTATCAAATTTTGTACCATAACATGAGTCACTAATGGCTACAACTGATTTCTGATTTCATAGGAGGTCGAGGTCGTTCCAAGGCTCAAACAAATGGTATTATAAACATGTTACATCACAAAGAGACAAATGAATTTATTACCTTGTCGACATGGAAAATTAAGTCAAGCTCACAGACGTTCTCAAAGCACTTGTCCAGCGTTTCCACAAATACCTGCAAACAAAATAGAAGAAAGGGCTTGTAGACCTAAAGGAACACAGTCTGCAAGAAAGATCCTGAAAGCACACCGACAACTATGGTGAAAGAGACGGTGGCATTATTGTTTTTCCCAGGCTTTTACCTGGATTAAGTCTAAAATTCCTAGTTCGCTCTCTGAGGAGTCGACACAAAAGACAAAGTACAATGTGGCGTAGTGTCTGTAGATCAGCTTGTAGTCGGATCCTCCAATCAACCTGAAAAACAAGAGGCAAGAAAACATTAGAGAAATTGCTCCTCATCAAATATATAATGAGGCCTGTCAGGCATGCCATAGAAACTACGCTCTACTATACACTTAGATAAGGGAATCTTAATGTATGCTAATCTTTTGAACGTACGCACAAGGTTCACAGGGAGTTTAACACTCAGAGAGAACTCTGAACCCTGAGAATGACCTGATTTAACTAGTATGAAGTAAACACAGATAAAGACGTGAAGAAAAATAACAAGATCTTTTCAGTTATTATGAGTCAGTGTAAAGGTAGTACACAACATATACTAGCGTGAAAAGATAGAAACTGGTAGTGGTTATTCAGCCTCTTGCTGGGTTTGATAAGAAATCACAGTTTCTGTTAACAACAGGAAATGTAGGAACTCTCCCTCGGTATTATGCAATTATTAAATAAAATTAGTAAATGAAATTAGTTTTGGGTTGTGGGCTTTTTTATGCGTTTGTTGTGCTCTCCATTCAGTGACTTGATTCTTATTAGGTTTTTTTGCTACGTATATTTTTTCATTACCCTTCAATTTTGCAAAGTGTAATGAGACAAAAAAAAAATATGCAAGAGCAACTGCGAGCAGTGGTGTTTCACAGCTCCACGCCTAGTTCCTCATTCGTGAATGTTAAATGAAGATCAAACGAACACCGTTGCTATTGATTGCCATTCATACAGCCCTCCGAGCTTTCCTTTGGAGAGTGAAATTAAGTCCTGTAATGTTGCGTCAAAGTCAATTATCTTCTGGAGTAGATTACTTCCACTAAAGCCTGCTTCTTTAGCATTTAGACACAGTCGCGTATGCACAAACAGGCTCAACCGAGCAACCTCATAACTTACATTCCTCCTTCGAGGAAATTGCAGACATTCTCATCTCTTTTTGAGACCAAGTGGAAGGTTTCCCTGATGATCTGTTGCTCTGTGTCTTCATTCTGGAGGACGAATTAGGAAACAAGAGGCTGTTAAACACAGCGACAGTAAACAACGTGATGTTTGCCCACTTAATTGCTTCCAGTGAGCCAGTTCATTACTATTAGCCAGAAGACTGGTCTGACAGGATATTAATGGTTCCTCTCACCTCTCCCTTTTTCTTTTTTTATTAAATACGTGTATTCCTAAGTAGCTAAAAATAAAAGATTTCTATAACAAACATATTTTTCAAAATCAAATATACACAATACCCAGAGGTCACAGAGGCTCTTACTAAACCATGTCAGGGAGGCTTATCTCTGCAAAGAGATGAGATTATGTTCAAAGCATTCAATATCCTTAGGCATGTTTGAATGAATAAGGGAACAAAAATCTTCTTCATCAGATTGTTCTGTCTTTTAAAACATATTGAGGGCCCACAGAAAGGATCTAAAAAGACAGTCTCTGCGCTGTCAATACAAGCTCAACAACCTTGCTAAAAATCTGCTTTACTGCAACTCTAACAATGACACAGTCTCACCAAAGGGTGCTAACGTCCTCTCTGGATCTATAACAGTTCAGTGAGTAAAGGGAGAGCGGAGGGTAACCAGTATGCAGCTGGCTAAAAATCAGTCATGTGACGTGCAACATGGGACTTAATGATACAGTCACAAAGCAGAGCAGAGCAGTGAGCCTATTGCAGAAACAGCAGCAGCTTTTAAACATGTCAGAGTTTGAGAGTTTCCCCATCTGGTTACATGAACCTGCAAATCTATTTGAAATTCTGGAGGTTCACAAGCAGCAACACAGTATAAGTTACATTTAAGGACCAACAGGAGGCTAAATGAATAACATATTTCATGTGGTAGCCAAACATACCAGAAACCCTAAGATTATAGAAGGAGATTTTTAATTACTAGTATTCAAATTTTAAACCGTTAAAAATATTACCAGGTGAAGCGATTTTCTCGTTACGATACCGAAAAAAATCGTTATCAATAACGGTCACCAGAAAATATCTGAGCCCTACTCACCTTTTTCAATCCCCCTCCACCTGAGGACTAACCAGTTATGGTGAAACCACACCCACTGTAACAATTGTTGGAAATTGATATCACCGTGGTGACAAATGCGAGTCAAAACAATGACCAAAACTACATATGATGGTCCCTATACAGCATTTTCCATTATGCAGTAGTTAGTATGCCAACGGGGGGCCAAAGAAGGTCAGCCAATGAGCCTGTGACACAGGACATGGCTGCCTAAGGCTCACTGATGTACAAAGAGTGCAAAAAAGATCTACTACAGCACAAGATGCTGACAACCCTAATGCTGCCTGTCATAGAAAGTTGAACCTTTATTTGTATGGGGCCTGTGTAGCCACAGACCACCACAGAAACCACCAGCAATGTGATCAGGACAGAACAGTGTAAAAAGGAGAACTGGTCTGAACATTTACACCACATGTGCCATCAGGTCTGTGTTGCATTATTTACCTGTGGAAAGAAGGCAGCCAGTTGCACTATAGGAACTGGCTTGCCAGCATAGGCATTGTGTTATACTCTGTGCAACATCCAACTGGGAAACGGTGGCTGGCAGTTATGTTTATGCTACATTAACAGATAGCGTATATCCTTTCACTGCAACAGTTTTCACTGATGCAGATGTGTTATTCAGCAGAATAATGTGCTCAGCAACACTGCAAAAAATAACTCTGGAATGGGAATATGACAGAGGTCAGCGTCACTGTGCTTGATAGCACAGGACACCTTCAGAGCTGTTTTGGAGGTCAGAGCTGTTTTGACAGCCTGGACGAAGGGGAGCTACAAAATATTAGGCAGGTGGTTTTAATGGTGCAGCTTTCACAGTGCATGTTCATCCACCAGCCTCCACTCATGGGTCTGCACATCTCTCCTAAAGCATGTTTTAGCACATTGTTACTTTAACACGAGAACCACGACGTCCTCATCAAAAAAAAAAAAAAAATCATAAAATAAGCAAAGCAACTTTTTTGTAAAAGCAGTAGCACAAAAAAAAAAAAAAGTCTATACTGCTACGTAAAAGTTATGGCTTACATTACTTACTGATGATGAATGAATTATATAGGGAGAATTTTTATGTGCACATATTTCTCCCTCCTCTCAGACTGGACAGATGCTTTGGGTTTATGTCTGAGCCAGCAGGCTGGCTTTAACAACCAGAACAACGCCTCTTCAGCTCTGCCACTCAACGCAGACGCACACAAACACGCAGATATAAGGCACAGCCACACTAAGACAAACAACATACCGAGGCCGAGGCTTAACAATAAACTCTTATCAATAAACTGAGTCCTAAAGATAGTTTTCACAGTCAGTCGGATGTGTGAAATTGTATATGCAGCCAGCCTGTAAGCCGACACCTCAACTGGTAACATAACAGATGGCATCGACATGGACTACTTCTAATCCAATCAATTTGTGTTTACCCTCCTGAAATACACAGGCATTAATGTCCATCTCAATAAATAATTATGCAACATGGAAAATGAATCTGAACAAATATTTATATGGTTAAATTCATTTGCTGCTTTCTATTTTGAAACCCCTTTTAGAGATTCTGCTTTCTAAAAATGATGCATACATAATGATGAATACATAAAACAAAGAAAAGCGCCAAATCAGCAGACTGGAGGATCTGTAATGAGGATGCCAGACTGACTAATCAATCAAATTACCACTTGGTATATACTTATGTTTTTAAATACAGACTGCTGGGTGATGCCCATCATGTGTTTTCTTAAATCTAATCTTTTCGGGATGTTGTTCTACCCTAACAACATTCAGTTATCTAGACTGAGATCAAATCGGAAATCTGCATTTATGAGTTCCAGCTGAATCAAACTCCAGTGCTTCTAAATCCACTATTGAACAGCGCAACGAAACTCACATGTGAAAAGCAGGTGCTTGGAAAGTGTGCAGAATTTTTAAGCAGGCTCAACTTTTTTTCTGGCAATTCATCTGTTAATCAACTTGTGTTTGTTTGTGTGTGTCCCCAAATTGTCCCCAAGAGTTCATTCAGGGAGCTGGACCAACGCATGTGCAACCTTGTTATTGTGATACCTACATAAAAAGAAGGCGGCCGTCTTGAGGTATAAATCCAATTATAAGACCAAGCCTGCACAGCTCACACAGCAAATGACATTACATAACCTGGCATTTGTTCCCTGTAGCTTTTTAAACAGAGCAGGTAGCCTGCTTTAGTGATGCCAACTTACAGGCAATAATCTCATGGCATCAGTGATGGTGATGGGATGGACTGAGCACGAGTCACTCACAAGGGCCACAGCTATTACAGTCATGTGACACAAACAGTAAACCTGCTTCGGGCTGTGCATCACACAGACTGTATATAGGCTGCATGAGATTAGATTTAATAAGCTAAGTGAATAAAACGGAGCTCACTCCTGTTCACGCAGCCTCAGCGGGAATGTGATAGCCTCGCTTCGGCTTGCACACGTTTAATTATTCATATGTTTAAAGGCCAGCGTGGATCAGAGTGGCATCTTATAGCCTACATCAGTTTGAAACAACTGCACATTATTGAAGTACCCACAGCTTCCCATTCAAACAGTGTGCAGCACAGTATCATTAATGCTGACAGTGATTGAATTTTTTTAAAAGTGTCCTCAGCACAGCTGTACAGCTTGTGATTTTTTTTAAATTAACCGTTTCCACGTTGACCCGTGAATCACACATATGTGCAGCAAATAAATGAAAAATATTAAGAAGAAATTTTCACTCACATAATGTTCGTAGAATTTAGAAAGCCTTGGTTTGCCGTGGTTGTTGAATATTAAAATGGCTTTTATCATGATTGTAGCGGATCAGAATGAGGCGGGGAAGAGAAAGGGATCAGTCTGCGAAAGACTGGTGTCCGTCAGCTCCGGTGAACCCAGAACTGAGCGGGATTCACGGCTAAAGCCCGTCTCGATTTAAGGTTAGTAAACGGGATAGCTTCGAGCTACACTCTGCTACTCCTTCATCGTCTCTTTACGGAAATATTCCACGTCAAGGACCAGTCATGCTCTCCTCCTCCTGCTACAGCAGCCGAGATGGCTCAAACTTTGCTGTGGGTAAATGCAAATCACGGGGTTAAAAAAAGAAGAAGAAGAAAGAGCGTTTATTGATTTGTTCCTCATTCTAAGAGTGATTCTCTGCACATTCACCCACTGGGGTCAGCCCAAGCATTTTCTTAATCACTGAACTTATTTTACTGTGATCACCATTTTTAATATTAAGTTGATGCTTCTTCATCTTAGTGGAACTTAGATTACCCCTAAAAAGTCCTGAAAACTTATTAGAGTAACTTTAAAGGTAGGATAATATTCATGACAGTCACATCTTTGGCCAGTTAACCTAAAGCACATATCTCTGGACAATGAGATGCAGGTGGTCAACGGCGTCACCAAGGGGGGCGTGGCCACTGGCCAGCCACCTAGATTATCCTATGTTGCTAATAATGTTAATAAACGTGATTACAAGAGAGCAGAAGGCACCCAACAATCAATCGATCACTTAAAAAAGATTATTATGGATTTCAAATCTTATATCTTATTTTCATCTTATTTGGTTAAATGTTGGTCACTATTTTCAGTGATATCAGCTTTAATAGCAGGAAATTAAGTAGGTATATAATAAGCTATATTTGACAACAGCATAATAAAACTAGAAATTCTGTTTTTAGTGTGCCACCCCAATATTTTTAGTGTCCCCCAACTATCCACCCCAATGAAAAAATTCTGGAGGTGCACCTGGGTGAAGTAACTAGAGGAAATCCACCCAAGCACACGGGAGAGCATATAAACTCTACACAGTTTCAAACTAACCGTCTTGCCATGAAAACACAGGACTAACCCTGAAGCACTGAATGCCAAATGAAAATTTTATCCAAAGTTCACAAGGTTGATTATCTGGGAATATTTTATATATTGTTAGTGCATTCTCCAAAAAATTGCATTTGGGTCTGGTGACATTAGAGGAAACGTGATGAGGTCACAAACACTGACCAGGTTAACAAAGGACAAAGAATTCAATCATCAAATTTCATGACGATATAAAAATGTGAGATATAGCCATGCTCAAGAAGAATATTTTCTGCTCTGTTAACTCTGTAACATCCCCAATACATGTTGACAACAGTAAAATGTGCTGTAGTCTTGTTTATGTTCTTAGTTAAACTTTTAACTTTGAAGGAACATTATTTGAAATTATAAACATAAGAATTTTTAACATTTGTCAGTGTTTGGAAATGTTGCCTCACAACTTGGCACACATTTAGCCTTTGTGTCTTTATACAAGCTTTTAATGTTTCATTTAATTTAAACATGTTTTTAATCGGTTTTTGGTCCATCCATCCATTCTCTTCCATTTATCCACATTAGGGTTGCAAAGGGGGCTGGAGCTTATCTCATCTGTCATAGGGCAAGAGAGGCCAGGTAGACCCTGTAAAGATCACCAGTCTATTGCATGGTCAACACATTTGTGCTTAATTTTATGACACAAACCTTTTTGATTTTGTGTTAGAAAAAACTGGTTTAAAAGTAACTTAACTCTAAGGCAACTTGTTTTTTAAGTTAGAAATTCCACATTTTTCACATCATCATTGATCCTGGCCGATTTCAGTAATATTTATTATAGTAAACGTTAGAAATCTGGTCCTCTAATGGTTTTTATATGGTTTAATGTAAACATCTGCATGAAAAATGCTATGCAGTCTAAAGTCCTCCTTCACTAAAAACACAAACTTGAACGATGATTTAGGCAACCAGCAACTGTTTTTTGTTGTCACCATACAGCATACAAAAAGAAGGCTGTCTTTTAAAAAGATGAATTTACAAAGAAGACTCAGCATTGTAAAAAAAGACAAACTAATGCAGTCATGTGAAAAGTTTACACCAGTCCCATGAAAAACTGCGTTCACCCTTATATTATAAAAGAGTAAATAGCAGCCAGGTGCTGCTAATCAAATGCAATAAGATAAGATAAGATAAGATAAGATAACCTTTATTAGTCCCACACGTGGGAAATTTGTTTTGTCACAGCAGGAAGTGGACAGTGCAAAAGTTATGAAGCAAAAATTAGAATACAATAAGAATAAATACAGTACACAACTGTACAGAATAGAATAAAATAAAATAAAATAAAATATACCAGTCAATATACCAGTCAATATACCAGTTATCAGTCAATTCACTGACTGATAACCAATAAGTGTGACAACCTCTATAAAACCAGAAGTTCTGGCACTTTGCTCCTCTGGAACATACAGGTTTGTGTGAACACTGAATGTTAAAGTTCATAGTAGAAGAATTAATAAGAGACTGAATAGAAACCTGATTGAAAGAGGTCAACACCAGAAAGCTTCTTCTTTCTATAAAAAACATGGCAGCACAGCTTATGTTTGCAAAGCTGTCTCTGAACTTCTGAAGGACGTGACCGAAGTGCTGATGTCTGTCATATTTCACAGGACCACATTTGGCAAAAAACAAGCACAGCTTATCAATGCAAACACTTCATACCACGTCAAGTACAGTGGTGGAGGGGTGATGATTGGGTATGTTTTGCAGTCGCAGGACCTGGGAACCTTGGTCATTGATTTGACCATGAACTCCTCTTTATAAATATCTCTATAAATATACATATGTACATATGAGGCCATCTGTCCAAAAGTTAAGGCATGGATGAAACTGGGTCGTGCTACAGGACAATAATAGCAGCAGCAAATCTAAACCAGAATGACTGAAAAAGAAAAATCAAGGTGTTGCAACAGACCACTGAAGGTACAGACCTCAACTTGACTGAAATGCTGTGACAGGAGAGCTGTGCATAAGCAAGTGTCCGCAAACCTCAATGAACTGAAGCAACATTGTAAAGAAGATTGGCCAAAATTCCTCTACAACAATGTGGGAGACTGACAGTCATACAGAAAACAATTCCTTCAAGTTATTGCTGCCAAAGGAGCTTCTCGAAGCTACTGAATTTTGGAGTCTTTTCGGGTTTTTTTGCAGGGTTTTGGGGGGGCTTTTTCCTCAATGTGGGCAGCTCCACCTGGGTAATCAAGAGTCAAAGTTTCAGCCACAAGGTGGAGCAAAACTTCATTTTACAATGCTGATGTGGCAGCTCAGAGGAAAACTTGGCACATTGTGATGCAAAGAAAGTTCTCCACTCTTGGTTCTAGTAAACACGAACCTGATGCTTCCTCAGACAGGTTGGATTTTCCTCTAAAGTACAGATATGTGTTGAATGACAGAAAACAAATGCAGAGTATTCCTGCTGGAAAAACCTGAGCTCAGCCATGGATTTAGACTCTAATCTGAAGTCAAAGTAAATAAATAAAACAAATGATAACAATTAAGTTTTGTGATAAAATTTTCAAAAAAACAACAATTACATAGATTTATGTAAGTTATGTATGAAAAATGTAAAAACTGTCTTTTTCATCTCCATTTGAGCATGACATGGTGACCAAACTTAGCTCTCTAGTATCTTTTTATCTTTTATATTTGAATCAGTCACTGCACTGTACAAACTATTTATTCATTTATTTATTTCCCGTATTGACACACACTTTTGTCACACTTTATTTTTGAGACAAGCATGTGGAGGACTGGAAAAGAATCACCTGTGTGGAATGTGTTGCGTGTCTTAAGAAAAATGTGCATTAAGGTGGGACTCACTGATAAACAGCTGCTAGAACACAGTGTGAAGATTTTGGCAATCTCATCCAAAATATTTCTCTGACTGGTTCTCTTTGTCTCTATTTGAAAGGAAAAATTTCACAGACAAGAAAATGAAAGCATTTAATCTTTTTGATCCCCAGATTATGTCACATTTTATGATCACAAAGGTGCATAGATTTGAATCAACCTTTATTTCCACTTATGCTGACAATCAGCTGGTTATGTTTGTTTATGAGTCTCCCATCATAACATATCCTGCTCTGGTACTTTTCCACCAGTGATAACCTACACCCAGGAAAGAAAAAAAAAAAAAAACCAGCCCGTGCTCATTGCACAATCTGTAATTAAGTATTCACCCATTTTTTTTTCAAATAGATAACAGCTACTTAAGTTGCCTTCTTGAATTAATTATTTTATTTTATTTTTATTTTTATTACTGGATTGCATTTATTAAAGGATTTTCTTTTACTTCTTCTCTTTGCATAGTTTATAATTTACATATATAAAAACTTGTTGTAGCTTTTTTTTATTTTAAAAAAAGCATTTTTTCAGTACACCTCTACAGTATTAATCTAATGACTTCGTGCAACTAAATCACTTCATGCAACTAATTCAAAGCTAAGCTAAAGACAAACACTATTAAAATATACAGTAATATATGCAGACACACATTTTATGTCTCCCATAACATGACTGCTGCCAATCAAACGTTTTTCCCACGTTTTCTCCTCCATCCTGATTCAGTTCTGCAACAAACACCTTGGATCAATTCAGAGGAGAGCGCCCACAAAAAGAGGGGAGCAAGGCCATTACTAGAGGAATGTCTCGGTGGGAGAAGAAAAGGAGACAGAAAGACACAAGAGGTGTCTGTGTTTTGACAACGTGGTGGAGCCGGTCTCAGAGAGGATTAGTCCAAGTTGTTAAAGTGTGAGATTAACGGATATCTTAGTCAGAACATACAAAAACATAAAATTCACCTCTATAAAGTAAGTGTGGTGAAAATACAACCCCGTGTTTCTGTAACTTTCCAGCGAGAGAATATTCAAAATTTCAATTGGACTGTTAGATGTGGGCGTTCACCATTTTCCGTAATGGTACAGTCCGTCTCCAGCTCCCCCCCCAAAATTTGCGGCGCCGGCCTATAAAAACTAAAGGACTGTGCAAAGTAGAAAGTCTTCACCACCTGAAGTTTTAACTGAAGCGAAATACCTGAGAGAGAAAAAAAACCTCTCCTCTTCAGCACAGCGATGGAGCAAACCGAGGTGGTCAAACCAGAAACCCTGGACGACTTGATAAAAATCCTGCACAGCATTTTCGAGAGTGACTGCATCAATGTTGAGGAGGTTCAGAATATAATGGAGTCATATGAGAGCAATCCTCAGGAGTGGATGAAGTATGCAAAATTTGACCAATACAGGTAAAATATTCGTGTTTCTGTTTGTTTTGGGGGTTTTCAACACCTACCCACCCAGATATTCCTCATCTATGCTGTTGTCCTTTGGACTTTTGCACCTTGACCTAGTGTCGTGTTGCTTTATCGATATTCAAAATTATATTTACTCTATCATGCTTTTGTTTACCCTAAACATGTGTCATGAGTCCCTTTTCTTTCCTTTTTTAAATTGAAAAGGTACTCTTGAAAAAAATGCTGTGGCAAACTTCTGCATGCATTTGCTCAGTAGCTAAAAGCATTATTTTTTTGAATGAAAGCGGCTGATTTATTTATTTATTTATTTATTTTCATTTAGGTGACAAAACTGCTGCTCTAAGGTTTTACTTTGAAAAGAAAATTGCTTGGCCTATATTAGTGTGCTTTATTTTGAAAGGTCGTGTTACAATGAGGAGATATGCAAACCAGTTCATTCCTCAGTTCTCTGTTCTATTCAAAACTTTAAAGAGCCCCCCCGTCCCAGTGTTTTGATTAGTGAGGGTTCAATGGAAGGCGGGTGTGTGCCATCCAATCAACACCGAGAACTGATACACACCCGCTGATTTTTGGCAAATGGGACAAGTTTGGTCTTTGCCGGGCAGACTTTCTTTTTCCAAGCCTGGTTAAAATTGAGCAATGAATTTCAAACAAAAAGTATAATATTTCATTAAATCTAGTTCAGGAAACAAATTAGTTTTATTGCCTGAACCCTAACCAAAGTGTGACTGAAAATTTTGAATAGTCATTAAAAGAGCGTTTTTGTTTTTTTGTTAGAAAGTCCTGAAAGCCATTACCTCTCACTAGTTTCCCCATCTCACAACTGCATCTGCTTGCTAATGTTTGCACACGTTGCAATTGCACAGTCCAGAAAATACAGGCCTAGTAAGAACACAGACACAAAAGTGGAGGGTATGAGGTTTTCTGTATGAGGACTATTGGACAATGATTAAAACTCTTCTGTTTTTTTTGTGGGTTCCAGCTGGATGACGTGAAAGCTTCTTGGATTTCCAAAATAAAATTGATTTGTATTAATGTAATGTACAGCTTATTGTGAAAACGTTATTTCAAGTCCATCATCAGTTTTCTGCATTTAAGAAAAAAAAAAGGAATTTAATCACTTGAAAATCAAATATTATATTTTGACAAGACATTTAAATCAAAAAAGCTCCAAACTGCTTGTAAATTCAGCCCTTCACTCCTCTGTAACTGTATAGTTGTGACATAATGCATCATATTTTTCCATGTACATTTGACATATTTCTCATTCCTGCAGATACACAAGGAACTTGGTTGATAAGGGTAATGGGAAGTTCAATCTCATGGTTCTCTGCTGGGGTGAAGGCCACGGCAGGTAAGATATTTGTATCTTTAAAAATAAATAACATCATTATAATTCATATAAAATTATTCATATAAAATAATCTGATCAGAAAACTGAATTTGTTTAAACCTTTAATAATAAGATTTCTGTTTCGGGGTTTCAGTCATGTTACAAAGCCTATACTCTTAGATGCTGTAGGCCACATGGCCATGTTTCTCACTGGCAATTATTGCATTAGTTAATAAAGATAACAAAGTCCAATGTTCTACACACTGACAGATTATGTAAATAGACATTGTTTGATATCTTATGTCCCACTTTGTCAGCAAATGTCACCTGATAATTCCTGGATGTGTTGCAAATCTTTTTATATGATTACGTATTAAAAGATGCAGATCAGCAGCTGTCTTTTTTTCACACAAGAAAAGCCTGTTTTATCACATGGCTATACCAGTACTAGTGTTTAAAAGAGGGACTTGTTAAGTAAGACTGTTCTGGGAATTTCTTGTTTTTTTTCTCTTGAACATACAGTATTGGTGATATGATATGGGGTATGACTTCTAAACATAGCTGTTCAAAGTATGTTTAGCTCTTGCCGTGAAAACTTAAGATTTGCCTTGTCTTCCCAATTTTTATTTTTACTTTTTAACATCCTCATCTTGTCTAATTTTTATGAAGAGAGCAGTGTTGTCATATTCTGACAGTGTTCTTTAACGCTTTGCAGTAGTATCCATGACCACACAGAGTCCCACTGCTTCATGAAGCTCCTGCAGGGTCAGCTGAAGGAGACTCTGTTCGAGTGGCCAGAGAGCAAATCACACGGCGATATGGTCCAAAAGTCACAAAGAATTCTTCAGGAAAACAAGGTTGCTTACATAAATGGTGAGACACCAAACTGTCTGACTATCTTTTTTTTTTTTTTTTTTTTTTTTTTTTTAAACCAGAGCTTGTTCTCCAACAGAATTTAGATCGATGCTGATATCTTGATATCTGTCTATGGAGTCATTTTAACTGGTTCTTCAGTTTATTCACGTCTTTATTATGCCTATGCAGTGTTCAATACAATAGACCAAACGAATGTATGTGATCATTTGAGATATGCTAATGTGAAATTTCCTTGAAACTTAGGCAAGGCTGTTAAATGTGTGGCTTCTCTGTCAGCGTGCAGTAAAACCCAAGTTTCCAACCTCTGCAGTTACATAATGTCTAATTGGTCTCACAGGCAGCTGTAAATTTACAATAAACTTTTTTTTTTTCTTTTTTTTTTTTTCCTTCAAATCCCTGCCTGGCGTGTATGTCCCTGAGGCAAACAGAGCTCTAGTGTCATGTTTCTGCCTTTAACTGTTGTTGAGCCCTGTTTTACAGCATTCCAATGTTACATGTATGCTGTTTGTTCATACGTGTGTGTGTGTGTGTGTGTGTGTCTTAGACTCCATTGGTCTGCATCGTGTGGAAAATGTCAGCCACACTGAGTGTGCAGTAAGTTTGCACTTGTACAGTCCCCCTTTCGAGACCTGCCAGACATTTGACCAGCGGACAGGACACAAGAACTCTGTCAAGATGACCTTCTGGAGCAAATATGGAGAAAGGACTCCATTTGTAAGCAGTTTTTTTTTTTTTTTTTTTTTTTTTTTTTTTTTTTTTTCCAAATTACTTTAATACACATATATTGAGTGAAACCTTCTGATTCATGCTTTGACCCCCCCCCCCCCCCCCCCAGAAAGGCTTGAGTACTGAAACTTAAAACTCACAAAGATGCATTTGTCAGATGCATAAAATCAAATCTAGTCAGTGTGCATTACAAATTACAATGCAGCTCTGTTACTGTACAGTGGGCACACTGCTTACTCCATTCCCCGCTTCCCCATGTCTCACCCAACAAAAATACCTTCTAAGCAGGAAATGGAAAGAGCTAATACTTTCTTGCTTTTTTTCATTAAGCAGAGCCTATAAAGAATGAAGGCAGCACTCCTTTAAGATTCAAGAATTAGTAGAAAGTTTCCATTTCCTTCCTTTACTTTATTGTGCTTCCAAATGCTTCAGCTTTAACAAAAAGTTGCTTGAGTGAACAGAAGAGTTAGGTATTGAACATATAAGAGTGTTAAAGTTCAGACAGACAGAGGAAGAGAATAATCAATAAAGGTCAATTTATTATAAACTAGAATCAGTTCGTCAAGGTCTTCAATAAATTAGTTATTAATAATTACACAAAGGGGAAAAACAAGACCAATTACACTGTCGGACCTCTGCCTGTTTTGGCCGCCCTGCCAAAGAGCATCAGCCTTATCTTAAATCTACAAGTTGTATAAGCATACCTTGGTCATAACACTGTTAATTAAGTTCATTTGATTGCAACACCAAACATGCGAGATAAGATAAGTATATCGGTGTGAGCACACAGTGAACCTAGCGCGGCATACGTCCATAGTTCTCAACAACTGTTCGAGGCTATTTTACAGACATTACATGTCTCCGTTTAGAACATGACTGTAAACGTTCCTGCTTTAGCTTTGCTCAGGACTTGACATAAAGGAAAATGTGACCTTATCTTAGTCTAAAATTGTCTTTCTTCCCAACCCTTTCTTAGGAAACCACAGTTTCGCAAGAGAACAACTAAAAGGCACCAAAAGAGACTCCAGATGATGAAGACATTTGAAGTGACAATGTTATGATATTGAGTCAACGGGAAACTGCTGGTGAAGCGAAAATGTGGACCTATGACTAAGCAACCTATTTAAAAATCAGGAGTTGGCTAGTTCAAAAGGACAACCCAATAATTAGAATGGCTTTATCACTGCCCAGTGTGAGCTTGGCAAATACTGATGAGCACAGGACGAATGCATGAATAGGCTTGGACATGGATTGAATCTGCCTTTTGTTTGCTGGGCCTGAGGAGACCCTTTTCCAATAACAACATTCCTGTCTATCCATGACCTGTGTAACCACACTGTTGTGACGTTATGGCCAATAGTCAAAGACTAGACCTTTAGATTTTCCTAAATTTTATGTATTTCCAGATTTTATTTTATTTTTTGGGGGGGTGGAGAAGGGAGGAGGATCTTAAATCTGGTTTGATCTCAATGATGTACTTTTATAGTTGTATTTACTGTTGATTTACGCCACTGACAATTGTCTTAACACCTGTTGAAAATTGTAATGAAATGTAACATTGTTTGTACAGTCTAACAAGTTTGGGTTTTTTTTGGTTTTTTTTTTTTTTTTTTTTTTTTTTTTGCATTTGGAAAATTAGTTGTAAAGCTTTAGAGCGGCGTTGTTTTTAAAGTGTCACGCTTGTAATTTATTTGCAGGATCTTACGTACACTGAAAGAGTGTTTAAATGTGTTCATATTAAAGGTTTGACCAGGGGAAGTGAAGCGACTACTTTTATTGGCAGAAAATATATTTAGGTTACTTTCTCTCAGGATTTTAGCGTATTGTGATTGTAACTGTATTTGTTTAGTGTTTAGCTTCACAGCAAACCACTTCTTATAGTGCTGTCAACATGCTAAAGTTTTCTGATGCAGTAATTGATACATCTGGCCATAACTGAAGTCCATTAAACACCATTATTGTTTGCAGAAAGTTTCAATCTGTTTTGTCTTTATTTTTCATGTTCTGAATTTTTCTTCAATGCTTATTGTTATTCATAGAATTTTTTTTAAGCTTAAATTTCTTTGGATAAATCACTTAAATCGCATCTTTCTAACCAGGTACAGTATTAGTAATGAAAACTGTGGGTCAATAACATTTGGAGCATTGGCTGGTAATTATAAGCTGCCTGTATGGAAATCTACATTTGGCCAAAGTATATTTGCGGTATTTGTTGCCTTACAAAATTAAAGGTGGGTCTAACTGGGATCTTTTAAAAATCAAACAGAAACCATTTTTAAATATTAACCAATCATGTAACCATGAATAACTTGCTGTCTTGTTAGGGTATTTCAGTCTTCTGTTTTAAAGATCCGTTTGGGGACGGGCATTGCAGACTAGATTAGGCAATAAATGCTGTGGTGTGTTCCCTGATTCATGTTACATACTTGTCCTTATGTAAAAATGAACAAAACTAAGACAAACTCAGTCACTATACTCACAATTTCTGCCTAGAATTCCACATAGTGTATTTGAGGGACATTATCAAAAGTTCCAGCGTTACAACACCAAAGCAACACAGTGAATAGTTTGAATTTCTAACCTTTAATATCTCCTGCTGATGTATTATACACTCACAGGCACTTTATTTGACACATTTTGTCAATACCATGTCGGAGTCCCTATTCTTCATGGTATTAAGGTGAAAAGGTTCCTTGGAGATTGTATTTCATATTCAAACGATCGCATCACACAATTTCTGCAAAATAATCAGCTGCACATAGCAAACCTCCCATTCCACTACATCCTAAAGGTGCACTGTTGGATTAATATTGGTTGTATATGGAGGTCATTTGAGTACAATGAACTCACTGTCATGTTCAAGACACGTGAGATAATCTGACTTTGTGACATATCCTACTGGAAGCAGGCATCGTACAATGGGTGGTCATGAAGTGATGGCCGTAGTCAGCAACAATACTTTGATTAAACATTAAACCCTCACCACAGGCAACGTGGTGGCATGGTGGTTAGCAGTGTTATCTCACAGCAAGAAGGTCCTGAGTTCAATAATACCATCAGGCTGGGATCTTTCTGTGTGGAGTTTGGATGTGCTCCCTGTGTTTTTGTGTGGGCTCTATCCAGGTACTCCGGCTTCCTCCCACATTCCAAAGACATGCAGTTAGTGGGGTTAGGTTAATTGGAAACTCTTAATTGCCCATGAGTGTGAATGCTTGTCTGTCTCTATGTGTTAGCCGTGCGACAGACTGGCGACCTGTCCAGAGTGTACCCTACCTCTTGCCCTAAGACAGCTGGGATAGGCTCCAGCAGCTGCAGCTCACAGAATATTTTCTTTTTTCCCGACCATTCTCTCTAAATCCTTGAGATGGTTGTGCAGGAACAGAGTAGAACTTAGCAGACCGGCAGATTCTGAAATAAAGTTCAAAGTAACTTAAACCACCTTTTCCCCCATGTCTACATGACTTGAGTTGTTGGCATGCCATTGGCTGAGTAGACATGTGAAACAAGCAGTTGGATGGATATAGATAATTTGGTGGCTCTATATACAGAGCGATGCAACACCCGTGTTAACTCACTGATTATATCTTCATAGTCACATAAAAGTACTCCAGCATTATATTTGCAGGTGACAATAGCATGGTACCAGCATGCAAAGAAAGCAAACAGCTGCATTGATGTACACGTTTCTATGTGTACTTTGGTTAGAGGGAAATATTGATTGGCCATTAACTTGACTAGCAAAAACATTTTGGTAAAAGTGCGCTGATAACAATATTAAGGAAACCAGAGATCAAGGTCTGCCGCATTTTACTGGTAAGCCAACAAGTGTATTAAGTGTACCACTTGTGAATCAGAAAGATAACATGCTACTGAAAAGTAAAGCGTACGTGCACAGAAACAGCAGGCTTCATCATGTTCCCTGTGTCAGTTTCACATGCCCAGTTAGACTACTGCAGACTATTGCAGTCAATGACCAGATAACACAGTAGGTAATAGTGCACGAGGTAAGTGCACTTTAATCTGTTCCTCTATGTTGCATTTTGGGTGTTCTTTGCACAAACACTTAGTCTCTGTCCTTTTATTCATTTTTGTACATTGTATAATGTTATTTGTATATAAAAAGATGACAATGAACAGTGTCGTTTCCAAAAGATAGGAAAATGAGTCAGTTTACGCAAACAGGAACAAATGAAATGTTTTCATACTCATATAAAAGTGACAATTTTGGCCAGAAGGTTACATATCCTCATCATGTGCATGAATATCATGGTCATTTTGGGCTTTTAATTATTTCATTGAGCTGTTCTTTTTCCAGGGTACAGCACACATCTTTAACCCTCTGGGGTCCAGGGTATAATTGGCCGTTTTTGACTACTTTTGATTTTACGTCTATATTTCACCTTTAAAATGTGTTTTTCTTGCCTTGTTTGGTATCATTATTTTCGGCACAACCTCAAATATCTGAAATTTGAGTTGTTTTTTTCATTTTGGTATACTATATTAGCACAGTTGATCTAAATTCAGACAAAAAATTCAAAATCCGAGTAGAAAAAAGTTCTATTTTTTACTGTAAAACCCACAAACATGTTTAACGAATCATTTTCATAACTTGAAATGCAAATAGAAATTGTACAACCAAAAATTATGCACAAGTTTTGCAAACAACAAAGTTATACGGCACTATTTACCTAAAAATGCAGCCAAGGCCTCAGGCGTTTTTTATATAACCATTTAAATCTATTTACAGAACAATCAGGTGTGCTGCATCAAAGAAGAAGGCACACAAATTATTTGTGCCAGTCCAAAAAATGTAGTTTGTGTTCAGTATAAGACAGAGGAGAACACCAAAGGCCTAAACCCTGCAGGTCTGACAGCAGTTGCATGAGTCCAGTTTTCCATGTGGGAACAGCGTTTACACTGGAATCTGCCTTTGACGGCTTTTTTTAGAGCAAATATGAAATTCAGCAGTATAACTGACACACAATACAAGACAATAACTACACAACAAACTAACTACAGCCTCCAAACACGCTAAACGTCACTAATGTCTCACATATGAAAACTCTCTCTCTCTCTCTCTGTCTTTTGCTCGCCCGCTTTCCGTCGCGGGTGTCACTCCTAAAAACTTCCCCTTCTCCCTAAACAACAAAATGTCACATGTTGCCTTATCCTTTTTTTCGTTTGGCTGACATGGTAAACTCTAACACCAATAGGGAAGGGGTGTTTTTTCTTTTTTCACTCGTAAGCCTGTCTGTCTGTAGAAAACGCCGTTTTTACCGTCCTTCCCGCTGTAAACACCACTGTTTTGTTCAGAAAAAAACATCGGGTGTATTTTTTTTATCATAACTCTGGTTTTACGTGGCCCATCGACACAATTCAAAAACTGGTATATATTTTGAAGTCCGCACTTTCGACCCAAGTTGAAATGGAGACTGTCGTGCTGCACCTTGTAGCTGTGTTGTCTTAAATTGGTCATGTGATGTTGACGCGCCGGCGTGTCCGGCGACCCCAGAGGGTTAATGACTTAAAAAAAAAAAAAAAAAGGAACTATGTTCAAAAGTTTGAACTCACAACCCACAAGAGTCTAAAGTATACATATGCAGACATGCACTTACTTAAATCCTTTAATAACTGGTGCTAAAAGTTGTACAACACATATTAACTCCACTTTGAATTGACCTCTCATTAATGATCATGACTGGCTACAACTGGTAGTTTCTCTCTTTTCACATAAAAGCCTTCAAGCTCCACTGAAATTTGCAGCTGACCACATGGACAAGCTAAATATCTTCTGGAGAAAAGTGTAATTGACAAATGAGAGAGATTGGGCTATTTGGTCACAGTGACAAGAGGTTTGGATGAGTAAAGTTGAGGTTTTCAAGCCAAATAAGTCTCCGGGCCAGTCTTGGTAGCCGGGGATCAGTCCACCAGGGCATCCGCTCCTGGCTGCCGCCCGGCTCACAATGCACCCAACCCCTACGGTGCCTCCTGCTGGTGGTGGGCCTGCAGGAAGATGGGCCCATGTCCCTTTTTCGGGCTGGGCCCAGTTGGGCCCTATGAACTAAGGCCTGGCCACCATATGCTCGCCCTCGGGCACCCTCCCTGGGCCTGGCTCCAGGGCTGGGCCCCGGTAAACCTATCCCGGGCAGGGTAAACTGTTCCTCCAGTGATATTCTCACAAGGGTCTTCTGAATCGCTCTTTGTCTGGTCCCTCACCCAGGACCAATTTGGCATGGGAGACCCTACAAGGGGGCAAAAGCCCCCAGACAACATGGCTCCTGAGATCCCTGAGACACACAAACCTCTCCACCACGATGTGGTAGCGATTTGCAGAGGGGACAGTGACCAGAGGTGGTGTATGTTTACCAACTGTCAAGCATGGTGGTGGTAGCATAATGCTCTGGTGTTGTTTGGCTGTCAGTGGTACTGATTAATTGCTGAAGGTGGATGGAACAACGAGGAAGGATGTCTACCTCCAGATTCTTAATCTCAAACCAACAGCTAGACAGTTGAAACATGGAGGCAACTGGGTGTCCCAACAGGACCCAAACAGACATAAAAACTGGCTAACATTAAAATTCTGGTATAGCCTTCCCAAAGCCCAGACTTCAATGCCATTGAAAATGTGTGGTCTATACTTAAAAACTGGGTCTGTGCCAGGAAACCAACCAATTCAGAATTCTAATAACTGTGCCAAGAAGTGTGGTCAAATATGAAACTAGAATCATGCCAGAAGCTTGCTGATGGCTGTCAAAAGCATGTGGTTGAGGTGAAACTTTCTAAGGGACATTTAACCAAATGCACATGGGGGTTTATCTGTATATTTGAGCCTGTATGGATACTTTTGATCGTGTGTAGAGCAGAGAAAATCCAAGATAAATTCAAAGTTGTGCATCCAATTCTTCTGTTTTTAAGTCATTAAGGATGTATGCTGTACAATCATTCCACACTGGAAAAAGAACAGACTTTTGACCATTGCTGTATACGCTTTTGAAACGTATTTCGTTGACTTTGCTCTCCTCTCTCCAAACAAACGTCATTAGTTGCATTTCTTCACTATTTACCTTTGGAGAGGTAAATCACAGTGTTCTTACAGGAATGTGAGTTTGTTCCAAATAAATGTTCCCAGATTTTCCTATAACAAGTCAACAATGGCCTACAGCCAGTGTTGCATAACAATGAAGCAATCGCTTTGATTATCCCGGCAAGACTCCAGTTTTATATGAGGGCACGATTAGCATGAGTCAGAGTAAAGAAATTGCTCCTATCAAACAAGAACATTGTGAACACAACTTATCTGTTAATATTAGACTATGACACAAATGCTTCATGGACTTAAAAAAAATCTTTATCATTCACATGTTCATGAGAAGACTTGATGTGTCAGCAATTAAGACAACTGGTGCATTTGATACTCGCCCCCACAGCATTTATTTATATTCATTTATTTATTTAGATATATTGTTCTACATATTTGTTATGTACCATATTTCAACTGATGATGTGGTGAGTCCCTTTCCTTTCCATTTTGTGGATTTAAACATTTCTGGAAAAAGTGCTGAAAGATAATATCATGTAATTTCCTCAGTGTACATGTTGATCTTGGATGATATTTTTGGCCCAGACAGAAGACAGTTTGGCACCTTGTAGTAAAAATGTTCTGCAGAAATATTTGGAAGTGTGTCAGTTCTTGTTGTGGTGTTTTTTTTGTTAGGTAAGTTTTGATACACAGTCTCCACCTTGGATTGTTCTCTGTGTTCCCTCATTCTCACCACTTAAATATTGCAGTGTTGGAGCAGCTGTAGTTGTGGGGAAGCCATAAACCTTAAAGACAGGTTTCACATTGTTTTTGTTTTTTTTAACCAACTACTAGCGCTGAGATTGAAAATGCAGAGAATAGGAGTGTGTCCTATGATAATAACAGCGATAACAATAAGCCAGGCTTCTAAAACTTTCTAGCACACCAGAAGAAACTGAAAAGCTAATTTACTTATCAAAGCGGCCTCTGTACATTGATAGCGAAACACTCATTCACAAATATGTTGCACTGTACACATGGCAGCCCAGTTTTTATTACAGAGTCATAAAATATGTTTTCTCTGCATTGTCAGGCCTTTTAGGTCATCACTTTATGTAAATATTAAAGTCCACATTTGGTCGTTTATATTTTTCTTTCATGTTCTAGGCTTTACTGTATAAAGTCATGTATCTTGATGCCAGAAAGATGTTTCATATTTATTTGGTGAAAGTGAAATTTCTTGCTAAAAACTGATTGCTCAATATTTTGTGTGCCTATGTGTAAACATGTTGCCTGCATTGTAATTAAACCAAGACTGGCCTTCAATTGAAGAAACTTGTATCTTGTATCCACTAGCTACTTTATCTGCCTATACACAGTACTGTGTCTTGACTCACTCCTTATTTCTTTGTATTTTTGTAGGAAAATGGGAAAAAAGGTGCAGCAATTATTTTTAAACATATGCAAATATAGAATAAAGCACATAAGGCAAAAACAGTTAACAATACTAATAAACTTGAAAGTCCACCTTTCTTCAGCAACACAGCCTGAGCTCTCTTAGGCCATCTTTCTTGTCATTTCTTTAAGTAGTCTTCCGGAAAAGTTCTCCAGACTTCTTGAAGGACATTCAAAGTTCTTCTTTGGATGTTGGCTGCTTTTTGTTCCATTGTCCATCAACATGGTTCCACACTGCTTCATTGATGTTGAGGTCCGGCCTCTGGCACCGGACCGTTCTCACTCCCGAGGCGTAACATCCCGACGTTTTGTCACGTCCCGCGGCATTCCTGAAGAACACGAAAGGTGACCTTCCTCGTTCTAATGGTATGCGCCGGGTTATGGATGAAATCCAGTGGAATAACGCTCCTGCAGTAGTAGACATTGCAGCCACGTATTCCAGCCCTAAACCTAACCTTCTCCCTAACCCTAACCTTATTCCTAACCTTAACCAGCAGTTTAATGATGTGAAATAGTGTTTTCGGAAGAGTTTTTAAAAAAAAAATGAACGAGCATGTGTAGATTGAGTCCAAAGGGTTGTCATATTTCCTAATTTTTCCGATGTCGTCATTTAGTAATGTGTTGAGTGGCCGAAAATGTAATATGTTGACAATTTGTCACCTAGCATAGAATGTTAGGCTTTGGGATGAGAATGTGTTGGCACGGCCAATCCATGTGTTTTTCTAGGTATGGTTTGACTGCATTGAGAGTATGTTGTGGACCACTGCCATACTGAAAAGAAAAACAAAACAAAACAAAGTCATTCGGATGCTTTTCAGATTGCATGGTGGAACAAAATCTAACCATACTTTTCTGAGTTAACGATTCCACAAAGTTTGACAAGATCCCTAACATCACTGGCTGAAATATAGCCTCAAACTATGACAAACCCACCACCATATTTTACACATGGCTGTAGTCGCTGAATCTGATAGCATTGTGTTGGTGTTGCTCCTGGAGCAAAAAAACTAATGTTGGTTCATGTTTTACACTGAATTGACCAATCACATTGTAGTGTTGTCATAGTTTTGCAATATTTGAGTCACACCATACACCAAACCCTAACCACAATCACATCTTAATCCCCAACCTAGCACTTTTTTCCCGGACTCGACATTAGCAAGTTTTTTTTCTTTCTTTCCGGAAAGTATGACATAACAGTGTGATTGGTCAGTTGTAATGTTGGCCTTGGACAAACATTGGCTGTATCCCAATTCAGGGTCTGCAGCCTTAAAGGCTGCATTTTTTACATCACAGCGACCCGACGAAGGCTGTCCCAATTCAAAGGCTGCTCGAAATGCAGCCCTCAAATGTGTCCTTCATTTCCCTGAATTTTAAGGCTGTGGCGGTGAACGAATCGTTCAATACTCGAGAATCTCTTTACTGACTCGTGAATCATGATTCACAAGCGCAACTGACTCACTGACTCACCCCTGTTGCTGTTAGCAAACTAATTCCATTAGTAGAAATATATGTAGCTTATAATTAAAATTGTAGGGGGAAAAAAAACAACAGCCAGTTTATTACCAAAACCATTCCTGCTCTGAACTGGAAGAAAAAACCCTGAGTAGAAGCTCACATCAAGACAATAGCTCCTCGGTTCACAGTAGCATCGCTCTGCTAACACGCTAACAGCACATTTGAGGTACTCACCCCCTCCCTCCTGTGCTGAATCATAGCATAAGCCAGGGCTCGGCAACCTGCGTCTCCGGAGCCGCATGCGGCTCTTTAGTCCTTATAGTGCGGCTCTGCGTGGTTTGGGAAAATAAATTAGAAGTATTTAGCTGAATTGTATTTTATTTATGTTAGTTCTTTTTTAACTCGTAGTTCTAAATTGGAAGATTATTGTGATATTGAAATACAAAACTACAATTATATTCTATTATTTCTTCATCACTCAAAATAAGCGTCACACTCGCGGAAGCCGGTATACCCGCCGAAACACAGTGCATTTACCGAGACTTTCAACCCCAGGTAGGTCAATTATGGATCTTCGGATCCACATTATGTCAGCAGCTATTCTCCACCATGAACTACGTTAAAACAAACACCGCTCACACCTCACAGATGACAGCTTACAGTCCTGCATAAAGATGAAAGTGACTTCGTACAGCCCCGATTTGCAGACGCTGTGCGCAGAGGTTCAGGAGCAGAAGTCCCATTGTAAACATACGGATGATCTGATATCCTCGTGTTGGTGTTGTTCCCAGACCATCATGAAAATGTTGTTCCAGGTTCAACATTGCAGGTGACCAATCACATTGTTGTGACGTTATTCTTTTGCGTGCCAAGCCATTCGTGCATTTATGAAATTCCAATGTTGCAAGGACAATATCAGTTCTGCTTACTGTTTATTAAAGGGTTACGGTTAGGGTTAGGGTCAGGGTCAGTTGATCGGCGGATCGGCTTTAGTACAGTTTTTTGTTTTACGCCGGTTTTTCCCGAAGTCGCAAAAGTATGACGTCACAACATTCTGATTGGTCACTTGCAATGTTGATCCTGGAACAACATTTAGTATGATGATCCTGGAACAACATTTAGTATGATGATCTGGGAACAACACCAACACGAGGATATCAGATCAACCGTAAACATACCACGGCCGACCCCACGATGTTTCCATGAACACGCTGTACAGCTTCTCTTTATTGACCACTTTTCACACATGGTTGCTGTACGCATACAGCCGGCAGTAGCTTTTCAGCTCACAGCCCGACACACACCAACACAACATAGATAGCACAGACGTTAAATCGGCAAGGTGTGATTGCTGGTGCCGCTCAGGTGCGTCTGCCTCCCCTGCAGTGGCGCAGCAGACCACGCCTTGCCACACACATTAACCAGGTGAAATACATATTTAGGCAGAATTTTGTAAATATTTATTTTTCTTTTTTTTGTTTTTTTTTTTTAGCAGCATAGTGCTTTTTTCCCAATTATTTTTTTAAAAGTCAGGTCAAGGCTCAAAAAGCCCAAAGGAGATATAAGGGTGGCGGCTCAAAACAGTTTTTGTTTGCTACATGGATCATTTTAGTTCAGCTGGGTGTCTTTCCTTTTGTTATATTTCTTTAAGAGTTCAAAATGTGTTAATTACATAAATAAAATGTAATTTTCTTTGTAGCACTTCATGGATTTCATAAGCAACACACCTTAGTTGTTCACACAAAGCATAAAGTTAAAAAACAATATATACAGTGTTATCTTCATTTTAGATGTCAAAAGGTATTTGCGGCACCCAGTGTTTTCTTTTGCGTGGAAACTGGGTCCAAATGGCTCTTTTGGTGTTAAAGGTTGCTGACCCCTGGCATAAGCGAATAACTCAGGACTCACTAACCCCCTTCCTCCTGGCTCATAGCTCAAACGAGTTGAACGAATCACTGACTCACTCACACACACCCTTCCTTCCTGTTGCAAATTACTCACTCACTCACCCCCTCCCTCCTGGCTCACTGCTGCTTCTTCTTCTTCTTGGTTGGCAACCAATGTTAAGGCACTTTACCGCCCCCTGGCTCACAGCTCAGTGGACATTTAGATGAGAAAATATATATTTGACACTTTTAAGGAAAATACCAATAAACTAAAATAAAAATAAATAAATATTCCCTTTAGAATTTTTTTGCTCTTTTTTGCTCTAAAGAAAATAGTTGTTTTCGTTTACGATCATTCATCTTAGCAGTAGGATTTACATTAAAAAAGAAACAAATTAAGTTTGAGTGAAAATATACAGTTTTGCCCTCTCTGGTCAATTGACTCAGTGACTCAAATGACTCAAGAAACCCAATTCACTTTGGTGAGTGACTCATTAAAACTCAATTCAGTAAAAAGAATCGAATTTACCATCACTAGTGTAGACTTCGTGGCCCAACATATCCCACAATTCATAGCGCTGCAGTCGGTGTGGATAATTTTGCCGCAGACGGCAGAAGCAGAGAGGCCGAAGAGTAAACTGTTAAAAGTAAGTACTGAATATTATGTCACTCATTTATGTGAAAATGTTTAATAATGAGGAACATGAAAACATTACTGTTGGTCACATGTCGGCAAAGTCGCCATTAGCGATGTTTGTACTTTCAGCGTTTACTTGGTTTTAAAGCCTTTAAAATATAATAATACAATAGCTGACCTTAATCTTGCAGAGAATCTGATGATTTTATGGATAATTAAAGTCAGTCATATATCCACAAACACAACAGGCTGAAAGTCAGTGATGCTGCTCGGTTTGCAGTCCTGAATATCACGGCACAAGCAGGATTCACTGCACTGTTAATGCTAGCTATGCTATATTGCTGCCTCTGTTCGGTGGTGTCGAGCCAAACGGACTTTAACGTGTGTTTGAACTCGTTAAGCTGAAAGAAAGATGCTTTAATCACAGGAGTCACACATGTGTCCACTGTACCATCTGGGAACTTTTCTTGTTTAGCACAAACACTAAATCCTCCTTCTCTTGTGCTGTTTTGTAGCAGTGTATACACCTGAGACTGTCACCTGTCTGTCTGTCCTGCACTCTCTCTCTGTTTCTTTCTCTCCGATTGTGTAATAAAAGTATGAACATGTGTTTATAAGTTACACTTGTGTTTGAATCCTGCAGCTTATCACACATTTGATTTCCATGTGTGACAACTGCAAGTGTCCAGAGTGAGGACAGACTGAGGGACACACTGCTGCACATCATCTGTGAGGCTTTGCACCCCTGATGATCCACCAGGACAAACTCAGCAGTGTGTGAGGAAGAGGAGGAGGAAGAGCGAGCAGCAGCTGACAGATGGAGAGAATAG
This sequence comes from Simochromis diagramma, assembly GCF_900408965.1. Taxonomy (NCBI): domain Eukaryota; kingdom Metazoa; phylum Chordata; class Actinopteri; order Cichliformes; family Cichlidae; genus Simochromis; species Simochromis diagramma. The sequence continues at coordinate 7,201,889 of NW_024387200.1, read as the reverse complement.
ACAGACTGTTCCCTGTTTGTGAAGGACTGCTAGAAAAGTTTAAAATAACTAATTGTCTGTCCTGAATCAGTCTTATTAGGTAATGTTCGAATAATTTTATCATTCCAGTGTTTTCAGTGTGGGAGAAAGTACTCAGGGCCTTCAAGTTACACACTATGAAAGGCAGCAACAAGTTTAATATTCAGAAACCTAAAGTATGTATCAGCAGCAGAATGGACCTAAAAATAAATGTTTGTTTCAGTTCTATGAAGCTTTGAGTATTTCGGATTAGTAGCACTGCTGTGTTTGTTGCATCATATTGCTGTAATTGTTTATATGCTTTATATATTCTGAGGTAAGTTGATCTATAGTGTTACATCATATTCTATAAGTATGTTATGTGTTTGTATACTTTCTGCCCAGTTTGACCCATTTAGCAGAAGTCAGCCTGTTTAAGGCTCTGATATCTATTCTGTATGACTTAAAGCAGTTATGACATGGTCTGATTTTCTCACCCAATAAAGGAATATTTAATATATCAGTCTACTCTTCATTCTATCAGAAACAGTTATCACAGCTCGTACATTTGCTTTTTACACATATATGTAAGCATTGAGCCAAATGTAGTAATGCTAACATACTGAAGGAACAACATTTGTCTCTTATATATAATACATCTATATATACACTGTCAAAGATACTCGTCTTTGAGTGAAGATTTAAGGTGATAGGAACGATAAATAAATGCAACTTGAATCTTTACTGAAGCTCAGTATTTGACACGGAGTTCAAACTCACTGCTGTAATGACTAATAATGATTAATATAATAACTATAATATTGCCCATATTATATTTACATTACCAAAGTGAGATGACTTTAATCTCATGAACAACATTAGCTAATTGTTATTTACTAGCTAATCTTAAAATGACTGTTCAGTACAGAAATGAAGCCCAACAATCATGTTTTTACAGTCCCGTGGTCTCAGCCTCAGATACTTATCAAATCACACAGAGCTCATGTAGAAACAATTGAACTAAATGTGTTCTCCTTCATTTCTGTCAAACAAAGCCGTATGACACGTTTCCAGCTGTTAGTATCATAATAATAATAATAATAATGGATTGGATTTATATAGTGCTTTTCAAGGCACCCAAAGCGCTTTACAATGCCACTATTGCTAACGTCCAAAGAACTATTTTGAAGAACCCCAGAAAGCCCGAAGAATTAGACATGAGTCGTGCCGCACAAGTTTAGATAAAATAAAGACCTTAATTCACTGAAATCTCAGCCAAAATAAGAGATACCACAACCAAAATTTACCATAGAAAATAGTTTGCTCCAGTTTCTCCACTTCCAGAAATTCTGCTGGACCCTGCAGTGGACTTGAACAATGCAATGCTCATCAGGATACAGCTCTGACTGTAACTAGAGATCCACATTAGAGAAAAGACAATGGAAACAAACATTAAACTTTAGAAGCACAAGAGCATCCCCAAATGAGCTTGCATTGGTTGTAGGTAACATGATAGGACATAGTGGCAGGAGATTCATATCTGACATATTGTAAAGTCTAGCTCCTTGAACACTAAATATCAAGAAATGAAGAATGGGTCACAATTTTGCACAGTACTGTAAATAAACAAAAAGATGAGTTAACAATACTTGTTATAAAGTGATATCTAAAATATTGGAAATCTAGTAACCACCATAGCCGAAGCAGCAAATCTCTTTAGTGTTTGTAGATAAATTCAACTTTTAAACTAAAATTTACTCATCTCACTGAGTCAAACTCATTCTCACAAAGAAGAGGTGGATAGACTGACAATTCTGCTGAAATGAGCAGAAGCTGCAGGGAATTGTGCTGATAAGAGGTCAACAGGCTGAAAACAGCAGAAAAAACAAAAAATTTTGCTGAAAAGGGGTGAAAAAGTTGAAATCTGTGTTGAAAAGTTTAACTGTTAATTAGGGGTGCAACGATACACAAAATTCACGGTTCGGTTCGGTTCGATACTTTGGTGTCACGGTTCGATATTTTTTCGATACAAAAAAAATGTTCATGCCTTTTTAATTTGTCATTTATTAAAATTATAAATATATATTTTAACTCAAAAGTACAGTTTTTAAATTTAATGTTGCTGAAACAAAAGTAATTAAAAAAAATAAATCTGATTGAGGAATCACTCATCTTTGGAAAAGAGAGTTTATTACAGAGAAATGTCTCTTTCCAAAATAAAAGCTATACTATACGCTTCTTCTGGGCTATATTCTTAGCAGCATATTGTAGCGGGTCAGGGCTGTTCGGGGTTCTGTTTGTAGTTATGTTTTGTGTATGTTGCCATGGTGACGGGTGACGCCCTCTCGCTGCGACAGTGTGTCCTTCCGGGGTCAGAGGGCGCTCTGTGTGTTGTTGTTGCTGCGCTGTTGCCGCGCTGAGCAGTTAGCTAGCGGCAGTGTTCTTCTGCAGATGTCAATAAACGGCTGTGCTCCCTGGCTAGCTCACGGGAAGCAAGACCAAACGATACCTCCGTCTCCTCCTTGTCTGAGCTCGCCACAATATATTTTTCCTTCCTACAATAGCCCGACGGGCAGGGCAGAGATAGATTTTGGTAGTCCGACTGGAAAAATCGCTAGCCCCGGGACGTCGGGCTAGTGATTTTGCAAGCCCTGTATCTGATTGAGGAATCACTCATCTTTGGAAAAGAGAGTTTATTACAGAGAAATGGCTCTTTCCAAAATAAAAGCTATACTATACGCTTCTTCTGGGCTATATTCTCAGCAGCATATTGTAGCGGGTCAGGGCTGTTCGGGGTTCTGTTTGTACAGTTATGTTTTGTTTATGTTGCCATAGTGACGGGTGACGCCCTCTCGCTGCAACGGTGTGTCCTTCCGGGGTCAGAGGGCGCCCTGTGTGTTGTTGTTGCTGTGCGGTTGCCGCGCTGAGCAGTTAGCTAGCGGCAGTGTTCTTCTGCAGATGTCAATAAACGGCTGTGCTCCCTGGCTAGCTCACGGGAAGCAAGACCAAACGATACCTCCGTCTCCTCCTTGTCTGAGCTCGCCACATTGGTGTCAGAAGTGGGATAGCTCACCCTCGCCGTAATGGAGAGAGACATTCAGAGGCTGGAGCAAGCTGTCGAGGAGAACATTCCCCGCTTGGGAAACTGGCGATTGAAGAGAGAGGATGTGAGTGGCCATGTAAGTCCCCCGACGGGTCCCGATGGCGCGAGCGCACCGCGGCGGCGGCCCGTCGCGACAGATGCTAGGGCAATGCTTCATGGGCTACCTCTGTCAACCCACACGCCGAGCCCCCAACCGTAGCAGTCATGCCTACCACGCCAGTTAAGGCACCTGGACATTTGCAGGACTTTGTGTGGGGTAATGGGGTCGTCGGGGACGACTGACCCCTTAGGTGGGGGCTATGTAGCGGGTCAGGACTGTTCGGGGTTCTGTTTGTAGTTATGTTTTGTGTATGTTGCCATGGTGACGGGTGACGCCCTCTCGCTGCGACAGTGTGTCCTTCCGGGGTCAGAGGGCGCCCTGTGTGTGTTGTTGTGGTTGCCGCGCTGAGCAGTTAGCTAGCGGCAGTGTTCTTCTGCAGATGTCAATAAACGGCTGTGCTCCCTGGCTAGCTCACGGGAAGCAAGACCAAACGACACCTCCGTCTCCACCTTGTCTGATTAAACATATCAGGTCCCCATAAGGAGAGTCATGTGCTAACGGCTGTCTAAATGACTCGGGTAAAGTTTGTAGCATGCATGCTTGTTGTTTTTGTCTGCTTCCACTTGTCTTTGCACTAGGATGATGTCGGCGTAAATGTGCAGTCATATTCGTTGTGTTCCCACTAGTGCTGTCAGCGTTAATCTCGTTGAAATGACGTTAACGTTAACCCCTGATCGCCCCGTGAGTGGGGCTAGACGGCCAACACGTTAACGAGCTAACTGCGCTAACACACTAGTTCCCACCCATGTAATTGAGCATTGCGTGGCACATCCAACATACTGTTTTACTTTAGTCCATGACGCGCTTACCTTCAGGGTCATACGTCACATGAAAACCAAAATAATTCCAAACGCCAGATCTGAATGAGGGTGGGGGAGGTTCAGTTTGCCATGTTGCAAGGAGAGCTTAACTTCTGTCTTGCTAGCTTGCCCTGCGCTCTTCCTTCTGACGATGCTGTCTGTGTTGAGCGCTCAGTGGATCTGCGCTCAACAGTGCAGCCTAGGCGGAGTAGTCGAACGCAGATTCACTGAGCGCTCAACACAGACAGCATCGTCAGAAGGAAAGTTGATAAAATAAATTACAAATTTTGTATTGTTTATACATATGCGTACCGAACCGAAAGCACTGTATCGAACGGTTCAATATCTATACGAGTATCGTTGCACCCCTACTGTTAACTGAAAGAAATGTTGCCATAAGCGGGATTTGAACCCAGGCCTCCCAGTCTGAGAATGGCTGCTCATCTCACTGAGCTAAAACACAGCTCAGCCCGGCAAGGAAAATCAGTGACCACACTGATAATGTGGAAGAAATGGGCAAAAAATATTGCATAAAAAATTCAATATCTCAAAAAGTATAGAAGATACACAAGATATCCGTGTATCTTCTTCAAGATATTTATTAGATATTTATAAAGAGATCCGAGGAGCTGCAGTGTTTTGCAGAAATGGCGCATCCCCGTGAGCAGTTATACTAGCAGCATGATACAAGGTAGGCTGAATTTGTAGCCAATCAGCCGAAACATACAGTCACAGAAAGATATCTGGAGCAACAAGAATAACAGGGATTTCAGAAATATGAGCAAGGTCTGGGATTTGCTGGAAAGTTGCAAAAAGAGAGATATCACTCAATTTCATGTCTCAGACGTCATAAACAGAAAAACAAAGTCAACATGTACACTTACTGATCACAACTACTAGCAGATATAGCTACCCCCCCCCCAAAAAAAAACCCATAAAAAGTTACAAAATTAATGTAATTAATCAACCTATTTTACATATATTTCTGTATTCCAATTAATTCTGTGTCAAAATATCTGGAAACATATAAAAATTGAAACTGAAATTGGAAGCTTTACGCACAATCTGTCACCTCTCCAGAGATCCGTTCTGTTTTCGGTTGACATTTGGTGCTTACGTGTTAGGATAATGTGTTAGAACTCTGTGTGCGGGCGTGCGGAGGTGAGGATCCAAATGCAGGACTCGAGAAGACTGAATTGCAACTGAACTACAGCTTTATTGCTGGCGATGAACAAAACATGAACTGAACAATGAACGCTGAGAACGGAAACACACAGGCACAATCTGAGAGTACGACGGGACGCTGAACACTGCAGGACAAGTACACAGGCAGGAACACGAGGGAGCGAGGAACAGGTGGGAACATCCCGGAGAAATTAGACTTAACGAGACAGAGGATGCGAAACTAGAAACACTGATATAAGATCTGAACCTTCAAAATAAAACAGGAAATCCACAGACAGAATACAGATAACTCTGACAGGGAACAGAAGGAACACAGTACAGAGGCCAGGGTGACATCAGGGGCAAGCGAATACACAAGCTAAGAAATACAGACCCACAAAAGTCGCGCTTTGCTCACAGTGAGTCAGGACTCCAAAAAAAACAAAAACAAAAACTGGAGTTTAAATATTCACACAAAAAATATTTCAAAAGTACTTTAGTTGTTTTCCCAGCAGGGATTTGTTTAATTTTCTTACCCTTGTGATACTTTAAGTTGGATTTTGAAAAATAACCTATCAAAAAGATGGTTTCTGACAATGAGAATAAAAGTTATGTTAAGGTTGCATTACTCAGTAGGCAGCTGTTCTTGTGGTTCATGATGAACAAACAGTTTATGTATGAGCACATGTTGAAAATGTTAAATGTCAAGTTTAGAATAAAGATAAGAACACTTTATTAGGTGTAAAATTGCAAAATAGTTTATTATAAACTAAATTTAAAGCAGAATAACAGGAACATTAAATTGTGCCATTATATATCATAAAGCCTTAAAAAAAACCCTCTAAATATAAAAAATCTGTCATTAAAAAAAATAACTTTAAAAATAACTTTAATGTCCAAAGCTTGTTTCACAAGTAAGAGCACATGTGAAACAAGGAATGACACTTTGCTTTAAGCTCCCATGCAATGTCTTGAAATTGTAAACTTTCTAGTATTTGATTGATTGCTACAAGAATCAGGATTATACTCGAAGAAACAGAGCTACAGATTTGAGAATGTCGCACTGAATTAAACTGTTCTACTGCAGATTCCCTGCACTTTATGAAAAACTTCAATAAGACTGTAAATGTAAATCTAAAATGTAAAAACAATAATATAAGGCCAATTTTTTCAATCACTTATTTATTTTGGTTTAAATGCAAAAAACATTTTGTTTCCCTAAACTGAAATGATTTGGACTGAAAATGCAAAAAAAAAAGAAAAGAAAAAAAAGAACAAAACATTTATAAAGGTGACAAAAAAAAATCTACAATTTAAACTCAGCGAATATCTAAACATAGAAGAAAAGGCACTGACACACAGGGAGAAAGTTTATGGTCGCCTAGTTACGATTCATTATCTGACTGAACCCCCAGACTCTCCAGAGATCTGACCTGCTCTAGAGCGCCTCTCCTAGAAGGGGCTTTCCTCTCTGACCCTTCTGATCCTGACTGACCTACTGTCACCAGCCTTCCATTTCCCCTGTTCCTTGACCCTACTGATCCTACAGACTCTTTGTCACTTAAAATGTCACTAACACTTGCAGACGAACCACCTCGAGATCTATTGCTATGAGAAGCACGGTTGTAAGTGTAGCTGTTGCTGAAGCTGTATCCATGGGAACTGTTGTTTCTGTGAGAGTTGCTGTTGCTCGTGGGGTGGCTTGGCCGAGTCTGGGAAGTTTTACCAAAGGAAATATTATCAAAGGACTTTTGGCTATAAAAACTGTGTTCAGAGCCTGAGTCGTGCTGGGTGTCAGGCTTTGAAAAATGATTTGCTTCCTCTTCTACATCCACTACACCACTTGCTGCTGGTGCAGAAGCCTGAGTGAAAGTTACATCAAGTGACCTTTCTTTATGAAGGGCTGCTCTAGTAGGGGATGGAGACTTGTGCAATCTGGTGTCAGACAATCCAACGGGGTAGGCAGACGGGGCACCTCCTACCTAAAAACCAGAAATTACATTTGATGAGACAATGTGAAAAACGATTCTATTCTAACTATTCTAATCAAAACTAAAACTGAAGTAACATTAATAATGTCTCATTAACAGATACTCCTCTCATCCTGAGCTGCAAAAGAGAATGTGAATGCATTAAACTATAATTCTTGAACCCAACAATCTGTAGTCAAAGTTAATCTACATTTCTGCTTGATGTGCTTACAAATCTAATGTCCACCATTACCACAGAGGGCAAGTCTACAGTGCTGTGAAGCAATGATTTATTTATCCACAATTTGCGTACAGATTTGTGCGCAAATTGGCTTATACAAACTTTAAAATATTCACCCCACCTGCCAACAGAACATGCTTCCAAAGTTTGCTTTGCATATTCTTACCAAAGACAGAGCATCGATCCTGTAACGCCCTCCAGGCGGTGATGCCGCACCATGCAAAAGTGGTTCTATTGTGGAGGAAAGCTGAGGTCTTCCCAGAGGGTGGAAATCTGACTTGTCAATTCCAGCCATTGAAGCTAGCTGACCTAAGCTACAAGAAATTTAAAAAAAGACACGCAATCAATTAAAAATGAACTTCCAGAGTCGATAACCAGCTAATACCAGCCTACCTTTTTCCTACAACAAATGCAAATAAAAAAATGATTATGGTAAGATGTGACTAAGATAATAAGATATTGGGTACACTGGTGGTGTAACAGTGTGAGGGGATATTTCCTTTGAAGCCCTTTATAACTGCACCACAGCTAATCTGACTATTCTCACTGATCCCTTTATGATCCCAGTGTACTCACCTTCTGATGGCTGCTTTCAGCATGATAACGTCATATTAGTCTTTGAACATGACGATGACAATGAGTTCACTGTACTCAAAGAGCCTCCACAGTCACCAGATCTTAATCCAGCAGAGCATATGTTTGCTTAATCTATTCTATTAATAATTAAGGTAGTTCTGAAAGCAAAAATGGGTTCAACCTTGTGCAAGAAGATGCACCTAACTAAGTGGCTAGTGGGCGCATTTTAGATTTAAAAAGATTCCAGAATGATACCCTGACTGAGTGAGTGACTGACTCAAAGATGTCTGCGAAATTAAACCTAACCCATGGGCTTTGGTTTCCACATATTAATCCAAGAAATGACAATGACAAACCTAGAGTTTCATTTTGAATGAAACCCATCCTGTCAGAATTAAACTGCAGAATCAATATCAAATTGGCCAATATTAAAATTAACTTCAGATATTTCCGAAAGAAACTGAAATCTAAGATGCACACCTTTTTTAAATATCACTAGTCTAATATTTTAGAAAATACACCTGTTTGACATCTTATCCCAAGTCAAATACGAGCCATTAACTACACAACCTGTGGTTTTTCCAAACATAACAATTTAATGATACATCACTAAGAGAAGTGTGTAATCTGAGTATATGCTCTTTCTATACCACTTGAGTGAACTTACTCTTGCAGACCACATTGTTACACTATAAATGATAAGAGCTACAATAATAAGCTGCTTCATCGTGCAGCTGAAATATTAAAGCTACACAAAAGTTTACTCACAGGGTGCCAGACTGTAATACTCTACAAAAATCAAGCAAACACTTTTCTGCAATGTTTTGTACGATGCACAAAGATCACTTTATAAAAAATAAAATATAATAAATAACTGTAGGTATCGTCCTAAAACACACATTAAATGTAACAAGGGGAAGAAAGACAGTTAAATATAAGCCACTTAAAATGGGGATTGAGGTCAAAACAAAACTAAAGGCCAACTTCTGGCTCAAGAAGTGGAAAAAAGCACACCCACACATAATGAAACTGAAAACTTTTTAAAGAACGGATTTTCAGTAAACCACGTAGGTCCTGTGACAACAGTGGCATTTTGTAATTGCTGCCATTAAAAATACCCACCCAGCATCTTTGAGCAAATCCAGGAAAGCGTGAAACTTAGTGAATGATGTCTCAATGCTCTCCAGAATTGCCTCATCTTCAAGAGCACTGGAAGCCGGTGGTGCTAATGCAGAGCCACTGGCAGCAAGTGCCTCTGACAGGGAGTGATTGGCATCTCGAAGGCGAGCATTCTCCAGCTCATACTGAACAGAAATTACATAAAGAATAAAGGCACAGTCTTATTTATTCATTAAAAAAAACCCCAAAAAACACGACTGTTCAATAAAACTGACTCTTCAATAAAGGACGAGCTGTTGCATCACTTCATGAAAAATCAATAAGTACCTCCCACCTGACTCACAAAGAATCACACTATTTTCTATAAACAACTTTGAGAATCAAATAACATGGGAAATAACACAGTTTCGATAGCAAAAGTACACCAATTAAACCAACATGCTGTTCTCTGTTAATTCCCTGGAGTAAATAACAACTTTAGATTTGCAGCCACTAGAATGCATGTAAAAATGTTGACCCATTTTTGTGTATTTCAAGGGTCTGTGATTTGGAACACGTTGGTCAAATTAATTTTCAAAGATTTTAAAAAATCAGCTGATTGTGAGAGGGTTGAGTTTCTATGGATTTTTATATGATTAAAACTTGCAATAAAGGAAAACATTAAAAATAAATAACAGGCATAAATTTATCTGTATGTATTACAGATTTTATTTACCTCGGTGAGCCTGGACTCAGCCTTCAGTCTGGCCCTCCGCTCTTCTCCGAGCCTCATACGGCACTCTTTTAGCTCCATCTACGGGGCATGGATCAGAAGAGCAGTGTGTGAGGTGGTTTTGTTTAATGAACTCTTCACATACCACATCTTTGACTTTAGAAGCAGCAAAAACACATTACAAAAATGACTAACCTGTATTTGTTCAAACCTCCGTGAAATGAATCTGTCCTGACGATTAAGAGATGGTCTCGGTTCCACTTCCACCACTTCCTCTTCATCATCCTCCTCTGCCTCTGAATCCGACTCCATGGTAACTTTCACTGTGGCTGCACCCTAATAAGATATTAACATTAATGCTGCTGTTTAGGGCTCTTTATTCATTACGCTGCATTAAACACAGACACAAGACAGCTTACCTGAAAGCTATGGTCTGTTACAGTAATTCCAGGAGGCAAACCTCTGCAGAAGCAAAAACATAGTATTAGTCTCTACATGACTATAATAAACAGTGAATGCTTTTTAAACATATAATTACATTCCCTACAGGTTTCCATATGCAGAAAAAATAAATTTCCAGACCCCAAAAACACACACACAATCCAAACTATCTTCCAAACTTATTAATGGAACATAGTTTTTGTTGTTTGCTTGTTGTTTCTTCTGAACATATCTTCACCTTTGGCGTCCAGCTCGTGCAGCAGCACGCCAAGGCACATGGGGGGTGCGTGATGGCTTAGGTTTCAGAGCAGCAGCTGAACTCCGTCCACCAGGAGATGGTCCTTTATGAGTGGCTGCAAAGAGAAGACATGTCCATGAATTCTGAGAAATCTTCACCTCTAAGAAGGGCGCAGCGTTGATGATGCAAAGTCCTCATAGTATTATGAACTGTACTTTATCGCCATTTATTAAAAGTGCCTTGAGGTGTCTGTTGTGATTCGGCACTGTATAAATGAATAATAATCAATCCATCCATCGTCTTTTGCCATCCAATTCAGGGACGTGGGGGGTCTGGAGTCTATCCTAGGAGTCTCAGGGCGAGAGGCAAGGTACACCCTGGACAGGCCGCCAGTCTGCCACAGGGCTAACACACAGAGACAGACAACCATTCACACTCGCATCCACACATATGGGCAATTAACCATCATCAATTAACCTAACCTCACTAACTGCATGTCTTTGGACTGCAGGAGGAAGCCGTAGGAACCCACACAAACATGGGGAGAACATGCAAACACCACACAGAAAGACCCTGGCCTGATAGAGGACTTGAACTCAGGGCCTTGCTGTGAGGCAACAGTGCTAATCACTGCATCACTAGGCATTAATGTGCATTAATAATATTTAATTAAACTGAACAGTGATAAATGATAAACTGATAAATCTTTGCTTACAGAAAATTGTTAGGTCCCTCCCAATAATAACACAAGATATGCGCAAAATAGTGGAAGTGATTATAATGGCCAGCAGAACATGTGTGTGGGCTTTCCATGAATTAATCAATGCAAAAATGATAAGAACTACATGCTTTGTGAAACTAGCAGATATTACTTGCTTCTAACAAGCAGGGTATAAACGTCACAAGCAAATAGATGAAAGACTAATTAATCTAGGTGAGTATCTACTGAAATCATCCTATAAATAAGGGCAAAGTCAACTAAACCATAATCAAACACATCACAAATTCAAGATTATTTTTGCACCTATCAGCAGGAGAAACAAAATAAAATCACAATGAATTCAGTTCTTACCATGTCTCCAGATGACTTAAAAATTTAATTTGAGAAGTTGAAAAGACACCGAGAATAAGCAATACTATACTACTTACTATACTTTACACTGCACACACACATGCACAAAAAACCCCAACATAAAACAGAGAAATGTGCCTATGCTCATAAAAATAAATGAATAAATATCTGTTTTGAATAGGCTGATTTTAGGTGTACAACCAGAAATACTGAAATTACTGTGTTTTGTCTGACTAGGGAGACAATAACATGGAGTTACATGCAGTCTGTCTGTGTTTATCTGGAACATGGAACAAGAAAAATGTATGTATACATAAATACCTATTCTAAATGCAGCTTTCCCTCTGACTGTACTGGGTAATGCTCTCCTCCTTGGACCAGAAGCTCTCTGTGGTTCTGACGCTGCAGGCTTGATCCAGCAATACTGCAGGACAACATAAGGAAGACACATGCATACAAATACACCACCTAGAGCAATGGTTCCACCCCCCCGGAATATTTCTCCCAAAAACTTACCTCTGGTGACTGTCCATGACCATTCATTAGTACTTTCTCTATTATAGTTTTAATTAGGAGTTTATCTGAAAGGAAAACTCAAAATCAGTGAAGATTCAGTACCAGAAACATTTCTAGAAATTTATGTTTCGTTGGTTTAGAGATGAACTACTACATGACTGATGTAATTACAGTATTACTCAAATGATTTTTCTACAATTGGAAAGTGCCACGCACACACAGAATTTGGTTTGCATTAATATGTCAAATGGAAACGTAAAAACAAACCAGCTCAAGCAGTGGAATGAACAATATTTGATCAGTTTGGGAAAAGTGCTATTAAGTCTGGAAAAAAAACAAGAAAATGCTATTGCCTTGACTTAGGTAGCAACTTACCAACTAACGGGTTACCACGGATATCCAGCACACACAAAGAAGAATTCGTTTTCAAGGCTTCTAGCAAACGACGAGCGCCTTCGTTGGAAAGACCACATCTTTGCAGGTCCACAGCTGTTTTACAAGCCAAAAATCAGAAACAGAAATCCTATCAAAAATTTGTACAATAAGGAAAACAACAAACACCACAAACTCACAAATCTACTAACCTTTAACCCAGAGGTCTTCAGCAAGTTCACTCGCAAGAGCCGCAGCACCCCGGTCCCCAATTAAAGTGTTACAGTTAAGTGTGACACGGCGAAGACCTCCCATACCCTCAAACTGCGGCTGTCGATACCTCAGAGACTCCGCCCACGCCGTACCATGTCTTTGCATACCCTGATGCTTTAAGATAAATAAAAGGATTCTTACAAAAGTTGTGATGAAAAATTTTAAGACTCTTCCACTTCTATTGCTGAACGAAAAGGCCCACATCGTCTTATTCTGTCTTTTATCTTTTATTACATAATGTTCTGACTGACTGATAACTTCTCTCTCTAAATCTTCTAGGCTTAAGCTGCATATACACTGGAAGCGATTCAAGGCCACGTTTTGACTAGAGACCATAGAAAGTGAACAAGTAAAATCGCTTCCAGTGTGTATACAGCTTTACAATCCCTCTGTCAAAAAACATGCTGCTGTAATCTGCACTGTGCACCTCAATTTTTTCCCTAACAAACTTTTTTAACAATTATTATCTGGATAGTTTACAATTATTAAATAATCATCTCTCAATAAAAAATAAAATAGACTGCCAGATGACACTGAAAATCAAATACTATACCTTGATAATATTGGCCATGTGCTCTGCCCCCCTCCAGGTAAGACTGCATCCACTAAAATCCACTGCCCTGATGTTAGCAGAATACTTAACGCTTTGGCAAATGACTAAAACATATAGAAACATAGAGAACACACAGTTACACAGGTAACATACAATACAAACTCCTTTCCTGAACAAAATTAGGAGACAGTAATATAATTGCACATACCCTCTAAGCCCTCATCACTGATTGGACAGTTAACCAGAGATAAGTTTTCCAAGGAAGTGCTTTTTGCAAAACCCTAGATTAGGATCATTTCAACAAAGAACTTGTTTTAATAAATGTCCATTCTAAGAGTGAACAAAAAAGCAAAAAACACAGAAAAAGTTCTGAATAACATTTTTAAAAATTAAACAGTTACAATGCTTTGCTTTTAAAATGCTCTGCTTTCACCTTTGTCAGGGTGATGAGGTCCCTTTCTCTCAGTGGAAGTCCATTGAGCTGCAGCGTCTTGAGGTTGGGAGAGACGGTGAGGCACTCTCTGAGGGCCTTGCACAGCTTTAATGTCATATCCTTGGAGCGAATAGCTGGAATCTTCCTCCTGAAGCTAGACTTAAGATATCTTCTATCTGAAACCAACAGTGACATTGTTGTTTTAAGTAAAATCTGAAAATCAACAAGTTTCTAACAGACAATTAAAATCGTATAAACTGTTTCAATAACGTACCTGCCTCTCCAGAAGCCAAACTAGCTTGGTATGTGCTACTTATTGCTATGTGGTGCAGGTGTTTGTTAATGGATATAGAGCTGAGAACAGGTGGCCAGTCTGTTAGCTTCAGCTTGTCTCCATTAAAGTCCAGCATCCCTTTGTTGAGGTTCATTTTAACTGCAGGAAGGGGGACAGATTCCTGCCTGGCACAGGCAAACTCATAGTAAGCCATAAAGTCCTGAGCACCCTGCCGCCGAATCTGAGCGCTGTCCGGGGCCATCTTTGATCTAGGAATAAAAATATTCAAAATAAGACAAAGAGAACTATTTAAATTGGTAGGAATACTTCAAGATCACAGTAATGGAAAAACAGCACACATCACGGCAACTTTACTTTTACACCATATCGTATTTTTCATACAATTGCTTCAATTTAAGTAGAAAATTCTCCTATTTCTGTGTATATGATTACATCTTTGTCTTCTTCCTGAAGCTGGTCCTTTCAAGGGTCGACACAGAGGATCACGTGCCTCCATCTCACCCCATCTCTAGCATCCCGTTCTGTCACACCAACCCTCTGCATGTCCTCCTTTACTACACCAAGAACCTCCTCTGAAGTCTTCCTCTTTCCCTCCTGCCTGGCAGCTTCATATTCAACATATTTTATCCAATATTGTCCAAACTGCTCTTTAATTTCACCTCCAAAACACTTAACCTGAGCCGTCTTTCTGATATACTTTTCTGATCTTGTCTATCCTGGCCACCACCTTAGAAACCTTTGCTTTCACTGGTGTTATCCTTCTGTCACAAATCGACACCTGACACTCGTCTCCAACCACTCCACCCTACCTGCACTCGCTTCTTCACCTCTCTCGTGCACCGTCCTTTGCCCTCGATTGTTGACTGCAGGTATTTAAATATATATATAATTAGACATCTGCTGAAAAAGTTCTAATTCTTAAACAAGTGCTTGTTCAAAGGGGTTCTCTGATTCTTTCATTTTTCTTTATATTATTGCAGCGCCTCTACCTTACAACATAAAGCACCTTGAGGCGACTGTTGCTGTGATTTACAATCCCTCTGACACAGATCACAAGTTTTGTTAACATTTCAATGTCAACCTTACAATAAAGCTAATCGTTGACTTTCACTGATTTTGAATCTTCACCAGTTATCTATGCACAGTGTAACCGCTTTCTCTCATTAAGTGCAGAGCGCTAAGGTTAAACCAGTGGCGTTAGCTCAGCTCGGCTCCTAGCAACCAAAGACTGTCTATGCTAGCAGTCAATGTCAGCATCAGGGTCTAGAGCTGCTGTTTTTAATTGTGCCTTCATGCATTACACAGCTGGATTTAATCAAAATAAAATAATATAATGTACTTTCATACCCAACTAAAGACTATACCGTCGCGGGACTGATGTATGACTTTTCCTCGACGTTGCTTGACAACTTCAGCGGTCTGTTATTGTTGACAACATAAACGACCGCTCAAAAGTGGCGCTGTAGTGCCAGCAAACCCACGCCCACTTCTTCCTCAGTGTACCATTTGCAGCTCTAGCCAGAGATCTGCTGCCATCTATCAAAGCGGAGCGGTAAAACATATCACAGGGAGTCACAGCCAATGACTGTACGGTCATAACCTATTTAGAGAAGCTTGAGTACATAATAAACTATCCAGTTGTAAAACAGATGACAAACCAAAGAACAAAGAAATCAAAGAAGTTAATCTGCATTCCCCACTGGGCCTAAATTTTAGGAAATAAATGTGTATAATAACCGTTTTGGCTAAGCAAATTTGTGCAAAAATGGATTTGGATTTAAATGCACTGATAAAGATATCCCTATTCTGGTGAATCAACCACTCCTAGTTGAATGAATGTGATGTTAAAAGTTTCTTTCTGCCATTTAGAAATCAGAAATCAGAAAGGGTTTTATTGCCAAATGTTGAGCAGGTTTAAAACATTAGGAAATTGCTGCGGTACTTAGTGCGTTATAGTTAAACTGTGGATGCTCCAATTCTACTTAAAGGAACACACAGCCACTCTCCATATCCTGTTTGGGAGGAACAGCCACAACCTTCAATTACGTCATTCTAAGAAGTGAATTCAGTGAAACAGTCTTCTATGTAATCATTTCCTTTTTGGTCATTTTGTTGACTGCTTTAGCACTACCTTTATGAGATTTTGAAGCAGATACAATATTCACATCATTTATGACTTGAAAAAGATAATAATACTAGAAATTAATGTTGTATTTTTACGTTTTGTATAATGTATTTAAACAATTCCAATACAGTAAAAATTAGGGCATTTGACAGCTCTAAAATGCACTAAACTATTTTTTAAAGACTCTCTCATATTCACATTACGCAGTCAACTTTCTTGAAAGTTGTCCAGGATGAGACAATGAACTTTCTTTCTTGGGGCCATCAGTCAGGTGGCACGTCTCACATGTAAGAAAGCATTGTCTTTGTTCGGCAGACTGCAGGGAAAGGCTGCATTGAGCAGTTGTGTTTGTTGAATGTAAGATAAACAGATTTGTGAAATATTTTCATATCTAATCTTGATTAATGGGTTGGCATGGCAGAGTTTCTTTACTCAGGAGGATTTGTGAAGTAGCTGGTCTGTTGGTGGTAATCAAATATTGTGGGGTGTGCCGAGTTCCTGTTGATGCTCACTCTAGATTATTTCAGAGCTTTTTCTTTCAAATATTTCAATTAATAATATCTTTTAATATTTAGGCTACTTATGTCTTGAATATGATTAAGATTTTACTGGTCCTCATCCCCAGATCAAACCCCTACCCACTTATTTTAAGTGTGATCCTCATGACTTTACCTCAGCTGAGTGCCAGTGGACTGACACTCACTTGTATGGTATGACATGAGGAACTCACAACTATGTGAACAAGAGTTACAAACTCTCACTCACAAACATCACCGACTGCATAACCAGTGGGCCGTAGAACTCATTCACAAAACAATGCTACCCTTACTAAAAAAAACACAGAATAGGACATGCATATCTGCATTTTTCACACGGTACCACTGATTCTGTTTTCTTTCTGCTTTGAGTGTGAGGGTGTTAAAGGTTTCCAGCACTATCTTTCCATCTTCCTTTTTCATCCCACATTCACCATATATATATATACATACACACACATATATACATACATACATACATACATGAATTCCCTTCTCGGCCCTGCGGGCAGTCTTTTATTCAAGCCAGGGTCCCGACATCTTTGTCCAGATGTTGTTCCTGGAATATGTTGGAGCCAATCCCCTAGCTTGGGAATCACCACACCTAGTGCTCCGATTACCGTTGGGACCACTGTTACCTTCACCCTCCACATCTTCTCCAGCTCTTCTCTGAGCCCTTGGTACTTCTCGAGTTTCTAGTGTTCCTTCTTTCTGATGTTGCTGTCATTTAGAACCGCTACATCTATCACTACGGCTCTCTTCTTCCACTTGTCTACCACCAGTATATCTGGTTGCTTAGCCATCACCATTTTGCCGGCCACTTAGTTATGCCGTTCCATGTATGCCCTGCCTGCTAGCATCTTGCGCCCTGCTGTTATGTGCTGAATTGTCTCAGGGGCATTTTTACACAGCCTTCATATGGGGTCTTGCCTGGTGTGATGTCCTTTATTCCAGCTTCGTCCAGCCATTGGCAGGATTTCTGGATGTCAGCCACCTCCTCTATCTGCCGGTGGTACATACCGTGCAGGGGGTTGTCCTTCCATGATGGTTTCTCCTCTTCCTCCTCTTTCTTGGGTTTCTGCTGCCTGAGGTATTCACTGAGCACGCGGTTAGTTGGGGTCATCTTCCTGATGTATTCGTGGATGTTCGCTGCATCATCATGGACTGTGGTGCTGATACTCACTTGTCCCCAGCCTCCTTCTTTCCACTTAGCATGTAGGGGTGGCTGTAGCTCAGGTGGTAGAGCAGCTCAGCCATTAACCAGAAGGTCGGTGGTTTGATCCCAGTTTGCTCCAGTCTGCATGCCAAATATCCTTGGGCAAGATACTAACCCCATGTTGCTCTGCAATGCATCCATCAGAGTGTGAATGTGTATGATTGTTAGATAGAGCACTTAAGAGTTTAGAAGAAGTGCTTGTGTGAATGTGTGTGATGGGTGAATGAATTAGTTGTATAAAGCGCTTTGAGTGCTCAGACAGAGTAGAAAAGCGCTATATAAGAACCAGTCCGTATACCATGTACGTACGACTACACGCCTCTGGAGAGGGCGTTGCAAGTTCGATTCCCATCTGGGGGTGTCTGTATCCAGTAAGGGTCCTAGACTAGACCCGCCCATGCTAACCAAGCCTACCTACCTACCGCAGACATGAGCGAGAGACAGAAATATGAAGTCATATCAGCTCGGATGTTGCCCGGATCAACAAGGTCTGTGTCAGGTGTTGAGGAACCGGGGCACCCGGGGCACCCTCAAGAATTGGGCTACTGGGGGCATTGGTGGGCAAGAGATGAAATATATATAATCGCCATAGCATAATGTACATTATTTATGAATAAAATGACATGAAACATGAGACTTAAGTTTGGCTGCTTTGACAGTTACAGTCTGCACTTTGAGTTGTTGTTTTTTGTGTTTTTTGTTTTGTTTGTAGAAACTGTTCTGTGGTCAACCCACAGAAGGGACACAAAGAGGCAACCTGTATTTTAGACCAGTGTACACCGGTAGCTGTGAATCCTCTTGGTCTTGGCAGTGATTCTGCTGAATTCAGTCACAAACGTCTCACCAACACTGCACATGTAGTGATGGTAAAAAATAAATATAAAACTTAAATATATATATATATATATATATAAAAACTTTTGTTTTATGATGTTGTCAAAACACCCTTTCCCCTTAGCGTGTCCAGTGGTGCCAGTTAAGTTGAACACTGTTGCTAATGCCTGGAATGCCACTGTGGTATCACAGAGTGAGTAGGAGAGCTATTCCTTCTTGGCACTTGCTTCCCAAGTAGACCTTACCAACCGTTAAAAAAAAAAAAAAAATCAGTAATTTCGGCACATTTAACTTAACGCAACATAAATGTATTTATAAATAACACTGAAAAACTACTCACATTGACAAAAGAAGGTTGATTTAAAATGTATTTAGTGAAAGTAATGATTTTATCTTTCTAAACTTTAGGTTGAATGCTTGCAACTGAGTTAAGTGTATTGTCTGGAAGTCTATAGGCAACCTTCTGTAAGCATGAAAGGTCCTCTAATGATGAAAGAGACTTGTTGAAATATAGTTTCCCATATATATTCTGTTTTAAAAATAGATGCAATTTTGTATACTTGTTACTTATAGTTTAAACAATTTTAGCAAACACACCCACACAGGGAATTTTTAAGCATAAGAGGAAGCTAAATGTGGACACACAACAGAGAAAAATAGCTGTGTGCCTTGGTATTACCAGGTTGAACCATCAGGGGAAGTAAGGAGTGAAAGGCAAGAAAGGCAGAGCCACAGTGGCTCAAAGTGGCCTCCAGAAAATGCAGTCACCAAGAGGTGGAGTGGCTCAGAGGCAGAGGTCAGCCAGGTCAAAAAATTTAACAGGACGGTCAGATGAACTAGTCTTATTGATTAACGTAGTAGATCCTTTAATCTGCTGTCATGGTGGCATTGAAAACAAGTATATGAACTTGCAGCAATGGAAGGCAATACCATGGCAACCCACTGACACACCTGAAACTACCACTGAAATCAGACAAAGGGAAAGAGCGAGTGAGGGACGGAAAGAACGCCTACTTAGAGGGGAGAGGCTGGATACTTAAGCATTTAAAATGGTGTGGCATTTTTCCAAAAAACATCCATTTGTGGTTTCCTAACTGGTGAAAGCAGATAAAGCTAAGTTGTAAATGAATTAGAAGTGCCAGTGATTCATCATCCACAGAAGCTGGAGAAACAGGAGATGGGGAAGAACTTACAGTAAACACTCTATATTCACATTAAAAGCAGTAAACAGAATAAACACTTGCTAAATGTATTTTTTTCTACAAACTCCAGACTTGGAATTTCGAGAACCACACCCAAGGTTGCCAAACCAATAACCAGGAGATAAACATTTTCCTGCTGTTTCCATAAACCAGCCTGTTCTGTTTAGACACTTTTGGCAAATTTAACTCCCTTATACAGTAATGTACACATATCAACATCATTAAACATCTGGTAGTCATACTGACTTTGGCAGCAGAGGTTTCCCTGAACTTCATCGATTGTGAGAAGACTGCAAAAGAAAAACCAAGACTGCAAAAGAAAACCCCCCAGAAGTGGTGTGCTACCCACAGCGCCAAGATCTTGACATTATTTTCCAGGTTTTTGTAGAGAACAGACTGAAGAGATTGTTTTTCTACATTCTTAATAATCCCTAATAATTCTATACCACTGCCTTAAAATACACATTTATTATTACACTTTGCGTGATGATAAATGGATAAAATCAGCATTTCTGTCCATCAGTCTGCACAGAACAATATATTTTCTTTTTTCCTTTTTTGTGTTGAAAATTAAAACTACTTTACAATAGTCTTCAGTCTCTCACTTTAGAACTTTCTAGAATACAGTTTTGCTTCTGCTTTTGAATCGTTTGAATGGGATTTATGATTTTCTTTTTTCGGTGGGTCACGCAGGGCGAATCTGAGACTTTTGCCAGCACTAATTCCATGTTGTGTTGGTTGTATGCTTTCGGGTTACCTTTGTCAAGTTTAACAATCACAAAAATCAAAGGTCATTTGTTTTCTGGCGGAAAGACTTTCTTTAAGGATTGCGTCTGGCTTCCTCATTTTTAACCAGTCTCTGGTGCTGAGAAGCATGCCCATGCCATGATACTACCATCACTATCCCTGAAAGGATTCTCATTCTTTATCCATCCCTTATGCTTCTGAGAGCTCTGTCACAGTTTTCTACAGAGAGCTCCTGGGCTTCATACCTTGTCCTGACATCCAGTGTGAATTGTTTGACCTCGCAGGTCTAAAGGTCTCCTTTTTCTAAACTATGTTCAATCAGTCTATTTGGACTAAGCTCTGGTCCAATCTAACAGATAACTAAAGCAAAGAGAATGAAACAATAAGTGGAAGAATTTTGTTTTAGTACAACATTTAGCCTATTATTTCAAATGACTGAAATTTGTGGAAAAATAAAAGAAATGCTTAAAAAATGTACACTTTAAAAAGAAAAACTCAGTTTTTTGGGGGGTTATATTTCTTGTGTTTAATCTGGTTTTATATGCTTTTTCTCTCTATTCTTCATTTTTTTACTTAAAAAACATAAAACGCCCAAAAGGGTTGGGCTTTTGATTTTGTATTAAAAAAACAACAACAAAAACATTTTCATCAGTTTAAACAAAATGTTTAAAAAGTGTTATATGGATGTCTTTGGAACCACATGACACACACACAAAGTGAAAATAAATAAACAATAAATCAATTCAATTTGCTGTAAGATGAAAAAACAGGGATTTCACATAACATCACATCTAAAAATCGAAGCTGATTTTTTTATTTTTTTTTTAATTATTTTTGGTGTTTTTTGTACTATCATAGAGTAGTTGTTTTCTCGGGTTTGTCCTGCGTGTCCTGAACGCGGCACGACAACGCCCTCTCCCTGTGTGAACTGCAGGTTACAAGAATCCTATTGGCTAGTCCAGACGTCTACTCGCGGTTCGCTGTATTCCAGTAATCCCAACCCACTCGGGAGTCATTGGGCACGGTCCAACAGCACGGCAGGGACAGGGGCTGGATCGAGAAGATATCGTGGCTCTTTAATTATTTATCACGTCATTAAGGAGCAGGATTAATTGAATATATATCCGAAACATCAACGAAAACCAGTTCTCGTCACATCAGAGGTAATTTCGCTGTTATTTGTGTTCGGACGTCCTGCTAGCGATAGTTCGTTTAGGGCAGCTACTCCAGCTAACAGTGTTTTCCAAATATCGGTGGCCTGTCTGCGTGTGTGTGGTGGGTGGCTTCTAAGTGACTTTACAATGACTGTCGGCTGACTTTATCCCCTGTTATTATCATTAAAACTATTGTTAAGAAGTCAAGGGAAAATGAAACGGTTCATATTTAGTTACCGTGTAGTTTAATATAATTACAGTGTGTGCGCGTTTTTAAAGATGCGTTTGCTGTTGCGGTATTCCCCATGCTTCTCACTTGCTAATGCTAATGATGCAAACTGTCCGTCCTGTGATGGTGCAGTTGGGCTGGTCTGTTAAACTGAATCAGCCACAAATTCACATAATAGTTTAAAAACGAATAAATGGATGACGGTTACAGCTTTTGATTGTTTTGCTGTGTATTTGGGACCCACAAATTTGAACTGTGTATGGTGATAATGTATATTTTGTAATTATGGGATTATGGTTTACAGATTGAGAGGTCAGTTTCTTAATCAGGTAGTCAGTGTGTTGCAGTATGGATTGGGCATTTGCCGCCTCTATCTTGTGTCTCTTGGTATAAAACAGGTCCATGTTCATTTTGAAACGAAACTGTGAACAGATAAAAAAATATGCACAGACAGGTAAAGAGATCCCCTATCTGGGAACATGCAGCATGTTCTTACAAAACCCTGGGTGTGTATTTTATCATACTCTATCATACCCTACCCAGTAGCTGCTTAATATTACAGGCAACAGTTCATACCATTTGTGACACCTAAAATCAGGGATACAGGCAGCGCACAGTTAAGGTGCCAGTGAATCAGCAGGCGATCCTTCATAAGTGTTAAAGTATCTGCACATGACAAGTGAGGCAAATGATCCCTTGTTGCATTTTATTTATTTATATCTATTTGTTCAAACCTAACAGAAAGCTGTCACCCTGTTATTTTTAACTTCTTCATCTTTTCAGTAGTAGTAATAAGAGTTATCTTCTGTATCCTCTTCGTACGTTACTTTTATTAAATTCTGATGGATTTAATAAAAATAGATACATTATTGCATCATGTAGTCTAGTAGTTTTATGACTCAACATGGGACATACAAGCAGCAGACATAACAATCTGGAAAAATATGTTTCACCTACCCCTAACTGGGAGGACAATAGGTCCCCTGTTGGTATGTTTGCTTTGCAAATGGTCACTTGGTTGTTTCCGCTAGAAGCTAACCTACTGCTAGTTTGCATAGTTCTCTTTTTGGCTTGCTTGATTTAAACTGTAGTCAGTGTGTGTTTATTTGGCTTAAGTCAGAAGCTAGGAAGCAAAAACGTAAAAACTGTGAGCTGTACTCACTTCCAGTTGTTTTTTTTTAGATTAGCATTTTCATCCATAAAGAACTACAGGGAATAGGGAAGGAAGGAAATGCCTTGTGGTTGACATCCAAAAGCTACACACACACATACATACACACACACAGAGGACTCAATGTCTTCTTTCCACTGAGGTCAGAGCACCGACATTTCACACGGACATTCATTTGGTAACTTTCCCTGTTTTCACTTATTCTCTAACAAGCATCCGGTCTTCCCCTCTTCCCATTTAAAGGTCGGACATAAGTAGCTGAAGCTTTAGCTCGTGTTTCAAAATGTCACCTCAGCTACATAGAGCCACTCAGTGCTTACTTCTTTGGTCACAGTGGTCACTGTATGACAGAGTAATGGCAGCTTTGCTGAGCGTAGGCTGAGAACAGGCAGACAACTGTTTCCCTGGATTCGGCAAAGGAAAATCTTATCAAAGGTTTTGATTGCCTTTTGTTCAAATAGTATGCATCTGTATGTACATATGAGCAGACATAAAAATGATAAGCTCATGCAATATAGTCTGCTACCTGGGGCAAAATGCTTACTGACAAAACATTGCAGCATATAAAAGGTTTATCAAACAAAGTTACATCTATTTAGGTAGGTGTGGTATTTTTCTAAGCTTTTTGTAATGTTTTGCTTGAGTAGTTGCTTTTTAGCTTAAAGCAGTGGTGGTTTGGTGTAATTTTGGCTTTGGCTCTCATTCATTTTTATTTTCGTCCTGGTCTCAGTTCTAGTGGGAACAACGATCCCTTTATATGATCTTTAAACGTCAGGATGTCTTTTGGTACATTTACAGGAGACAGATTAATAACTGTTACTCTTACTGTGAAAAGCATTTCTCATGTTCTGTTGGTGTGGGGAAAAATATTGTTGGAATCTGGAAACTTGTAACTATAATAATCTTATTCTTACTTTGTGTCATATAAAATAAAAACAAGGTTTAATTATTAACTCCCCTGGGCAAAGGACAAGTGCACTAGCCAAGACACATACAAACAAACCCTTGGGAGAAAACAAGCACCTAACTTTGCGTCTGTCAGTAACTGTTTGTATTATTTGTGACTTGTGAAATCCCTGAAGCACTAGACATGGGAAATGGGTGTTTGAATATTAATTGACATTTTAACAATTTGATGTACGACATGTTGGAGAAATAGTTGCATCACATCAGCAGCCAGTCCTGCATGATGTATGGAAGTACACTTGGATATTTTCCATGGCTTTCCCCTAAACGTGGCTTTACACAGCTGCACAGTGTGGTGGTGTGGATAGAGGCGCAGGCTCAAATACAATGGCTTGTGTTTCACTGATTGTTCATTTCTTTGGTCCCGCTGTATTAAAAAGCAATGACAGCTCTGCTGACTGCAGGCTGGAACACACGCAAAGATTGCCTCCACATTTGGCTAAAGATAATACTATCAGTCACAGGGCCTCGTTGCTCTTTCCAGTCTGTATTTGTAAGGTCATTTGTGCAAATGAACAAGGGCAGAAATCACACAACCACAAAGTATCTCCCATCGCCTGAGGCAGATTAAAGTGTAATTCATCATAATATTTATGTATATAGACAATAAGATTTTTGTAATATTTTGAGGTGTTTCTGTCCAAGCACAGGTAATTCTGTCTCTGTCTTCTTTTTCAGTTTAGTTTTCAGTTTTTGTTCAGTTTTATTTTGTCTTCTGGCCTTGATTGTAGCATCAATAAGAATCCACATAGCAATAACAGTTTATCTTCATACTTTTCTCAGTTCTTGTGTTTTAGTTTGACACTAGAGTTAAGAGTCAGTTATGGTGGCCCTGAAAGATCAAACACACTGCAACTTAGAAAAACACCAGCAAATAGAAAAATGCTGCAAAATACACAAAAAAAGAATGGAAATTAGCAGAAGTATGTTTTGGGCTGTGAGGGAGAAAATGATGCAAGTTAATTTGTGTTTTATTTGCATGGTTCATATAATACTGTAGATCCATGTTTGCTATGACTGCTAGCTTATCTCCCCAAAAACACTTCCTTTGTGTTTTGTGAGGCTTTTTATGAGCTTTTCTATGTTTTTTTTCTCTTTCTGTTGTGTTTTAATCAGTTCTGTTTTCCTTGCTTTTGCAGCAGTTTTCTTTTTTTGTGTGTGTTTTTTGTGCTTTTGACCTATCAAGGCCACTACAGTTAGTAGTATCAGTTAGTAATTGCCAAGTTTTAATAGGTCTCTGTGGACAAACATTTGTCATTTACTATAATCACAGATCAGTTACAATCTACAGCTTGTCAGACGCCGCATGTAAATTCCCAGATGGGCTCTCATGTATACATAGATGTACTGATTCTTGCCATGGACATGCCAGTAACTGTGTTTATGGCGCAGTCCCTAAAGTACCAGTAACTGGAGTACATCTCTCCTGTACTTTGGATTCTTAGAAATGGTAGCTTCATTTGACAGTCAGTCCTGCCTGTGGTATTTTGCGTGGGAGTATACCTGGACAATCTTCATGGCTTTTCAGAGCCTCTTTACGCAGCTGCATATACAGCCGGGAGCAAACTGTGGTGTGGAAAGAGGTGGCAAGCTTGAAGTCACGGTGTTGTCTTTGAGGTGAGTCTGTGCTTTCCTAAAATAGGGTTACTGCAGGCATACAGATGAGGTTTAGGCTTAGTTTTTAAGTAACAACATCCTTGTGGTTTTTGTTGTTTGTGGTCACATTCATCACTGCTCCAAAGACAAGAGCCAGAGCTCAGCAGAGAGGTATTGATTTGTGTGCTGATGTGCATTTTTAGCTATCAGTTTCTTGGATGAGATTTCCCAGAATGTACAGACCCCCCCCAAATGCCCTCACTTCCCATCAGTGCAGCCTGTTTAAAAAGAGAAATTGTTGTTGTTTTTGTCTTGTACCCTGAGGCTCAAAGAATTGTGTTGGGGCTTGTAAAACATTTCAACGTGGTGTGAAAATTTGGAAAAATAATCCTCAAAGAAAGGAGAATGCCCTCTCACGTGGGAAACCACAAAACATGGAATAAAACTGTTGTTTTGGTGCAAGCACAAAAATGTGTAATAGACTGACTCCACTCAGCTGTATTTATATTGAACAGTTCCTCTGAATTTCATGTGAAGTGCACTTTAATGGCAGGAACAAAACAGAAGATTTTTCAACTGCTATAGCCAGCTCTGCAGAAAGTCCCATTAAATAAATCACATTAATACTGCTGGGTTTAGTGTGCTTTTTGAATGCAGAAGAAGCAGCTGCTTAGAAAGGAAAATGCAATTGCTATGCATGCAGAAAGAGCTAGATTGATGACCGCGAGGTTTATTTATTCACGTGTCATGTCTAAATCACAGCCAACAAACAAACATGAAGATATCTGTAACTGCTTTAGGAGTCAAAAGAAAAAAACTGATGTTTAAATCCACTGACTGCTGGTCTACTGTGTAGATTGATGTTCCAGTTAATGACTGCCATAGCCTATAGCTTTAACAAAGAACTGTAGTGTTAAGAAACAAACACAAGGCTTTCAAGATTTGAAGCAGATTATAAATTTGTTCTAATTTATTCCCTCTGCCAGGATAAATAGAATCTTTTTCTTATCTTATTTTGAATCTGTCCTTGACACAAAAGAGTTATGAAATCCAGTAGCTCTCGTACTCTTGTTGTATTTGTTTGCAGTGGGCCACGTCATGAATTAATGAAACAGCCATCTAAAAATATATCAGCATGATGCTGCACGGTCATACTCAATGTCACTATGGAGTACTGATAGGATCACTTATTTGGCAACGAGGCTTAAGGTTTTGGCAGGAATTGTTTGCTCATCTATTTGAAACATGTTACGTTATTGCTGCAAAGGGCTTGGTTGTTTTTCAGAGGCGTATTTTTGTCAAGCTAGAGAGACGTTTGAGGCCTGCCCCAGCCTGTCTCGAGGGAAACCAGATGCACTGCAAATGTCAGTGATGGTTCAACACACAAGAACTGAGATTTATATGCGTACACAACCACATGCAGGTTCATCGGGGTTAAGACTCGATTATTCCGTCCCTGTGCACTGCGACACATTTTGTGTTAAATTATCTAACTTTAAGAAGAAAATCAGGCACCCAATGTACATCATACATGAGTCACGACTTAAAGTTTATGTTTGCAAATATTTTTATGTATTTAATCATATTTTAAAGGGGGTGCAAAAAATATTTTTGTTCTCACATGTTGTGAAATGATAAATGCCTGTCTCATTCTTCTTAAGCTGCTTCTGCCAGACAAACTGGCGGTTTTATCTAGCAGAATGAAGAAGCTGTTTGCTGTAGAGCTATCTAGAATACCAATTTATGTACTTGCATATTTGATAGCAATCTACAATAAGCTTTGGTCAGTGGGTGGAAAGATTCATGTCTGATTAGCTGAGAAAAAGAAAATCGTCACTCAAAGACAAATTTAGAAGCAGCAGAATGTGTCATACTCTGCAGCGCAGGCCTGTGTCTGCTCTGAGCCTGGTAGAGTGCAATGGGGATGTGAACATCACTCTTGATGACAGCACTGCTGTCAATTTTTCAATAGGGACTAGGAACGCTTGCCAGATCTATTAACAAAGCTGCTAAGTTGGCAACAGTGAAGTCCTATAAGTTACAGGGAGGTCAGGGGTCAAACTGAAATGTAATGTATTACACAATTTAACAAAAAAATAAAAAAGTAGAATTCAAAATCCCAAAAAGTTGCAGAGTATTTGAGTGCAGCTGTGGTTTACCATAACAGCTGTG
The DNA here is from genome assembly GCF_900408965.1 of Simochromis diagramma. Lineage (NCBI taxonomy): Eukaryota > Metazoa > Chordata > Actinopteri > Cichliformes > Cichlidae > Simochromis > Simochromis diagramma. The sequence continues at coordinate 7,173,966 of NW_024387200.1, read as the reverse complement.
AACGATTTGTGTGGTTTTAGAGGGCAGCCAAACAGACGGTGAGCAGGCCGAGGTGGTACAGATTTTTGACTGGCAGTACCTGTGGAAGGAGTTTTGTTGACATTAGAATTGAATACACTCTGACATTCCATTTAGTGAAAATAAATGTTTGGGTTGATATTTCCTTGGAAAAGAAAGCTCTGCGTGGTTGTACAAGTTATCTTCAGCTCGATCTACATTGCTGCCAGCTGCCTTTACATGCAAGTGTGTCTACTCAGCTTACATTACTTTCAATTAACCCAAGTCCTGGTAGGAATAGTTAAATGTGCTCGTCTATCATAGACTGTATATAAAAGTTGGACATAGGTTGGAGGTCTGTCTGTTTGTATAGAGATGAATGGAAAAATGACCCGTTGGCTCATTTTATCCATGATCTCAGTAAATACCTCCCCAGTGGTTTTATAGTCTCAGCCCCTAGTTTAAAGTTTTATTTAATACAACCTAAAGATCATTTATTAAATTGTTAGAATAAAAAAGGGGATAAAGCAGGGCGTACTTTAGGGTGGACCTGCTTTCTGATTCATAACTCACTTTGTGTGAGCACACATTGGCCCACAGTGGCTAAGTCGTAATGCCCACAAAGCTCAGCTCAAAGCCTCAAGACAGGACTAACTGGTAATGTTGCCATAGCTACATCAATCTTTTATATTGCACAATGATTTTAGTCAATGGCTTTAATCTGTAGGGTCAAGCAATGCAAGATTATATGTAGAGCACCTGTTAAATGCACAGAAAGTTCCAGCTGCATGGCATACATGTTCTTGTCTTGTCTGACCCACAGCTGTGGGGCTGTATGGTGCTGTGGATAACGTGTGCAAAAGATCCTCATTTCGAAACCGGGAGGAGACACAGAGTCAGCCTTGGGGCGTTCAAAGCTAGTATACTGGTAGTGCCGGTTCCAAGCCTGGGTAAGTGGGAGGTTTGTGTCAGGAAGGGCGTCAGGCATAAAGTCTGTGCCAAATCAAACATGCAGATACGTCCGGCAGCCAAAAGAACCTGCAATGCTGGTGCCACAGTTGTCTTTGTATCCAGTTTGCCTGTATCTTTCTGATTGTTCATAAGTCCGGTTGATAGGAGCAGTGTTAAATCAAAACCCTCCAAAACGGCTTAGAAAAAATAAAAAACTAGGACCTTTAAGAGGAGGACAAGTACAGGATAACCCAAATACCAGGAACAGGAGGATTTTCATAACCAGTGTGTGTGATGTGTGTGCTTAAACAGCTGCCACGGCGAAGTTTTTGGGGTTTTTTTTCTCCTTACGGTTGACTTTTCTTGGCAGTTGTACATCTGGCTTTGGCAAGAAGTAACATAAGAATGGCAGCTTGCAGTGAGGTATTGCAAAAATTGAAGTCAGTTCAACACATTGGTCCCCAGTGAACCCAGCAGTGACAGAAACAAACCTAAAGAACATTTCTTAAAAACACTGTGCGTGCCAGAATATTTTCATGGAAAAAACATTATGTTTACATGACTTCAACCCAGACAGCTTCACAGTGTCCCCAAGTAACTCCCGGTCATTAGCATTATTTTTTTTTTTCACAGCCAGGCTGTTATTTTCTTTTTTTTAATAATATCTATGTTTTTACATGATATATTTATCGTTGTTTTGAACTCTGTGCTTCTGGGTTTTTCCACAGGCCTTCCTCTGTATAGGTTTTGCCTCTCAGGATGTTTTAACACGGTAGTGTAGTGAAGAGGACCATCACTTCATCAGGATCTGTAAGCGGACGCTTGGCCAGTAGATAAAAATGGCTCACTTAAGTCTCACTCCCACCTCAAAGCTTATTAGCAGTGGCTTTGTCTGGCTCCTGTGGATTGTCCTGGGGTTTTCGACTTCACACACTCATGCAGATACTGGTAAGAACTGAAACACGTGAAGGAAACCTTAACTTTAATAAATCGGATATTCTGCTCTGCTGAATTCATCTAATGTTGAAGGTTTCTTTAATTCTAAGAAGCCATTTAGAGTTAAACTGTGTGTCCTATAATCACTAAACCCTGATGGAATTTTTTCCCCCCCAGGCCTTACAGTACCTCAGCGGGTGACGCTGTCTCCTAACTGGTACACACAGGAACTCTCCATATCCTGGTTGGGAGGAGGCGCGACGACCTTTGACCTCATCATTCTAAGAACTGAATTCAATGAAACTGTCTTCTATGTAAGAGCACTTCATTTTCTATGAACTTGTTTTGTCATGGGATTTTAAAGCAATTGTAGTAATTATGAGTGTAGGAAGATGTGCTGTACTGGTAACATTGTTTTGAAAATCATCTTTGGTATTTGTATAGTATTTTTTTTTTTTTCTTTTCAAAAGGGAATCGTTATCTTGTGCTGCATATTTTCCTGTAGTGATTGCTTTGATTTTACGTAAACTTTAGGTTTTGTGGGCACTAAGTAGGTGATTTCTTCTCTATGACAGTCGCAATATTTCACCAGTTACTTGTTTTAACTGTGCATTCTGTGTATGTTCTGTAGGAGACAGTCTCTCCGACAGTGAATAAGGTGAGTGGTCTGCACCAGTGGACGTGGACTTCAGTTAACCCCCTGGAGTGTACCTCCCTGTCAGTCAAAATCCGCTCAAGAGATGGGCACACTACAAGCGGATGGAGTCAGACTGAGACACTTCAAGGTCAGTGGCACGGATGTATATTATAGACCATCAGTAATTAGTTAAAACCTAAGTACCCAGTTAGTATCCTGTTGGCATGTTCTCATTAAGGCCTCATTCTTTTAAAATGTATACCTCCTGAAATATTTGCCTTGTGCATATCCGTGTCTTTTTACACCTTACTACTCTCTTAACTCAATTTTTTTATTCTCTCTCGATCTGTTTTCTATTTCAGGAAATGATCACCCCAATAGTGAGCAGAGAGTTAAGGTACTTCCCCAGGACAAAGTTTTACCTGTGGGGGCCAACATCACCTTCTGTTGCATTTTGGATGAAAGGATGGTCTTGGATAAGATAAAGTACGACGGGAACACCACGAGCGTGACACGACTGAGCAGGCGGACCTATTCCACTACAGTGTTTAATCTGGTGGCCTCTCGCCAGTCAGGGAGCAACATGCTTTGTTTGCCAGAAGACAGGGAAAAACTGTATGGAGCAGTTGTGTTTGTTGGATGTAAGATAAACACGTTTGAAATATGTTTAGATCTAATCTGGGTTAATGTTTTGGGCATGGCAGAAAAATGCATTCATTTATATCTTTTAATATTTACGACTCTAAAAATGTGACTGAGATTTTTTTTTTTTTTTATTTTTTTGCCCATATCCCCAGATCCACCACTGCCCACTGATTTTAAATGTGAGACTCATGACTTAAGATCAGCTGTGTGCCAGTGGGGTAAAGGACGAGACACTCACTTGTATGGCAGTCAACGAGGAACTCGCTACTTTGTGAACAACAGGTACGCAGTCTCACTCACAAAAGGGAACAGTAGAACTGTACAATCACTCATTCACAGAAAACATCTGCAGGTTCTAGAATACATGGACATTACAGGGAACCTTTACCTGTATTTTTCAAACAATCCTACATCCGTCCAAACCTGTCCAAACCGCATGTTGGATGTTTCTTTTTTGCCACCTAAAGCTTTTTATCCAGTGTGAGCACAAAAATGATTTGTCCGGTAGGTCACAGAAGCAAAAGGGTCCAACTGCAGTGCCTTAAACCTCTCTCCTCAGGCAAGAATAACATATATATAAAATGTACATGTGTGCTGCTCATCAACTAGCATTACCTGCATGATTATAGGCAGAACTTTTTCAGTGAAGAGCTGCGATGATGCTCTCCACAGTACCGTGCCAGCAGTTTTCTTCCAGATAAAAATGCTATGAACCCAGGATGGAAAGAAAACAGAAGATTGTTTTAAAAAATTAGATGTGAAAGCCCTTTCAGCTTTTATGTCCAAGACTTTGCTTTTAGCCATCATCGGGTCACACTTAGTTTGTATTTGAACAATGTGTTTATATTATTTATGACAGTTCCTCTGCCTTTCTCTAAAAATCCTGTTTTTTGTACGGGAAAAAAAAAAACTACTGGGAGAGGAAGACGAGAAATATAAAACACTTAGGCAAAGAGACCACTTGCCTCTGTGAGTCCATTTGATAGCAGATTGGCACACTTCCAAGCCTTTTACAGGAATAGCTTGAACGCTGGCCAAAATGTTTTTCATCCTGTGCCTTTTCTATATGTTAGAAAGACAATTTGAAGTGATTACATTTTATTGTGAATTGCTATACTTACAGCAAATCTAATTTTTTGTGCCTTTTTTTTGTGTGTGTTTTTTTTTTTTTTTTTTTTTTTTTTTAGGGACTGCAGTGAGGTCAACCAAGATGTGGGACAGAAAGAAGCAACCTGTACTTTAGACACATGGGAGGGTAACTGGACACTGGTAGCTAAGAATCTTCTCGGTCAGTACAGCCTCACGGACACTGCTGAACTCAGTCACAGAGGTAGGTGGCTCAACCTTAGCTTCTCACCATCACTGCATATACTCTTCTGGTAAAACAGACATATAGAAATCAAAAATATATAAAAAATACTTTTTTCCTTTTCTGATGTTGTTGAATCTTTCTTCCTCCTCAGTGTGTCCAGTGGCGCCAGATCTGCTGAGCATCGTTGCCGATGCCTGGAATGCCTCTTTGTCGTGGCGTTGGAAGTACGACAGTTATTCTTCCTTGGCACTTGTCTGCCAGGTTGAGATCACTGCAACAGAGGACGAAAAACTAATAAAGGTGAGAAGTCTGCGCTTGTGTATGTTGTGCAATATGCCAGACATCATCACTTTGATTCTTCTAGGACTGCTTCCTACCACATTGCCCTCAAGAAATGCGAGGTCATGTAGGATGTTTTCTCATTCGTACTTATAAAATCGAATGTCTGTTTCCAGCGTGTTTTCTCTGGTGTGGGTCTGAGGTCTGTGTTTCTGTCGGACCTGTATCCTGATGAGCACTACAGTGTTAAAGTCTGCTGCGGTGCCCAGCAGAATTTCTGGAAGTGGGGAAACTGGAGCAAACTGTCTTCCTTCAAAACTAAAACCTATGGTAAATTATTTATTTGTGGTATTGCTTATTTTGGCAGAATTAGGGATGCAAGTGTTTATTATTTCCTAATTTTATCAATCAGTAATTTTTTAGTGATTAATTGTTGGGTGTCTGCCTGAATTAATTCAACTTTAAGGAAATCTAGGAAGTAAATTTGTTGCTAAATACTGGATATTTGAAGTCTTCATTTCTATAGGACTAGAGTCTCTGAAATGTAACATAACGTTTGTATGTTTTTGACTTTTCTCAGTTCCCGATACCCCAGATGCTTGGATATGGTTGAACACAGATAACACCGGGAAGGTTGTTTGGAAGGTAATGTGTTGTTTGTTTTTTTTTTTTTTTTTTTTGTTTTTTTCTTCTTCATCTTTGACTTGAGCTGTTTTACATTTACATGGTCATTTTAGACAATTTGCTTTATGCATGTATAATTGGGAAGAGCACAGATTCATCATGTTGACTACAGCTATAATTCACAGACAAGTAACATGTGCATTTTCATTCGTTATCCCGTTTCGTTTTACCACTTTGACACAGGTCACTGTTTAACGTACCATGAAATGTACCCCAATAAGAAGAAAGCGATTTAATATAATTTCTTTCCTGATCTCCTTTAGCCTCTAACACGAAGACAGAGCCACGGTAAACTGACACAATATGAAGTTTTCCTTTGGAGTCCCTGAAGAAAATCGAGCACTTGCGCCGGCTGTAACCTTGCCACCGAATAATTGGTCCATGCCAGTCAACCTCACAGAAATCGCTTTCTTCAGCAATAACGGCAGCGTCGTAGCAAAAGTCACTGCAAGGAATGATGCGGGATCTTCTCCACCTGCAAGAGTACATTTGACAAGTATGTGAAAGTGGAGGGAGAGTGTGTGTGAGATGTTTATCTTATATTTCAACAGCACACTTGACCTAATGTGACATTGCTGGCAGCTTCTAAGGAGAACTTTCTGGTGTTTTAGCATCTGCTTTCACTCGTATAACATGCGTCGTTGTTGAAACCCTAAAGTAGCACTCTGTTGTGTAGAAACAGTGAATAGATGTGGCTTCTACATTGCTAAGCTTGTTTTCATCCTTCCAGGTGTGGAACCTCTTGCTGCGCCCAGGATAGTTTATACAGACCAAGGTTTTCCCCTGTTCTGGGAAAACAATGCCAATGCCACCTGTGGATATGTGGTAGAGTGGCTTGATGCCTTCTGCCCACAAGACTGCCCTGTAGAGTGGATTAAGTTGCCTGCTGGAACCACTAATGTTTCCATTGAGTCAGGTATGCAACAACTGTCAGTCTGTGAAAACGGAGCATTGATTTCAGTGGATTTTAGCACTGTGCTGTATGTGTTTTGATTGTTGGTACAAACTTTGTTGTCTTTCTGTTAGTATTATTCTTGACTGTGTATAGTAATTTCAGGTCTTTTCAGACACGGAATAGATAATATTGCTGTTTTCTAGTTTTCAGAGATGAGCCATTTTTATACTAACGTTCCTCATAGCTCCATTCAAAACAGCCAACAGCATTGATTGAAGGAGGCAAAATTACTAACAGTATTACTACAGTGTTACTACAGTATTATGTGTTGGCAATTATTAAAGTCTAACTGTATGTAATTGCTCACCTGATTGAAGTGAATTACACATCAAGTGTTTGCTTGCAATCAATCTCGTCTCTGTGTCTCTTGCAGGATAATTTGTTAAAGTTACTGCTCTTGTGCTAGATACACAACTCTCAATGTTTGTTACTGATGGATTCAGGAAGCTGCAACTATGTGATGAATTGTTAACTTGCTAATCTGACCTGTCACTGGTACTGTGACTGAAAGCATGTATCTCGTGGCAAAGGTTTGTTTAGGCATTCTCCAAAACATTGATATGTTTTAATGAGCTGGGAAACTCAAGATGTTGGAGGGACACCCGTGCAGTTGCAGTCTTGTGACTGCAAGTAGTCACTCTTGTGCTAAAAATGTTTGCGTAAAATGTGCTTGGCTCGAGGTTTATGGAAAAGTGGTCAGAGCGTGCATTCTGATATGGAGCGGTCACATTCAGATTAACAGGAGAGAGTACGCGTCAGAAAGAGGTTTAAGATATTAATACGATTTTCAGCTTACAACAACCTCAGTTACCTCAAATAACTCCACTGAAAAGGGCTGTCGAATTTTAAATTGTGTTGCATAACACACAATAATCTGTTTCTCTGTCATCAGCTACGTTCCAGCCAGGTGTGAGATACAACTTGTCCTTGTACAGCTGCTCCTCAGATGCCAGGGAACTGTTGAAGCGCTGGCAGGGATACACGCAGGAGCTGGGTAGGGATACCGCTGCACACTGAAAGCTTATCTTTAAAAAAACAAACAAACAAGCAAATAAACAAAAAAAATGGCGCTGTGTGTTTTAATCGCGGACAACTTTTCTCCTTCTCGCCATGCTCCTCCAACCTTTTCCCGCCTTTTGTGGTTTCCACAGTCCCTTCTGTTGCTTTGACTCTGTCAGCCAGTCAGCAGAACGCTGATATTCTTCTCACCTGGAAAGAGATTCCACTGGTGAACAGAAGAGGCTTCCTCCTGGGCTACAATATTTACAACAGCACTAGTTACCAGTTCAAACTACTAGGTATATTTATGATTCTCCTCCTGTTTAACCAATAAAACTGTTACAGTACGATACTTTAAAAGGACAAAGATCATGAATAATTATGATTTTGCAGTTCATCACAATGTGTGCATTTTGCTTCTGGTTAATACTTTTCTTCTTCTTTTCTCTCCTTACTCGTTCATTACCCTTTGAACAGAGAATGTGTCTGATCCAGAAACGATGAGCTACACAGCAAAGGGTTTCACTAAGGGGACCTTCAAATTTACTGTCAAGGCCTACACTGCAGCAGGGGAGAACACAGGCACCACTGCCACTGTAACAATAGAGCCCTACAGTACGTAAATATCTAGTTTTATTTATTATGTCAGTCTGTCAGCATTATTAAAGATTCTCATGTATGATGCATGCATTTATGTGTGTATGTGTGTATGTATGTATATATGTATCGATAGATAGCGTAATTTGTACTTAGATGTAGGTAAATTGGTAGTGTAGCATTTCTAATACTCTTTGTCCTATCCTGACAGCTGATTGGCTCATCTTGGAGATCTTGACTTCTTTGGGGCTTGTAACTTTATTACTGGCCATCGTCACTTTCACTTGCTACAAGAAAAGGAAGTGGTAAGACTGTTGTGCTGCTATTTTTGCTAGTCTTTGCAGAGCATCTTTTTTTTTTTTTTTTTTTTTTTTTTTTTAATTATTATTCGGGCACTTGATATTCTAAATGTTAAAATTAAAATTCTGCTCCTACCAGGGTAAAGAAGGCATTCTATCCAGATATTCCAGAGCCCAAGCTTCCCAGTGATTGGCCCAGGACACGGGTACAGTATTAGCTTAATCCAGTATGATCCTTAGAAACTTCCTTGTGCTTCCTTTGTGATTACAAAAGCTCATTCCCTGTTTTTTACGTGTTATTTTTTTTATGCTGTCTTGTGAAACAATATTTAACTGACTCTTTGTCTCTTTCAGGGTCCGTTGGACGTGAAGCCATCTCCCCACAGCATGGTGTGTGTTGTAGAAACACCTGAGTATGATTGTATTAAAGATATGCTTGTTGCCATTCCTGAGGAAGATGAGGATGATGCAGGGCAGGGAATAGGAGATGAATCAGTTGACACAGATGAACCAACGTCATTACGCTACTATAACCAAATGGTAGACGAGCGTCCCATAAGGCCACGTTTCCCAGACTCGTCTGCTTCTTCTATATCGTCTATGAGTTCAGCTCACACCGATGTGACATACACAGGGATCCAGACCTCAGGGTCTTCTTTGGTCCTCCAGCTGGATCCACAGGGTTCTTCCGAGTGCCACCAACCCCAGCTTGATCGGTCGGTCAGCTATGGAGGAGGAGGCTATCGACCTCAGATGCAACCTAGAGCCCCAAGTGATGACATGGACCTGCCTTCACCCGAGTCTTTCCTAGAGCCACAGGCTGCCTGTTCTGGGGGCTACAAGCCCCAGGGCTCCTGGCAGTTGGACTCCCCCGTGGATGCTGCAGAAATGGGCAGCCTGGCACCTTCACTGGGATCCCCTACCTCTGTTGCTTCCACTCAATTCCTTCTCCCGGATGGAGAGGAGAATACAGGGGAGAAACGACAGCTGTCGTCTTCAGCAGCATCCTGGCTCACAAACCTGCTGTCATCAACAAAACCATGAGATCATCTCTCTCTCAGTACTAGTCGCCAGGTCAGGGGGTTTAATGTGAAACTATTTTCATCATTACTGTTACCAGTGTCATGTATCGCAAGGCTAAGCCACATAGTCTAGCTAAATATCCCTTCTGATGTAGCACTACATGATTGTTGCATTTCGACAGCAGCAGTTAATAAGTCATTTTTTGACGTTTATGCCAAACACGTAGAAATGTGTCTTGTTATTTTCTCGTCCTTGGATTATGAATATAAATCTGTATATTTATAAATCAAAACATTTCTATCATGGCAGCAAAACTCCTCAAATGATTTGTTCATACCTCTCCTCTTTCTACCATACTATATATGCACCCTCTGGAGACCCGGTGTCTGATCTGTGACTTTGTGTGATGGGCATTTCCAAATGGCATTTCCTGTGTTTAGTGTGCTTACCTTTCTTTCTTCCTTTCTTTCTTTTGGTGATGTAAGCTTTACTACACTACAGAGAAAAACTGAATGCAACACAGCTTCAAACTTTATAATGGCACCTGAAAATACTTTATAAATACCTTTAGAAAAGGAGCAGTTTTAATTGTTCATGTCTTCTGCTGTTCCACCATTGGTTTAATCTTACCTGCTTTGAGACAGCTACAGGACTGAAGCTCAAGTCCTCTCACATGTGATTTACAGTTCACAAATAACTGTTGAAACAGGGAGATATCAGTGGAACTATGCACTTATTGATGAGAATCATCTTTAGTTTACACAGATGTGGGTGTGGTGCTTTGTATTATGGTCTGGAAATATATGGGTGATAAACCCATCGGATATACACTGTTATAAGCTAAAAACATGAATACAAAGTGATGTATTATAATGAACAAACACACTAATATGTAATGTTTTCTTGCCTTCTGTTTTGACTTCATTACCAGTAGAATTTATTTTTATTTTTTTATTTGGTTTTTTTGGGGGTTTTTTTGCCACGAAACGGATTTCACGGTCAGGCTGATACTTGTATTATCCTCCGAGATGATGATTGATATTATACATTTTTAACTGATGCGAGTTAGTTGGGTGGGTAATCAACGTTTTCAAAATTCAACGCTTCCAATGATTTGCACCATCAAATTTCACACATTGCCTTATTACTCCTAAATGTTGCTGTTAACAATGTCTTACGCTAATGTGATTCAGAATTGACTGAAAGTGCACTGTATTTCAGTATCTGGATCCCACCCACACTTTAGTTTAATGTACAGGAGATGTCATTTGTCATCAGTTTTAGTGAGTGCTATGGCTTCTCGGTGTGTCGGTGTGGATTGCGAAGATTTCTTTGGTTTCTTTAGAGAGTTCTGCACAAGAACTTGATATCATTTTGGTAGGCTGTGTTTATGTGTTTACTGTCTTTTGGTCTGCAGTACATTTAAACAAATGTTTTATAATAATATATATATATGCTGCCTTTTAAATTCTATGGTTAGATAAAGGGACCAAAGGAGAGAAATGATAGATAATGACTAGAAATGGTCATTGAATACAAATGAGTATAGAAAGCTTATAATTTGACACAATAAGCAAGATGTATTGTTTTCTTTTCTTCTTTTAGAGTCAGGCCAGGGCTTGCCCGCACGGCAGATGTGGTCTGTTGTTTCTCAGTGCCTCCAGCCAACAAGCTTTAAGCAAACCTACTGTGATGTGAATCATGACGTAAACGAACTTTAACTCTGTCTTCACAGACGAACTGATAACAGGCAGGCAGTCAGTCCTCTTTGACTACTGAGAAAATTGTATCCCCCCTTTCTTTCTCTCGGAAAACTGCTCTGAATTTTGATTTATGAGGCGACAGCTTGCATCAGTACTGAATAAGCCACTTTCAGTATAGGAGATCATAATCTTCCAAGATTATTTTAAAGAGGGGATGTAACTCTGAGTATTTAAACATGGCTGCATATTCTGTTCCTTCGAAGCTTGCTTTTTTTTTTTTTTTTTTAAACAAGCAGTGCTTCGAAGGTTATAAGTTACAGTGTGTTACAGGATTTATGTTGATTTTGATCAACAGACTGGCACCTTTTTATTGTCCTGGAAATCTTATTATTAATGCAACAAACTGTACATAAGTGTGATTTTCTGTTTTCCCCTTACTTTCTTGCAATACAAAATCTCCTGATGTTTTATATAAAATGGCATTATATTCCCTCTATTTAGTTAATGAGAGGAAAATTCAAACAGAGTCAGATTTGAAATATATATTTGTTGTATATAAAGTGAATAAGAATTGTGATCCTGTTTTTTCTTTTTCTTTTCTTTTCTTTTTTTTAAGCTTACTCCGCTTTGCATTGCTATCTTACCATAGGAGATTCGCTTTGCCAGACAAAGTGTATGTGAGGCTAGAGATCTCTTCATTGCAGCTGCAGACGAGCAATTTTTCTTTAAAGTTTCCGCTGTTTTCTGAGGTTCATCTTCATTTTTAATGAGTGTTTACACTGTAGAATTTTTGAATATGTGCTTTGTATACCAGTGTAAACTTGCTGCTTTACACATCTTCCTCGCTGGCCTCGGATGTCTTTGTGAAATTGATGCATGCTATCTAAAATATCACAACAAAACAGTGGCTTGTAAACTCCTCGTTTATGTTGCCATATGGCTTGGAAACTAACACTTAGTGTTCTGCATGACAACAGGACTGAAAGTATTGTGCATTTAAAAAAAGTACCTTATTTCAGGAAATTGTTCTTAAATTCGTGATATCTAGCAGATTATTTTATCCGTTCATTTTATTGAATGAAAACACTACATTTTGTCCGAGTGGAAAAAATAAATGTTAACACTACTAACACAAAATGGTATACTATTTGTTTCAATGCAATAAAATGACTTGTCTGGCTGTTAGTTTGTCGGCGTGGTTCTTTTTTTCCATATTTTTTTTTTTAATAAACATTTTAACCATAATCAACGTGCCCAGTGTGCTACTATTAAGTCCCCATTACAAGTTATTATTTTCCTTTAATGTCTGATGATGGTCGTGTAGCTAAAAATACTTTTGTCACTTTAGTATTAAGTAGCACAGGTTCTGGATCGGTTAGCAGTTATTAATTCTAGTTTTTAATTACACTTGTTTGTGAAATAAAAACTGATCCAGGGTAAGCTGTACTGAGGCGTTCTAATAACGCCACCGGTAATGTTGATAGGGCGCCATGGCAACGGTGTACCAGTGGGATATGCTCCGCTGTTTTTTCTGACGTTATCCTGGGGCTAAAATGTCATAGTCTTAGTAGCGTTAGGTGGTGTGTTGTCTGAGTATAAATGTAAGAGCTGAAAAAGTACGATGTCGGATATATTGTGCCGGTGGCTGAACCAGGAGCTCCAGCTGTCAAAGGCTGTAGGTAAGTTTGTCCAACGAACTAGCTGCTAGCTTAATGAAGCTAAAGTTCGGTATAGATGTTGTTATTAGCTCCTGGACGCTAAAAAGACAAAGGGCTAGTCCATCTATAAAGTCAACAATCCAAGGGATATTATTTCAAAGTTAATACACAATACTCATCAACACGTTAACTCATTAAGCCAATAGTTTGTCTGGACTGCTCAAAATATATTATACCAGTCTTTGTTTGGGTAAATGACTAAATGTTCATCTCTACAGAGCCAAAGACCATTGCCAAAGATTTCGCCAGTGGTTACCTAATGGGGGAAGTTTTGCATAAATATCAGCTGCAAAACGATTTCAATATGTTTATGAAGAAAGAGTAAGTTGCCCCTTTTTTCTGTCTCTTAGCTACAGGTGCTTAATTCTGCAGTTCATTTAAGGTGTTCATAATAAGTGTAAATCACACCTTTCGTTTTAGCACCTCTGTCTCCAAACTGAATAATTTTACCCGCCTTGAGCCTACTCTCCAATTACTTGGGATCTCCTTCGACATAAACACAGCCCAAGACCTAATTCAGGAGAAGCAGGGGGCTGCCACACGCCTCCTATACCAACTCTATGTCTCACTTGAGAAGAACAGGAAAGCAGAAATTAGTGGGACAATGATGGAAATTATGCAGCCAGCAGGATGTGCAAGCCTGCACAAAAAGGAGCATCAGATCTATTCTGACGTAAGAGGGCTGTTTGTTGAGTTTTGTATGTGGTTATTAGAGGCTTTTTTCCTTTTGAAGCAGGCTTGTTTTGATCGGTAAGAAACATATTTAGAGTTTAAAAATGTTTTGCTTTTTACGAATAATGAAAAATGAAATCATGATTTGGGCCCTTAGGTGTATTTTCAAGTGTTTTTTCCTTTCACATAGCGACTGCATCAGGTGGTGAAACGTGATACAGAATTGAAACTTCAGAAAATTTCCCAGCACTATGAGGAGAAATTCCAGCAGTTTGTGGTGACCCCTCCGATCGAGCAGAAGAGACAAGTCAAAGTCCAGGATGAGAAAAGACTGAAGAATATTGACAAGGTGCTGGAAGATTAAATAGAATATTAGCTTACTTAAATTGGTCTATAACTAAAACCCCTTTCCAAATTCTTTCTCATTCTCAGATGGCACACAGTATTTTCCTTTTGTACATTATCTTATATTATGCTATTGCAATAAATAAAGTTTGAGATACTTACTACTCTGAACTGTGTATGTTGCAGTTGCAGGCATTTCATCAGAAGCACAAAGGCATGACTTTTAACCAGACCACTTATATGCAGGTGCCTAAGCCACCTCCATACATTTCACAGCTCAGCCTAAAGAAGAGACAGCAGCAGCAGAAGCGCAAAGAACAGCAAGCACAGGTGTGATAGAGCTAAAAATACTGTAATAATTTCCTAACCCATAGAGGAAATTTCATTTTTGGTCTGTTGTCTCTTGGGTGTTATTGTGTTTTGTTCACATAGATAGTCCAGACTGAAATAGCCCAGTTTGAGACAAACAGGAACAGGAAGATGGTAATTACTGCTGGCTTATCATCAAGGTAAGAGAAAAGGAAAATATTTTATTTACGAACTAAGCATATTTTTAAATGTCTGTTTTAATGGACATTTGTTCCACTCTTAAATCTTTGCTACCATATAACTTTTTACATATGTTTTTTTTTTTTTTTCTATTTTTAGTGGTCAGTCCCCCATAGATTTTTCCCTTGGTAGCAGCAGTCAGGGCCGTGATTTGCTTGGACGTGGAAATAAGGTGATGTTACAGTCCAGCAACAGATACATACAAGAAATCCGAAAGAGGCTGGAGGAAAATGCTGTAGCTTGCAAGGAGAGAGAGAAAAGACAAGACAGATTCCTGGTGGAGCAGCTCAAGGTCCATGAAGCTCAGGAGGTGAAACATCTCGCTGAGAAATATTAATAGCCTTTGTTAGATATACTTAAAAAATCCAGTGGTTCTCAAATGTTTTTCCATCCCTCCTATTTTCTTTGACCTCAAATAGTCTGTTATTTGACTGTCATTTGTCATTTTAACCCCCAAATCAGCTAATTAGCCTCCTCTTCCCCACCCTTCAGGAGGCACGACGAGAGGAGCAACTGGTGAAGCGACTGACACGTCAGACTCAGCAGGAGCAGCGTTTGGCAACCCAGCTACTTCAGATACGTATGCAGAAGGAGGTCATCCGAGAGAACCGCCTGTTCAGAGAACAGCAGTACCAGCAGCGGAGAGAGAGAGACTTCCAGGAAGCTCTGGACAGGGAGGCGGTGAGATAGGATGATATATGAGGACGGATGTCTCACTGCTTTTGCTTTGTATTAGGCTTGGTCAGTAATAGTATTAATTGTCGAGTAGGGATAAAAATAAGAGGCCAGATTTACACAGGTTGTATTGCATCAATAGAATTTGTCATCTTGAAGAGAAACAGATGGACTTGAGAGGTATAGATAAAGGATATACTAAGAGTGTATGAATCATGTCCATTCAGTGGTCACAGATACACTACAGATGACAGATTTAGTGGAAAACAAATTAGTGATGTTCATGGTTCACTATGGTTTCAGTGTGAAAATATAGCTTTTTTGTTAATAGCGTATAATTATTAGCAGTGGTATAGATTTACAGGTTAACTGTTATCACTTTATAACATTATAAGTTTAATTGTCAACAAATCCCAATAAAAGACAAAAAGCAAATATGATGAAACAGTATGGGGGTGGAGCACTGTGGCACAGACGAATAAACGAAACCAGGCTTTGAATACATGAATACACAACAATGCTAAGTACTTTAATTACTGTTTTTTTTTTAATAGTTTTTATGGGATTTGATGACAGTGGCACGAACATAGAGTCACTTAACTAAATGTCAAATATTTTGTATGTTCTCACCATTTTGCGCTGGTTTTATCACTAATTTAATTTCTCAGCGAACATCAGAGGAGAATTTTGTGAAAACATTTTTCAAATTCAGCTGTTATTTACAGAAGAAATGTAGAAAATCATATAATTAAATGTACACAGAATCTCTTATAGGGTCTTTTTGTGCCTTTTTGTACACTAGGCAGTAGTAGTGATAAAATTCTCCTTTTTGTTATTTTTTGTCTTTGTCTTCAGAACTCTTTGTGAATAAAACTTAGTACTAAATTTTATGCAGTAAATGATGAAATGTAATATTTAGCATCTTCCCTAATTTCTTAAAAACACTGGTGATTAGCAGGAACCTTTATACCTTCTCCATTGATTCCCTCTTTCTGACTGGGGTCTCATATAGGCTCTGGCTCAGCAGGCTAAGTTGGATCGTGCAGAAGAGATCAAAAAGGAGCTTGAATTCTGTAACAGGATTGCTGTTGAGAGAACTCAAAGGAAATATAAGAAGCATTTTGAGAACTGCAGGGGCATTTTGGAGCAGATAATGGACTTGGCCACAAAGGTTGGAGAATATCGACTGCTCAATGGAAAGTACGTAACATAGTTGCTTTGTAAAGATGAAGTATAAATGCAGCAAATGGTGTTTGGTTTCAAAACAGACCTCTTGGTCATTTGATAAATGTGTGAAAATTCAAAAATGTGTTATGTATGTTTTCAGAGGGTACCACTAATAAGTTGCAGAAATATTTTTACATTGGCAACTTCATGATGTGAATAATTGGACTAAGGGTGAAAAGAGCACGTACTCTGCTCTATATACAGATTTAATTTGTTTAAATTAGAACACATTTTTTTTCTGAAAAAGTAACTGAAATAATTTGGGCACTTTTTAAAATATAGATTATATTTTATTTTAGTTTCTTTTTACTCAAAAACAATATAGAAAGTATTTTAGGAAAGTACTGACAAACTGAAATCTAACTGGAATTTTGAAGTTGTTTTTAATGTTAATGCTAAAGCACTGCACAGTATGGTGCAAATGCTGATGTGAGTTCAAACCTGTGAAAAAATACCAATATTGGAAACTGTCATTGTACAACTGACCAGTGGTCAAATAAAATCGGGCCATGTAAATGTCCAGACTGTCTTTTCTCATGCTCATCATGCCCCATATTTGCTTTTTTGATCTATCCGTCTATCTGCAATGCTGTATGTATGTTATACTAGGTTTTACATGTCTCATGTCCTGTGTCAGCGCTCCTACTCATGACCAGATTAAGCATCCCTGCAGAGTTTATTTACAGCATTTTCCACCTCAGTGAACATTGATTGACTAAATGAATACATTTAGACAACATTAAGAAACGTATTACGGTTGAATTAAGAGACTGGAGATTGTTCAGATTTATAGTCCATATCCAACCTCAGAATTCAAGCTTTGCCTCCTGTCATTTTCTGCTATGATGTCCAGTCGGATTCCAGAGAAGCTGATGAGAGAGTGGAAGGCATTGCTGTTCAGTGGTCTTCCACTTTACGAGCCAATAAAGGACCGCCAGCCAGGGTTTGGGTTCCGTGAACCACTAGACACTATAGAGCTTCAGAAGCAGGAGATACTCAACAACCAGGACTATGATGAATACACTGTGAGTTTGAAATATGAATGCAGTGTTTCAAACATATTTTGTATGCACATTTGCCTGCCCTTAGCTAACTTTTGTTGACGAGGTAACTTTATTTAGAATAAAAAGTGGCATTGTTTGAGCGATTGAGCTACATTTTTGACATTGAAGAAGTGTGTATCTAAATTCAAGTACCCGATGCTATCTGAATGCCTAAGGTCCTCTTTGTCTTTGACATACGTTTGTCAGAATATGATGGGTGAGTGGGGATGGCCAGAGGAAGCTGTGGAAGTGAAATTACCCGTGACCAACAATGATATTCTTGGGTACATTGTCCAACGACTGAGGAACGTTGTTGATCCACCCATCACTGAACCATCATCATCCCTGTTTCCACACTTTATCCTTAAGGCCTGTGTCCTTGGAAAGTTTTGCTCTGGCAAGACCACCTGCCTGTCCAAGATTGCTGAAGGCATGATATAAGAAATGCATATACAAACACAAAGTTAATCTCCACTTAAATCTTTACTTATATTATACTTGTATTATAAATGGATATTGGATATAATTGCATGGTTAGTTGTCACTGTATGTATTGTTTCTGCTTCAGCACATGGCATCTACGTCTTATCGACTGATACTTTGATTGAAGAGGCACTGAATGCTCACAAGAACGGAGAGAAGGTTAGTTAGAGACAGTAAAATGAGTACTGTAACTTTAGTAGCATCCATTGTTATTATAAATAGACTTTAAAAGATTTTTCACGGCAAACATTTCAGTTATTTCTGCTGTCATTTCAAACAATTATTTTGGACAAAATTAACAGGGCACAGCGCAGCAGCGTGAGGAAGACAATGAGCAACCTCTCGCAAACACATCAGTGAAATCTGGTGGGTTACTGAAGGTCTAATGATTTTATTCTACTCTGTTTTGTATTATACACGATGGTGTGTTTCTTTGCTTAGTATACAAAGCTGTTATCATCACTTCTTTTTTCATCTTTTTCCAGATCTTGAAAACCAAGAAGAAAATAGAGCTGGTAATGCAACAGTAAGTGCTGTTTGTGTACTGTATGTGTTGTATTTATCATCTTTGAATTTACTTATCATTTTTCTATTTACTTATACTACGTAACAGCCTATATCCATTTTATAACACCAATCTGCCTGAGGGAAATTGTTTTTGATCTTTGTTGTTAAAAAAAACAAATATATATTTGGAAAATCGAATGATTTGGAATTTGGGTAAAAGCTTTTCTTACTTTTCCAGCTTTCGAAGCGAGCCATACAAGGAGCTGCTGTGGAAAAAGAGCTGAGGAAAGGGAACACTATCCCTAATGAGCTGTTAGTGGACATTATAGTAGAGGCGATCAGGTGAGAAATGTTGAGGCCATTGTCTTAATTTTACCAGTAAATGTCACGTTGGTAATAGAAATCCAAATATTCATATACAAAATGAACAACAAATCACGCTCTACATAGTGAAATAATTATTGTATCTGCATTAGTCAGCTTCCATCTCAGTCAGGTTGGATTCTGGATGGATTCCCATATGACATCGCTCAGGCACATCTTCTAGAGAAAGCCCTTGGTGGAGATGTATCCTTAGAAAAGGAAGTTGTAAATAGCAGCAAGAACCTTGCTAAAGATCCCAATCCACCAAAACCTCCACCACCCCCTGCACCTGTGCTGGACCTGGTTTTGCTCCTGGATATCCCTGATGAGCATGCAATCAGTCGTGGATACACTAAAATGGGTTTGATAAACTCTTAGGAGCTTAAAAATGTATATTAAGATTCACCCAGAATTTAACTGTTAGGCTGTGTTTACATGAAACAAGTTAAATCTTAGTGTAATGTTTATATTGTGCAGATCTGGACGATGCTCCTAGAACCTCCCAGCATGCAGACAAGAATGTGTATTTGGCACAGATTGGACACAGGTACAAAAGAAGAAAATAGGGAGCTTAATTTGAAGGAATAACCTTTGTTCTGTGTCTGTTAATATCCAACATGATTTCTTCCCTTCAGGATAACAGCTTTTCAGGATACCTGGCCAAAACTGGAGAAATGGTTTGGCGAAAAGCAAAACATTTTGGTCCGTGTTGATGCAGATGTAGACGTTCAGGAGCTTTACAGTAGGGTGGAGTCTATCCTGCATCAAGCTATGTTGAAAACACAGGGAGGTGAGTGGTTGGTGTTTTGTAATTCAGCTCAATTTAGTGAACTTGGATTGTCATCGTCCTTGCCTATGCTTCCAGGATATTTATATAGTAAACTAAGTGTTGTAGATCACTTCTTCATAGCATTTACTTTCAAATTATGACATATTCTCTTATCAGCTTTTTCCAGTCCTCCTGTTGAAGATGCTGTACTAGACAGTGCAAAAGCTCCCAAGTTGTCCTCTTCAAGTGTACCTTCAAGTGTACCTTCAGGTGTAGACCAGCCTACAACTCTCACTGAAGAAACTATTGAGCCCACAGAGTCCTGCTCCAGCCTTAAAGAGGAAGAGGTCCAAAGTCTCAGAGGTGACTTGCTCAGTATTCTGCTAATTTAAACAATTGTGTGTGTCTTTTCACTGACTTGTTTTAGGTCATTTGATATTTTTGACAAATAAGTATTTTAGGGTGGTTTGGCACTAATTTGTGATTATTTACGTATTTTTTCTTGCTTTCTCAAAAGGGCCCAGTAGGAGTGCATCAGTATCCTCAGTGTGCAGTGTTAGCTGTCAAGGAGCCCCCAAAAACTCACCTAAGTCTAAGTCTTTCTGCCCCCGATCATCTGTCCAGCTCTATGTGAATGAGCCACTTCCTCCAGTATGATACGACCCTGTATACATTTGTTGTCTTCCCTGAAAGATTTAGTTTTGTTAGTTAGCGGATATGACTCCCTGGAGGTAACTATAGGGAGGCTTTATTACACAATTTAGTCCATGAGCAGTTTCAGAGTTAATGAGATTTATTAGATGAAATTCGTTGCTATATATCTTCTGCTGCATTAAAGAGTATTTTGTTTGGTTTTGTCTTTTTTTACTCTGTCCTCTCATACTTCCATTTGATCCTGTCTAGGAGATCCCAGAGTACCTGTGCTCATACTGGGGCACATTGTGCGATTCTTATGTAGACGGTGTAAAGACGGTGATGCAAGAGCTGCGCTTGCAACGCTCTGTTATCAACCATCACCTGTTTAATATTAGGTATTCTGCCAAGCCTTTGTTTAAACCTATAGGTCAGAAATGTTTTACAAATAAAAGATGAATTTTCATTGAAAACAATCATTTATGAAAACTGGTGCTATATTAATTTATTAATGTGCATTCTTTGGTTTTTGGTGTCTGCAGAGAGCATTACAAACATTATTTGGGGCGCCCAGACTTAAAGCAGGAGTTAGTGTCTCAATGGCAGAAGAACTTCAACAGCATACCCGATGATATGAAAGAAGATGAGGATACCAAAGAAGAGCTACATCTGAGATTGGATGTAAGACTTTACAATACAAAACAAAACAAATATTCCTAAAATCATGAAATTTGTATTAAAAACCAATAAAATAAACTTAAAATAAAAAAACATATATTTATGATTTAATGATTTGCGGGCATACAGGAGCTACGTGAACGTTTGTGGGACATTACTGACAAGCGTAAGGAGCAGGATGAGCAAGAGAGGGCTTCTCTCATGAGTGATGGTTGGTTGGAGGAGCACATTGTTGTTCTCGTCAACCACCACTCTATACTTACGCAGGTAACATTGTAGTTTTTGTTTTGGCTATGTCTCTTACATAAAATGTTTCTTAAATATCACCATAATCTTTGATTGTTAATGCTGTGTAGGTGGAGTTGAACCGCTTCCAGGAGACGCTCTGTATTCTCAGGGTCTACTATTTAAGCATGTGTGGACAGATGCTTCCCAAACCACTCTCAACTTTTTTTTATGTTCCTTTAATGGAAAACACAGAAAATAAGGATCAGGATGAGAGGCAAGATGTATATTATTATTAGCCACTCAGACATATTAATACATATTAATTAGTGAAATGATAGGATGCTAAATATTTACACATAATGAGCACAGAAAGTTTTTGTTTCATCAGAAGTGAACCACCAGGATCAAGTTTGTGCAATCTGGATGAAGGAGAGGACAAGAAGAAGTTACATTTGTAAGGGAGAAGCACACTTGCACTAGTTTTCATTGTTTGTTGTTCAGTCATAGAAACACTTCCCTGTTTTGTTTTTTTCTTTAGTACTCCACTCACCAGACATCCTGACGCCTCTGGAAGGGTGTCCAAGACAAAAGGCCAAGATCAGCCAGAACCTGTTCAAGTCAGATTTCCTGTCTCTCTTTATGTGCCCTTTATTTTTCAGCGTACACACACACACACACACACACACACACACACACACACACACACACACACACACACACACACACATAGACACATCTTGCTAATGTTAATGGATTTTAGATGCGGTTTGTGAATTTGTACCTTAACTTACATAAAAATGTTGATGTTATTGACCATTTCACTTTTTAAAAAATTTTTTTTTTTTTTTTATAATAGCCACCACACGAAAAACTGATATCTGGCTATGAGGAAGCACTCACAGCTATCAGCAATCTGGTAATGGTCTATGTATATTTCTAAAAAAATTCATGGAGGTATTTTTATGGAAGCATATACTTGATTTCTGAATGGAATGGATTATATATTTCTATAGGTGTCAGGAGAAACAGACCGGTCGGAGATAAAAGAGCAGGACGAGAAACTACCAGAGAAAGAAAAGGAGAAAGCCTCCACAAGTGAAAATAAAACCAACAAACAAAAGGAGTCATCCAAAAAAGGCATGTCTCATGTAGATTATTAATAAAGTCATAGTGGTGCCCACACAACTTTCACTGTTCATTTTGTTGCTCCAGATCAGTCATCCCTACCACAGACACCCAGCCAGGCAACAGCCGAGGAGAGAAACTCAGAGAAGCCTTATAATCCTAAAGTTAGAGAAAAATTGCACGGAGAATATTCAGCTGCAGTAACTCATGAGGGTATACACACACACACACACACACACACACACTAAGAGAGGCAGTGGTTTCTCTCTCTGTCTCTTATATCCATCTATTTATGCATTTTGAGTTGTGCACATACATGCAGATGTGTTGATGTATATATGGTTGTTGTGTCCCTCTGTTTGTGTGCATGTGCCTGCTTTCTAGAGGATGCGGTAAAGGCCCGCATTGCACTGGTGAAAGCTCATGGTCTGGTGATGGTACAGTCTCTGCAAAGCACAGCAGAAGAGATTTTTGGCAACATGGAGAAGTGGCTACACGAACGCTATCTTGCAGAAATGAAGAGGTATGGTACAGTGTGAGCATCAGCTTGAAACAGTCTTCAGATCTAGTAACCTGTCAGTGTAATTGCATTATCTAAGCCTCACAATTTGCAAAGGGTATCACCACACGTTTGCCCCTTGATGTAATTTTTATTTATTGTGCGACAAATGATTTTAGTATGTCATTGTTACCATAATGCTATACATGTATGTCAATAGGTGCTTTTGCCACTAAGATAAATGTTATACTAATGGTCAACTTTTTATACACTATTTTTGAATCAGAGAGATTTTCTGTCATAAATGGCATAAAAGAAATTCTTCATATTTTATGAGTCTTTCTTCTTTTCTTTAGCATTGACCAATTAACAGAAGTGGTTCACCACCATATAGAGACTGGTGCTAAGTTGAAGAATGAGCTGGTGTTGGTAAGTAATGACTTCTTTCTTATATATATATATATATATCACATTTTAATAAATTATTCCAGAAGAATCTGACACTTCCATCATTTTCCATATTCTATTCATCAGGAGTGTTCTGACTTCTATCTGAATGGAGACTGCCGTGTGGTTGCTAGCCCACTTCCCCCTCCCCGTCCACCTCCTTTGGAGAAACCCATGAGGTCCACCCCAACCATAGCTCAGCTAGAGTTACTGTACCAGCAGCTATACAGCATTTCTCCATCAGGTGCAAATTGGAGAGACAAGCTCTGGTGTGGAGCAATTAATTCTACAGTAATGTCTGTCAGTTAATCCATTATTTACTTCTCCTCCCTGCTGACTTTAAGGCTTCATGTCTACGTCTGGGTTCTTCAGTTTGCTCAAAGATATCATAACTACTAACATGGGCAAAGACACCTTGCCTGAGCCCTGGATGGACAAAAGTGAATCGCAGGTACAGAAACTTTTAGAGTTGAGTAATAATATGTGACAGTGTGGTTTAAAGACTGCAAAACATTTCTGCCTCATGTTGTTCTGTCATATTATGCAGATTTTGCAAACAGTGTTATTGTCTGTTCTGTTCCCAGTTGATGGAGATTGTGTCTTCATTGACGGACAGCTATGAGCTGGTAGACTGGCGTCGGTTTCTGCTCAGTGCTGCTCTTCCTTGGCCATTTCCTTTGTTAAGTCAGCTGCTGGATGTGCTACAACAGTTCAAGGCAGCAGATACTGGTGACACAGGCTATATAAATGAGGAGAACTACTTGAGAGTAAGTCCATTTGTTGCTTTGTTAACTGTAACATTTTAACTGATTTTTTAAAAGTCACATTAAATCATTCTACTCTAGATAAAGCTACCCTCACACTTTCTATGACCCTTCTTGTTCCGTGATCAGGCCTTGGTTTGAGTTATAATATCGCATTTAGACTGTATTATGTATTTGGTAGAGTATAAAATGAAATACATACCTCCCTAAAAGGAAGTGATTAAGTAGCTTTTCTGCCTCTTTGTCATCAGACAGAGTTGTGGTTCTCCACTGAAAGTGTCCAGACTGTTCCCGAGGACCCCTCTGAGCCTGTACCTTATGTGCGTCTGGCCAACCTTCGCAAGGTGACTTCCTATCAAGCCTAAAAACTTGGTTGGGTTGTTTCACTGCCACAGTGGTAAATTTAGATGGGCGTAGTGCACGATCAACATAAATGAAAAAAAAAAGACAAAAAACCCCCACAAAGTGTAAAAACATCAATGGTGCTATAGAGCATTTTCCAGCTTTTGAAATGTTACAATAAAAAATGCCATTTTGTTCATTTCCATATTGTAAAAATCATTAACCTACAACACAAAAGGGAGTGGATCCAGTCATTCTGATCATTTTCTAATTCTCCATCATCTTTTTTTCAGGTTAAATGAGCTGCAGTTAATAAATGAATTAACTGTAAAATGTGGTCTTTTTTCTTTCCTCAGTTCTTTTTCCACATGTTTGCAGACCACTCCTTCTCTCCCTCTCGATTGGATTATGTGTCCATGCTGAAGTACTTTGCTGCAGACCCCAACCCCACACAGGGCTTCATCCGAGCACTTAGCGTGGTCCTTGGTCAAAAACTCACGCATTCCTCACTGAGCCATCTTGTCAAAGTGAGTATGTAAAAGGAAAAGTATCATGCAAAATCACTGCATTACATTTCACATTATCATTGTGGGTTGTGTATTCAGTCTATGCCCATCATAGAAGAGAATGCAGACTTCTCCTCCTCTGAACTTGACTACAAGGAAGAAGGGGCTCTCAGTGCTTCAAGCATTTTGGGGGATGAGCAGGAAGTGTCGATTCCTGCTCTCCTTTCTGTCATCTGCCACAAAATCACTAAGATGGAAGACAAAAGCCACGTTCCCTCCGGCAGCCCGAATCAGAAGGAGCACACTGCGGTATGGATGCCTATGAGAGCTCAAACTGAGCATTTAGTAAATTTAATAAATAAAAATTACAACTAAAATAAATGAAGGATTAGATTAATTTGGAAAATGAATAAATGTAGAAAAATAGGTGAGGTCTTATCTCAGCAAGGCTTTATAATTTTTGTAAGTCCTACAAGATCACACACTTGTTACCTTCCAGGCACTATGTTTAGTCTTTTAATGGTACTATGATTGAGGTGCTGTCAAAATAAGATGGACCCCTGAAGAAAATCTCCAGTATAACAAACTGTCAGTTGTTGTATGTGTGTAATAGCAGAACTGAAGAACAGATGCATTTCCAAGGACAGGATTAGGAGCCATTAGGAGCAATGATAACAAAGCGTATCATGACCATGAGCATAAATAATAACCATAACACTAAGCACTTCTCTAATGATAATACTATTACTGTCTGCTGGCCTGCAGAACCTGGTGGAAGTATTCAGAGAGCTGGGATATGATCCTGAGGACCATGTCCCTTTTTCCATTCTCTCTCAGCATCCTTCTGTTCTGTCGCTGATGGAGAGTTGTACACACCACCAGCTTGTGGTAAGTTTCTACTTACTGACTCACCAGTATTGATCATAGTTTGTTTTTTACTCTGACCCATGGCTTCAGTGAGAGTCCAACATTGCATAACCTTTGTCCTCTCCTACACTGATCAGTCATGCCTACTTATCTACAGTTGTGGTTTACGTGCGCTCATCATGAGTTATTTAGAGCTCTTGATGATTTCTTTGAATTGTTCTTTTGCACAGTATACATCTTTAATTACTTTAAAAAAATGCAGTGCAAATACTTGGATTTTTAAAAAATTATTATTTTCTCTAATCACACAATTTCAAAAGTATGCAAACAGGCATACTCATATACGATATTTGCCTATTTTTCGCTTAGCAAGTTGCACCTTGACCAAATGACCAAATGCTTTTGATTACCATCAACAAGCTTCTGACATAATTCTGGCTGGATATTTGACAACTTTTCTTGGCAGAAACTTCATCCGCCCTGGAAAAAGAACACTTTAAAGAAATCATTAAATGCCCAAAATGATGATGGCTGTAAACTCAACTGTATATTTAACATAATGTGCAAATGTATTCTCACTGAGTATTCTCTCACTGTCCTTCAGAACATTCATGGAGTGTTACTGGACAGTCAGCATGGAGGAGAGACTAACAGCTCAAGACTTTCATAAAGGATAAGATAAAGACATAATTCTGGCCGCACTGTGAAGAACTCTAACTTGGGAAATGCACATGTGGATGCTTTTGAAGTGTTCTAATTACTTTAATGTTTAAAATGCTATGTTAATAGGTGTGCATCCATACACTGGTGTTGTACTACATATTTGAGATGGGAACAATAACATATGGTGGTGGATTGAACTTTCATGACTGAGGTGCTTCTTTTTTAATGAACTCTGTGCATTGTCCAGGATAATTCAGATGTCAAGCCTGACTTGTCCGTCACTTCCTACTGTGGCACCAACAACCCTATCATAGTTCATTCAGGATGTATAGGTTATGGTAGCAGCTTTCCACTTTTTTCATAAACGGAGAAGTATGAATAAATGATATTTCAACAAATAATGTAGATTGTTAGACAATTTGTTTTACTAAAGGCAAAAAAACATGTTATTATACCAATACTATGTTCTAATAATAGGACCTCTCTTTGTAAAAGGATGATTTTGCCAAGCATGAGGCATTTCTTGGTTTTATGGTGATAATCCATTTTGTTCTGCTGATATCTTCTGGAAATTTGTCCACTTGTCTTGATCATTACTCAGTTTAATAAGCTGCCTGGCTCATTAAATTGAACTTTTCCATAAGAAACTGTTTTAGCAGGAAGGTTTTTATTATCTGTTTCTAATGAAGGGGAATAATTTTGTTACCACATAATACAAACAGCACGGGTAATGTATTTTGGACTTTTTTTGCTTCTGGCTATCTCAGTCCTTTAGTCTGCCAAGATCCTGTTTGTCTGATTGGTGAGTAATGGCGTGTCCATCCATCCCTTTTCTTCCACAAATCCAATTCAGGCTGAAGCTTTTCCCAGCTGCCACAGAACAAGGCTTTTGGTACACCCTGTACAGGTCATCAGTCTGTCGCAGGGCTAACACATAGAGACATATTCACACCTACAGGCAATTTAAAATTACCAATTAACCTGACTCCATGCATGTCTTTGGACTGTGAGAGGAAGACAGAGTGCTTACACAGAGACAGGGAGAACATACACACTCCATACAGAAAGGCTTCAGGCTGGATTTAAACCCAGGACCTTCTTGCTGTAAGGTTAACTACCGTGCCACCAGAGTACACACACCAATATTTTGTTAAAAAATTGCATTACAGTATATTATATATAAGTTTATATATATATATATCTATATATAGATATATATATATAGATATATATATAGATATGTATGTACACTATTAGGTAAACCTTACGTTGATATAAAAACAGTGAAAGCACTGTTTTTTCCAAACAACAAACAAGATTTTTACTGAGCAGGTATTACACAAATTTTAGACGACTTGTTTACATATACAAAAATGACAGGAGACACTGCTGATAAAGTCTCAGGGATCTTAAAAATAAAACAAAAATGTATGCCCATTTAGTCTCTGTTAGACTTTCTTTGAGCATTCTTGAGTTAATGGTACTGTAAAATAGAAAGTCGTTGTAGCTTCCTCTCTCTTTGTCTCAGGGACAACTTTAATGACCTCTCAAACTTCAGGAGGTTCCTGTCCATCCGGTATGAAAGGCTGCTGGAGAGAGCAGGAGATAATAACTTTCCTTCAAGAGGAACACTGTGATATTACTGACCTTGATGCTTGTAACCCCTGTTCCTTCATCCTGGAACACAAACCCAGTACATCAGGGTTATTGTCATCCATTCAACCTTTACATTACCTCAGTAATATATCATAACAGTATATAGGTACTCTCCCAATAGCTCAATATAAATAAATCAGAGGCTCAAAAGGTTTTGTGACTTTTTATATGGTTTCTTGATTCTCTCCAGGTGTCCATTATATAACTTTCTATCCTGGCACTCTGAAGGGTCAGGATCCATCCAGTATCCTACATTCCAGTGATCAGTTCCCAACTTTCTGACCACTCAAACATCTGGGCTCAGGCAATGAACCTTTTTTATTCTTCACTGACTTCTACAATAAAGGTAATATCTGCACATCATCCCTGAACACTTAGTTGTCAGTAGCACTTTAGAAATACTAATATTATAATATCTAAGCATCGGATTTCAATAATACTTACTCTGTAGTAGTACTTTTAACTTACCTCAATTATCTCTTGATTTACTGAGATTTCTTTGTTATCTAAGATCAAAAACTGTTTCCATTAACAGACAGTCTAAATACTGTGCTGGTGGGAGGTCTTTTTCGTCCTTTCACTAATAACCAATTAGGACAGCTTTTACTGTCCATTCAGTGCTTTGTTGCCTTTTCTCTTTGTTGTCTAGCAGTTAAATTGCATTCATTTAAACAAGGAATATACAAGAAAATTAGAAAGCTGCTTTGGATTGTAGATGAACAAAGCAGAATCCTGGAATTTCAAAGTGCAGAGAAGAAAAACAAAACATAATAGTGATCAGAGTACATGGAACAAACATTAGTAATATATGTCCAAAATAATGTAATAAAAAAAAAAACCTTCTACTTTATCTTAAATTTTATGTTTTTCATTGCTGATTTAAGATGGAATTTCTGTATTTTGTACATTTTTACAGCAATTATTATGAAACCAAACCAAATTTACTACAGGTCACCTGCAGTGATAAAGAAACCAGCAAACATATAATGATTTTTAAACAGTAAAATTGTACAACAGAGGGAGTGGAAGTTAAACAATGATTAAAACATTGGAGAAGTTTAATCTCTGAAATCTAAATGTATGTATTTATTTTTCTTTAACTTATTAGAGGTCAAAAGATTAAGCTAGTTTGGACCTTTCTGCCGGCTCATGGTCTGTGAGAGAAAGGATGGACAGCGAGGCAGAAAGCAGCAGTCTCTGTGCATGAATCTGTTGTTGACTTTTAAGCAATCGTGAAGTTCAAATCTGGGATGTTTTTGTGTTAGAGCCCCACCTAGTGACGTGAGGTGAAGACTGCACTGAGAGTGAGCCACCTCTAGCAACTCATTAACAGAAATCTTATAACCACGTGTTGTTAAAATTATGTCTTTTAGGAGGTTTCTGCCATCTCATTATTAACGTTATTGCTGTTAGGAATACCTGTAACATTTTTCGTTCTCTGTTAATAATCATGAAGTTTCTTTTACGTCATAAGGATTATTTTGCTACTTTGTTTTTACTCTGGTATATTTCAGAGAGATATTATTATTGGCGTTATGAACAATTGGCCATGGCTTGGATACTTATCAGTAAAGAATAGAAGTTTCGTCCTCCTGGGTAAAGGCATCCAAAGTGTAGAACAGCACAAAAAATATAAAGAGCTTTATTAAATTTGCAGCGTTTGATTTGGTGTTGATTAGATATTTATTTATTAAGCTGCATTACACATTGTTTTTTTTTCTGTGTTTGTTGAAAAAAAATGGTAAAAAATAAAGGTAAAAATGAAGCAACACCCACTGGACACTTCATTAATTACACTTTGCTAGTACTAGATTGGACCCCCTTTTGAGACGACTTTAGCTTTGTGGCATGGTGCATTAACCTGCTGGAAGAAGTCATTATAAGGTGGGTGCACTTTAGGCATAAAAGGATAGACGTGGTAAGCAACAATACTCAGATAGGCTGTGGTGCTTGGATGATGCTTAATTTGTTTTAAGGGGCCCAAAGTGTACCAAGAAAATATCCCCCACACTGTGACACAACCAGTACCAGCCTGAACTGATGATACAAGGCAGACTGGAACCATGCTTTCATGCTGTTTATACCAAATTCTGACACTACCATCTGAATGCCATTAAGAAATAAAGGTTCATCAGACCAGGCAACTTATTTTAAACCACTTTTCATCCAATTTTGGAGGACCTGGGTGAATTTCAGCCTCAGTTTCCTGCAATTACCTGAGAGCAGTGGCAGCTGCAGTGGTCCTCAGATGCTGTGGCCCATTTTCTTCAAGGTTCAGTATGTTACCTTGGTTTTAATGAGTGATTATATAAAATGAAAAATAGGACCATTGTGCACAATGGATACTCCTTTAAAGTATTTTAATTGTGGTGCTCTATTTTCTCCCATAGTGATCTTTTGGTTTGGACTTTTTTTTTTAAATTTAATGCCATGTTTTGTCCATCAGCCGCCACGGGGGCGCAATTAAATTTTTAGAAGGCACTATTCTTATAATCGACGAATCCAATTGGCTCAACTTTTACAGTTTGATTGGTCAGTCTTGACAGCGTGGGCGTGGTTAGGTGTCAATGTTTTTGTGGCTCGCTCCGTGTATGTAACCGCACCAAGGACTCTGCAATGTGATTTCCTGACATTGATTTGTTTTCGTATCATTTAACACGCCGTCTTCACCGCATGATGTACCAGCTTTCGACGTGGGGGATCACTAGAAGGTGAAAGACGGAAGTAACCGAGGAAAAAGCCGGAATGGCAGGCGCCTTTGGCTTTAAAGGCTGCCAGAAAATTCGAGGACCTCAGATTAGAAATCTGCTTGAGGCGAAGGACTTCTTTCTCTTCGACTGCGACGGGGTCATATGGCACGGAGAGAACGCGATAACGGGCGCCGCGAAGGTGGTGAGCTCGCTGATCCGGCGCGGCAAAAACGTGGTGTTCGTCACCAACAATTGCACCAGGCCGCGGGAGAATTATGTGCACAAGTTCTACCGGCTGGGCTTTACCGACGTGATGCTGGAGCAGATCTTTAGCTCGTCGTACTGCTCGGCTCTCTACTTGAGAGACGTCGTCAAGGTCCCCGGCCAGGTGTTTGTCATCGGCTGCGACGGACTGCGCAGAGAGCTGCAAGAGGCAGGCATCCCCTGCGTGGAGGAGGCGGATGATCCGGACGCCACCATCTACGACTGCGCCCTGGCTCCGGACGTCAAGGCAGTGCTGGTTGGACATGATGACAAACTGACTTTTCTGAAACTGGCCAAAGCCTCCTGCTACCTGAAGGACCCGGAGTGTCTGTTCCTGGCCACCGACAACGACCCCTGGCACCCTCTGTCAGGTGGAAGGATACTACCAGGTATAATGGGGATGAGGTTTAATTACCACATAGTGTTGCTCATTCACGTCACGTTAAGATATTCGTTTTTCTGCCAGACATGGATAGATTGCTAAAATGGCTTAGCGGTCAAGGGACCAGGATGTCAAGAGGTCAGAGGGCCCTAAAATTACTTATTCTGCAAAAATAGCTGGGCTTGTGCATCACAGGTTTCTTTTCACATGTTCATCAGCATGAATATGCAGTGTCAGGACAGGTCTGCAGAGAACAAATGGCTAAAACAACAAGAGCTCCGGCTTGTTGCGTTATTTAAACTTTTTTTTTTGTTCACTGCACCACTCTTCAGGGGCCCACCACTGCACAGATACACACAGAATACACCTGGAAGCTTCACTGCAGTATATCTAACCCACAACCTGAGGCACAGCTACCTCCTGGCCTCAGGCTTGTATCAGTTTATCATAACTAGTTTGCAGAGTTTTAAGATAAGGTAGTAATTGGGTTACCCAGAGACCATAGGGTAAAAGATGCTGGTTCAACTCAAGCTCAGGGCTCTGGTGCATGTCATCAGTCCTCTCTGCCCTCATTTCCTCCTGATATGTTTAAGATTAAAAAAAAAAAGCCCAAAAAACATGTGAGAGCAGTTGTCAGTTTAGCTCACTCAGTAATCCATTTTAGATTCCACAAATCTGAAGGGTGATTTTTTTTATTTTTTTTCCCCAAAACAAGTGGCCCTCTGGAAAATATTTATGGCTTGTACCTACTGACTGAGCAGCTTATATGAGATGCGCAGAACTATTAATAGCATGCAGCTGGAAATGAAAGTGGTTGGTGGTGATTCAGTCATCTTTACTCCGCCTCTCCCCCTGCAGGTTCTGGCTCCCTCACAGCAGCCTTGGAGGTGGCCTCAGGACGCAAGGCCACTGTGATCGGAAAGCCCAGCCGCTTCATGTTCGAATGCATCTCCAGTCAGTTCAGAGGGGTGGATCCCGCCCAGTGCCTGATGGTCGGGGACCGCCTCGAGACGGACATGCTGTTCGGGTCCAACTGCGGCCTCGACACCATGCTCACTCTCACTGGTGTGTCTCAGATTGAGGAGGCCCAGGAGTACAGGAATAGTGACCAAACCACCAACCACAGCTTGGTGCCCGACTACGTGGTGGACACCATTGCTGATTTCTTACCGGCTTTTGAGGAACTGGACGAACAGAGCAACTGAAGAGTCTGTTGTCTCCTGTACAGAGCACAGATTGCTTCAAGTGCAATGTTGAGTCTTTAGTTTCTTAATAAATAAGAAGGCGCTGTTTATGTTGTGACCAAGACTGATTTAGGGCAAATAATTTCCATAATCACAGTAATCCAGTGCATACTTCAGTGTTTCTTCAAGTGTTGTGCTCATTTTGTGACTTGACAGTTTCTGTAGCTTTACGTGTTTATTATAATCTATGAATATACTGCAGTTTTGTGTTCACACAGATCATACCGTGTTTGATATTGAGTTTTAAACATCCAGAGGTATTTTTGTAAAGCCATGAATTGTTCTGAATTCATGTGTTTAGAAGCTGGCTGTTTAAAGTTTGTTGCCAAACAGGAGACATGTACTTACTAATGCTGAGTTATCTTCAAGTGTGCTTGCCTAGGTGTCACTTCTAATTATAATCACGAGAAGATTTTAAAAAAACTAACAGTGTGAGCTTTTCTCAGCTCTGGTAGAGACTAAGCTGACAATCTGCCAGGCAGACAGGTAAAGTGTTCATTCACTTCCGGCCTTTCTGTCATGTCTGTGCTACTTGTGCCAATATTCATCGGAGTAAACGGCTGAAACTCATAGCTAGAAAGCCAATAATGGTTGCCTATCATACTGCACTGTTGTGAACTTTCAGTGTTCTTAATGTTTACTATATAGAGCATGCCAGCAATGGTAACAATAAATACCTTAAATTAATTTTTTCTTGAAAAGAGTGGTGGCCTGTTACTAGAATTCCCTTTATGGTCTGCTTGTTTAGAATCTGCACAATCAAATTCCAACAATAAAATAATCCAACATTATTTTAATCCTTTAAATCCAGCCGTTCACATGAACTCAATGTACTTTCATGCAGCATTGTTGCCTCAACTACCTCACCAGCCTTTTAGCTCCAAAAACCATCAGTTCAAGTGCAGCGAGAGACATGGAAAGTCTGATTTCCTTCTGTATACTAGAGCCTCCTGCTTGGATTTTAGTCAGCAGGTAAAATTAGATAAATTGGACGAATAAAAAAGATGAGTTGATGATTTTGTTTTTAAACTAAAATTGATTAAAAACAAATCTTTGAGAAAAATATGCAATGCCAGGTGAATAAAGACAAACCAAGGAGCTAGTGTGCCTTTGCAGCGTGTTTTACAGTGAACATCTGTTTGTATGGAGTTCATATACACTTAAACAACTAACAATCAACATATATACATTTTAACAGGATCCATGTAATACTTTATTCTACATGTGGCATCGGGTTCTCTTGTGCTGAGGAACAGGATTAAAGACATACTGATCTTCAACATATAAGGACTTTGGCTGCAGTGATGGCATCACTTCATGTCACTCTGGTCCACCGCGCTGTGGCAAAGAAATGATATAGAATACAAATAAACACAAATACCAGCCAAAATATATACTTAAATACTCAAAACTTTTAGATTCTACTTGCAGTTTCTATAGCTAGTTATGCACCAGCAACAAGTTACAGTAAGTTTTCCTAAGTTCTCAATCAGTCCATACACTTAACCTTTGTACTTTTGAATCCTACTGCTACGAGTTTATGATCAGTCAAAGGTGGGTCATATACTGTTGCCAACTTTGCTTGACATTTGACATTTTTCCGTCTCTTTTGTTATTCCACTCTGCTCAATTTTAAAGAACCAAGTAGTTCTGTGTAAAAACTCTGGGTACAGTTAAGATTGCCTCACCTGGATGTAATCCATCTCATCTGCTGTTAACGGTCTCCTGCGGTACCTTGCAGGAAGTAGCTGAATAGAGGCCAGTGTGTCTGGCGTGCCTGGGATTGGTGTTAAAGGTGCATGCGGTCTTGATAACTGAGGCGATGCTGCAGCTGAAGTGGGAGCATTATGTTGAGGAAGGTTTAGTGCTAATGTTTTCAATGCCTCCTGGGCTAGAGGACGAAAAGAAAAAGAGTAACGTAATGAAATAATCACCAGGGAAGGCATTGTTAACGATTATATTTCTGATAAATGTGAACCTAAAAGAACACGTTCTTTCAGCTGGGAAAAACAAAGACTCACCATTAGGTCTGGGCAGGCCTTGTCTGTTGGGGAATTTGATCAGGGGAGTATGAGGCCGTATTGCCTGAGAAAACACAAAATCAAACAGCAGTCAGTTAAAGGGTAGGCATCCTGACATGACAACAAATTGACAGTAGTTTTTTTTGTCTCCCACACGTGCTAAAACAGAGTGAATGAGCTTTAAAACAAACACAACTGTTAGAAAAATATGATGAACAACACTAGGGTGAATTAAATTTTTTATTTATGTATGGTATGACTTGTGACAGTATTTTTGTAAAATCAGGCGCTCAACGTTAAGTTAATGTAGCCTTCTAACAGCAGTTGATAGGAATATACCACAAAACATGCAACAGAGCAAACATTATACAAAATACAAGTGCATCTAACACAGTGGTTCCCAAACTTTTTTTGCTGGGCCCCCCTTTGTTTTACAAGAAAAATGTTTGCTCCCCCCCCCACAAACACATCCTCCAACCATACACACCCATATTTTGTTTTCAAACTCCATTGCGGTTTATTTCACACCTCAATCAATCAGTAAACAAATAGGCAAATACAAGTAATCTGCAATAAATTACAGGTAGTAATAAAATAATCTCCAAACTCTTACGCTACGTCCACACCTACACTGGTATTTTTGAAAATGCAGCTGTTTCTATGCGTTTGGACCTATTCGTCCACACGTAAACGCCGTTTCGAATCACCGAAAATCTCTGTTTTCGGTGATTCGAAAATCTCCGCCTCTGCCTATGGTGTGATTATTTTACGTGTGGTTGTTTTTTTCCTGTGTAATAATATTCAACATTGCTATCAATACATTTCTCAAAAAAATCCTCTCTGTGCAAAATGGGTTCAAAAACATAAACAACTTTGAGATACTGTTAGTCTGTGATTTGAACCAGGGAAACAAATCGTGGCAGGATCGCTCTAACTTTACTGT
Source organism: Simochromis diagramma (assembly GCF_900408965.1). Classification (NCBI taxonomy): domain Eukaryota; kingdom Metazoa; phylum Chordata; class Actinopteri; order Cichliformes; family Cichlidae; genus Simochromis; species Simochromis diagramma. The sequence continues at coordinate 7,138,646 of NW_024387200.1, read as the reverse complement.
ATAAAGAGCTAATATCTCCAAAATGTCAGGAGTAGTTATTTATTACAAGAAGTGTTTGTGAACTAAAAATCAAGAATGTGGGATACTGTTTGTCCATGATTTGAAGAGCCCAGCACGTGCTCCCAACGCAAGGGAAACTAATTCTGTCGCAGAGACCTACCTCGGCACTTGTGCAGGTGAAGCCAAAGGCAGGGCTCTTGGAATGAAATTGGAATGAAGTTGGTTTGGAAACATATTTGGCGATGCTTCATCTCTTGCTTTGCATTTGTGTGGGAGCCCCGTCAAAAACCTGTCAATTATGCTAGCAGTGTCCAAGCGTTCTTTTTTTCTTTTCATACCGCGCCCCCCCCTGCAATGGCTCAGCGCCCCCCTCAGGAGGCAGGCCCCACACTTTGGGAGCCTCTGATCTAACAGATCAACCCATTAAAGTAGTGTACTGTATCAGTATACCCATCTTTTAAGTGCTTTTTGGTACAAACAACAGTCTATAGTGACAGAGTCTCAGTTGTTTGTTATAATCAGACAAATTAGCATTATAGTAACAATGACAATAATAATAATAATAACAATAAATGGATATATTATAAATATAAATAATATAATAATCAAATACTTTGTTAAGATACCTTCACAGGGAATCATTATGTATTCTGCCTATAGTTTTGTCTTCAACAAGTCAAATATAACTAAACTGTGTTGAGGTCAAATGACTGACTTGTCCACAGCAGTTTATTTTGCGACATGGTTTGGTTATCTGTGCACTCGTACTGTGAACTGCTGTCCAGTCAACAACAGCATAAATCTGATTTTCTGCCTCATGGCACTGGATTTCATGATTGAGTGCCACTGAGTCTCAGTACCTGTGTTTCATGTGTCTCTTCTCTTTAGTGTTATCTTGCGTTTCTGTTCTCCACAGTGGCAAATGATTTGGACTTTGGAGTGAACCCTCTGTACAGGCTCTAGATGTTGGATGTTGTGAAGAGGTTTTTCCTCACCGTTAACAAATCATCCACCTCGTCCATACAAGTCAAGACCTTACTCATGTTGCTAACAGTTTATTGTGCTGAATCATTGACTTAGACTGGATTTGTTTTGTTTCTGCAGATGGTAAGGGTGGCCTGCTTCCCTTGCACTGAGAGCTCCTTTGACAGCAAGTTGCAGGTTCACAACAACAACTTTGAAACTTTTTAAGTTTCACACATGAAATCAACTCTGAATTTTTTTAATTTATGAATAAATTAAAAAGGTATAGTCCACACTTGTCCAAGAAACAGCTTTTGAATGAACTGCGCAGTTACTTATGATTGTTATATATGTTATATAACTATAACTCCAATCTGTGAAAGATATTTCCTGACATCGGGAGTTAGGCATTTTAGCGGCCTAACTGCAGCTAAAATGCAGTAATTCTGATCCGCATTAGTTATGAAAGAACAGACAAGCAGTCATCACAAACGTACTGTTACAAACATTTATTCGGTACAAAGAGCATAAATTTAGTGGCTAAATGCAAATTAAAAATTTGTAAAGACTATTTCTGTTTTCCTGACATCACAGATCGCTCATATCCTCCAGTAATTGAAAAACGATTAAAATTAGTCTATTAGTAGGAAATAAGCACTGCTGGTACATTTCCTTAATACTCTGCTGGGCTACTGTGGTACAAAGATCTGTCTTTAACCGACATATAGGCCTCCCTGTGCACCGTTTTATGCCATACTCAGCCATAGCAAGACTGACAACTAAAACAACTAATATTACACCTACCTTAAGTTTTAATTAATTGATTAAAAGGCCGCTCTCACAACGTGACTAAACGATATTGATGTGTCCTGTGCGGTTTATGAACAAGGACACTAACAAGGGTATGACGGGTCTTTGCCACCTCAAGAGGCCGCAAGATATAAAGTAGTTTACTGTTCGGAACAGCGGGAAAAGCAGCGTTTTACTTTATAAGCTCTAAATCAGGAGGCAACACAAACAAACCCGGAGAAATTAACATTTAAGTAGTTAACGTTACCTGAACAACTCGAGCGACGGGAGCTGCCATTTTGGAGCTGACTTTACTCCCCATGACGACCTCTCGGGTTTACTTCCGGTTTGAAGCTGCAGAAAGAAAGAAAAACACGCAAAAACACCACATGATGGCGCTATCGACGGCGAGCCCGTAAGACAGAAAGGGTTCAGCGAATGACATTATAACAACGGCGCAGGAGGTAATGTGAAAGTCATAGTAGACAAATAGCAATACATGTTTATGGGAAGAGTGTTTAATTTTTAGGTAAGATTTGGTCGTTAACATACATTTTGAGTGGAAGGTTGAAGTGCATTAGCGATAAATGCACTGTTATCATGCTACACCTTACCTCTAGCTGTGTCTTTAACCCTCTGTCTATGATAGCAGGTGGCCGGTAGATGTGTTGTCAGCGACTGTCCTGTTAGGTCAGGCCATGTTACAGTCTTCGTTAGCCGTCTCCTGTAAAAGAACATGAAAAACTGTATCACTAAAAACCTCCAGCCCGCTCTAAAGTAAAATTATCCGATCTCTGATAAGGCCCAGAACACCATTACTGTTGTCAAAGCGACAAAATTGATTGAATATTGTCGTATGATAAGGGAAATGTCAACACAAGGCTCCTGTTAGGTAACGGCAAAAATATCTATCTTTAATTTCACACTCCCTTGAAGAAAACGGATAACCTCGTCACGTGGGCTGTGCTCGCTCAATCACAAGCGAGATAAGGAACAGAGCTCTTTTATTTGTGAAAATATGTCACCAGGAGCAATATCGCTTTTTCCTTCGTGCCGCGTTGCACATACTGTAGTATTTGTAGTATAATATCTATATAAAAGCCAGATTACACAGCAATTAGGTTATTAATATTGCTGTTCCTTAATAGTTGGTGCTCATAAGAGAGGAAAACCCAGCACATATTGGGTATCTGACTTTTTTTCTCTCTCTTCTCATAGTTTATATGTCTCAGCAGTTCTCTTAATAAAACGTATTAACATCTTTCATTACAGGCCTTCTGGAAAACAATGTGCAAATGCTGTTAAAACCACAGGCATCTGGTTTAGAATGCAGACTTTCTGATGATGGGAAAACATAAATAATAGCTTGTAATGGGGTAAATAGACAAATTCATGTTGATTAAATCTCAGTAGATTGTTGATATGTTTCTTCTTTTTCTTTTGACTGCAACCTTTAGGGGTCACAACAGCAGATTATCTCACTCCATATGACCCTATCCCTAGCATTCTCCTCTGTTGCGCTTACCCTCTGCATAACATCCTTCATTATAGTCAGAAACTTTCTCTATGGGCTGCCTCTTTTCCTCGTGCCTGGCAGCTCCATATTCAACATCCTTTTTCCATGTCTATATATAAATATATATTTATATATATATATAAAGAAAATAACACTGTCAGATCCTATTTTCCAATTAAGCTTTGTCAAATTAATTAATGGGAAAGATGAGAACAGTTTAATGATGGGTAATAAAAACCATGACCAACCGTGAGACTAGGAAGTTTCCAATCCTTTCTGGTATGTTCTAAAGTCATCTTGTGCTTACTGTAGACATATACTCAGGTGTTATGTTGGTAAACATTAACTATGCTTTGAGTAACAGGCCTACAGTTAATCAGAGAGTTCAACTGAGTTCACTGTTTATTCTCATTGCAGGAATAAACCATAGATAGCATAAATCTCACTAATTTTAGCCTCATTATTTAATGACAGGTCTTATAGCATTGAACAATGACTCTATTATAACACTTTTAACTCTGCTTTGCAGATTATTTGTGGATGCATAGACACAAGTAGTAGACACAGAATATATGTGTACACCGCCCATCATCAGAAAGAAACTGAGAAGAAACAAACGATTTGTATTTTATCTTTTTTATTAGATATTAAACAAAGTGGTCCAGGGTCGGAGAAACCAAACTGGTCACTTTTACTGGGTTTACTGGGTCAGCTCCCACTTTTGAGATGCTGTGGCCCCAGTTTTACAGTCTAAAGATACACATAACAGTGCTAATGTCATGACAACTGACACTATGTTTGTTAGATGAAGCACTGTATATAGATACTATGGACTGCTGCACATCAGTAGCTCTGTACACAGCTGTCGGCTGCTGAGTCTGAAACAGACTGACTCAGTGGGTTTTTGATTTGTCGAACAGCTGTTCGAGTTCTTCTTTAGAGGTTGCCTCTTTCTGCTGCATCAGATCAGCATGGCCCTTGGTAACACCCCAAGAATCAGGAAGAGACATGGAGGGACACTGGGGACGACCGGAGGCTGGCTTCAGGTTCTCCCAGTAATCCCGTCGGGCTCTAAAAGTCAACAGACATAAAAAAACAAGAGTGATTACTGGTAGTAAACAGCGAATATGTCATATTTCACAAAGTATTTTTAAGTATTAGAATTAATAGTTGCTTCTGTTCTGACCTGGCTCTAACCCAAGGCTTGGTGTGCATTTCCAGACCAGCACCCCAGGAGCCATGTTTCTCTGATGCACTTGGAAGGAAGCCTCTCTCAGGTGCCAGTTCCTCTGCTATAGCCCTAATGTGATAAGCCTCAAAGCCACAGCAGCCACCAATGAAGCGAATGCCAGCATTGTAAGCTTCTCTGGCATACTTGTGCATGTCCCAGCGAGTCAGAATCCTGGGCTCCAGGCCTGAAAGAGAGAAAAAAAATTATGCGCATTTAAATTACAGTTTTGTAGTTTGTGGTGAAAGTTTGCTGTTCTGTGTTGGCTGGCTGAACTTTCTGCAATGCAGTGTAGCATATTCACCAGCAGAGGGCATATATAAGGACAGTGCGTATCCAGAACAGTTGGAATGGCAGATTTATAATACAAGACAGTATCTCGTTACCGAAGGGGAACTCTGGCAGGTCGATAAATCCCTGGCAGTTGCAGTCAGGAGTGTGGTATGCCAGCGGCTGAACCATGTAGTGAGCCTTCAGACCAGCCTTCTCCACTCCCTCCTTCATCTGCTTCACGGTCTCCACACAGGTCATGGGGTCAAAGTGACAGTTGACTCCCACAATCTGGGCACCTGTAGAACAAAATACACCACATGCAGTAACATGAACTGTGTGTGAGAGTGTAAGAAAATACATGGCTGACACCTAATCAACTGTGGTTTGCAGTTGTGGGTATAAGGTCTTTGAATGTATTTGTGTTTAGTGGGAACATTTTTGTGCATGTTACTGAATAAAATAAATCGGCCACTGTACAGGCTCATCCCAGAAAAAAAAAGGAAATCCTAACAGAAGAAAACCAAGTACAGGTATCATATGCCATTTTTATTCCTTATAAATTAGTTACACTATGGTGGCACAGATGCTGAAGTTTTGTTCATTTTTACTGTTCAATAAATTGCTGTCGGGCCAATAGTCACTCACCCTTGTCGTAGAAATACACCAAGTGACCTCACATGAATGTAAAGTTATATAAACCTCAGTTGAAAAGAAGTCTTGAACTTTTTAGTGTCTGATAAGGCTCACAGGGAGACAGTCTGTAATTCTTTTCTGCTGAAACAACATAAAAATTGACAAAGATAACTGTACTCACCGGCTTTGACCAGTCTGACTGCACACTCTCCGGGTGAGACACCGTGCATGTCCCCCTTTGGTCCAATACACAGAGAAGCAGCCACAGGCTTCCCTGTCTCCTTCATCACCTCCACAGCCCACACGGCCTCTTCAACATGCTCAAAGTACTAAAGGACAAAAGCATTGAAGCTCAAACAAAACTTCTCTCAGCAAGTAAGAAACACTCAAAACTGGTTCAATGGCAGTTTTACACCTTTGGAATCCTCCAGAAAAAGTTTTTAAAAAATGCCAAAGCGTTCGGTGTAGCTACCTCAGCAATCAGGAAGTCCACATTTTTCTTGATGAACACATCCAACTGTTTTCTGAAGATGGCCTTCACATCTGCCTTGCTCTTGCAGCTCAGGTAAGATGGAGTTTGGGACACTCCTCCAGCAACAAGAGCATCACCCTCATTGGCAACCTCACGGGCTAAATCACAGGCAGCCTCATTGATCTGAGCTCCCTGTAGAATGAAGCAAAAAAAACCAACTAATAATCAAAGAGACTCTTCAAATACACATTTAAAATATTTTTGTTTTGATAAAGAATGAAACTTGCTGTAATTTCCCTTTTAACTTACAGTCAGTTTGAGGTTGTTGCCTCTGTTCTCAAGTTTGTCATCACTGGCGTAGAATGTAAAGGTCTGCATAACGTTGGACCCGGCTCTCAGGAACTCCCTGTGCAGCTGTCGCACTGAAAATCATCAAGTGGTTGCATCATAGGACAAACGCTGTGCCAAAGCAATCTAAAATGTAACATACACTGCCAGGTATTTACAGGCAGACCCAGCAATGGATAATGGAAATCCCATTTTAAGATGTAACGGAGTGGCAGTTTTGGTACAGCACTATGTTCTTACCTGCATCAGGGTACTGTACAGAAGCTTCAGGCGTCCATGGTCCGGCCTTTACGTACCCCCTCTTCTCCAGAGCAAACACAAATCCTCCATCACCAATCACCACCTCACCAGCATTGAGACGTTCAAGGATGCCCTGTGGAAACAGAGGGATCCATGGACACGCTTAACCTGTGCTCAGTGGATCATTTTGCAAATATCACTGTGGAGCCAGTAAAGCCAAAGAAATTGCAAACTGTATATTTTAAAGAAACTTGTAATCGATATCAGCTTATACACAGTTAAATCAATTGTCTGGCCTTGTGGATTGCAGATTCTTATATCCTGTACCACATCTGTCTTCCCACGCTGAAAGTTTGTTTTTAAAGGTTTGTTCCTTTAAAAAAGCTCAAAAAATCCTGTAAGAGTTGCAAAAATCAAAATCAAATAATATTTTGAAGTAAGTCTTGTTATTTTTAATCTACAGGAAAAAGTCAAAACCTAGGGTAATATCAAAGGAGACTGCAAGTGAACTGAGCAAACACATTGAGTGTTCCCAATATAAGATGAATGCTTAATGAAGAAAATGTTTTTTATAATCCACATTTTATGAAATCTTATTTTTAAATGGCAAAAAATCCAAACTATCTCATTAATTATGTGCTACTTTGCATAAATCCCTGCTACAGATTGAATAAACACCTAACTGTGTGTTTTGCACACATCTTTAGTGTAGCAATAGAAGCAAAATCGGCTAAAATATTAAAACTGACCAGTGGATAATATAAATATAAACATGCTTGCAGTGTGACACTCTAAGATTTTTTTTTAAAGCTACCATTATTCCGTATACAAATTAAAAATGGAATAAATAAAATGAGCTTCATTGGTCTTTCTGTATGCCTAATAGCATCAAGAAGGTTCAGTGGTCTGAGAAATGACCTGATATTCTACACAGAATACACACCACTCAAAAAGACTACCATAAACATGCAGTATGATACCCCAGCCTCACAACCTTTCACCCACATTTAACTTACAGCGTGAGATGGGCGCAGAAATCTCAGACAGAAATACTAACCCCACCGTGGATCATTATGATTGCTATAATAATTTCACAAAACTAACTTTTCACAGCATAACCCTACCTCTGGACAAAAAAGTCTGCACATACCTTTTTTGCTGGTGCCATAATTTCACAGCTGTGTGGACCCCTGACTGCTCAGACCTCGAGATGCTGAAGTGACAGTAGAGTGGGGCAGAGGGCCAGATTAAATCTCTCTGAAGAAGGGGAGTGTTCTAAGTAAGAGCTGCTCTGATTGGCAAGGGAAAGGTTATGCAACTCTTTGAATGAGAGTATTGTGAATGTGCGATACTAGTTTGGTCCGGATTAGATGGTTCTTGGTGTTGTTGTTGGATTCCCTCCCAGTTTTTGGCCTTTTGTTTTCAACCTGATAGCAGGCAGGCATTAAAAGAAAAACAAAAAAACAGTCAAACACTAGATCACTTCACATATGTCTGCATGGGTGAAATTTGTAACAGACATTTTTGAGTAGTTTGATTTGTTGCAGCAGTCCAAGCACATGCTTCACAAAAACAACACGAAGCCATAAAGTGAAGTAAAAAACTCAGGTTTATTGTTTTGGGGGTTTTACAGTTTAACACTCTACAGTCGGAGCATTGCTGTTACAAGTGCTTTTCATCGTCTAACTGAACTGGGAAAGACCTCACTCATCTCCCCCCCCCTGTCTCTCTGTTGTTGACTGACTGGAGGGAAAGGTGCATTGATTTTCTTTATAATCTCATCCTCATGCAGTGGACTTGGACTTCTGCACCTCCAGCACATGCCTCATTTCCTGGCTGGTGGTGGCCTCTTTGTGCTGAAGCAGTTCAGCATCACCCTTGGTCACACCCCAGCCTTCTGGTGTGGACATCGATGCGGATTTGGGGCGACCGGATGCAGGCAAGATCTTCTCCCAGTATTCACGACGGGACCTAGAAAAAAAAGGGCAGGTTAGGAGACAGACACTAAAGAATTTTATTGCTACAATTGTATGAATCTGTCTAATCGTTTAAAATCCTTTACCTGGCTCTGACCCAAGGTTTGGTGTGCATCTCCAGACCACTACCCCACATTCCATGTTTCTCGGATCCAGCGGGTATTATGCCTCTTTCAGGGGCCAGTTCCTGTGCCAAAGCCCTGATGTGATAGGGCTCAAAACCACAGCAGCCACCAATGAATCGGATGCCAGCCTTGTATGCCTCCCTGGCATACTTATGCACGTCCCAGCAGGTTAGGATTCTGGGTTCCAGGGCTGAGAGGAGAGGGGATAAGAGGATGTGAAATGATGGCCACTGCAAGATAGCCTGCTTTTTTCTTTTTTAAATATGCACAAAAAATATTTTACCGAAGGGGAACTCTGGCAGATCAATGAATCCCTGACGGTTGCAGTCAGGAGTGTGGAATGCCAGCGGCTGAACCATGTAGTGAGCCTTCAGACCAGCCTTGTCCACTCCCTCTTTCATCAGCTTCACGGTCTCCACGCAGGTCATGGGGTCAAAGTGGCAGTTGACTCCCACAATTTGGGCACCTGCAAAACAAGGGGGGATTTGATTATTTTTGCCTTTAAGTAAAAGGAAGAAAAAGAAAACTTATGACTATAAATTTGCGTACCAGCCTTCACCACATTAAAAAAATATTTGTGTTTTGTTGCTAGTTCCTTTTGAACTTACAGTCAATTTGAGGTTGTTGCCTCTGTTCTTAAGTTTGTCATCACTGGCGTAGAATTAAAGGTCTGCATAACGTTGGACCCGGCTCTCAGGAACTCCCTGTGCAGCTGTCGCACTGAAAGCATACATTGTCGCGTTAAAGTTAAAACTTTAGTGAGTTTAGGTGTGGATGATGCATAGGAGACTCAGCATGTAGGAGTGTTGGCTGTCTTACTGGCATCGGGGTATGTGACATTAGCCTCGGGTGTCAATGGTCAAACCTTCACGTACCCCCTTTTCTTTGGGGGTACAATGAAGGCCATTGGAAATCCCATTTTAAGATGCAACAGAGTTGCAGTTTTGGTACAGTAGTATGTTCTTACCTGCATCGGGGTACTGTACAGTAGCTTCGGGGGACCATGGTCCGGCCTTCACGTACCCCCTCTTCTCCAGAGCAAACACAAATCCTCCATCACCAATCACCACCTCACCAGCATTGAGACGTTCAAGGATGCCCTGTGGAAACGGTGGGATCCATGGACACACTTAACCTGTGCTCAGTGGATCATTTTGTCTATGGATTTTTGTACATTTATGAATGTGGAGTAGCTTATTCTACATTTTTAAAAATAATGACAAAGAACACACAAAGATGGTTCCATATATAATGTACTGTGGTTGAGAAATTAGTTATCTCTGTGTGCAATGACAATTTTATGATTCTGTAAGTATTGCTGTTTAAGTACAAAGGTGTAAAGATAAAAAAGCAATTTTTAGCTTGAGATTCTCCAGCACTGAGTGCTCCAGTCTGGATATTTCACAGACCACATGCTCACACATGCATGAAACATGCACTGGCAACATTTCCTTTACAGCACCACAGTCCACTAACCAGCTCTGCATATTGCACTTGGTGTGTAAAACAACACACAGTGGAGCATAGTGTGCAGAGGGTTTATTTTACCTTCTTCACAGGTGCCATGTTCCCCGTTCTAGCTGTAGCACAAAGCACTTTGTAACAGCGAACCCCTCTTTAGGCCTGAAGAGTGCCTGAGATCCCTGCGTCGCTCTTTTTATACTGTTGCAGGTCCAGGAGGATTTTAAGTTTGAACCAAATTCATGCCAAATTGCCCCATGTTTGTTTGGAAATTGCATAACAAAGTCAACAATTAACTGGGTTGAGTAAAACAGGGAAAGAGAATGAAAGGGAAATCTGCCTGTGTAATGATTATAGCAGCAGGCTAAACCTTCACATTAATTCACTCCCGTTTGTCCCAAGCATTTTTTTCTTGTTCATGTTTTTATTTTTCTATTTTTTTGCTTTTATTTTCCGCAGACCGCAGAGATTGTCTTATCACGTAAGCGCGAGAGCATATGCCTATACTTCTGCTTTTGACATAATTTTTCTCAGGGTTTACCTTGAGCATGCAAATGCATTTACGTGTTTGCAACCTCATGTGTTTGTGTGAGTGTGCGCATGTTTGTAACAGCATGCATTTGTGTCCTCAAAGACCTAGCTTTGGGATGTCACAAATTTAGTCTGTCCTGGTTTTTGGAAGCTTCACACATTTGAACATTTGTTAGTGCCGAGACTCACAACATATAGTACTGTAAATGTTTGCAGCTCAAGCCCCAGTGCAGTGCTCATGTAGGCATGCATGCATGCATGTATAGAACTAGAACAACTAGTTTATGAAACAGTTTATTTCCACACAGTGAGTGGGGAAATATTTTGATAATCATTGTCTAGAGATTCGATGACTTCTGGCACTTTAACAATAATAATGTAGTTATTTTTTCTGTTTTAGATCATGCAGCTAAATAGGGAAATAACAGATTAATTGTATTTCGAATGATAATAGATTAGGTTGCTTTGATCGTGCTGTCTGGAATGGAAAAAAGCTGATATATATATACAGAAAAATTTTAGAGGTAATACAATTTTTTCCAAATAATACATTTTGCTGGATTTGGGGGGTAATGTGTACTAAATGATGCACAAAGTTGTATTGAACCTGTGGGCGTATTTTGGTAGGAGCTGCAAATAAATGTATGCATACCTCCCTGTTAGTCATCAGACTGAAGCTCATTTCTTCTCTAAGTCGTCTTATTTTGGGGGTTTAAAATGGCTATATTTAGAAAAAGCTTACCACAAGATGTAGAAGTTTGACTTGCAAACATGACACCTAAATGAACCCTCTGAACTACTTCTCTCAGACACAAGACTTTAGGTACACTTTTATTGAACCTTAGTTCAGTTCACGTGTTTGTATATTTGTGTCTAAGGGCAAAAATAATTTCAGTGCACTGCTGAGATACCGATTCAGGCAGCAGGTCTCCCAGGTGAAACCTTTAAATTTCTAGCTACACGTGCACCAGAGAAAGTGCTGCTTACCGTGCCCACTGACTATGTAGCGTAATATTTCAAGGACACATGAAGCTTGGAATAATTACAAAATGTTTTGCATTCATCTGATTTTTTACATCTTATTTTTCTTTTCACCTCCTCCTTATTAATTAAGGGGCTCCTGCTCTCCTCTCTTTGTTCATTTTTGATCCCATCCAAGAACAACAGCTACATCAAGCTTTACTAGTGATCTAAATATGTAATGAATATCTATGATATCCAATTTCTTCTGAATTATTCCAGCTATCCCAGTCGGAGTATTGAACACTGACCAGCAGGTGAACAGACTAACATTGTCCTCTCGTAAACACAACTAGTTCTTTCAGGCTGAGGCTGAAACTGAGGCCATTCATGGAGTTTCTGTAACAGAAAGCTGACGGTGAAAGAGGGACCAGGGACTGATTGGTGAGTAGAGGGGAGGAACTCTTGACAGTTGGCTTGAGCTGGATGGGTTCAGAGGTGAGGAGAGGAGGTGAGTCTGAAGTGAGGCAAAAAAGTTCATATTTGATGTATGAGAGCTGACGAAGAGATCGAACGAGCTTGGCTCATACTGATAAAACTGTGGTTAACTATTGACTCCTGACAAACTGATAACGTCTTGAATTTGTCACATGCTACTTTGGTCAGGTGGCCACACAAATATAAAAGAGAAAAGCTGACTCAACACGGGAAAATGTTACTCTTGAGATGAGCGTTTGTTTTTGGAATGGCAACTGCAATATTGTAAGTTATGTTATTGATTATTATTGATAATCTTGTTCTCCTTTTTTTGGTCTACAAGTCATAGCACATTGATTATTTTCCTGCCAGTATTATCTGTGTTGTTTCACTATCTTGTAACTGGTTATTGAGGGACACCCTGCCTGTGCTGCTGTAACCCCCTGTTTACCTCCTCCCCTTCCTCTGGTCCAATCACAATTCAAGCTGAAGAAGACGTCCAGCTGAAATTGTATTGAGACAGTCAACGCAAAAGAGGGAGTGCATTGTGTGACCGAATAATCTCACTCATGTATTTGTAGTTTTTTTCTTCTTATTTTGTAATTATGTTTAATAAATTTGTAAGAGATTGCATTGTGTTTAGTCATTAATGATTCTCATTCTACATTGTAACTCCACTTTTAGACACAAGAGGGCAGAAGGGTGCTCTTTTCTTGGTAACAGCGATGGCCCAGTACTATATGAGAGGTTCTGATACGAGACACAAGAGGTCACTCAGTGTTTGCTCCATTTTAGAAAGATGTGAATGTTATATTTTCCAGCTGAAAACTCTCAGGACAATTTGGACTTAAATGACAGTGTTTGTAAAACAGGGATTTTAGGGAATCCTGAAACTGTGAAACTCTACATGTCACGTCTGTGTGTATTTCTTATGGGAAAATGGTGACAGAATTCAAGGGACACCTTGACACTCAAGACAACTGTCTATTTTCCCACCATATTTACCTGTTCCTGCACCTGATTATTAAAGGACCTGATTATTAAAGGACCATGGGGAAGACTAAATTCATGATCCCTCCTATGCATAAGTCATAAGATTATAATGTCACCTGAGGTGCCATTTCTGCCAGTGTGGCAAACAGGTGCTGTCCCACATGCAGGTTTCGTAATACTGCATTGAATGTTCAGGCTATTTTGCTGCAAAAAGCAAAGTATGAGATCTAACTGGTAATGCATGTTGATAATTACGACGCTGTTATGAGGAGCTGTTTACTTTTCTTCTTTTTTTTCTTTTTTTTAAATCAAAACCAATATTTAATGGTTGTAATGGTTTTACATGGTTAATTAAATTCCAACAGCTTCAGAATGACGTCTCCATTTTAATTTCACTACAGTAAATTTAAATCATCATCCAATTTATGTTTTCATGTTAAAACACACTAAAATATTATTAAAACACAATTTCTGGAGAAAAACATCAGTTATCACACAAAAGTCATCTATCTATCTATCTATCTATCTATCTATCTATCTACAGGGTGGGCCATTTATATGGATACACCGTAATAACATGGTAATGGTTGGTGATATTAAAGTCCTGTTTGTGGCACATTAGTATATGTGAGGGGGCAAACTCCTCAAAATGGGTGGTGACCATGGTGGCCATTTAGAAGTCGGCCATCTTAGATACAACTTTTGTTTTTTCAATAGGAAGAGGGCCATGTGACACATCAAACTTATTGGTAATGTCACAAGAAAAACAATGGTGTGCTTGGTTTCAACGTAACTTTATTCTTTCATGAGTTATTTACAAGTTTCTCTTTGTTCACAGCCATTGACATGTCGCAGAGGTTAACACGTGAGGAGCGGATCGAAATTGTGTTGATATCTGGTGAACACAGTAACCGGGTCATTGCAGCAGATTTCAATGCAAGACACCTAGCCGGACAGTCCTGATCCTGAAGGACACCCAGAAGAGACTGGTCCCATCCAACGACCGACAATAACCTGCCTCAGTACCACCTGTCAGGCATCATAGCGGCTAAGATGAACAGGCATATGACACAATAAATGAGCGGGGCACAGAAAGGGATTGGGAAGAATACCAGAGGCGGAAAACACCAGCTACTGGTAAACCGAGCAGTCAGCCGAGACTGCAAGACTAGGCTGACCAACCTGTGCACTGCCTGGATTGACTACAAGAAGGCCTATGACTCAATGCCCCACACCTGGAATGCCTAGAACTATACAAGATCAAAAGGACCCTAAGACCCTTCATCAGGAACTCAATGGGAATGTGGCGTACAACACTAGAGGCCAACTTCAAGCCCATAGCACAAGTCAGTATCAAATGCGGGATCTACCAAGGAGATGCTCTGTCCACACTGCTGTTCTGCATAGGCCTGAACCCCCTCAGTGAGATCATTAACAAGACTGGAGTCTAGGATGAGGCAGCGAACATCCAGGAATACATAGGAAGATGGCCCCAACCGACAGCGTGCTCAGTGAATACCTCAGGCAGCAGAAACCCAAGACAGCCGTAGTGATAGATGTAGCGGTTCCAAATGACAGCAACATCAGGAAGAAGGAACACGAGAAGCTTGAGGAATACCAAGGACTCAGAAAAGAGCTGGAGAAGATGTGGAGGATGAAGGTAACAGTGGTCCCAGTGGTAACTGGAGCACTCAGTGCGGTGACTCCCAAACTAGGCGACATCTGTGATCTCTGTCCAGAAGAGCGCAGTCCTAGAAACAGCTAAGATACTGCACAGATACTGTCAAGCTCCCAGGTCTCTGGTAGAGGACTCGAGCTTGAAGGATAGACTGCCTGCAGGGCCGAGAGGGATATATGTTGTTTGTATTTATTTTATTTGTTAAGGATTAATGATCATTTCTTAACTGTTAAATGTGTCATTCAAAATTCTGTATAAACACTTAACAGGGAATTCTTGGCCCTGTGATTTCATGAAGTATGAACTGCCTGTATGGGTTAAAGTAAAGACAGAGTGAGCTTACAGTTCACTGTAATATAGCTGTTGCAGGGCTTTTCATTATCTTCTTCTTTTTATTACCCCTTAGTGTGTACTCTCTCTGTGTCTCTAGGTTTACGGTAACTTATCTTTTAACTTTCCCTCTAATCTCACCACAAAGTGCCATAGAATGACAGCAGGAATCGCTCAAAACTAATGAGCACTGGGAAATATGTCATAAAATTATTAGCTGAGAAAAACAATAAATTCTGGCTTAGTATAGCTTGAATATTATTGTCTGTATGGATTTTAGTATGAAAGAAACAGTTAAAGGATAATGAAAAACAATGCAAACGATTAGCCCTGTTTGTGCATTTCTTATTTGTTTTCTAGCAACCGCAGATGTGGTGTTCAAACACAATTCATGAAGTCACCTCCAGGAGCTGTATTTCTTTTGGCAAAGCAGACAGCAGAGTGAAGCACTGTTAGGTTTGAATGCTCAATGGGATTTTGCGTCTGGAGATACTGCAATGTTTCACTTCTGTCCTTGTGACTGTGGGACGTTTGGTTTGCTGAGATGAGTAAAACTTGGATAAGCAGCAAGTCAAAAATTTGAAAAAGAAAAATCTCCTCAAAATGACCAAATAAGATGATTTAGTTTATGCACTGGTGTTCAAATGTATGAGTCAGACACAGATTGAATGTCTGTTTTTGTTTTTAGATAAAATGAGAATGTAATTATCCATCAGGGTAAAATGAGTCTTTGGCCACAGCGGGGACATGAGAGCGTTTTCTTCTCTGCAAAGTCGTCATCACTTCTTTTCTGTTTTTACATGAGCCAAAATCTTGTGTCACCTCTATGTCATATTTTATTTATGTCTTTGTCTCTGACCTCATTTCCAACATCAAACTGTATGCTGCTGGGAAACACCGCTAAACAAAACTGAATGATGTGTTCTCCTTTTTTCTAAATGCCAGGTCGTTGACCACACTGTCGCCTGCTGTATGTTTATGTTTACCTCACTAAACCTTCAATTAACTGGATTTTTTCCTAAAGGACTGGCTGGATGGAGAAAAAAAAACATTAGTCTTTTTGCTACAGTTACATTTTTGTTTACAGTATTTAAGATCTCATTGTTACTATGAAAGTAAAGCTTCACTTGTAAGATCAGCTGATCAAGGGGAAATGAGTGTTAACATGTTGTTCCCTTAGTCTGTAAGTCTGACATGTTACAGCCTGAAAATATATCTCATCATCTCTTGAAGCCCCAGAGAGTCCTACGGGGTAAGTTATTCCCCTCTAAAGTCTGAAGATATATGCAACATGCCATGTAAAAAGTAACGTTGTCATATGACTATAAAAGCAGAAGTTTGGGGAGTTTGCTGCACTGAAAAATTAAGTCTTGTTTTAATGCAATGCCACAATTTTCCCAGGAGTGCATGACCCTGTAAATTCACCCTAATGTCAGACCATGCAATGCTCTGAGAAACGGCAAAACATCAAATACCTGCATCTCAGACTCTACGGGCCTCAGTTATCATGTTAATTATTACATTTTACGACTTTTCAAAGTTGCAGTCCTTGCAGTTATTGAGTCAGCCATAAACTCCTCTGCACACCAAAGTATTCTATAGTCAAATGTGAAGCCATCTGTCTGACAGCTGGACTGAAAGTGGATCATGCAACAGGACAGTGATTGCAAACACAGGAGCAAATCAACAACAGAATCATTGAACAAAAAAAGAAAAAGAATCAAGGTGTTGCAATCACAAAGGGCAGACTTCAACCTGATTGAAGTGCTGTGGCATAAACTTAAGAGAGCTGCGCATCAACGAATGCCCGGAGACCTCAATGAACTGAAACAACGTTGCAAAGAAGAGTGGGGGAACATTCCTCGACAGTAATGCAAGAGGCAGATAAAATCATTGAGAAATGTTTTGCATGTTCTGCAGTCCTGTGACTGCAGACAGTCCTGTGAAAGCTTTCTTTTTCATATGACTGTATTCACAATTTAATGACAGATAATGTAATACATTCAGTACCAATGTGCATGAGGATTTACTACAAATGCTCGCTTGTATTTGGTATATTTACTGGTATATTTGCAAGTAATTATAATTAACATGCATAATTAACTTATAAAGGAATCCTAGGAATTTGTTTTTACAAAACCTTTCAAGTTGTTTCCACTATAACACAATATAAATCATGAAGTTGTGGATTAATAGATACAATTTTCATAGTTTTGTGCCATTTTACAACCTTAAATGAGATGAGAAATTGTCAGATTTAGGGTGAAGGATAGACAAACACTGTCCTCAGTGGGGTAAACAAATAAAACATGTGCAAAGCAGGTTATACTTATGCAATTTCATAATAACCAGCTACTGTGGTGGTCCTGGATTTTTGACTCAGTTTTGTGTAATTTCCAGTTGATTCCTATTGTTTGTTAGTATCTTCTGTTTATCTTCTGTTTGTTTCGTGTCTTTAAGATTCTTAGTCTTCATTTTTTGTTACGCTGTATTCTGTTTGGTGTTTTCACTTGTGATTTATCTTGGATTCCTTTCTCCTCCTCCTTTACTTAAGTCTAGCATCCCTCATATTGTGTTGTAAGAGTCTTTGTCTCTGTTGTTGTGAGTTGAGGTGTTCCTCTGTAATGTTGCTTTCTGTTTTGATTTGATAGGCATTTGTCTCTTGTTTTAACTTTCCCAGGTCTGTGTGTAGTTTCCCGGATGTCTCCACTCTGCCCCAATTACCCTTTGTCTTTTGTCAGATTTGAGCCAGTTTACCCTTGCGTTGTGTGTTTTGCTGTTGGCCCCGTGCCATTTTGGACCTTTCTGAATTCAACCTCAGTAAACGTTGATTTTCTTTTGTTACCTCTGTCTGTTTCCAGCAATTGGGTCCAGCTTCCTGCTACACATCATGGCAGCAACATGAACAAAACCTGTATCGACATAAAGTCAGCTTCTTATAAGAAACTTAAAAACCACCAGTTATGTCTAGATTTTTCAGATTCTAGCAAGATTTACGCATTGATAGTTTTAGAAAGAGTGCAGCTATATATTAAAAGCCCTACTGCAATTAACACAAATATACCAGGCAGCCGTGATTTTCACACACACCCACATACAAATCTGTAAACACATGCACCAGGAATGGCATCATCATAACTTCCTCCCCACAGTCACTAACCATCAAACCCACTCATCTTTCCCAGTGTCTCCCAAGTCCTGTCTGCATTTCCCATGGAGTTACCCAGCAGCTAAGAACGTCTTCCTATGTCATGACCACACGTCTCTATTTACAGACTTTTCTGCCTCCCACAGTGTTCTCACCAAGATGAGACACACAAACAGCACTGGTGTGGAAAGAGGAAGTTCTGAAGGCAGGGCAACCCAAATGATACAGTGGCTCGGCTGCAGCGCAGAACTGTGGCACTGTGTGAGTGAGGAGACAAACTGTAAAGTGTGAGTCTGTGAAGAGTGCCACGAGGGCGGCAGCTCTTTAAAAAAAAAAAAAAAAAAAGCTCCCACTGCATCACTCCAGAGACGAAATGAAAGCTGGAGTTAGCAGGCCTGGAAGAGGAGTTTCTTGGCTTTATTTTTTCATTAGGTTTTGTGTATGGCTTGTTCAAAATGTATGCAACAGGAATGCAGCGGAAAACAGTGTGGTCGTCACAAACACCCAAAATATAGAAAGAAAACCCAAACAGTATATATCATAGTGACACATGTAATACTAGAACATACAAACTGGACTGTGTCAAGACTGTATGTCGTCTTTTCTTACTAAAATGAGAAGCTTTAGAGCTTTTGTCTTATAGTGAATAAGAAGGGTGTATGACAAATAAGACAAAAAACGCAATCCCGTGAAATTAAAAAGATTTAAGTTGAAGTCAGTGTTATCAAACAGTGTAAAGTGGCTTGAAGCTTGAGACTACAGCAGTCATCTTAAGGCGCTTTCTATCATAAGTTGAACTTAACAACACTGGGGAGGAATAGCTCATCTGTAACAGACAGCAAATTCAAGCAAAACTACTCTGAAGGAGAGGCAGCAATCTGCTGTAACCAGCTTGCAGCTGGGGGGAAAGAAAAGGCAGAAAAGAGGAGAACAACGAGCCCGCTGAATGCATAAACTACAGGAGAGAGCAGGCAAAACTTAATAAAGATCAGTGATGGTATTTAAACTACATGTGCAGTGCACTGTGGGAGGTCGCACACTGTAAAAAAACACCCAACAACAACCCAACAAACAAACCAAAAAAATCCAACAGGAACAAAAGAAAAGAAAATGTTCTGGTAATTTTCTGTTACTATGTGCAACTTTCCTTAAATGTTTCCTTAAATGGTAAATGATAACATTCATTGTATAAAACATACAGAGAAATTAAAACTGAAACTACATTCTCTTTCTCTTTTCTCTTTCTTTTGGTTATTTTTATTTTAATTGTGATTTTAATTGTGCCTGTTGCAGCAGTGGTTCAGGGTTCACAGCTATACAGTATGTAGGCCATAATAATGATGATGATGATGATGCGCCTTTCTGATGAGCAACAGACTTACAATCAAACATGCATATGTATTTTAAACATCATTAGACACACCAGAAATCAGTACAGGGATCTGAGAAAAAATGGCTATGACAGCATAAGCCTGTTTTTACAAACACACTTATAAAGGAATTTAACTTTCAGTACACAACACTATCGGTGCACAACACACAGTCCTTTAAAAACACCCTGCAGTGCATTTGTTCCTTTTATAATTTTCGCAGAGTGAAGGTCTTCCTCAAGTTTTAGCAGTTTGATTATACCTCACTGTCATAACATGTTTAAGAGTGGCTCGTGGCTCTAGGTCAAACTACTCTCAACATGCAGAGGGAAGCTTTTAAGGCTCTTCTGGTGCCTTAAATGTCTGGTAGTCAAGGCTATCTTAAGTTATACGTTGATGCCAACCTGATCCAATCTATGCAAAACCATTCACAAGCATCATCCGTTGAGGTTCTCAGTCTTCCAGTTCAGTCATGTTAAGTCTAAAGTACTCAAATCAAAGGCAACTAAACTTCTTTCAGGTTGTTGAAGATGTTTAGTCTCTTATCTGAAAGGCATCTTCAACTCAGAAAAAGCTTGAAGAAAACATATACAAGAATCTAAAAGGAGTCCAGCTGCCATCAGCTCAAGCGCTTTAAACCATTTATAAACATTCAAATCACAAACCCTTACTCCTTAAAGATTTTGGTAACAATGTTATGCATTTAAAGAAATATTTGATAAAAATGATTAAAACAGTTATCGTGGTCTCATAAAAGCCAGTTTAAAACCTTTTGTTTTTCTGTTTTTTTGTTTACACAGTGTTTTATTAAACTAAACCAACAGCTCCTGGTTTTAGCTCCATATTTGGCAAACTGGTTTCAGGATGATATCTTGTTGCTGAACTGTTGCGTTAAAGTCAAAATCCAAATCACAAGTCATCACAAGCAAAGTGTTTATCTGTTGTCAGCTTTTTAAGGAGAACTTCTTATTCTCATGTACAGCTCCATATAGTTTCCCTTTTTAATAATTCCTTATCTTTTTCATACTCAGCCTCAGTGCTGCCACCCAGCTTATCCTCTCATCCTGTGTCTTAAACCACTTTAGCAGCTCTCTTTCTTTCTTCTTATTGGCCCCTCCTCATAAACAAAAGCTTTGAACAGCTGCTGCTGTAATCACAGCCAGAGCTGTGTGTCTGCGAGGCCAATATTAGGTATATCGCTCTGTTTTTGTAACATCATACAGAGGCAACACCAAAAAAAAGGCTTTTGACTCACATGGATTACTCAAACGTATGTTGACCTCAACATAAAAAGCATGAACGGCGCACTTTAAGTATGTGAGGCAAAATTGTTTTTTCATAATGATAATATTTATCCAGGACTATTTCATTGGTCAGACTGAACATAAATAATCAAATATCCCAGTAAAATAACATTATGTAAAATGATATCTCACCTAAATATACGCAATATATGATATGTCTACACTTATGTGTTTTTAGCAGTACCCATTAAGATTTAAAAAACTGAATTTCATTGCACAGACAAAAAAGGAGTGCGTAGATCGTTCTCGACGCGTTTAATTGAAGAGCTGAGAATACGAACATCCAGGAAATAGTAATTTTTTTTCTAATCATCGCTACAACTTTTCGTCTACTTTCTCTGTGGCACACGGCAGGGGTGGGGGATGGGAGCGAGAGGGGGAGGCGAGAGAGGGGCGTAAACGGGGGGAGAAAGGATGGCGTCAGATGGTAGCGGGGCGGGTTTGTGGGAGGGAGAAGGAGAGAGTCCCGAAGAAAGGAGTGAATGAGTGCTTGGAAAGCTGGGCTGCCCCGGGAAACGAAGCAGTGTTTCAAAACTTCTCCGCTTTTCGACTTCGGTAAGTAGAAGAGTTTGTAGCAATGACACAGCTTTTGGCCGGCAGATGTGAATCTCACTGCTGAAAATGCCATTAAAGCACAGCTGTAAATCAATCGCTGCTCAGCCTAACGTTCATGTGTCAGCTGATTTCTTTCGTCGGAAAGCTTTTCATTGATTATTCGCAGCTGTACGTTTTTGGAGTTCGCATGCTTCGCTGAGTTGTAATACACAGGCATGTTGCCACTTTAAGACTTCTTGGAGGATTGTGCGTTAAGACCGCATTTATTCAAAGAGTGAACTATCTGCACTTGCAGCTGGCTCCGTGTTCTGATACAGCATGTGGCAGCGGTTGAAAACGTCAATATTTTAATGGTTTTCACCTCTTTATCTGTATTTCGCACATGTCCGCACAGCAGCCCTTTGTCCCCTTCCCTTTCCACCACAACCCCGTGTCCTTGAAGTGCGGTGCAGGGTGGAGGTCCATCTTTGGAAAGCCACCCAGGGAGTAATATTCTCTCTGCCTGACACACTGTTGCACTGTGAGGGGAAGTGGTGCTACATCATAAACCAAACAAATCAAGAAACATCTGCAGTGTTTACTCAAGCTGACATCAAGAACAAACTTTAGCAATAATAATGACAAAAGTGGGTTATGACTAACTTTCAGTGAGGACTTCTCATTGTGACTCATATCCAATGATCAGTACTGCATTTTTTGCACTTACACGTACAATGTTCAACAAATTCCAGTGACCTTTTAAAAGATTATGTAGTTCTGCCGTAATTTCCTTCAGTGTGATTGCTCTAGCCTGCCCTCTTTTCCTATGAGTGAGTTTTGACAAGCGCAAACTTGTTAGGTGTCATTGAATGGAGCAATGTGCTGATGATAGCCAAGGGAGATGTCTTTTTCTTTGCTTTTTTTTTCGGTGAAAATACAAGCTGTGCTTCTAGTGAATGCAGGAAATATCGTAAGTCATATTTATTTATTGAGGTTTTTATCAGGCTGTGATAAAACTAGTTTTTAACATAAGCATAAGTGATGAGTCAGGGTCACGATTGACAGACTTCTAATTATTGTAGATAAAACCATTATTATATCCAGTTACGCCACACAGTTCTTCACATTGTTGCTGTCCTTTAGATTTTGCTTCCTTCTGGGAGACTCCTGTTCTCTACTGAGTGTGATTGTAAACTGTCCTTCATGCATTCTTTGATATGTAAACCTTTAGAGGCAGCCACAGCTGGATACTCAAGTTATTTATGGAACTCTTTTCATAGACTAACATAGTTGTGTTGTGTGGCCTTTTTTGTTTTTACCTCCTTGTAATTATTGTTTTCGTCCGTGTGTTTTGATACATTTCTCATTGCTAACTGAATGTAAATCTCAGAGTGTGAATGCAGTGAGAGGAAATGTCACATACATATACAAACAAGGATTTGAAGGGATTTTAGTATTTAAATCCTTTCCAAATGGATATATTAGTGTTTATAGTAGTTTTATAGAATACAAATCTAATTAACATGCCAAAGCTCTTATGATCTTTTAAGGAAAGGAAAAAATAGAAAAGAAAGGAATAGATTGTGTGTATGTCAATCATCCTTTCAGAAACAAACTGGAGAGCGGGACGGCTGAAGGGGTAGAGCCAGCCCGCGTCATGCATGTCTTTGTGTAAGTGAAATGTGAGGGTCACTTACTGACTTTGTGCATCACAAACTGTGAGGCTACAACAGAGTTTGCATGGGGAGTGAGAGGCCGGGGTGTTGCACAGATTGAATAGGTTAGGGGCCATGGCGACCTGTTTTTGAGAGTGAAGAAGTGCATTCTGGGCCAACGGTGGCATGTCTTGGAGAGGTAGAGTGAGTAAGGGGGGGGAATGGTGTCGGCATGGCTTTGTGTTGCCTTTGTTGAGTTGAATTCTACCAGATGAAGACGGCTGATTTTTCTTCTGTTTTTTGGCACATCCACACACACACATGCGCACAAATGAGCCTGGCTGATACTTTTCTGTGGGGAAGTCATGTGTTTGTTTTTTTTTTTTGATGCGATTATAGCCAGGTTGAGTGAGCACAGGCTGGGACAGTTTATGATTGTGTATTTGTGTTTGTTTGTCAGTGAAGTGGGATCTATTGTTATGGCATGATGTTGGAGGGCTTCTCGCTGTTGACTTATTGTTTACATTTTTGGGCCCCTCTATTGTCATCGAAACCTTAGGTCCAGTGGTTGTATATGAAAGTTAGAACTGCTGGCGTTTGTTCATCAGCGGTAATAGTCTTCTGCAGCTTGAAATGTTTTATTGTGTTTAATCTGGGCCTGCAAAATAAATCTAACTCACTCTGGAGCGCTAAACATGCATTTGATGGTGGCCATCACTCAGTGGCAGACTTTATGAGACACAAATTGTGGTAAATGCCTATCCATGGGAAACATTTTCTCCTCCTGCAGCTCTTTCATTCCGCTCTTTATGGAGGGCAGCAAAAGCAGCAGCTCACATGGTTATGGTTAGCAAGAGAGAATTCTTGATGAGAACAGCTCTTGTTTCATAATATCTGGGACAATTGAGCAAGTAAACCAAAGAAATCAAACTTATCTTTGCGCTTATTGTCTTTTATGCTTGGTATGCCTTGTGTGACGCACTCTTGGGTGCTCTCTGCTCTCTTGTTGAAGCACACACTGCAGTAAGGTGGATGGTTAATCCCCTGAGTCTATAAGTTTAGGTGTGGCAATCAAAGGACTAGGTAAAACGTATTAATTCTGTTTGCAACATCTCCTCTTATTTTTCATTCTTAATTTTTCGTTTAAACAGCTGACATTTGCGATGGTAAACATGGTCTTGGTTTCACAAGTTTGTTGGAGGTGAAGAGAGCGTGGCGTTGATGTGTTTTTGTTCAGCAGATAAAAATGAGCAGTGATAAAAGTTTACAAGTCTACACTGAAGGCCACAAGTGATGATGAGTCTTGATGAAGCACCAAGAAGCTTTTATTAATAATGTACTGGAATTAATTGGGAAAATAAAGACATGCGGTTAATATATTTTTTCCGGCGTGGGTGGTGGATGCGTTGCTCCATTCTCACTTGCGTCATATGGAGCTCAGCTGCTTGCATTCTTTTATGGTAGAAGGACACGTTTGATCCCGCCCAACTCTGACTGGCATCAAACTGCTTTAGTATCATATTTATTTTTCATTTTCCTAATTTGTGATGATGCAGACAGAAAGTTTTATCATTTGAGTGTGCTTGCTGTTCACATATTGTATGAGCCCTTGTGTTGCCCTAAAGATAGTGAGTCAGCCTTTTATGAGGCCCTTACTTCCAGAGGAGCAGCGCAGAGCAGAGCTCGACTTAGGGCTTATGGTTTAGGTTATGAAAAATTTGCTACTGGGGGATCTCTATCCAAATTAATGGGGGGGGGTCATCTGCTGTGGGCGGCTGATCTACCAGCTCAAACATGCTTTTCTAAACAGGCTCATCACAGAAAAACAATAGCATTTTCATTGTCTCTCACATCTTCAATGAATGGACTTTGTTTCCCATTTTAAGGGCTGTGTCTATCCTCCCTTTACCAAATAATCTGGGTCAGCATGCTTTAGATCTCTTAACCACCCACCTTCAGTCCTCATTCACTTTTCACCCTTCAGAACAGACTACAGTGGCCTGCACTCATTACCTCAGCACCTTGGCATGATACCAGCACTGTTGCTGATATCTCAGACCAATTAACTCCTCAGCGGCTTCCTCTAACGGCTAGCTGACTGACCCACATATGTATCTGCTGCTTTATCTGGGGCTTGGAGTCAAACGGACATTTCGTTTCATTAGTAGAAACTTTACTGGGCATACAAACTGCTTGGACAACAGGTTTCATGTCTAACCTGTGGTCCACATGGCTGGCTGTTGGCCCACAGACTGCATTTTTTGTAAATTCCATGAGAGAAAGTTTGTCTCGTAGCAGCAAGGAGACTGTTCATGTTGGCTTGTTGAATGAAGTATTAGAAGGCTGTGTGTAAGTTGGCTCGGGGCCCTCTCTACATGCTTGTAATGCTGTGCAGCAGGCTTGGTTTGTGTCAGGACAGGAGAGCAGCGTGGGATAAAGCAGGTCGAGATCAGATCCAGAACCACATTACCGCTGAACATCTTTCATCCTGTTGCATATCTACCGTAACATCAAACTCTGCATCAGGGAGGATTCATGAAAGAGTCTCCACGGTCTGTCGGTGTTGGGGATGATGCATATGAGAGCGACTCCACAAGCACAGAGAGAACTGCAGTAACAAAGATCTGCCTGTTTCAAGATATGTATCTATCAAAAGCAACAGGGAAGCAAAGGCCTCTCACCCACAGCGCCTTGATCACCGGGTTATGAATAAGTCATAATTCTGAGTGTCTGATGTGCCGTTAAGTGTAAAATACTCCTCCCCAGTGCTCATATAAACACACAGAAAATCTTGACCTTGCTGAGGAAGTGCTGTTCAAGCGCTTTCCCAGAACAACCACCAAACAAGCGGAAAGTATTCATCAATTTCAGGATGTAGTGACCTTTATGCTCTCTCAACAATACTGCAGTAAGCACTCTTATGCACAGAATGTGCATATATATACATGCATACATCCACAGACTCAGGCAAATGCCTATCAACAAGTTGGTACTAATGAGTTACTGCAAAAGTTTCTTGCAGATTAATTTGTATGCTCTCTACATTTTTGAGTTAAATACAAGCATAGATAATACTTCAAAATACTTGGTCCTAATAAAAGTGTAACATTAACTTTTTAAGGCTTAATTCTGACAGCACTCTTTGAGACTAGAGAGCGGAAGACGAGCTGTGAGTGAAGAGGTTTCCTGTAGTAGCTGAGAGAGATCACACGGTGCCTGCTGACTGCCTCGACGAGGTATGTTTTGTAGGCTCCATCTCTGTACAGAGCTGCTAATTTGTGGGCATTGTAGTCTTAACAGAGAGCACCATGCTCAGGCTGGATGGGTTATAATCAGCTGCAAACAGACGGCTCAAACTCCAGAGGAACTAAAAGTGTAGACTGTGTAGCCAAAAACAAAAGCTCATGCAAACAAATGTACGCACATGGTTATGTGCGCTTGAAAGAGCCACATTAACACGCATTGATTTTCTCACAATGCACACGCACTTAAAAACAACATTTCTGTATTGTAATGATTTCTATAAATAGAGCTAAAAAGTTGCCTGTGCGGTGAGTGCTGTTGTGTGATATGACTGCCAAATGGAAACTGTGATAACAATAAGGAGCCATTGTGTGTGAAGAGGCCTGGAACAATCTCAAGGACTGTAATAGAATAGGGCACTCCCTAAACCATCCTCAAACACATAAACACACTTCAAATACCTGCTTATATTGTTCTCTGTCTTTTCTTTACAGCTACAATTCCCTGAAATTCGGATTCACAGCTCATTCAGACACACTGTGTTTAGATGGGTAGTTTGACAGGTCATCCTCACAATGCATGAGTGAATCTCTAAAACGTTTGCACAGACACTGATGCTTCCTGTTTGCTTCCTGTTTATTTCTGCCATTTCCTTATGGGGCTGAAAACGACCAGTGATGTTGGCGGATCTTCTTCATCTCTACTCAGCCCAGTTGTAATTGAAATGCACTCCCTCTGTTTAACCTCCCTCTGGGTAATTATTTGTAGACGGTGTATTTTAGCTGGAATTTTGTGTGATCTCTAATTAGTGTGTGAGATAGTAGTAAGAGAATAAAGTTCAAGTGTCCCGAAGCACTAAAATTCTGCTCAAGCACAAGCAGACGAGATGAGATTTAACTAGGAATCTTTAAGACGGCTTCACCGTCCAAGTAAAATCAAAGCAGACTTGTGCACAAGCTACAAACACATCCTGCCATGACTTTCAAACACAACAGGGGACTGCAGACATGACTGAATCCCCCTGAACTGAATCACGGCTTAACCGTTCCAAATCTCATACCTGCTACTCAAATGTCGTCATGCTTCGACTTTGTTGTTATGATCTGGTTAATCCTGACTTCACGTGATTCAGTGTAGGGGTAACAGATAATACTTGGTCTGGAAATTCCTGAAGTGTTTTGCCTTGAAATGACTTGGATCGTGACAGATGTGGTGTAATGATTTATCGCCTTTAATTGAGGCTGGATGGTTGATTATGTGATTCCTGGTGCTGTACTTGGAGTATTCCTGGCAGGTCACCAGAGTGACTTACAGCTCTTAATTAATTTTTTTTTGTGCTGAACTTTTCATCACTGGCAAAATGACACATTCAGCAAGAATTAGAGCAATAACATTGACTCCTATTAGTTAAACAAGCCTCTCCTCCCTTCTATGTGAAAGTTATGGCTCTATAAAGTGCCTGACTAATGGTTTCTCATAACTGATACAGACGGGAGAACCCCTTCTGTCTTAACTCCAGTGGTGCCAAGCTGTGCCAAAAATATTCGTTTGGTTTTATGGTTCCAGATTTTGAGATCTCTGAAATATCTCCCACTCCCTTTGTACAAAAGACATGAATTTTTTTTTTAGTTCTTTGCTTTTGCAGAACTAGAAAATGAATGAAGGTTTAGTTAGTTTAGTTTATTTTTTACAAAATCTTTAAATATTGTCTGGGGGAATGCACAGACACAGGTTTCCCTTGGATCTACCAGTGAGATCTGCCAAGATAGTGAAGATAACACATCCTGCATATTTTTCTGTATGTATCATGCAGCTGGTTCATGACATCAGAGGGTTTCCAAGAAACTTCATTGCTCCCCTAAGACCAAGGATGCGTCGAGGCCAATCTGGTCACAGCAAGTAAATCATAATGCAGCAACAGTGCCATTGATTGTTGGGACTTCTGCCCATTGCACGAATACAGATTTTATTTCTGTTGAATAAAGAACAAAGAAATGCATTTTGCTTTGCTAAGCTTAATGAAAGCCAGTAACTAATGCTGATGTACATTCATTTATTCAGGCTGTAATTTAAGCAGTGAACTGAAGGATCCCATTGATGTCGTGTCTGCCTGTGACAGCGGCGAGGATATGGCACATTATATTGTGTGATTCTATCAGTGGTTCCATAGTGTAGTGGTTTACACATTTCCCAAGTGAAAGATTCATGGTTTGATTCCAGGAGGAGACACAAATTCCTCGGGGGTTGCATCAGGAAAGGCATCTGGCCAAAAATAAAATCTACCAAATCAAAAATGTGGAGCCACCCACTTTAGTGAATACTGAAAGTGGCTTTTGTTTGATTCTGTCAAATGTGGCATGCTGTAACAGAGTTTTGTACTGCTCTGCGCTAACACCTGCTTAGTGGCAAAACACACAGTTTCTATCCCATTGCAGATAAAATCAACCAGCCAGATGTCTACCATGAGTAAAACGAGGACAGAATAAACTCTGCATTGTGATTCATCATGACTGTTCTAGCACACACTGGGAAGTTTGCCTTATTACACACTCATAACAAGCTGTTTGTGACTTTAAAGTAGCGCTTTGGGAGTAGGTTTTTGGTAAGGATGAATGTTTGATGACAGAGGGTACAAATTGGACACTGTTTGTCATCTGGAAAGCCTAAGGAGGAGCGTGATGATTCATAGTTGCTGGAGAATCATTTGTAGATGTTTCTTACACCCTGTCCTTGTTGTGTTGCTGACTTCAGTGTGTCTCTGTTCATTTAGGCTTGCTGTTCAGGCGGTATCATGACTAAAGGAAGCTGATTTGGTGCGCTGTTGCCATTTGGGATGTCTGAAGCCAAACATTACCTCAAAGAGGAAGAAGGCAAAGAAGAGGTGAGAGAAGGGACAACATCTGCTCTGAGAGGATAAGATCAGCAGCCCATCTGGATCTGCGCAGGGAACCTAACAGACCTTTCTCTTTCTAAGGAAGGAAACTGAAACTCTCCAATAGCTTAAAGGGCTTCAAGAATTTTTATTAAGTTTTTCATCATTGTTTTTTACCTTCTCTGAGCTAAAGCCATGTGCCATGTTATTGTAACATGCCGTTCCATGCTGTGGACCCTACTCAGCATTGTAGTGGCCTTTGCTGAGCTCATCGCATTCATGAGCCCGGATTGGTTGCTGGGATCGCCTCGGAATGACACCAGCGGGACCAGGGCAGGAGTGGACTCAGAGTACCGGCCATCTCTCGGCCTTTACAACCGCTGCCTTCGTATTGGGACCTCGCAGGTGAACTGTGGGCCTTATGCCACGACATTTGGAGAAGTGGCCAGCGGCTTCTGGCAGGCTGCCATGTTGTTTCTGGCAGCGGGGACATTAGTGCTTGGGTGTGTGGCCTTTATCTCCATCTTCAGCCTGTGTTTTCAGAGCATCCTGAAGAAGAGCATATTCAACATCTGTGGACTGCTTCAGGCTGTTGCAGGTAAATTGTG
Source organism: Simochromis diagramma (assembly GCF_900408965.1). Classification (NCBI taxonomy): domain Eukaryota; kingdom Metazoa; phylum Chordata; class Actinopteri; order Cichliformes; family Cichlidae; genus Simochromis; species Simochromis diagramma. Next base: position 7,108,919 of record NW_024387200.1, on the reverse strand, counting down.
AATCTGTATGTATGTGTTAAGTATCTTTGTTACAGAAAGTAATCATGTGCCCCCTCCCACCTTCATATATATGTAAACTATGCTCTGAGGACAGCTTCCACTAAATTGAAATGTTTTTTATTTTATGACATAAATAAATTATAGTATGAAAGGGCATATATAATAAAGTTGCTGGAGTAAAACCAGTTACCAGTCAGATTAAGGGGTCACCCCAGAGTATACTAGTATGTAGTCTACTGTTTACAAAATATCAATGAAAACTGATTTCAGAAATTACATATCTAAGTTTTTTTTTTAGGTTTTTATCTCATAGTATACAAAATGAAAATAAATATAGATTAATTTTTTTTTTTTTTTTTTAAAAAGACACAAACTGAAATCATGTTCTATTAAATAATAATAATAATAAAAAACTGAAACTAAAAATTGGGACCATAAACTCACCATAAAAGGGTTTTTGTGAGATCAGGACATCTTTTTGTAACCATGTAAGTCGCCCTCTGCTGGCCATTTCTAGCCTTCTTTTTTTTAAAAAGAAACTTAAATACGGGGGGGAATTACAATTCCCTATGTTTTCTCAGTGAAAAACATTTTTTTTAAGTGTTCATATTTATTGGTCGTTATGATTTATACAAATATGACACAAATAGATGGTAAATGGTCTGTATTTGTATAGCGCTTTACTCAGTCCCTATGGACCCCAAAGCACTTTACACAGTCAGTCATCCACACATTCACACACACATTCACACACTGGTGATGGCAAGCTACATTGTAGCCACAGCTGCCCTGGGGGGCCCCAGAGGCGTGGCTGCTGGACACTGGCACCACCAGGCCCTCTGACCACTGGAGCTGGGGCTCGAACCGGCAACCTTCCAATTACAAGGCAAACTGCCAACTCTTGAGCAACGACCGCCCGTGAAAGATGAAGATGAAGAATAGTTGTTGGATAGGTGGCAGAAATCATACCTCAATCCAGCAAATGGCAATAAAAATAAACAATTAATATACTATAACACAGTCAGGTGTCAAATAAAGTAGTAAAATAACAACATTATAAACAGAAGGAGTTATTAAAAAGACCAGTCTCAACCAAGACAGATTCATTTTTGAGTCCAGACACAAAGTTTCTGAGTTTCCGTATATATTTACTCTTAGAAAAATAACAAGCCTGCAAACCAACCCTCCATAATTGTTTATTGAATTTAGGGTTGCAGTGGGCTTGAACTTATTATAGCTGACTTGCCATGAGGCTACAAACATACAACAAATACATGAATATAAGTTGTTTTGTTTTTTTTTTTTTTTTTTCATTGCCATGAATCTACTGGGTTCATTCACCATTAATACTAGATGTTGTATGTTACAGGAACTGATTTCAAGAATAGCAGTGCTGAATCATGGTCAAATTCAAGAAACTGAGGAGCTGCATATCACTTGCTCCAGAGCTATTGCTAATATGCCAGTATAGCGTCTATCACATCAAGTCTGTGCAAGCAAGGCTGTTCGAGCTCAGTTTTGAAATCATGCCATAGTCTGTAAGGAATGTCAGTACTGCTTTTGTGTTGGCAAGTTACAACATCTGACTTTACAACATCTGATGTTCATCATACTTTCCCAAGTTTATTAATCTTACCACTGTATATTTTGCAATGAATCACACAGGCGGGTTTGACTGCCCAGCTTTATTGAGTAGGTAGTCTGTAATTACGTGATATCACCACTGAGGATGAGGGTCAAAGGAGTTCTCTCCACCCATTACAAATCAGCTCGTCAGCTGAAAAATTGGTGTTGTCTTTAGCAAAGTTGACTCACTATTCTCCCACCTGCACTGCGATTTGTTCAAACCTTCAGCTCTGACATGACTAAACCCCTCATATCATCACCTGCTCTTCCTCCAGGCCTGTTACTGATGGTCGGCCTCATGCTGTACCCTGCTGGTTGGGGTTCAGAGAAGGTGAAGTTCTACTGTGGCGCCGATGCGTTGCCGTTTCGACCATTTAATTGTTCACTTGGCTGGGCGTTCTACACAGCGATAGGAGGAACGCTAGCAACCTTCCTGTGTGCCGTTCTGTCTGCACAGGCCGAGATCGCTACTTCCAGCGATAAAGTTCAGGAGGAGATTGAGGATGGGAAAAGTCTGATCTGCCTGCTCTGAGCCTTTAGAAAACCTGGGAAGCTGCAGAAGATCACCCACGGTGTAATTTCTCTGATGTGGACTACAACTTCGTGGAGGGAGGACAGATGTTTCTCAGTGGGGATTTTCTTCCCCCCTCGTGATAGTCTGGATAAAATCAGCTGATTGTTGTAAACGGCCTTAATAACGCCCCCCCGACTTTTTAAAAAAAAATTACTCTCTTGTGATGGAGACTACCTGATGAGCAGTTGAAAAGGGAATAAAATGCTTCCCCCCTTTTAGAACTTCAGTTTAAAAATCTCTGGTAAAGCTGGAGAAGGAGGAATACTTATATACTTATAAGTTTTTTTTAAATTTTTTGCTGGAATAGCAGGAGGTTAGTGAAATAAATTGGATTGGCAGTGGATAGGTTTTTAGATTTAACATGTTAAAAACGGCCAGAAAGCCAGTTTATTTGTTTTAACCATCATTATGTTCATTCATAGGGTTCGATCACTAACCACTACCAGATTCAACAACTCAAACACCCAGCAACGTTCTTGTACAAATATTTTATTAATAATAATGCTTGAGTAAAGAAAATCTGTACTTTTGCCACTTCTGGTGATAGACATTAACTTGAGGTTTCTTAAATGCCTATGTGCTCTGATTCTGTAGTAGCAGGACATTGAGACTCTTTTTAAACGCTTTAAGTTGAAAATCACCACAGAAGGGATTTTTAGTTTCAAAGGGAGCTCCTCCTGTTTAACTGATTGTGTAGCTTAATAACCGTTTGTGTGTGCGTATGCAGAAACAAACAAAAGAAAACAGAGCTCTGCCAGATGTTTCATTGTGTGTGGCTTCGTGACGGGCTAAAGCAGCAAGATAAAGCAGGTGGTTTATCATGAAATACCGTATGACATGCAGAAAGCCATAAACACAAGTCTGGCTTTGTGAAGGTGCCCAAAAGGAAAAGATAAGGATTGAAAAAACCTCCCACTGGGTCATTACACTTCATTCCCACTCGTGAGTGATTTGGACACTTTTGCAAAGCTGATTAAAGTGAACCTCCATCGCAGTTTGATGGTTTTCCAATTGGAACCTATTTTATTTTGCACTCGGCCTTTAAATCATTTCACATTGCTGCATATTGTATTAATTTCTAATTCATCCATTTAAATGTTTCTGTATATGTTAGGATTCATGTGATGGAGTGCTTTTATTCATTGTAGATGTGCAATAATTCCATTAGTGTTGTTTTCTGAGAGCAAGTAGGCAGAATGAAAGTGAACTTGTGATATGGATTTACATCCAAACACATAGTATGACTGTGATTAAATATATACTGTCTGCTATTTTTGTTACATTAACAAAAGAGTATAAGTGGAACACTGTATGAGGCTTCGTGTATGAGAGGGTGATATATCTGAGGACAGAGAACCCGTGCTTAAATAAAGCAGGACTTCTTTACTCTGTGTTAGAAATGTGTAAACTCTGTTTCTACTGTGCCAAGACTTCCTGATGAAACACTGACCCCTGGAGACGGACGGTGGACATTAGCTCATAACAGTGTTAAAAGAGGCTTGTGAGGTAAATCTGAAGTGATATGAGATGATTAACAAGTTTGTTTGTTTGTTTTTTACTGGCAATTTTTAAATTTTATATTAAATCCATTTGTTTAACTTTTGAAAATCTCGTGAATCTTTTCATCTCTAAGCATGTATGTATGATACCCTGCAAACTGTGTCACGGGCTTCAGAGTCTAAGTGGTTCTTAAACTTTTTTTAGTATGCCACCAAAAAGAAGTAATTTGTATTCAAACATGACCAGTAAAATAAATAAATGAATGGATGTATGAATAAAAGAAATTGTCATGATAATGAGCCTACAGTCTTGCAAATGGTAGAGCAAGTTTTAGTTAGCTGAGTGACATCTGTAGCACATCTGCTTCAAGGTTTAATGTGTCGTATGCTCAGAGATTATCTTCTGCATACTTTGGTTCATTATAACAAGCGGTTACAACCAAGATGTGAGAGTTACTGTTGCCTTTGGTCACACTGCTTCAAGCTGAATCATTCTCCACTGACCTCTGCATGCATCAGCACAATCTTTGCCTAGAGAACTACGGCTCACAGATTATTTTCTCTTTTTCAGTCCATCCTCTGTAAACCTTAGAGATGGTTGTGTGGGAAATTCCCAGTAAAACGGCAGTTTCTGAAATTCCGAGACCATCTTTCCTTCCTCATTTTGACACAGGTTAAATTTGAGCAGATACTCTTCTCCATGGTTATTCTTAATGCTTTTTTTTTTTTTTTTTTTTTTTTTAAATCACAGCAAGAGGATAAATTTGTAATTATATAACAAATCCACAATCATTTCTTTGAAATTTTATTTCATGTTAATACCATAAATATACAAAACTCAAACTATTTCACATGCGACAAAGGCCAGACAAGAGTGCATTACTTCTTTTTACACGTGATTTGATAATGGGGATCGATTTTTCAACTTTACAAAATATACAAGTGTCCCTTTCTGGATGAGTTTTTTCTCTTTTTCTCTGATTCAGTGAAATAACATAGTCACAGGTCCAAAACACAGTTTTGTGTTGGCAAACTTCAAACACATTGTTCTGTACTGCTGACCAGCTCATCAAATACATCAAGAAATTACCCACTCCAGCATGGCTTTGTAAAACAACTGTTTGAAACTATAGATAGATGGGACTCATGTGGGTGTATGTAAGGAAAAAGAATACCTCAAAATAAAACATGGAAAGGGATCACACCACAAACTGAGATTTGAAAACAAATCTGTATGGACATTTGGTAGATTTCTCACAGCTTTTCAGGACATAGAATAACACTTGAGGGAGCTTATTTTATTTTTTTTTCCTCTTTCATACCGACCATAAACACACATCCTCGTACGACAAGCACACCTCTTGCAAGGTCAAGTTGCAAAGTCATTAAACACTTTAAAAAAGAAAACTTTAAATCTAGCTGATGCTATGACAGTGTCATTAAAAAACCCACACAAACCAAAAAGGAAACAAAATGCAAACAGTTTAAATTACACCATAAATAAAAACATTTTTTCTCTTGCGCTACGTTCAACATAAAACAAGAAATGTGCAATGAATTTCGATGAAATTACGTCCAAATCAAAAGAATACTGCAGAGATCTAGGCTTATTCTTTCAGGACAAATTACCGAGCCTCAGCTAGCTAACACTGACAGCATTTCGTCCACGATAAAGTTCAGGCTATACATTTTTAATAACAGTAGTGCCAGTTATCACCCGTCTTCTGCCATGCACATCTTCACACACTCACCAACATCATGAGAGGTGCTAAAGCACAAAGAAAAAAAAATAAAGAAACCCACATCCATATTTCACATCAGTGACAGTAGTCTGTACAACTTGGTGCTGGATAACACTGTTATTATTGTAGATAAATTAGTGTATCATAGTGACGGCACCCAAAGTCCAATCTTCTGTTATATTAATGCTTATTTTGGCTATAAAACTTCAAATGCCAGTAATTCACTACTGACCGAGGAAAACAAAAATGGAGTGTTAGCCTATGTAGTGTACATATACACGGTGTCAATGTTTTTTTTACAAGTTTATGTATGCAGGTTAATCTCAGGAAAAATGATAGCTTTATCACTTTATCCAGAACTGTGGACAGTGATTCTTCTGTGAGAAAAGGCAGGTCTGATCCCTATGAATGGTACGCATCCTTTTCAATAGGAAACACGACAGCGGGAGGCCACGACTGAGCGCCTCTGAGATTCATAGCAGCGTTAGTTTTCGAGTATGAGGAGCTACAAAAACAACCGAGGGCCACACAGTTTTTGCGTTAATACACACATAAGGGGGAAAAAAAAAGCTAATATTCAATTTTCATTCCCCTTTTCCCTCCAATTTTCTTCTCTTAACCGTCATCTTCTGTCAGGCAGCCACCGAGACATGCAAACAGCCCTCACAGCAAAACCGAGGGAGAATAAGTAGGCAGACATTCACCGAAAACCAGCTCCTTGTAGCTGGGACCAAAAGGAAGTGGGAAGAATGACTTTGCCAAAGACTTAGCTACCTTGGGTGTGCTAAACATGCATGCCGCTATCATGCTGTCAAATCTAGAGATGCTGACCCAGCCCACGTTGTCAATCAAAGTAGCACACAGAGCAGGAAAAAAATGGCTCACCTGGCAGGTGTTGTTTGGGGGGGGGGCAGGTCCTTATATAAGAACATACAGACATTTTCCTATTCTTGTGATTTTTTTGTTTTGTTTTGTTTTTTTACTATAACAAGAATGGTACTTGTCTCACAACAAAAGCACAGATATAGGACAAGGTACCATTTACCTTTCAGAGCTTAATGACGGAGCACTGGATTATATTAAAAAAAAAAAGAAGAAGAAGAAAGAAATCAGAGCCACAATTTTCTTGGAGTGAAGCAGACATTCGCACAGAGGCCCAGCCACTTTCAGTATACGGGCAAGAAAACCAAACTATGTGCAAAACACCACGGTCAGATCACTTTTCATTTATCAGGCAGGAAGCTGTTTCGGGGTCATCACCCTCACAGAAATAAGGTATGGTCGAGCTGCGACCTTTACCTGACCTAGGATCACCTCGAGGGGACAGACGAACAAGGAGAGTAAAGGAGTGCGCAAGCGTGTGCGATGAAATCTCACACAGTCGGAGCACACCTTGAGTCACTTGCTGGATGTTTTGTGGGATGTGAGCAGATAGTCACCTGACTGAAAAGCTGACCTGGTGGATGCAGCAGAGCTGATATATGATTTAAAGTGAAGATGGACAACTCCGATCGTTTTTTCCGTTATTTTGCTTCACACTTTTTAAGCAAAGTGTGTCGGTGCAGGGCAAGCATTCACAAATATTATCAATTTGATCCGAGGACCAGCAGGGCCAGAGTTGTGCATCTCCATTTTTTCTGTGTGTGTGTGTGTGTGTGTGTTTAAGTATATGCGTGTGTGTGTGTGTGTTTAAATGAGCACTGAGCACGTGTACCACATCTGTTTATGGATGAGCTTTGAAGGCCCCGCGAGCAGCGTTGGATGCAGCATTGGCTGCAGCGTTGGCAGCTGCAGTCTGAACGGTCTTGTTAGACATGACCCCGGTCGCAAACTCTTGCTGGGCTTTCTCAAAACTAGCACCGGTGGTGCGATAGAGCGCGTGCACCTGTGGAAAGAAGACAAGGAATTAGTTGCAATCAATTTATTTGGTTTAAATTTACCAAAAGAACTGCAGCACAGCACGATAGGAAAGATGTTTCTCTTCCTGTCCAGTCATAGCACTGATTCTTCTTGGAATACAGCACTATTCTTATTTCTAACACACTACAAGATGATGTAGACCAGGGGTGTCAAACATAAGGGGCCAGAATGGGCTGGGAAAAAAAATACAATCTGGTCCACCGGACAGCTCTGGAGAATGTGGAGAGTGGCATTAATTTCAGATTTTTTTTTAAAAACACCAGCAAAGTAAAAACTCTCTGATCTTTCACTATAAACTAAAAAAAGATTTTAAAGAGACTTTTCTGCAAATTGATAAAAACTTTTGAAATTTTGTTGATTTAACAGTCAAAAAAGCAGTTTTGTAACAGATTTGTTTCATTTACTACAAGAACATTTTTTTTATCAAATAGAAAAACTGAGTCACACTGTGGAGACTGCACTTCTTTTTCTTTGTTCTAAGCTATCACAAGGATTAAATTTATAGTGAGAGAAAGGAGGAGATACACTACTAAAGGGCCAACTTAGGATCATAGTGGGCTGTAGTTTTAGATCCCTAGTTTAGATGTTTCCCTCTTTTCTGTCCACTTAAGTCCTCGTAGAAGCAAGTCTTCTTTATTGGCAGCCATCCTGGCAACATTTGCGGGCACTTATTCCAAGCTAATAAAACCAAAGCCCCAATTAAAATGAATGGAGAACGAGCCATAACTTTAATTTCGGAGGTCAACTTCACATAAAAACTGAATTGGTTGAATCTTCATTTACATTTGATTTGGTGACTTTGCCCAAAATGCGAAATACAGAACATCATGACCTCGTTTAGGTTGCAATCCAGAGAGCAGATATTATAGAGTACACTACCCTAACTCTTTACTACAGTTACAAGTAGATCTGTCTGCCACTGCCCAACTGGCTCTCATATTTCCCGCTTCAGCTGTCGATTTGCTCGGCACTCCTGCCATCTTTGGCATTCCAAAATTCTCCCACTGATTTCTCAGAGTGCCACATCTCACTTTTGAAGCGTCTCTATGTCCTCTCCCCAATATTGTCACAGCAAAACCTTTTACTAATAATATCCTTTGTCACAGTAAGGATGCCGTCTTTGTGTTGTGTTACCTTTTTAAACATAATGAGGGAGCCCACAGACAGAGCAGTAAAGAGGGCTGCGATGAGTAACATGATGATTCCTACAGGGATACTGGTGTTCAGGCCAGTTAGAGCTGCGATCCAACCACTGGCAAGACAAAGGAAAAAACCAAGATGACAATGTGATCTTCAGTGCACACTGATCTACGGTGCCTGGATCAGCTCAAGTACAAAATACTCACCATGTTCCCCAACCAGTGATGCCAATGGTTTGTAGAACGTGAACTCCAAACTGACAGATGTAGACGAAGAAGAAGACAAAGAAGCGGAACGAACTGTCGCTCCTACGGTGGAAAAAAAAGAAACGGTAAGAGAGCAATGTGGAGGGAATAAAGTCAAACTGTGCCACTAGTTCATCCTCCATTAAACATTAATTACTTAATCCTTCCCTCATTCTCTCAAAGCCTTTATGCGTGAAATAGTCGAGTGCACGGTAAGAACATGGCAAAGTCAGCTGCCCAACTCTTTTTACCAGTTTCATATTTGGAACACTATTAACTTTATCTTAAGTTAATTTATGTGTGTTAAAAGGAAGGTGCACATCTGTTCAGTTTTTATAGAAGCTGAGAGTTTGTGATGTTTGAGAAATGCTGTGTGAGCTTGTTCTTCTGGGCACACAGGTTTTCTGTAAGGGGACTTTAAATCCCTGAGCTGCTCCTTTAAGAAGAAGACAGGCAGTAAGTGTTTTTATTTAAGATAGCCTTGATCGGCCACAGACACAGGAGATAAAGCAGAAATGATTTTGGAGAACATACCTGTAGCTCTGTGTTCACCTAGACCTACTCTCCTAATCTCTTTTTTTGGTGTCTTTTTCCAACCTTCCTGTGTATACAATTTATTGTATTTCAACTATAAAAACGGAACCCACATATTTATAGAGACTTGGACCCCAAATATCAGTGGAAAGGCAGTGTTTTTCTTTTTGGCTTTTCATGTTTCAGCTTACCTGAAAGCCCCGTAAAGCGGTCTGTACCAGCAGACGAAAGAACATGGGGTAAAAAGCAGAAACCAGAGCATAGCCAGGCCAAAATCTACGCCACGAGTTGGATCCACACAGAACCAGGCCAAACAGCCAAACATGTTCACAAAGAGCGTGCCTGCATGGACTGATAAACAAAGATGACAAAGAACCTCAGATTAAACCTAAACTTATACTAAGCAACATTTTCTATACAGATTCTTGTGAATGACCAAACGTTTGATGTTTCTTAGGTAACTTGCATCATTAACCACTTGATGTGGTTAATTTAGAAAGAAATTGATGAGGTGTGCTAAATAGTACACTTACACATCCAAAGGTTGTACATAATCTTTACAGTCTTCTGGAACTCTACAGGGATGTCCACTGCAATGTCGTGGTAAAAACATGGACCAACAGGGAACTTCTCCGGTAGTGGAGGCCAGTTGTTCTTCCGCCCTGCGTGGAGAAACGAAGCAGTGGTTGGATGTTGAGCTTTTTCATCTGAAGCTAAAATATTATTAAATATACTAACAGATTTGTTTGCAAGAATCTTAACAAGGCAGAAAAAAATACGTTACAAGTTATTATCACCACGGACATTATCCTACAATTAGTAAATGTGAATAAAGTATGAGTGTTTCATTCAGTCTATTCAATTCTACTTCAATTAGATTTGTCCTATGTACATTTAAACATGAACATGCACTATAACATTATGCCTTCTTAATTCAAATACAGAGAAATACTTTCTTTTACGTTTTAAAACTGTGTTTGTCAATCACCATTTATTTATTTTATGCAACTTGTATTAAATCTCCAATTTTGTAAATCAGACATTCACTAAGATATATAGCTTGTGTGTCGCTTTCACTCCCATCCTGCACCACACGCACATACACATGCACTCACACACATGCACTCACACACAGCAACACACTTTGGTCCATTTGATCAACTGGACATTTTTTGGCACAGTGCAAAACTTAAACTGGAACATTTCCTGTTCCATACTTGTGTAAAACTGTACCTGCACAGAATTAAAATGCTCTTCACAAATTGTGCGCCACGCCCGATATGTTAGTGTCAAGGTAAGAAGTCAACTTTTAGATCAGCGCTGTTGCTAGTCCAGCTCTGAGTGGGACCCAGAATTCAGACTTTGAGGTTGAAGCGTGCGAGTGATTCAAATGGGTAACTGATGGACTGACTGACCTCCGACGGCTCCGTGGGACTGTAACTCTCTCTCTCGACGATCGAGCTCTGCTGCTTTCTTCTCCAGCTCTTCCTGCCTTCTCAACAACTCAGCCTGAGCACGCGCTTGGTCCTGAGACAAACACAGATGTGATCTTAAAGCTCACAATCCAACATCTGACAGAGGTCCAGTATGACGTGAAGTCCAATGATGTAAGTAAAGGTTTTGTCACTCAGGGAAAGCTCAGACATGTTAGTTTAACAAGGGAAAATACGGGCTCTGATTTTAAAACGTATCAACAACTGCAGTTCACTCACTTGCCTCTAACAGCTAGTTCTATACAACTCTAAAGTGATGCTACAGGTGGAAAAGGGTCATTGAATGGATCCACACTATTCAAGACAGTGACATAAAAGGGTGCAGGAAACATTAAATGAAAAGGCAGTACCTCATTACGCCGCTGATGGGCCATCAGAAATCAGATAAGTATATGAAGAACAAGAGGAAAGGACAGAGTGTTGTAGTGTTGCAGGTATGGGGACAGTTGCACATTTTTGGTTCTTTTTCAATTTTGATCACCTTTAACACATAGAGCCCAAAGTCTAGGTTCTCTGGGACTCGCTAGCCACCTTTAACTCTTCTTTTTTGTACACAGGGATCTACAGAGATAGCTAAAAAAAGGATATTTGAACACTGCTGCTTTTGCTAGTCTGCAACAGAAATGCTGGTTAACTAAAGCGACCCACCATAGAAAGCAGCGCCTCTCTCTTTCTCTGATGGGAAATTGTAAACAAGCAGGTGGGAAATGAGACAGACAGCTGCGCAAACTAGTGTGAGTTTGCAGCCCACTCGTATCTAGGCTGTGTCGAGAGCTTATAACCACTTGATTGGAAAAATGTACAACTACATTCTGCACAGACATGTAAGGAAAGACGTCTGCTGTTGGAGAGACTGCTAACATTAGCCCATGTTTTCAAACGTATCCAGCACTGTGTGTAAGATGTGCAAAGTACCACTTATTCAGCAAGATTAAAAATACTACTTATTTTCAAAGAATGTGATTAACTGTTTAAAGTAGCTCTTAAAAACATAAGCAGTATTTCTATTAATAATGTTTAAGTTCTACAGTCCTAGTTGACTCCCTTGAGTTTTTTCTCAGACCAGTAAATTAATCTTTCTGAAAAGTCTTTAGTCTGTGGAAACTTCAACATCTTCCCTCTAAAGTGCATTTTAGCTGCTTTGACTGTAAATTCAGGTTCATCCCGTTGCTTCTGTCAGCAATAAAATCAAAGATTAATGTCAGAGTTAGAGTTCCCTTGGGATCCGTATAAACCCCAATAACAAAACCTCCACCATTCTTCACAGATAAAATTTGAGACTGAAAAAACAACGCCATCAAGCCAAAATTTTCTTTGATTTTTTTGCGTCCTTCTGGACCTTCTGTTAATGAGTATCCTCAGCGGTTTGTATCTAGTGCTGAACTTGCTCCAGTTAAATAAACAAGACAAGACGTGATGGATGTAACAGGACAAGAATAGACAGGAATTTTGCAATGATCTACACATTTGTGTCCAGCTGTTGATGTCCACCTCTGTCTGACAGATTTTTCTCTCTTATCTACCTCACTTGCACTCTGACTCTCTTTACTTGTCATACTAACAAAAAACTCCATCTCTTCATCAACTCCAAGCTAGACATTAACTGATGTTAACACACTGCTTCCCAAGAAATGTTTCACAGCCATGTTTTCAATTACTTTTCAGCACTTGCACATTGGGCACTGTGTGTTTAATGGCTATAACACACTCACGGCTCTTTTTATATTATTAACTTAGTAGAAAAATGAGAAAAAACATAGTGCGACTAACCAAATATGTTTAGTTTGAATTGCAAATGACAAAAACATGTTGACAACCTAACTGAAACAAAAAAATGAGAAGAAAACTGGATGTGAAACATGTATATGAATGCTCCTGTGTGTTTTACCTGAGTCTGTTGCTGTGAGTAAGCTGGCGGCTCTTCTGTGGGCTTCATGATGGCAGGCTGTGTGTTCTGGGAAGGTGCTGGAGTAGATTTGGGGGTGTTTCTTGGGGCTGCCTGTAATCCAGCAGAGATTCTCTATGTTAATATTTGTGCAAGCTTTAAGAAAAAGTGTAATTAGGCCACAGTCATATTTTGTCACTGAAATCCTCTGTGACTGAGAGGAGGAGGAGAGAAAGAGGATGAGGGTAAGGGATAAAAACGAGGTCACTGACTAAGAAGCACATAAACGCATGCATGCACACTACTCATCAATGAAGTTGCCCGTAAAGCTGACCGTTCTGGCGTCTGTGAAGGGGTTATACTCCTCCAGACCACCAGGAGGGGCAGATCGTGTCACCTGGGTCACCGAAGGATCCTACAGGGCAGAGAGGTCCACATAGGAATTTAGGGAGTTAAAACTAAAACTGCAAGACCAAAAGCTTCATTCACAAGATGCCGTTAGACGGTCTTTAGTTTCTGAAAATCAGCGGTGAGAAGTTTACATAAACAACATGTAAATGTCTCACTTTAATGATGGTATTCTACTAATATTAAGGCTTTCCACCATGTTTTGTGAAAAGCTAAAAACGCGCAAGTTTAAACACCCTGATAAACACAGCTTCAAGTAAAGGGGACTCAACAGTTGCTTGAAATTAAAGCCTTAAGATTTCTGGAAGCGTGTGGTTTATAAAAGGTGGAATAAAATACAAGCTGTAGCAGAAATTAATAGCTTGTTCCCTTGCTTAACATCGAAAACAGATGTACAGTGTCTGTGTTTCCAAAATATTAGTCTACATGACTGCAAAGGCAGCCAAATGTTTGCTGGATACTGTGAAAGTACATAACACACTGTGATATGAGCACAAAAATGCACCTGTCCTAAGCTAGCCACCCGGTAAACTGTCCATCAAGCTAGCAGTGGCCAGCGAGTGTTTACAGACGGTGGGCAGAGCTAATGCTATCCAGCTAGCTAACGTTGACATAATGTGTCTTTGTTCTCAAATGACATAATTCCTTTAAATTCGTTTACAATAGATATCCCCAGCAACAGTGAATTGTGACCATGTAATTATTCGGCACTCCCTCTACAAAACTATCGAGGAATCAAATTTGATGATTAGCTCATTCTGCAAGCAGGGATGCTAAAGTGAGATTGGCCTCAGTGGGTTTTCAAGCGTATACTAGCTTGCTTGCTTGCTAGCTAGCCGTGTCAGCTACCTGAAAAGGATTGCTGAAATCCGGGTCTGCGAACGGGTTGCTGTCGAAATCGGACATTGTGTAGCCTTTCTAACAAGAGTTTCCTGTGTGCGGGAACTCCCCGATTCTCCAGGGAAGACTCAGGTCCTTTGATTTGACTGCTTCTCTCTGCCGCCTGCAGTCTTCTCCGCCTCCTGCTGATGGAGACCCCTTGATTAGCAAGTTAGCCAGTAGCACAAAAATGGCAGGAGAAGAGAGGATGCGTGATTAACAGAACGGTCTACGTCACAGTTTCAGCACCGCGGACAGCATGATGCCCGGGCAGGTGCGCTACCTCTGAACACAAATGTGCAGAGCACTGCACGACACACCTCTGGTGTATTGTATTGTTATGTACTGTATTTGTGTGTTGGACTGTGTGTGAGTATTTGAGACTTAAACATGGAAGATTACAAGTTCACATGTTGCATTCAGTCTCCGTATTTCCAGAGTACAATGTGCAAAACATACTACATGAGAGTTTACTGACCACAAAGGTCATCCAGTCCTCAAACTATACGCAAAAGCTACTGCCTGCCTTTATGGCAATTTGTTGTATTTGTGTGATGTTATGTAAGTATACAGATGTTTACTTACTGTCTGCAGAACACAGGATCCATCTGCATCATGCTGAACTGATACAAATTCTCTGACTAATAATATAAGGAAAATCTCACTCTTACATTGTAGACTCCATATCATGGATTACTGTACTTAACCCATTGGAGCATCTATTTGAATCGGATGATGATAGTTTAATTATATGTTTCTTTCTGTGTGTGCGTACTCTCCTACGTTTTGCACATATGCATTAAAATGGATGCTCCATCCATCCATCCATCCATCCATCCATCCATATTTATCATTTTCTGGGTTGTGGTGAGGCTGGAGCCTATCCTGGTTGTCATGGAGCTGAGAGGTGGGATACAAAATTTGCCCTGGACAGTTAGTCTGTCACAGACTCAGGCCCAAGCCAGGCAGTGGATTTAAACCCAAGACCTTTTTGGTGTGAGGCAACAATGCTAACCGCCTCATCACATGCAACAAGTCTTTTTCACTTATTAAAAAAATTGTAAAACTTTGACCCACTACAACATTGGTGTTTATCTTATTATCTGTAAATAATTAATAACTAAGAATGATCCAAAGAAACCGACCTTTTGCTTTTATTTCAAGTGCACCTTACTTTTCTAATTTCTTCCACACTGAATTACATTTTCAGTAATGCTATGTTGCTTTCAATGCAGTACTTTGAAATTAGTTATTACTTTTAAGCTCTCAAGATTATTTTCATAGCGTGCCCATATCCACATAGCCATACAATAAGTTCTTTCTATAAATTATTTCTATACAATTAGTTTTTATTAATTATTTTTTTTTCAGTTGCCAAACAAAGAAGTCAACCTAAACTTGTGGGGCTGCTTTTACTTGTGTTTTACAATTTCCACCTTTGTAAGATGTAATGGCCAAATCTTTCATTCGGTGTACTGATGAGAATGTCTTCCCAAATTAAAACTTCACCGCCTCAGCGCAAAAGTGGAACTAAAAGGCAAAACCTGCACACCCGGGCTAATGTGAGACAAGAAAAGATTTTTTTCTTACATCATCCTTGTGATCATTCAGTAAACTACAATATTTGAGCTCCTGTAGGTCAAATACCAACGCAATCTCCTCCACTTGATGATTATGATGATTACGTTAATGATGATAATGATGATGAGGATGGTGATATATGGAAGTGTCTGCTGCTCACTTGGTCGCTTGTGCCTGTGTGAAAGAAGTAGAGAGGAAAACCTAGACTGCCTTTTTCATGATAAGTAACAGTGACCTCTTTATCTGGAGCAATCCCAGACAATTTACTGGAAATCATTTTATCTCTCTTGTCCACATATAAGAAGTATCAGCCCCCCTGAGAGCTCCTGTGGTGTGTGTGCGTGTGTGATTTTCTTCACTGGCTTCAAGATTCAGTTATATGTCAAAAATGCCCACTTGGGGGAGCTACGATCCAAAAGGTCTCTTCAACCCCGTTTTGCAGAATCCTTTCTCATTTTCCATCAATTTATTTTCATTCAAACCAAGGGTGACCATGTGAAGAACATCAGATCAGTTGACAGCCTGTAAATGTGATTTAAACATTTAAGCACCATTTACCCAGATTAAGTTTCAATTGAAGAACAAATGCTATTAGGTTGAAATCTTACAGTATGTTGTAAATGATGGTGGTTAAAATATTCCCTTTTCACTGTTTGAATTCAGCTGCTCATTTTTAAACAAAGGCAGCACGTTTCTTTAGTTTTATGGCTGCTTATCATACAACCGTTACATGAAACTAATGGGTTTTTGTTAATAAGCAGCTAAACATTTTCATGGCAAGTTAATGTGCTTTTTTGCTTTATATACTGTACCTATATAATGTTTGTGTGGATGAACTCTAGATAAACACAAAGTGAGAATTCATTACAATTCAACTTCAGTACACACACGCGCACACACATAAATGAGCATCGGTTCCTCCCCTAATCTTGTATTAATGGACCCAATCACAGAGTCTATGAATAATCAATGGCCAGTGGTCTGCAACCGCAGTGCTGAGACCTTGAGTGAAACTGAATTTTCCTAATAAGACACACACACACACACACCCACACACACACATACAATCACACCTTGTGGACCTAATAAGCTCTAATGCTCTGTGGGTTGAAAATACGTCACATGGTTTGTTTGCTGTAGAATGTGAAAGATAAACATGCTGTGCCAGGATGTGCAAACTGTGTGCATGGACGTACTCTATATGTGTGTACAGGGGAGGAAAAAGGTGTGAAAAGAGGGATCTGTCTGTCCTTGTCCACTTGTCCACTGGCCCTCTAATGCTGCTTTCCATAGATGACTCTGTGAGGAAACAACCACTTTGGCTAATAGCTGCTACATTAGTCTCTTAACCAGCTGGTCATGGCCATTTAGAAATGTTCATTAGGTCGCAGACCAGAGTGGATAGGTGAGATAGTTCACTCCACACTGTTGACTGTAGAAAGACAGGAAAGGAGACAGAGAAAGAGGAGAGAGAGAGAGCGAGGAGAAGGGCGGACAAACAGACGGTGAGGAAGAAACAGAAGCAATTTACTGGCCAACATGACGACCAAGTGTAAAAAGCCACAGATGCAATTATCGTCATATTGCTCTGAATAAGAACCTTGTGCATAATTAGATCTCATTAAGGTCTATGAGTGTTATTTTAGGGCTCTGAAAGGTTGGATAAGCAGCACTTGATATTATGGCTTATTAATGCCGCAACATCTGGTGCCATTCTGGCAATGGCCTGACAATGTCTAAAGGGGCTGAAAAAATTCAGTATTCAACTGATGTTGTGACTAGATGGTAAAATACAATGCACGATCTGTTATGCTTATCCAAATATAGGGCTGGAGATATACTGTATATAGATATAGGGTATTATGGCTTTATGTATGCTGTGTGTATGCATGCGAGTTTGTTTGTGCTGATGACCAGTCAGAACACATTACACACCGCAGAGGGAAACAGCCCTCTGTCGCCGGAAAAGCGATTGATTCTCCATTTCCATATTAATGAGCAGATTTGTTAAGAGCCTGCAGGAGTGGGAGAAAATAACAGGGTCTTCATAGGGCACGACATTTATAAATAAAGCTGATGCAGAGAAAAATGGAAATTAAACCTTTTAGTTTAATAAATTTGAGGCGTCCGCAGCAAAGCGAGCGATTTGCATTTCCATTTGTGGCCAAATAATGAGAGTGCGGGTCCATGATGAGGCTGCTAGTGCTTCTTTTGGGTCTCAGGCAGTGAGACAATCACTCCAGCGTGCAGCCCTCCACATCAATGTCATTAGCTCAGGCCTGTTAACTCTGCTACTTGGCTTTCTAAGATTATTTGGTGAACTAGAGATTCCTATTGTCGCTTCGAGTGAGGAATAGAAATGGCGTCAAAGTAAAATTCATTCACTTCTGTATCTACAGCATTCCCCACCTTGGACGTGTCTATATATTCCCTTAAATATTCAACTGTGTCTATACATGCAGACATAACTTTAAAGTGATATTTTGTTGTTCTAAAACAACTTTGTCAGAAATTGTAGCTTTCCTTCGTTCTGCCATTCTCATAAACACTCGCACCTAGATGCACACCCACATGTGTCTGCACACACACGCACACACACACACACACAAAGCATCACTGATTGAATTTATTGGGGAATGGATGTTGACTAGACCACTCCAAGTAGGCTAGATTGTTGTTGTTCCCAGATTGACAGACAGACCCAGAGCGGCTGATTGAAAGTGCCTTTTAGCTTGCTCTCACTGTATATTTGATTTGGCAAAATGGAAGGGGAGTCCAGTCTTTTCCCAGGATGCAAACACAAGTCCCTGTGTTTGTGTGAGAGTATGTGTGTGTGTTTGTGTATTTATGTGCGCTCTGCGTACGTTGACTAGTGGATGCTTTTGTAAATGCTGCATAAAATGTACCCTTTCAGGTATTAATTGAATAATGCAAGCACTCCCCTTGTCAGCCATCAAGTGAGCCACTTTCTCGGTGGCCTGTGCCGTTCTCTTTGCCTGTGAATTGACTAGATTTATCTGTGTTGTTCCAGTCAATGGATGCCATTTATTCCAAATATTTGACATAAACATGCAAAGAGCAGAGGCGTGCACTCATAAAATAAGCTTCTAGACTGTTGTTTTACAGCCCAAAGAGACAGAGGGCTCTCGGCCTATCGAATCATGTGGAGCTCTTGCTGAGCCAACAGCGTGTTAAAGTTCTTTTTCAACCAATGATGTGATGAAAAGGAACAATTGCTGCCATAAAAAAGAGGAGAAAGGAGAACGGGAAGAAGGAGAAAAAGAACATGACGAGAGAGACTGAGTTCTTTGGTGGTGCCAGTGCGCAGCTGGAAAGAGCTGTGCAGTGTCCTGCTAAATATGCATAGTTATTTTCCATGCCTTTAATGGGACACATCTCATTGAGTGCCTTATGTCTGCTTCCAAACTGTAAAAGATATTTAGCTTCACACCTGCAGGAAATTCCCCGTAATAAAGACAATATTGGCAGAGTCTTTGCTGAATCTGCTCGATGCTTCCTAATGGCAGTCAGACAACTTCTGTGTTAATGCAGCTTGTAAGAAATGAAAATTTAAGTTGCATTTAACTTGTATCTTTGCATGAAAAGGATGTGGAATTGATTGTGATTAATCAGGGTAGCCATTTATTTCTATACAGCATTTTTTTTTTTCAAATATAGAAATTCCCCTTAGATTTTGTCTGTATTGCTTTTATAGATTGGACGTGTGTGTGTGTGTGTGTGTTGCCAAACAGTGAGGTTCGATTTGCTGATTTAGCACCTCTCTAATTTTCTGCACGGTAATATTTGCCTTAACCTACCTGCCATCTGTTTTTATTATCCAGGTGAATATGTTTGTCTAAGGATATCAATAATCATAAACAAAGCAATGACTCTTTCACCTCTCCCCGTATAGTCCTCACAGTACCTCTGTCTGCCTCTCACACGAGGCTGCTCTCGCTTCATGATCTGCCTCCATGCAGTCTACATATTTCAGTGTGTAATTGGTGAAAATCAAACATTTTCAATCCCAGTTTCAGTCAGTCAGTCAGTCAGTCAGTCACACACATACAGTACATAACTGCACACACATGAATTCACATACACTGTGCCCGTGGCTCTCATGCCTTGACAGAGTGTGTGCTCTCCTATTACAGACAGTAATTACCGTCAGTCACCCTGTGTGTCCATAACAAGCCAGCATAATGCCCTAATCAGGCCTGGATTAATCTAACCCTCTCTCTAATCACTCTAAAAGTGATTTATATTGTTTTTCCTGTTCGGAACAAATGAAATCTGTAGCCTAAATTAATACTGGCTTTTCATCACTGGGAAGCTAAAAAGCCAGTAACCGTCACATTCTTGTCATTAAGACTGCATCTGTGGAGAGATGTACACACACACACACACACACATACACACACACACACACACACACACACACACACACACACACACACACACACACATACACATACTCACAGTCATGCATGCATATTTAGGTTGGAAAGAAAAAATATATAATACAATATTTCATTAACTAAGCATACTAATAACATTAGCGTTTTGTAGAAAGGCTCTCAGCCGCACTAAATGGGGTCATCAGAACAACAACAAAAATTTTTATTGCTGCTGTTTCATATTACACGTTCTTCTTTGATTTAATAATTTCTATTAGAAAATGGCTGCTGATGAATTACACTTAGACTGGAGAGATGCATCGGGCTTTTTTAGCATTAACTTTCTGAGACGTGAACTACGCGCACAGAGTTTATTGGTCAGCCTAATGTATGTGGGCACAGGTATAATTTTGCACTGTAGTACACGTAAAATGTTTTTTTATCCATCTTCCAATTACTCTGATGAAAAATGCTCTATATCATTCTGTACAAGCTGTTTGTTAAATTGTATCAACCACAATCTTGCAATTTCTTGGTCTCTAGCTTTCATTTTAGATAGCATGCCTCTTGTTTTGGTCCATGCCTCCTACTTTGTTTCATTTCCATTGTTTAAACAAATCAATTCCAACCCTGACTCACTTCCCACTGTTTTTCATTATGAAGAACGAAGGCCGGACACGAATCGTAACAGAACCTTGAAATTTCCTGCTCACCATTCAGTTTGTGCTCAGAATACAAACCAACTCACAAGATGCACATTTAACAAATGCAAATTGTGAGCCAATCTAGTTGAGCTATCTGGGCTCCTGCTTCCATATTCATTTCCTACACCCCACTGTTCACAAACTCAAGAAACAGTCCTGGGGTTAACCTGAAAGGGATCGGAAATGAAGATCTGACAGTGTCCACTATCTCGCTCTTTTTTTTTTTCCGTCTCCTTTATCTCTTTCTTTTCCACACCGTCTCTCACCTTTGCTCCTCTCTCCTTCCTCCCCTCTCCCCCTCTCCTTCCCTCGGTCCCCTCTCCCCTGTTCTCTTCATGCTGTGTAATTCTCATCTTACACACTCTGTTGCTCTGGACTATGAATAATGCATGGTGTGTGAGAAATCCTCAATCTCATGCTTGGCTCCCAGCGAGCATTACGGAGCTTGCATCTCTATTACGGAGATGAATAGGAGAGAAGGGAATATCACATAGGATACGGTCTAACTTCATTGTTTGTTTTCAGCATTATAGCCCCAATCTGGGATTTCTTTTAAGTACATATGAATTATGTATATGAGTGTACAAGGGTAGCTTGTTGATGAAAATTAATATTGTCAAAACCTTCATAAATCACTGTATTGTCCCTGCACTCTTCTCCAGTGTCACAATACAAATAAATATATACAAGAAGAAATGTTTGCAGCTTCTCAGCAGATTTAAAATTCATGTGTGTGCACGCTGCCAGCTATTGAAAAAAAATCATTTATTTGTCCTAATGAAATTTTATAGAGAACTGCTTTAAAATCCATCCAGCAAAGCTATAAAAAGCAACACCATAACAATTTCGCAGTGTGTGTTTTAGTTCTGTTGGGTCTTTGCTTTCGCTCCCTCTCTTTTTGATTTGATTTTATGGAAATGACAAGATGGCAGGGAACAGAAGCGAAAATGCATTTCTAAATACAAGAGCTTTGTTGGATGCGTGTCCACAAGGATCCCTCTCTGTCTCTCCATTGCAATTTGTTTACAGCCGAAATACGGCAAATGCTGATAACAAAAACGAGATCCGGTTACCGCTGTCAGAGAAGAAAAAAGGCTCAACACTTTAACAATGGGTCAGCTTAAAATTCTTTTATGTTACCATATGGTGTCATCGCGCTAGGAGCAAATGACTGCTTGAACCTTTCCATGGATTTTATGGGAAGTATAAACCTAGTGAAGTGGTAGTGTTATGCCACCCGTGATGTGAACTTTCAACATTTCCAGCAGTTTTACAAGCTTTTTTTCACGTCCTTCTGCAGTCTTTTTAAATAGTTTACTTTTCGCAATGATGACAACACGGAGAGGATGCTTATACACTAAATTGTTCAATAAAAAAACAA
The DNA here is from genome assembly GCF_900408965.1 of Simochromis diagramma. Taxonomy (NCBI): domain Eukaryota; kingdom Metazoa; phylum Chordata; class Actinopteri; order Cichliformes; family Cichlidae; genus Simochromis; species Simochromis diagramma. Next base: position 7,086,911 of record NW_024387200.1, on the reverse strand, counting down.
ATGAAAAACATTTGGTTCAGTCCGACAACCTTCCTGCTTCTGAGATAGGCTTATGTATACGTTATATGTGCTTCGGTGTGTGTGTGTGAGCTATGCTGCGACACAAACCTATGTTTTATGGGGTGTGTACATGTGATAAAAGCACTCAAGAGTTAAAGTGCTTTTCTACCATGCTCAAAGCCATGTGTCAGCACTAGACCACTAAATCCACACCATTCCCTTGAACAGTTTCCCTTCCTCTGATAGTCTATCATTCCTTTGTTTCAGGTGGCTGGCCACTGTGGCTGACAGGGCCAAGTCCTTGAGGAGATCATGTGTCTGTGGAAAGTACAGGACAAGCACTGATGTTTGAGCTTTCAAACCAGTGTCCCCGGTGTTGCCTATTTCCCTCTGCCTTCACTGCATCTCACATACAATGTCTCTATGACAGAGCGCCGTGGCTTGGCAAGTATTTGTGATTCGCGATTTTGCATCGTTTGAGTCCTCTGAGGCGTTGTACACGGTGCAGGAGATAATATACCATCTGTGTCATCCATTCTTTCTCTGTGTACATTTCACCCATCTTTTTATCTTCCATCTTTATGTTCTGCATTATCTAGTATTATACATCATTTGTAGGGATAAAAACCTCCCTATTATTCCATAGAGCTGAAATCTTACAGAAATATGCCTCCCATTTTGGTAGACATGGCTTACTCTTTCGTCTTTTTCATACCCATTTTGGATGAACCCCTGATGAATCACGCTAATGACCTAGGCCCTGTGCTGCAGCACTGCTCTGAAATTAATATAGTAGAAATGGAGATATAGGGCAAATAGATGAGAATAGGAACCCGATATTCACTCTTGGGTACTACGTGCTCGGGCAGAGACACACACATACATGCACTCGCATATACAGCACACAGAGCCTGACAGGCAGGCTATTATCCCCCAGCCTGCGCTGCTGTAATTGGCTATCGCTTTTTACAAATGTGGCTCCGTCTGACTCGCATATCAGCTCGCGTCTCATCAACTGTGTAGGGGTCACCATGTCCGTGCTTGTGTGTGGCGGTGCATGTGTCTGTATATGTGCGAGTATATATGTAGGGGTCACTGGTGTGCCAATCCCTCTCATGTCTTCATTTCACACACTCATTTATGTCCATGCTAAACGAGCCAACGGATGCTAAGTGTGTCTGTGGCGGGCTCCTCTTTAGCAGTGCCGGAGTATTTAGCCATTAGGGCTGCTAATAGCATCAAGATCATTCTCACACTGGCTAGGTGATGATGAAATATTAGCTTAGCTCAGGGTGCCATTAGTTAGTCTGGGATTGCCTTGGAGGTCAGATTCCTCTTATTTCACACACGCGCATAGATCAAACCCAGTTATTAACTGAATGCGCAGATTAATTTCTTAATTTTATCACATTGTGAAAAAGCATGTTTCAAAGCCTACTGCAGCTTTAATACAAAGCTTTCCTTTCGTTTGCTCTTCGACCAAACTGTTGAATTATTAAATGTGTCCTTTTATCTGCTCAAATTGCCCTGATGTACTTTTTATGGAGTTTTTATCCTTTATTTGATAGTTGACAAAGTGGAGGGAGAAACTATAGCTGGAATTATACAGAGGGCATTAATTAGTGAGGACGTTTGTACACATTTTAAAACTGTATGTTCCCATTTTCAATTTACCTTTAGTCCAGCTGTGTCTGTAATGTTATTTTTTTAGAGGTAAAAACACAAACATTAGTCATCACGCTTTACACCACAAGTATTGTAAATGCAAATATACAGCTAAGATTAAATTCATGCGTCCTGATAGAACTAATGAAAAAGTTTTCTTTGGACTTTTTTTTTTGCATTTCTTAGAGTTTTCATGCACAAAATCTTCAGTAAAATTATAGTTTAAACATTACATTTACATTTCCCGAATATAATGCAATTAAAGTGTGAATTGTTTCTTGATTTTAGATCTATGTTTGAATATTTCCAGAGGCAAATTGGGTCTCAGACATAGAAACAAGTATCATATGTCTGTCTATGTACAGTAAGATTACCTTTATGATATTTACATCTCTAAAGCTTTTCTGTATTATGACATAATTTATATATTCATTGTACACTGGGAGACTATCCCAGCTGTCATAGGTCACCAGTCTGTCACAGGGCTAACACACAAAACCATTCACGCTCACATTCACACCAACAACAAAGTATCATCAGTTAATCTAACCCCCCACATGCCTTTGTAGTGTGAGCGGAAGCTGGAGTACACAGAGAGATCCCATGCAATTAGATGCATGTTTGAACTCAGGTAAATTCACTACCTGGGCCCATGTCCTCATTTTAGGTTTGACAGCATTTTAGTAGGTAAAGGTGAATGCTTGGACATGAATTGAGCTGCGTTTTGGGGGAGGCCTCGAAGGGGACTGGCGACAGCTCCGGGGCCTGGCAGATCCCCATGCACTAAATAGAAGTGAAGAAGTTAAAGAATTGAAAAGGGGCAGGGAGGTTGGGGCACGTAAACGAGAATGAACAGTTTTCAGAACTGGGGGAACCTAAATAGATGAGAACCAGAAGGAGCGTGCTTGGAGGCGTGGTCCCGCTCCTGAAATTCCGATACATAATGTCCAATTAAATAAGCATGTAATAGTTCTAATAACTGAGTGTGCTTACATGCTGATTTGCATGTATTTACAGCACATTGCTTTTTTGTGCTATCACACACTTACCTGTTTATGTGACTGATAAATATTCATAACATTATGTGCTTTTTTTATGTTTAACTGTATGGATAAAGCAAATTAAATCACATAATCCTGAGTGAGGCTGACTGTAAATATTGTTTGAGTGTACATTGTCAATTATAAACGCTGCAGCATTTCAAAATATTCAGCTGAATAAAAACAACAGGATCACAGAATCTCATCATGTGTATAACCTTTCACTTAGTCTGGTATCCCCTGTCATGTGACAGACCCAGTAAAAGCAACAACTATATTATATATAATATAAAGTATTCACAGACATGTTGCTGTTGATGTGTTTGCCCCTTGTGTGTGGCACATACAGCATAGAATCTATTTTATGCATAGATTAATGGACACAAAACACAATTTACACTGGGTTAAATGGCTTTCACACAGACTTAATTGTACAGTGTGAGATGTTTTATGGTGTATGAAAAGGGAAGATTAGAGAAGGAGACAACGGAAATGACTGACTTGTGTTTGAACTCTCGGCACCAGCGCACCACAGGTTTGGAGTTGTACTTTAAGAAGAGTCCCTAAAGCCACACCATAATTACTTTCCCACTAGGCAGGGCTCTGGAGCTGAAATTACATCACACATAATGGGGCTGATTTAAACCTATATTCGAGAAGCCAACTGCTTGCCTATCATATTCTTGCACCTTGTTAATCCTTAACCAATGAATTAACCCTCATTACCAGCAATGGAATATAGATGAACACTCTCTCTTCCCCTGTCTTGCTCTGAATCGTCTTCCTTCTATCCCATTCTTAGCCTCCATCTAGTTTCCTGTGATGGGGGACGTCTGGGGTCAGTGATTCGGTCCCGTGTCGCCCCTGATAGTTCTTCCTGCATTCAGATTATTCTGACCTTAGATCAGCCCTATCGGCTGACCGTTAAAGCACTTTAAACCCCAACCTATCCAAAAGCCAGCTGCTCCCCTCAGAGTCAAGATTGCCTCATATCTCTCAGCTTGTTTGTCTATCTGTGTCTGTCTCATATGAACAGAGTGAACAGTGCGACTAAAAGAAGGAGCCCATGAGCAAATGCTCTTCACAATGCTTCAATTTCACATGACAAAGTAGAGACAGAGGGCTGAGCGCTGGTGTGAGATGAGCTTTATGCTCAGGTGTCATTTAAACCTGGCCTCCTCTAGACTGTAAATAACATGCCTCAGCTCCACTTTGCACACAGTTCTTTGAGGAGAGGCCGGTGTTCATGCACGTATGTGACTGTGTGGTTTTTACCCACCTTCAGGTATTTTTTTTTTTCATAAAGCACACAAATCAATCCAGCTCCAAGAATTTGATCTTATCATGAATAGCTGAGCTTGACTTTGTTGTCTCAAAATCCAATATTCTTTTGGGTAAGAATCTATTGGATCAATGATTTATTACCCATGGTGTAACAGAGCTGTTCTCTAATGACTGTGTTTGATTGACACCTGACACTCACTCACTGTTCACTGCAACCAGTCTTTCAGATCACAGACAAGAAGCTTCAGATCACTAGAACAAGCATGTGGACGACATTTCATTACCATATTTACAGAAGAGATCATATATAAAATTTAAAAGCTCTGAATTTGTGAGTTCTGTTTTTCTTCACATAGTTGTGTTGCAATTCAATTCAATTTTATTTATATAGCGCCAAATCACAACAAAAGTCGCCTCAAGGCGCTTTATATTGTACAGTAGATCGCACAATAATAGATACAGTATTTACTCTATTTTCTTTTTTCTTTCTTTCTTTTTTTGTATTTATTTTACCCATGCATCCTGTGAGAGGCAGTATGCCTGTGCTTGTGCATTCAGATGAACATCCGGTCTTATTGTGTGTGACCTCCGTCTCTCAGGCTGTTTGCTGTCTCGGATAACATTTTGACATTCCAGTCTCCTCTCTCAGACACTGCGATACCTCGGACCGAGGGTGGATGGGGGGCCCAGTGATAAGGCTTCACTCACAATTAGCAGGCAGGAGCAGGGAGGCGAGAGGGGGAAATTGAACTGTCAGGAGAGAGAAGAGGAGAGAGGAGGAGTGGAAGAGAGAAGAGGCCGAGATAGAGGGGAGGGGAGAAGGGGAGGGTGACCCCATCCTGCAAAATGGAGCCCGTCATAATTTGTTCATTTGGTGCCCATCAGGCTCTACCTTCCCTCTCTAACACTGCTCTGCTGACCTCCCTCCCTGTGTTTCGCCCTCTCCCACCTCTTCTCTCTTCATGCTCTCATCTTCTGTATCACCTTCTTGCTTACCTTCGCTTGTCGTGGCATTTGCTTCTTGTTGGTACTATTGTGCTCACTTTTGCCATCCTCGCACTGCTATTAGCAACATTATTCTTATTAAATGCATCAACTGGCTATTTAAGGAAAAATTACCCAGAAGAGAAAAAGAGCTAAGAAGACCAAGGCCTGTGCCTGCCCTGTCTCTCCGGAGGACGCGGTGGATGGTAATGCTAATGTTAAATAAGCAGAGAGGCTTTTAGCAGCTCTGTATTTAAATGTCAAATGCTGATGGGCCCTAATGAGGTAATACTGCTGAGTGCAATTAGCCTGCTAGCTGCAGAAGACTATTCACATCAACACAAGTAGACTCACACATGTAGCAGCATGTATACTCATATACACACTGTGTGCTGAGTGGAGAAAACAACTGCCACTTTAAGTGGAAATAAAGGTTGCTTTTAAAACGTGATCATTGTTGAAGTATGTTGATGTAAAGGATATTTTTAGGCACTGATTAAATATGAAAGCATAAAACTTATTAAAACTGAATTCCCACACATGTAATCTTGCTTTTGTTTCTTAGCTTGTTGTACTAAAATGTTTCTTTATAGCTTCTTTCTTCTACAAGTTATTTGTTTAGGCTAAAGGTTTAACTGAGAATTCAGCAAAGATTTTCATCTCTTAAAATTTGATCTCTCACTCTGTACACAGGACAATATGTGTGAATTGGTATGTGTCAGCTAAAGTGTGGTCAGTGCGTGTGTGTGTGTGTGTGTGTGACAGAGAGGATACAGGTGTTGTTAGCAAGCTCTGAAGGTGACTGCTGGTCTCATCCATCAAACAGGCTTTCCTCGGGCTGATCCCTAATGGATCCCCTCAATCAGAGCCGCTCACTGTCACTCGCAGTGCAACAAAATGAGAAATCAGGCAACTGGTCGCACAGCCAAGGTTGGGAGTCATATAAAGGGGACAAAGTGATAAAGACCAGCTCGTGTCCAGCCTGTTGATTAGTATTGAGTGATCTCAGCCTTCCAGTCGGTCATGGCGGAAGCAGGACATCAATCTGGACAAAGCTAGTTCTTTAACAACTATAATTCAGCTGTGCATTCACTATATCCAAACCTGCAAACAAGACTTCATTGTGAAGTAATTTGTTGACTATGCATTAGTGGATATATATTAGTCTGTACCTTTAAAAAAAAAAGAATTCCACTTTAGTCCTTCAAATGAGCTTATTTTAATAAATCAGTGTAATGTGATAACAGGCTACAGGCTGAATATGCCAGTGGTTTTGATTTTATCTAGTCCAAAGTACAGCTACTGGTTTAAAGGAAATGATAAATGGGCTAAATCCTCTCTGTATGTTGAAGAATAGTATCAGGCTAATGTAGTTAAAAGTTTCAACACACTTCACTTTGCTGTAGGCCATTAGAATCTACAAAGGGAGGACAGATTCAAAACAGTGCATTTACCTTATTCTTCTGTGTCCAAGCTTCCTCTTATATTAAATGCTGGTTCTGTCTTCTCTTCATGGTGATTTGATTTGAGAAGCTAATATCCTGAAAGCCCCTTCTTACTGTATGCCTCCAAGTACTCATTCTCCCAACTTTAAAAGCACCAAACCTTTATTATTGAAAAGGCCTGTATTTGGTTTTAGGGTCTAACAAAATTGTGTACCACATTTTCCTCCTTGAACACAGAATGAAAAGGGTTTGAGTGCTATCCGAGCGAAATAGATTTATTATACAGCATGTCTGTGTTTGACTACTAAATAGACAAGAAGGAAAGAAGATGTTTCATAGAAATATGAATGTACAGTGAAGTAATCCCACTAAAAGCTCTCAAAACTGCCCACTTTTAGTCCCACTAGACTTGTAGTCTCTACAAACCATATAGGACTTTCAGACCCTGTAAACTGCCTGCAAACTGTTTGTTCAGACGCTCAAGGCTGGATAAACAGCTAGTCAAAGCTGAGAAATGCCCCAGGTTCACTTTGTCTCTTGGAGTCAGTAAATTGTGTTTTTAAATTAAAGCACAAATATTTAATTACCCACAAATTAACAGATATTCTGGTAAGAACAACTGGTTATTTACTGCATTCTTAGGTGGAATATATTGATACTATGTCTAACCTGTGTATAGCTAATGCAGCTGACTGACCCTATATAAGGAGCAGGAAAAATAGGCTGCCATTAGGGACTGTTTCAGTGTAATTAACCAAGTTAGTCTATATGCTTATTGTGTACACCTTTAATTCTAAAATGTAAGGCTCCTTTAAAAAAATCCAATTCACTGGTCATTATTTGCACGCACAATTTCAAGCTTGTGAGACAAACACGAGCAGGTAATTCAAAGTGTCATAAAAAACGACCTGTGGTGTCTGTTTTTGAAGAACACCACAGGAGAGAGAGAAAATGCTTCCCGTTTTATTTGTTTTCATGTTTTGAAATAACTAATAGTGGTAGTAAGTCATATCCATTCCATTCATTCTTATTGCAGACAGATACTCGCCGGTCAACATGCACGCTGATATTAATTTTGGTAGCAATATTGATCTGGAGGCCTGCACACAGTCATACATACAGCTGTCCGGTGGTGGGCTTACCAATCACCATAAGTCAGTGTCAAGCTGGGAACACCAGGGGTGGTGTGGGCACCCTTCAAAAATTAATCAGAGAGATTTAATGCAGCCCTTGTCTCGGCTATTTCTGGACTTCACACAGTCCTCACGTGTATACAGTCTTGATATTGTATCATATAGTCCGACTAGAAAAAGGGCTCCTCTTTTGAAGAAAAATCTAATGGGAATTAAGTTTTAGAGTGGGATTACATTTGGCCAAAAACTGATTTCTGAAAGCATAAAAGGTTCTGCACCAGCAATGACAGATTATTTAAGAGGACAGCTGCTTTACATCTGTTTGAAGTTTTCCTACTTGCTTGCTGCTTCTTTGTTTTACCCTCTATGTTCTCTTTCTGTCTCTTAAGCTGGGGAAAGCTCTTTGACTACATTCCATGATTATCATACAGATAGGATCATATCCCATTGATTTTATGCAGATGATCACCTTTCTGTGTATGCAGGGCTGACGGTGGTAGTAATTTACAGAAGAAAATCAATTACCCTTTTCGTCTGCAGGAGTAATTGTTTATTATTTTCCTATTAGACAAACTGTGTTGATCAATGTTATGGAAGGATTGCCCATGAATATTATCAACATAAATAGATTTGCCTTCGACATTAGTACTAGTCTTCCTTTAATGACCTGTACAATGACAAACCAATGCCACAGGCTGAGATTTAGCCGCTAACTATGTGATGGATTCGTGTGTGTGTTCAGTGTGTGCTCACGTTCTCTGTTTCTTGGTCTAAATAATTCTCAGATTTTAAAAAGGACCGTTAACCATTCTGAAACTATTTGTAGGCCTTAAATTGACCTCTTTGTTCAGGGATATATCGTGAAACAACTGTATTCAAAATACTAAGCACAGGATCCTGTTGTTTCACAAATCTGGTGTTGATGTGAATAGTCATTGGTTCCCTTGGCTCTGTCCACAGGCTCTCTGCCTGCATATGTGTGGATTGATCTAGACACAAACTAATCACTATTACTCACTGAAGTAATTGGCCCAGCCCGGATCACAGAGTAGCAACCGATCGACTGGTCCAGGGATCAATTCTTTGATCAGAGGAGGTGGCAGCAGAAAGAAGGGAAGCAGAGGCAGGAGGAGGAATGTTTTCTAATGTGGCAGATCAATCTGGCTGAACGGCACAGTTTCTGGGTGTGTTCTAGTCCACCTATCACATTCAAAATGGTAACCATGTTAACTTTGCAGCTTAACTGCATTTCATCAGCTGCAGTGTGCAGCATGCAGAATTCAGAGGTCAGAATCACAAGTCTATCCGAGATTGCATGGTGACATCTTCTGCAACCAACAATCTACTTCTCAGGTTGAACACAAATGTCACAGATTAAGGAAAATAAAAATGCAAACTGTCTTAAAGTTAAACCAATATCTTGGAAATCGAAGATAGACCTATGTATCAAACAGATAATATTAGAGTAATCAGGAGCAGGCAACAGAGACCGAGCTCTTTGGTGTTTCATCATATCTGCTTCCAAATGTTTATAAAAAAAGCTGTACAATTTACCTTGACTCCCTTATGAAAATCCACATGACCCAGATGTTTGCAGGCAGCCCAATAATTTACTTTAAAATTCAAATTCAAGAGTATTAATTTTCTTAATAAATTATTAGTTGATGTTGACATATTTTGCTTTTTTATCTTTATAAAAACAAAATAAAAGTACATTAATCAAGAATAACAATTAGAAACAAGATAATCATTAGGTTCACTGACTGTATATACAACATAATGTTTGCAGTGCTGTTCAAAGGCATGCCTCTATCAGCTTTAGTAAGAGTCACTTTCATTTTTAAATGTAAGATGATATATGGATTTCAAAGATAAAGCCCATTATTACTACACTATAAAGTGAAAACAAACAAACATGCAGAGACCAGGAGAGAAATGTGGTTCCTTAACTGCAATTGCTGGCGACCGAGCAACTCTGATAACACAAAAAAGCACCGGGATAACACTCCTAACATTTGGCCTCAGTCGCTGCATTCCCCTGATCCGCCTATTTCATGGGCAGAGCAGGTGGTCCTAATATTTCATGCGTTCAATGTGTTTGCAACCCTTATCCCCCCCACTCTGGCCTCTTGTTTATTCCTCATCCCACGAGAGCCCATTTCTCTTTCATTCGTGCTGGTCCTGCTTTTAGGAGGTTCCTGCTCGGCCAGACAGAACGCTGAGCACAGTTCCGGAGCGCTGGCCTCTTCTCACCATTCTCATCTCAGCGTCTCCCCTCGACGCTGCTCCTGTGTCGCTTTCTCCTCAACTCCATCTCCTTCTACCGCCCTTCTCGCCCCTTTCTTCTTTCCTCTTTCTTATCCTTCTCCTGTCCCTTTTCTCCTTCCCTCTTTCTTTCCCTCTCACTGTGGTTGTTGATTGGGTGTCTGAGTGCTTGTGGCAGCTGTGTGTTGTGTGTAATAGAGCAGAGAGGCTAGTCTGAATACAGCGATGGGAGAATTTGTTTATGTGAGAGATGCATAGATGGAGACAGGTCTCCAGACGCTGCGGGCTCTCTCTTGCTGTCATCCCGCATTCAGGCCCTGACAGGAGATCTGAGATGGCCAAATATGCTAGACGCTCTCCCCAAATCCCCAAGCTGCACCTCGCAATCCAACCGATGTGTGTTTGTGTTTATTCAGATTTGACAGAATGATTCTGTGTGTGAATGTGTGTATGTGAAGTGTGGTCATGTGTTTCTAGGATGGCATGCTTGATCAGATTCCCCTGCCACAGGCTCAGTCCAGAGTCCATTACCACTGAGCGACAGAGGGGAAAAAGTCTACCAGCTATTCTCTTTTTATCCCATCCCAGTGATCTCTTTCTCTTTCTGATATGTTAAGGCTGTTCAGCGGTGCAAGGATTCAGCATCCATTGCTTCTCTGAGATACACATCCCGCTCAAACAGCTCATTTAGTATTTTCATTCCTCTCTTTTTGTTGCACTTGTAGTTGCATTTGTATCTCATGTTTGCAGCAGTTTGTCCAAGTTAGACGTGTCACTTCACCCTCGCATCTTTAGGGACTCTTTGCTTTGTCTTTGTGTCACCATGATATGTTACAATTTGTTATTTAAGTCAAGTGTTTAAATTGAATAACCCCTGTGTTTTGGTTCATACGGGGCTTACTTTGCCCACTGAAGGACTATAACACAGCAGTACACTGTTTGGTCTGGCACAGCCCTGACTGTTGCACTCTTCTACCTAAATGAAGACAAACTCATGTATTGGAATAATATGCTTAGAGGAAAGACTCTAAACCGCAATTAATGAAGACTGAACCTGAAGTGGCTCTTTGGCTGTTGTTGCCATTAGAATCTATGCTTCCATCAATGCAGCTTGACTAAAACGCATAGGCTGCATTCTGAGAGCAACCCGACTCGGCACGTTGTGGCCTTTTAACTACCTTCAGCAATTTGATGCTCCTTAATTATCCAACCCCCCCCCCCCCACCACTGCCTTGCTGCCATCTTTCCGCTCAGCTGCAGAAACGGTGCGTTTGCTTACCAGCTCTGCCTTGCCTAAGTGTTCGCCTGCATGTAAATTAATCTTGATTCACTTTCCCCTGCCCTGCTGAGTGCTACAAATTACCCTATAGCAACGAAACAGCACAAGTGAAAAAAGCCAAATCACTGCACTTGATAGGCTGTTGCTCCTGTGCTTTATGCCATTACATTAGAGCTACATAATGAATGCTCTCTTGTGAAAAGTAGTGTGTTGTAGCTTTTTAATTCATCATGAATAGGGAATGTTTGTGCATCTCTCTCACTGTGTCTGCCTGCTTGTGTTTCTCCGGAAGAAGCTTTAATAAGGGGTGGAGGCGGGGGGTGTGCTTGCTGGGTAACCACTAAGCGTACATTCACTCACATTGCCCCCCACACCTCACGTCAGCATCCATCATTCCATTTACAGGAGCTTGACAAAATTAGATGCCTTTGTGCCGTAGTCGCTCTAATTGGCCGAGGAAGAGAAACAGGCTTTTGACACAAACACAGGCAACACATTCACTTACCACAGCACTTGTCTCTCTGTGGATGTTAATGTGGAGGAGGTTTAGGTTTTAATTCACCAGAACAGAATTGGCTTCAGCTTGAGTGCTTCGTTTTCTGCCCTGACGGCTCTTCACAAATTTCCCTGCCGTCTTTTATTGCTTTTAAACCTTAGTTTTATGGGGGGGTATTCTGATGGATGTTCACTGTACTCTACTTAGTTTCTTATGAATGTCTCCTTTAAGAAGTCACTCTTTGTTCTGTCGTCTTGAACAAAAGTAATTTTTATTTGCTGTGTTTGATCTTAGCCTATTAGTCAAATATTTTGCTGCATATGATATAACCTTGACTATTGACAAAGCAAGGACACTCACTGTGGGTATGTTCTTGTGTGTGTGTGTGTCTGTGTGTGTCTGTGCATTTGTGCATTTGTGTGTGTAAATCAATGACAGTGAATGGGAGGAACCCCTCTACAAACCCTCATCTTTCATCCTGAATAACCGATATCATAAACAGACGCTACTCATCAATCTCACCTGTGTTCCCGATACAAAGATGGGAGGCAGGCCTATTTCCCTCTCTTTCTGCAGACCTGATGACATTTACTAAATTGCTCTGTGTGTATTTGTGTATATATCTATATGTGTATATAGATATATACAGTAATTGCACAGAGCACTCTGGCTGTGAGAGTGTGGTTATGTGAGTGTGCTGTGTGTTTTCGTCCTTGGCAACATTTGTGGAAACTTGATGCTGTCTCTTTGTGTTTCACTATTATTGTAGATCAGTTTAAGTTGAGCGGACAGTTTTGGTAAGTGAGCTTTGCCTTTTTATTGGTGGTGTTGGAAACCCTGCAGCTCTGTAAGCGTCCACAGAGGGGCAGTGCAGCAATTTGCAGCTGCTGTGGACCAGGAGAGAAAATAAAATAAAAGTGTGGATAAATCAGCAAAACCAGCACACATGAAGAAGAGGTAAAGATTGAATTATGTTTAATGATGTCATTTGGAGAGGAGTGTGCTATATTATAACAAATGATAAAAGCGTGTTTTAATGAGTAGTCATAAAGACTCGGTAGACAGTCCTATTCAATGGGCCTCTTAGCTTGCAAGGTTCCTCAGGGCTGAAAAAGATCAAAGTGACTTTGGGACAATTATTGCATGTGTGTTTATTATTACTCCAATTCCATGCCAAATTGAGTGTGTTGTAAGTATGTGTGTGTAGCCCAAGGTCATGGTAAACATTGTACATCTCTAGCCTTAGGCAATAGTGATAATGCTTGGATAAATAATAGATGAAGTATATAAATCTATTACCAGAACAAGGCCGATAAAGACATTTATCCCTCTGAAAGGGGGATTACCAAACAGACACACTGTGTGTCTGAGTGCATGAATTCAACTGTCTGTTTTATACTTTGAAGCAGGCAGGAGAGATGAACCGATTTTCAAAAATCACAGCACATTTGAAATGCCCACAACTGCCTTCAAGCTTTATTAGTGCTCCTCTTTGATAAAACATTTTTTGGTTAGTTTTAACTAAAATAAAAAAAAGAAGAAAGTTTGACTGTGATTAAAAGACTCTTTCACTGAAATGTTTCAGGTTTAAATGGTGCTTAATGAAGTGTTTTTGAGCCAACTGTTCCTTTCTGAACTAAAACTAAACAAAGTTCCCACCAACTGCAAAGCAAAGAGTGCCACAACAATTAGTTGGTAACAATTAAATATCATTATGTTATAATTAATCTGCACACAATTCATTAAATACTAATTCCATATGAAAATTGGGGGGAGAAGAATGCCATCAATACGCTGCTTTAATCAACATGTGATTGACAGCATGCTGAAATGGAAAGTTTCTGAATAGGATGAGACACCCTCTCTCTCGCTCTCTCTGTATATGTGCGCTTGTCAGTGAGTGCAAAGTGGATCATCTTAAGTGTGTAAAGAAAAACTCCCCTCTGTCTGTTGATGGTAATTAAGTTCCCTCCCTGTGGGGTTGCTGCTGTGGCCAGGTTGGAGGAGACGGGTGGGAGGCATGATCTTGCTAATTGTTGTACATGAGAGCCTGTTTTGGCTCCTGTGTATGTTCATGAACTGTGAAACTGAATGGAGCCATATGACTACAGGTCACACCCTGAGTGCCGTTGCTAAGATACAGCATCTGAAGCATCATGGAGGGGTGGTACTTGGGTACTCCATCTTCAGCCCCCCCAAAACCTCCATCCTGCTTCCTCCCCCCATGTCCTCCCTGTGCCACTTCCCCCTGGGGTTTGGCTGAATGGGCTGGGCTGACAGGGGCTGAATGGTTTGGGGTGACAGAGGGTGGTGTCCTATTTGTCCCTAAATGCTTCTCTATAGACCCCTGATAATAGACTGGCTGCCTATTCCCCTCCCCGCCTGCCCCACCAAACCTCCGGTGCTTCATCCACCACCTTCACCCACTCTGTCTCTGTCTCCTTGTCTCATTGTCTCCCCCCTCATCCTCTCTGTCTCGTTTTCCTCCCTATCATGTCTCCTTCTCTTTCTATCTTTTTCTCTGTCTCTCTTTTTCTTTTATCTTCCTGCTGCTTCACTTCTTCAGGCATGGCGATGTTGGGCTCAGTTATTCGCTGCTGTTTGTTATATTGCTGGTGCTCAAGTGTTGGTGGTGCACAGGGAGAGGGTCAGTGCCTATTATTCACCTCTCCAGCTCCTCTACATTGTCCGTCCACTCCAGCTCTGTCAGCGTTACTTGGAGCTTCTTTTGATGCTGCTGGTCTTTCATGCTTTGTTTGGGGACATAGCTGAGGATATCTTTTGATGACTACGGGCCTGTTAGTCAAGCTGTATGGTAAATGAGAGCAAGCAAGGAAGGGTCTTTTAAAAGATTCATCTGTGAGATGAAAAAATACAGCAATGAAAGCGATGCAAAAATAAAAAGGGGGAAAAAAAACAACCCACAATGATCGAGTGTCTTTCTGTATTCACCACACATTCAAAAGGATAGTACACTGAAGAGGTCACCGCCTGCATCTGGATCGCCATCTGCTTAGTGACTGCATCACTGTGCTTTCACAGTGGGGGAAAAAAAATCTGTTTACTAATTTGAATGTGCATCCTTGATTTTGTGTGAGTCTGTATGTATTTGTGTTTATAAGTATGTGTGTATCTACGCGTGAGCTTGCATGCCTGTATTAGGGGTCAGGAGTGAAGATGTTACCCTCTGGTCATTCATCACAAGCATGACACACTCTCCCCTGCGCTCTGGTACGCAGAGGCAATGTTTTATAAAAGAATAACACGTCAGCGGGCACCCACCGGCCATCCATTACCACTCTGTGCAACCTGCAAAGACGTAAAATGGGCCCATAGATTTCATGCATTTTTCTGGCTGCAATACGTGTTTGGTACATATGGAAAACCACTCACTGTCCTATATGTTCATTAACTTGTAGGATATTCAACTGATAAAGAAATGTTGGGGTTGTGTTGTCCTGCAAAGACAAACTAAACAAAGTCTTCCTCTTACACCCTGTACAAGGGTCATCACTCATCTTGCTGACAGCAGCTGCTACTGTTACTACTTCTGTATTTGCATTCACACAAATGTTCAAATTGCCATCATGTTTAATAGCAAATAATGTAAACAAACTGACTGTGTAAATATTTTGGAAGGCACGTTGTATTTAGCTCCAAATTCACCAAATTGTGGTGAAATATATTCTGTTCAGCCTCAAAAGTGAAACCAATAACAGGCTTAGTAAAAAACATTGCACGACAAAACAACAACTGTGTTGTCATGCAATGTTCTGTTGGGAAACCTGGTCACCTGGATGTTACTATATTAGGAAAGTGGCGTATCGTTTTTGTGTAATACATTATTGATTAAAAAAATACTAATCCAATAGAGCAGTTGGGAAAATGCCTATGTGCAAGACAAAGAAAGACACAAACATGTTTCAGGCAGACAGCACACAATTGAAATTATTGATTTATTACAATAACACCGTTACAGCTGGCTCAAAAGTCCACAACACAAGGCAAAACACAACACCAGTTTAGTCTCTAATCAGCGTCATTTATTAGCAAAATCATGCAACAAATAAAGGGGTCCAATGTGATGGCTAGGTGCAAGGCAGGGGAAGAGAGTGAGGATAAGGACACTGAAACAGACCCCGGGGCATGTACTTCACAGATAACCTGACCTGTAGTAACATTTAGTTTAACATACATATTTTTTTAATCCCCATATAAACCAACCAGCAAACCAACCAACAAACCAAAAATGTCCCTTTGGTTGTTTCTGGGCTGGTAGCGGCTGTCATTGTTCAGCTGTGTACCCAAATACAGGATTCAGGAAACAGGAATACATTTTGTAAAAATCAGCTTTATTTTTATTCTGGAATACAAATAGTTCAAAACATTTGCAGACTACAGAGTCTGATCACCAGAAACACAGGACAAGGTGACACACAGCTATGGGAAACAAAGGACGAGGGGAGACTCAGAGAATATGTACAACTCTAGAAAATAAGACAAACGACGTAAAATCTAACACAAGACAGAGAAAACAATTATCAGCATAAAACAGGAAGAGGGGCACAACTGAAATATGGAAACAAGACTAACCTGACACAGCTAAACAGGGAGACAAGAAACAGACAAACATAGACAAGACTATAAAGAAAAAACATACAGATGAGACTAGAACAGAACGAAATACAAACGAGAGCTAACTAAATATTACAGAGACCCACCCTAAACATAACCTAAGATCTAAGACTTAGACTGCAAACTAAAAGCAGAGACCACTGGAAGATATAAATGACGTAAGGGCAAAATATGCATTGCAATCAAGAAAGTGTCTGCCTTATAAGCTACAGAACTCACAAAATGATTATTTAAAGATCAACAATGTCAAAACAATCAAAAAACATCACATCATCAATAGTGGCTTTATAGTGTAGTGGAAAGATTGCTGGTTTCATTCCAGCCAGAGACACAAATCCCTTTCAGGGTTGTGTTAGGAAGGGCATCCTGTAAACTCAGCTAAATCAAACGTGCACAGTTGCCTGCTATGATGATCCCCTGTGACAAGTGACCAGCCAAAAGTAGCTTTACACATCAGTCTGTAAGGTGGTGTGTGGGCGTGGTTATCTTTGAGTGTAATATATGAGAAAAACCTTTCCGTATTATGAGGCAGAATTCAGTCATCTCCTCAAAGCCAGGACAGGAAGAAACCTCAGTCAAATCCACACTCACAGAGGGTGATAACCATCTATGACTGGGAGGGGAAACAGGAAAAGGAAGAAAGGAAAGAAAAGCACTTTAATGGTTCCATCTTCAGACTTGATATCAATCAATTTTCTTTTACACCAGAAAGAAAGGCAAATGCTAAGCCGTTCCTTTAAAGGTTTGAGTCACACAGTGAAGCACGTTGCTTTCTTTTTCTCAGACTTCAGTAATGCAAGTTGTATGTTTTGTTGGTGATGTAAACAATTACAAACATCACCACTGTTAAATACAAGTCTTTAAAGGCTGTCTGATATACAGCTATGAAAAAGAAAGTACACCGTCTTTCATTTCTAAGGTTTTAGATATCAGTCCAAAATAAAAAAAACTGAAAAACTAAAAAGCTATGGTTGGTTTGGAAGGTTTGCCATTAGAAAGCCTCATTTTTCGAAAAAAGAACTAAGTGGCACAAACAAGCCACAAGACCTGGAATAATGTCCTTTGGACCGATGAGACTAAAGTGGACCAAAGTACACAGAACCACAACTGAAACCACAACCAAAAAGCAAACACAGCATCACAGTGCTATTCTGTGTACCAAAGTATTCTAGAATCTAAGATCTAAAACAGAAGGGCTGAAAAAGAAAATAGTCAAGGTGTTGCAATGGCCCAGTCATAGTTCAGACCTCAAACCAACTCCAATACCTTGGTGAGAGTTTAAGGGAGCTGTGCATAAATGAATGCCCACAAATCTCAATGAACTGAACACAACTTGTAAAGAAGAAGGGGCCCAAATTCCTCCACAATGGTGTGAAAGACTGAAAACGTACTTCAAGTTATTGCTGCTAAAAGTGGCTCTACAAACCATTTAATCATTACTGTACTTAGTTTTGATGCATTTTTTCTGCATTTTTAGGGGCTTTTTTGGTAATGTTTTTTAATAAATAATGGCATGGTGTAATATTAAGACCTGGAAAGCAGCAGATAGTCTTTTTTACTATGTCCTGATATATCAAATCGTAGGATTGAAAGAGGATGTGCTTTACTTTTAACATGATTGTTTTTGAAATTTTAGCAGGATTTGGTTTTGTATTTTTCTTTTTCGGGTAGAGATCATTTCCTTTTGTTTGCATTTGCATTGCAGTTTGTGCCTTTGGGCCATCAGTATTTTGTATGTGACAGCTTGTGCTGTGTAAGACAGAACAAGTTGAGGACGATTTGAGTTATAGAGCTCTTAGACCAGTTTATGAGGACTATTATCTCTCAGTTAGTTTCGGTTTTATGTGCATTTTCTCTGGGCTGGCCTGGAACCATCAATTTAATGCTTTCATAAAGCAAGGTTAGATAGCACTGAATCAAACAGAACACTCGCTGACACTCTCCTCTGCTTTAGAGCTAAAGTCACAAAGAGGAGACGAGAGAAGAAGATGAGGAGAGGCGATGAAAGGTGGAGAGACAGTTTTATGATGTCTTTTTAAAGCCAATTTACAATAAAAGTTTTGTTTCAAGCTGCAATAACAATTGAAAATGTAGTCACACGCTGAATCCCAAACAAATATATTTCCCCTTGTCCATCCGAGTGTCTGTTGCACGGACACTTTATTGTCTGACATGACTCTGTGTTCATGCATCAGACAGGCTTATGTGTTTTGTGGGGCAACCATTTCTGTGGTGCTTATTGCCTGTTTTATAGCAGGCCATTCCTTTCCTGATGTTGGTCTATCACCTGCTGTTTCCTGTCAGCAGTCAGAGAGACAAAGACTTTCTAGTTAGTCCAAACATGTACGCGCTATTCACTGGAAAACAAATAACAAGCAGGGATCGTTACGGGTTGAAACTGAGTATAGTGCTTATGGACACCACAGAGTTTTTCAAGCAGGCATTCAATAAGACTCTGATTCCATTTCAGCTCATTTATGAGTTGTGCGTGTGACTCTGTGTATTTGTGTGTAATCCATCTACTCTAGTGTGACAACTTAATTTTCAATGCTGGTGGAGGCACAGCAGGCAGAGGAGAGGGAATGGATGGAGAAAAGAGGAAAAGGAGAAATGAAGAAAGAGTTGAAAGAAATGCTAAAGGTAGTGGTTACAGTTTTGTTGCTTTGTTGGTGTGAGCTGTGAGTCTGAGAACGCCGTGCCAGCACTCTCTGACAGGGAAGAGGAGATTTATCATTTGTCAGTGGTACCTTAACCCTGACAGAACCCGAACAGAGAATCCCCCTGACACACACACACACACACACACACTCACACACAAACACAGATGTACCCTGATGTGTTGACTGCGTCTGTGTTGTGACAGGCATGGTGGAGCAGGCTGCGGGGTCTTTTGTCTGGCGTTGACGAGCATGTCATTAGCAGAGACGAGGAGAGACACAGGGCCTCATCAGTATTTAAATAGTCTGACATCTCTGCCACCACATTTCTGCAGGGGCTTGCTGCTATCCACTTCCATTTTTCCAGCTCTCTTCTTTTTCCTCTCGTCCTTTTCCTTAACTTCTATCCATCCATCGTCTTCTTTCACTGCTGTTCTGTCAATTGCATTTTCTTGTTTTTAAATCAGCGACTGGGAGACTTATTCACTTTCTTTTCTTTGTTTTGTCTCAGTGTGTGTTGGGATTTGTCACAGAGTGTTACCTGCTGTGTCTGACTACCTGGTGTAAAGTATTAGATTCTCTTTACTTTGGCTGCGCCCAGTGAGTTTTGGCTCTTGTGAAATGTAGCCTGTCACCATGCAAAAGTCTAAAAATTTTCTGCTAATATTCCATAAAAAGTCTGTTTTTTTCTGGGCTTCTACTTTGCAGATGGAGCTCTCATCGCAGCGTTTGAACGATACTGACAGTCGTGCTCACGTATAAACTACTTATTACAACCGTGAGTGCAAAGGAGTACTCAAATCTACAGGAGAAAAGAAAAAAAAAAGAGCACAAGTCAGGACTGGCTTAATTGTGACTCTGATTTGAATGAAAAAGCACCTTTATAAAAGGGCCATTGGAGGCTGAGAGGTAAAAGGTTTTACCTTTAACAAGAGCTGCACTAAAACAACTCTGAACCTGAAGAGGTGCGCTCTCAAACGCATGTATAAAGCCCTTTGTACGTGTCTGCTTTGAATGTGCGCACCACACACAAACACACACACACCGGGGTGATTTATTCCAAGCACAGGGCAGGTAAATTGAAGCAGGCCTTTCAGGTTGGTTTTCAGCTCCAGGTCTAATGAGAGCAGCGTTTCCCGTCTCTCCAAACAATGCGCTCCTGTCTCTTAAGAGCCCTTCCACCCGCCTGCAGCCTAGCCACTCTACATTAGATCTGTGGCCTGCAGCAGCCACTACAGTGAAAGGCCTCAGGCTCTGAAATGGCTGTTTGATTCTCTCCCTGCTTTGCCTCTAAATGAATGATTTATTGGCTGTCAATGAGGAGGCCAAGCGTAATGGACAAAAGCAGCACTGCAGAGCCCCAGTCAAGAGGATGTTGTTGTGGATGTTCTCTTTGAGGATCTCCCTGCCTCAGTCTGAAACTGTAATGAAGAGTAAACAACCTTGCTACTGCTAGACCAAAGGTAGTTGGGCGACATTAGGAAGTGCATGACTTCAAGTTGAATGTTGACATCTTGCACCTTTAACTCTAATAGAAACATTTTTCAAAAAGAATTAATTCAGTTTTAAAGAACGGGCTCAGGAAATGTTATTCATCGTCACAGTGCTGGAGGAGTGTTTCTTCTTAAACTGCCACCAGTTGGGTAACATTTTTTATTGTTGTGTTACTCCATTTGGCCCACAATTTGAGTTAAAATTTCAGTTTCTATGTCTCAAATGGTTCTTTATAAATACCGTAGGTTTCCAAGCCACAGATGCGGTGCATCGTAGGCTATCAGATATAGCATTGACTCCTTCTGTCAGCACAGGGCTTCAATCAATTAACACTGCTGAGTAACCTACCACACACACTGTGACTAGAGTGGCCACAGGCGGCATGGAGACGTGTTATTTAAAATCCCCGCTGCTTTTGTTCCCGTAAAAGGGGACATTAACACCCGCTCGTCCTTTGGCCTCTGCTTGTCATCCAAACGGCTAATTTCTGCAGATCCCTCTAATCTCCCAGGAGAGACGGCGGGGCTCAGAGCCAGCAGGGACGAGGGCCTCAGAGGCTGGCCGCAAGAATAGAGAGTCAATGGGTGCTTTTAGAATTGACGTTCTAAAACGTGCCTTTGTTTGCATCATGCTCCCTGGTGTCCCGCCTTTCTGCAGTTCTAATGATAAGTGACAGGCCATTAATTGAAGCTCTTTAGGAAGCCATCATCAGACACACGTCTGATCCTTCCCCACTGAGGCCAGGAGAGCAGCATTGTAGGGTGGTAGATGAGGAAGTTGTTGGCTTAGGTAGTTTAATGTCTTTGGTTTTATTGGTGCTAGTAAATCAGTTGTTAGAAAGGAGAAAAAAAACAAGGATATTATTGGCTGTAAAATACTCTTATTTCTCTTCTGCCTAACAACTGATCGCTTGTTTGAGCGAGCAAAAGTGGATCAATTAGAATTTAATTTCTGTAATTTAAAAAATGTGATGCTTAATGCAAGCCGCATGTATAATGGTCTATTTTAAAAGACCATTGCCACAAATCAAGGACGCCTTTAAGTAATGCTGCAGTAAAACTTTTATTTGTTTTCATGATTGCTTCTTTTTTCTTCTTCTTCTTCTTTACTAAACAAAGTGAAAAGTCTTGTCTCGTGTCAAGGTCTTTTGTTGTTTTAATGAATTTTGAAAGAAACAAGAAAATAGAGAATTAGTAAAGAGGTAAATACTCCCTTATGCTGTGCAGCAGGCCAGAAGTACCTCGCGTTCTGCCGTCTTTACTTTCAGACATAATATATTACATTCATAAAACACTGTGTGGAGCCATCAACTGTTTTTATTTTGTTTCGAGTGTGCACTGCCACTATGAACTTCAGTCTTCAGCCTCTCAACATGACATTCTTCAGAAAAAATAAACAACAGGAGCGTTTCACGCTGTAGCGGTGGCCTACAGTAATTTGGGCAAATGCTTCTACTGCTGATGTAGAGATGATAAAAAATATTCCTTATATAGTCTTACCGAGCTCATGATATGAATATAAGAAGAGGAACATTGCAAAGTAATTGTCTACATATCGTGATAAAAACATTAATTTAAGGGCACCACATGCACCACAAGTAATACTAGAACTGGGATTCAGAGGGAAGACAAGAGAACATAACAAGATGTTTCATGTCAGCTTCTTTATTCTTCTCCCGTGGATCCGTTAGCTGCTGTAAAGCGTAAGCTAACTCAGCTTTGCAATTGAATCTTGTCATTTTTTTCTGTCTCTGAGCTGAGGACAAACATAAAAAAATATCTTAATAAATTAAAAGTACTGAAAATACACACAAACTATGTTATCACAATAATATCTTAGACACATTAGGTTCTGTTGGTTGGTTCTTTGCTTTTCTTTGCCCACAAAGAAATCAATATGAATATAAACCACGTGAGAATTAGAGTACAGAATAAATGGCAAACATTATAAAACATTCTATTAAATAGAGACTGATTCAAATAATTGCAAACAAAATCTTCTTTTTTAAAAATACCTTACAAACAAAAAAAGACCAATCTCACCTCCTGTTTGATCATGTCATAATCTACAAGGTCAAAACCATCACTGGCCAAAAGAAGAACTGAAACCTCATTGAATTTATTCTACATCCCGAAGTCCAGTCATCCAGCTACAGTTCATTCCCCCACTAACCAATTTACCATCTGTGCATCTCTCCATCTTCTCCCTAAAACAGGGAAGGAAACAGTTGTCGCTGTTTGGGTTTTAGGGCTAAATGATGTCGCTAATCGCCTGCTTTTAGTGGAGCTGATTTATGGATGGGACATGAATTGTTATAGGCTGACTTATATATATGTGTGTGTGTTTGGGTAGGTGTCAGAGAGGCAGCCTGTGCGATAGGCTAAATAGTCCTATTATTTATTGTCTCAGAGCGGCCTCTCTGAACGGAAGAGCGGCTCTCCAAATTGAAATATAGCTGAGTTTACCCTTCTGATTACCACAGTAGTTTACTCCCAGAGCCCAAGGAGATCATTAAACAATGGCCGCCACCAGCAACTCAGCACCCCATTATGGTCCAGGATAAATGCTCAGACTGAGACATAGCTAACCCGGCTGACGGACAATAAGTGTTCCTCTAAGGCATCATTTTTCCCCTTAAAACTGCAGCAGTTGTTGCCTCAACCGAAGCTGGCATCACAACAGCAATGTGCCTTGACGGATATAGATTTCTACCAGAAAGATTCATTGTTTTCTAGATGAGAAAAGGCACTCTAAATCCAGCTAATGCGAGGCGTTATTCTGAGAGTAAACTGGCCAGCTAATGTTGTGACAAGCTCTGTAATTGTTTGAAAATTCTAACAAGATGATTAAAATATGGTAATGGATTATGAACAAACAATGAGCAACAAATGAGCACTTTACTTTCCTTATCATTGTCCAACTGAATGAGCTTAATAGATGCTATTGCATTGAGCCACCAAGACCAGAGACTTGGCACTGAGGGAACTTGTAAAGTTAAAAAATGAAAACAATTATATTGATGATGCAAAGCCTTCTTTTTGTGAGTATTATCAGGATAAAGCAGGAGCATTAAAGAGTTAAGAAAGTGGCAAGTGTGTCGATGTGAGGAAAAATAGGTTATCACAGTGGAACCACATCTCATTCCATCCCAGCCATCACCATCATCCAGCATTTCCACAACGACCTTTGCTGGCGTGATGATGGCCGGGGTTGCAGGCTGAGTCCTTCACACGCTGCTGCTCTGATTACTGCAACATCTGTAACATAAACAGTGGAGCAGGACATCAGCACAGCAGACCTAACAGCCATGACAATGAAGTGACAGTGTCAGCTCAAGACAAGATGACAATGATGTTTCTGTCTCAGTGTGTTGATTATGCATTGTTCGGTGTGTCTCATGGAGCTCGAATCTGTTCTGAATAAATGGGGAATGAAGCTCCAGCGTACACCATGGCAGCTTTTTATGTCACAAAATTAAACCTTGACCTATGATTACTTCTATGATTAATAGGAACTGCACAAAAACATTTCTGAAAGGACCGTGGCGCTGGCTGGTTTATGCTGCAACATGTTACCCCCAGAGATGTCTGAGGCTTTATTAGAAATTAGTATGTATGTCGGTACACAAGTCAGCCAGGAACGGCTGGAGAATCATCACCAGTAATAATCAGCCTTATTCGATAATAGCAGGATAAGAGAAAAATAGGCTTGCATACTGCTGAAACTGGAGCTAATATGATGAGCTGACTCTGGAGAGGAATAATATCGAACAGCTGAATGGAAGGCAAAAGCTCTGTAAAACTGCCCAAACAAAGACACTGTTTATGAAGTTTGTTGCCACCAGCTGCTAATTAAACTATATTTAAATCTTAATAATAAAAAATAGCTGGATGATCTATAATTGCTGTGCTGTTTAACATGCACACAGGTCTGTGAGGAAAAGGAGCAAGTTTCTTCTGTTGAGCGGCTCTACATTTCTCCCATGTAGCAGGCTGTTTTTGTGGCTGTTGTTGCTGTCTGTCCTAACACATTTACCTTAAGCCATCAGCACTCATTAAATGCCTGCTGGTGCAGGGAAACAAAAGGCTGCCCGGCGAGGCAATATGCGCCTCTGACACGTCAGCCAATCCCCAGACGGTCCGCAGAGCCTGGCTGCGCCACGGAATTCTCAAACATATTTTTCTAATTTATGGATGGATAATAAATCAACATTAAGGCTTGGACAACGAGTTATACATCAGAGGGAGATGGCTGCAAACTGGGCCACAATGCAGCAGAGGAGACCAGGCGCACATCTGCACTAAAGTCACGCTGTGTACGTGTGTCTGGGTGTGATTACATGTAAATATGTACGTCTCTTCCCTGCCAGACTCACTTTAATTTCAACCTTTAACTTGGTGGAGATGCAAACATTTTTTAATGTCACTGCTTAGAGGTGGCGAGTATGAATATTATGAATCGGGAATAAGACCATTAGGATTTACTACTGGAGGGATGGTGCTTTAAATGCTTCATAAAATTTAACACTATGAAATATGCACGCGTTTGCATTTTAATGTCCATTTATTGGCCTTTCACTGACGTGGTAGGTCACTGCTGCTATGCTGCACCTATAGCCCTGCATTTAGTAGCCAGGACTTGGGAAGGAAACTCATGTCCTACTACCACACGAACATGAGTTTTCTTGAGTGTCATCAAGAAAGCATAATTACTGTTTCAAAATGAAATTAGTTGCAGGTCTTCTACAAATACCCCTGGCATGCATCTGTAATCTGCCATAGCAGATTGGTGGCATGGTTTAAGTATGCTTTGATGTTGTTTCTTTAAACCTGTCAAGAATAACTAATATTATTAGTCTAGGTACACATTTTCATTTAATATATTTTTTGATATAGACTTTAAAAGCTTAAAAGCAAGCCTATCTTGGTGATTAAATAGCCAATGACTGCAATTTCAGTGAAAATTATCACTACAGTCGATTCATTAGTTTCTTTAAACAGGGACAGGGTGCAAAAAATATGTCCAGTATACAGACAGTCATCAGTACCTAAAACCTGGAGTAGACATAGTTGACGTGTGAACACATTTTTGGACTTTATCTCCTTGACTTTCATGTCACCATCACAGTGCTGCTGGTAAATTTGTTTGTTGCTGCTGGCACTCGCTCGCTGTTTTCGCTCTCACTCTGTTCAGCGTTTGATGTATCATGTGGATAAGCTAGAGCTCCACTCTAAAATTATTAGACCTAATCATTCATTAACCTCTATTACACTGATAGGAGGGTAAACCTAACGCCTGATTACATTCTCAGAGTATGTGTGTACAAGTTGGTGTGTTTATGTCTGAGTGTGCATATATACATTATATTTATGATGAATACGTAAGTGTGAGGGATGCAACTTATGCATTTCTCCACATACTGGACATGTCTTTATTGTTTTGGTTAACAAACTATTTCTCTCTCTCTCTTAGTGTGTGTGTGTGTGTGTGTGTGTGTGTGTGTGTGTGTGTGTGTGTGTGTGTGTGTGTGTGTGTGCATGCATGTGCAGTGGATAAGGTTTGTCATTCATTAGAGTGGAGCACAATCAGAGCTAAACTAGCCATGGCGGCCTGACTCATTATAAGCTGAAGGTTTATTTAAAATCTCACACTGCCTCATTCCCAATCCACTCACCGCCATATGCATACAGTAATTACACAAGTGAGGAGGAGGAGAAGGTTAGTGAGCTGCTGCTGTGTGTGAGAGAGAGAGGAAGAGAGAGAGCGAGCACACAAGCCTGTGTGTATGATTATTTTTCATTCCATGTTTCGCCTGAGTTCTGCCCCTATAACTGAGGATCTAATCAATCTGCCGGCTATTAAGTTTGTTAATTGATAATGCATACTAATTAGGCCTGGCTCCGTTACCACAGCGACGACGGGAAGGTGATTGTAGGCAGGAGTCCAAATGGACTTTTAAAGCAGAGAGTGTGAGGTAGAAGCCATCATGCCAGCACATGTGCACACACATGCTCATGGACTGACCCCTGCAAGCTGAATAGATCTGTGAGCATTTGTGTAATGTTGTTATGAAAGAAATACTTTATTTCAGCCTATTTTGAAACATTTATTTCACAAATAATTTACAGAACAAACTGTTGTGGAGGAATGTGAATATACATATGGACTATTTTGGGAGGATCTCTATGTCAACAGTTGTTGCTTCTAATCGGATAACATATTAGCAGTTTCTTTTCATATTACCTTTACCTTATTGATCCGTTCCAACACCACGCGGCAATGTTTATTTATGTCACCAAACTAGAGTTTTTTCATTGCATTTAAACACTATTTAAAGGTTTATAATATGTACCTACTATGTACTTATCAATTATCAATATTTCATAGCATTATAAATCATTAATATTATTGCTCAGAAAACTATTCTTGTTATTTAAGTTAGGTCTCCATCAGCTTGTTTTTTTGTCTTTATCCATCACAGAGATAGATATTATGACATATATAATACAATGTTATAGTGTTTACATATGAATTTAAGCTACTATTCATCTTAAAATTACTGCACATATTCGCAATTTGTATAAAAACCAAATGATGATGCTTTAAGAGCATTTTGATTTTTAAAAAACTTTTTTTAATAATAGAATTATTAGTAGTCTTTTTTATACTGCAATATTGCCACTTCTACTTAGGTGAAGCATCTTAATAATTCATCCATCACTGTTAATAACTGATGTGTTACTACAGCACATTTATTAATCATTTATTACCAACAATATTCCAAACGTAATTATCAAATAATGACAAACACCAGCCAAAGTTTTAAATTTAATCTGGCAACCCCAAATCTGTTCTTATTAATAGCTTTTGACTCATCTATAAATCACACCCAGGGAGTGATTAATTTAGAGTTAATAAAGTCGAGTTTAAAATTCATGTTAGAGGATATCTTTCAGTGGTTTCTGAAGACAGTCAATGCAAACATTGGAAAATAAATCAAATGTAAATGAAAGCTTATATTTAAAATTTCCACTATTTTGCAGACCACAGTTGCACAGAAAAACAAAAACAAAGGTTCATGCAGCAGTAGTGTATTCAGGGTCCATGCATGCTTTACTGTTTGTTTAGCTCACTGCCTCTCCATTTGTTTAGGTATCATATTTGTGAATACGGTGTGAGCACACACTCAGACACAGGCACATGCACACATGCACACAAACCATTCATCACCTGCCCAAGACTCTGAATTATCTCTGCGCTTCAAGGTCAAGGAGATGCAGCAGGTAAATTGAAGTCTGAGAGGTCAGCAGGGTTTGATCTCTCTGTTCTACCCAATCCGAGCGATGAAGACAGGAATAGACCGATGCTTTCATTGTTTAAATGTTGATGATTAGAGACATTTCCTTACTTAATCTTTAATGGGACTTATCTCTCTTCAGCCACTTCTTAGCCCATTTCCTCTGACCCTTGTTTCTTTCCACCACCCAGCAAGAAGCAGTTTCTCACCTCTGCACATATTTCACACAGAATACAGCTGTCACTGTTCCTCAAACACTTCTGCCTTATTGACATGGTGAGGGTTTCCAGTGTGTGCGAAAGTTCAGCACACACAATTACATTGTCTGATTTTCTGTTTGTAATCTGCTTGGTTGTTATTGTGCAGAGGAGGATATTACCCTCATTACCTCATGATGAAGAGCTCAGTAGATGGTCATATCACTGATTTATCCTGCCCGCTTTGTCTGTGTGACTGATGGCGTTGTACTCACAGGCCAATCCCTCATCAAACTGCACAGTCACTGACAGCTTAGGATTTATAAATGAAGCAAACATTTTCAGGACAATTGAATCACCTTCACAAAACACTTTAATTGAGTCATCTGTATCTTTTGACTTCCTGTTTTTTTAATCTAAACATATCACAACTTTGTTAAAACGAATAAAACTCTGCTATGCCTCCAAATTTGTTTTACTTTGCATCTTTTTCTTGCTGCCTCTCATTACCTTCCTTTGCTCTGTGGATCTCCAAATGTGCATGTGTTGCACGTGTTGTGTGTGTGTGTGTGTGTGTGTGTGTGTGTGTGTGTGTGTGTGTAGTCATTGAGCACATGGCTGCATGCACGTGTTTATTTGTTTCTCTGGGGGCACTGCATGCATGGGTGTGTGTGGTGTGTGTGTGTGTGTTTGTGCATGCTCATATATGTGTGTGCGTGTGCGAGTGTGCTCGTATGGGGCAGAGCAGCCAGCTGGGTTGGAGGGGTAATAAAGAAGGAGAATCAATAGGCCATGCAGTAGAGCCAAGGTGCTGCCATTTATCACACCGCCTCCCTGACTTCCATCATTCATCATGCCCAATGAGGCAGCAAATAGGAAAATGACTATTTGTATCAAACACATCTGCACTCATCCACTGAGGTATTTTATTCCCATTAACTCAAAGAGTAGAATACGCCAGTTTCAGCTGCTGCTGCTGTTGTTGCTGCTGTTTGTGTGTGTGTGATTCTATTTGTTCAGGCTTGTAGTTGTAGATTCATTGGGAACACATTCATGGCTGCTGTTGTTTTTTCCCTGGGAAAAAAAGAAGAAAAAAACAAAACAAAACAGAATGTGTGCTGTGAGCCCTCCAATCCCTGAGTTGATGTGTTTAGTCTCTATCTCCCTCTCTTCCCCTCACTTGACTGTCTCCCTCCTATTATCCACATTCTTTCTTGTTTCAAAACCTTCCTCTTTCTGCACCCATGGAGTGATGGGGCGAATAATATCATGGCGCCGAGAAGCCATTACATTAAGCTTGCCTTTCATTTTCACCTATAAATTAGCAACGACACTGGTCTGCCCAGGGGTTGAGGTGTATATCTGTATGTGTGCATAGCCTGTAGTACTGTGGGGTGTAGAGGGGTGGACTGTGGTCATTATGGTCTAATATCCCATGAAATGGTGAAATTATTATGCAGCCTATTTTATGAGCTGCCTGTGAATATTAAAGAAGGATATTTTGTGTGCTATCCCTCACATAAATCATTGTGATTGGGTTTGTTTTTGGCTTGCGTTCGTCTTTGCTCTTCAAACTCAATCAAAATGTTTCTTTCTTTGAATAAGCGGATGTTAGCCAACAACCTCAATGTGTAAACTCTTTAAGAGCTAAAAAACAACAACCATTGTTTACCCTTTGGGGAAGATTAAAAAACAAAATAATACTCGTGGAAATGTGAAGTTCAGCAACAAATTGTATCCACAACTATCTTTTTTAAGCCATTTATCCCAAAGCATCATAGTTCAAACATTAAAAGACAGCACTTCACTGAGAAATGTTAATGAGCTTGCTTTCTTCTTCTTCTTTTTTTCTTTTACATTTCATGGACCAAACAATTAATTACAAAACGTATCTGAAGGTTAATGGAAAATAAATACAATCTATAGTCCCAGCCCTTCATCAAAAACAACAAACAATTCACGTCTACAATCATTTGCAAACATGTGCGCAGAAGGAAAAGGGGGGGGGGCTGGTAACAACAGTACCTGCACGCATTAACCTGCCATTATTCTTGTAACAAAGTCTGGACTGTGAGAATGGACGCTGCTCATAAACACAAGCATGCAGATATGCACAAAAGCATACTTTACATTGCAAGATAAGGGACAATCTTCTTTGCTGCAGCTTTGAAGGAGAACGTAATGTACCAAGGTCACTTAACACATCTATCTCTCAGACATTCATCAGTGCTCTTAGCGTCCCTCTTTACTGCTTTCTGATATACGGCTCTCAGTGGGCTAAAGCCCTTACACGAGGACACACACTCCACCAGCACTATTACCAGCCAGGTGGATCCTTCATGTAATATTCAATCTAAAGTACATCACAGTGTTGGAGAGTCCCACTAACTAACCTCTATTTTTTTGTATTTACATTTTCAGTCACTGATAAAAGCAATGTTTATAATTATGTTAATGTGTGTGAAAAGGGTATTTCCTCTTATTGTAGTGATTATTATATTTAATATTTGATATGCTCGAGGTGGACTGTGTAAGAGGCAACTAGGGTTAACATCATTACCTGCTCACAGCCTCATAATCATTACTGATTGGACAAATTTCTAAAATTACCTTCTTTATTACCAATTACATAGAACACTTAGCTTTCTCAATATCAATCAGCACACTGTGATAATGCATAATTAAGTCTCGCAGACCAATCTGGATGAATTATCTAATATAAACCTAATGACAAAATCAAAGGCTTCTTAATAAAACCCTTGAAGCCATATTGTTTGTTAACTGATTGAAACTGGAAAAGATAACTGTGGCCCATCTAATGCTTAATAAATCAGTGCAGAGGCATAAAGCAAATTCCTCCACAGACCACAAATACATAATCTCATGCACCCTATTGCTCTACTACTGCGTATTTATGTTGGATTAGATATCAAACAAAAACATTTTTTTAATATTTAAATACTATTTTTTATTTTATTTTTTTTACTAAACAAGGATTGCTTCAACATTTCCCCTACAGGGAACCGTAAAGCTCATGTAACCACCTCAAACACCGAGCGCTTCTGGAGCGCACAAGGAGACGTGACCGTGCCCTGCGCACCCCCACCCAGCTTCCTCTGGGAGCTGAGGCAAAGTCACCGACCGCAAGGGGATGGCTTTCAGATTCATAAAATTCATAGAATTTTTCACAAATGGATGAACACAATTTCCTCCCAATTTCCTCATTATGCAAATATGCAAAATATCAAATCTAGACCAATTAGGGGCAGCCACAGCTTCAAATTTACCGGTTTAAGCCGTAATTGCAGAAACCCTCAAATAATTACGCGGCTAATTGGGAATATTTGTGACAGATACAACAAATTCTCCCCACAAATTACATTTCACCCGAGGAAACACCGCGCCCCTGTGAAATCCTATTGAGGTCTAATTTCTCTTACATAATGAAAGGAACTGAAAACTTGTTATCACATTTGAGCACTACGCAGCTTGGTAATGTGGAATGATCAAATAAATTAAACTGAAATTCATACATATTTCTCTAATCTCTTTCAAAGGCACTTTATTTGTATAGGAAATAACTCCAGGTCGTTCCACTATGAGTAATAAGAGACAGTTAGAGAGCATGAGCACTAAGGAGAGGCAGGGTGCATGTAGGACGTTGTCATTTCCAGACGCGTGAGGGAAAATCACGCAGTCACCTTCAAAACTTCAGCAATTTTTACTGGAGTTTCTGCATCCGGGAGCCTCTGGTTTGTCTTCTGGCTACCTGGGGTCTATCAAGTCCTCGCAGGTGACCCCCTGTAACTGT